>NC_051260.2:7500-608696 GCF_015237465.2 Chelonia mydas
TGGCTGAGACGTGCCAGGGCCAAACAATACCCCAAAAATACAACTCCCAGGATGCGTCGCTCATGGCGGAAGCGACTCGCGCAGAACGAAGCCGAATCCCCTGGTGTACCGCGGTTGGCGTCCCGACCGCTGATGTGACTTCCTCTTCCAACAACTTCCGTTTCCGGCGCCATGCTGCAAATGGAAGCTGTAACGCCAATAGCGCCTTCCGCCCAAAGAGAAGGCGCCAGGCCCTGGCCTGGCCGCTGAGGGAAGCGGGCACCGGACACTGCCTCTCCCACGGTTCCGCTGAACCTGCGGTGGCTGATGGGAGACGTAGACCGGTGCACATTACATCTCCCAGAAGTCACTGCGGCACGACTCCTTCCCTCCGCCCCCTTCCCATCCCCAGTGGGCCTTAGCTGGGCACACGGCAATAGTGGGGGCTGTGGATGTACTTGTGGCACCTTAGAGGCTGACTGGCCACTCAACGCCACTGCTTCTCAAAAGGAGATACGCGGTGTAATACCCTGACTGGCCACTGGGTGTCACTACTTCTCCATGGAAAATACGCTCTGTGCATTACCCCAAGTGGCTACCTGTTGTCACTGCTGCTCCACAGGAGACACGCTCTGTGCATTACCTAACCTGGACACCAGGTGTCACTACTGCTCCAAGGGAAACACGCTCTGTGCATTGCCCTGCTTTGCCACTGGGTGTCACTGCTGCTCCAAGGGAAATATGCTCTGTTGCTGCAAGGGAAGCACACTCTGTGCAAGACCCCGACTGGCCACTGGGTGTCACTGCTGCTCGAAGGAAACCTGCTCTGTGCATTACCCATTTTGGCAGGGACACACTGGGCTTCACCAAAACACACACACACCAAGAGGTGTGTGAGGGGCGGGAGATGGTGGTCACCACTCCAATTGGTGGAGCAACACACAGGGTAGTCCCCCAACTGGCCAGCAGGGGTCACTGCCTCAATATGGGTGGGTGAGGGAATAACTGGAGGGCACTGCCTCACTTAGCCCACCCCATGCAGTTTGTGTGTGTGTGTTTGTGCGCATGTGTGGTGCCATCAGGTGAGACAGTGCCGTGTGTGTGTCCGTCCATTCCCGCCCCTTCCCCCATTTGGTCAGTGATCCCTGGTGGCTATTTCACACTTTCAAAAAAGAGTCAAATGCCACTGTCACAGAGTGATTTTATTTAACATAGAGCATTTTTCATTAGTAGTGTAGAACCCTCACCTTGCCAAGCATCTGCCCAAGCTGGTGCAGTCACTGATGACAGAAAACACCCCAGATGGATACAGATACAGACCCAAAGGGAAGCAGTTTTAATGTGAAGCAATGAGATGCCGCCTGAAGAACGTAGTGAGGGGCTGTGGGGAAGCAGATAAAGTGCAACTAACTACAATGGGGAAAATCATAATCCACCAGGGTGAAAAACTGACTCCACTGGAGTGATATATACCAGTGCGATACATGCCATCATATGCCAGCAATGCCCCTTTGCCATGTACATTGGCCAAACCGGTCAGTCTCTAAGCAAAAGAATAAATGGACACAAATCTGACATCAGGAATCATAACATTCAAAAACTGGTAGGAGAACACTTCAACCTCTCTGGCCACTCAATAACAGACTTAAAAGTGTCAATTCTTCAATAAAAAAACTTCAAAAACAGACTCCATTGAGAAACCGCAGAACTGGAATTAATTTGCAAACTGGACACAATCAAATTAGGCCTGAATAAAGACTGGGAGTGGATGGGTCATTACACAAACTAAAAACTAATTTCCCCATGCTAATTTTTCTCCCTGCTGTTACTCACACCTTTTTGTCAACTGTTTGAAATGGGCCACCCTAATTACCACTACAAAAGTGATTTTTTTTCCTCCTGTTGATAATAGCCCACTTTAATTGAATTGTCTCGTTAGAATTAGTAAGGCAACACCCACCTTTTCATGTACTATGTATATATATCTTCCTACTGTATTTTCCACTCCATGCATATGATGAAGTGGGTTTTAGCCCACGAAAGCTTATGCCCAAATAAATTTGTTAGTCTCTAAGGTGACACTAGTACTCCACTGGGAAATCAAACCAGCTCCAGAGAGCCTGGGATTTCCAGAAATTCAGGATTGGAGCAAGAATTCTCCCCCTCCTGTTCATTGTCTGGCAATTTCCAGGGAAGGGCAAGGTTAGAGAGCCCTGCATGAACACCCCAGCCCACTGTGACCAAATGCACCCCTGTATTCACACCCTACACATTGTTGTAACAATCTTTGGAAAAAATATGCCTTATGAGGTAGCATTTGAAACTCAGTGATCAATACTGTCATGGTGAAATGGCTGTAGCAACAGTCTGTGTAATGTTATGAACTACCCCCCACCCCAGGGTGTTAGAGGCACAAGTTCCAAGTAGCCTGATTAGGTGGAACTGGTCGAGCAGGCCTGTCCTAAAGAAAGGGGTCTGTGTTTGCCTCAGTTTGCATATCAGCTGTAAACAGATTCCACAGAGGACAAGAGGGGGAAGACTGAAGCAGTATACACAGGTGAAAAGAAACAGCACAAAGCCTCCTTCCTCCACCTAACTCCATGTCTCCTTGCTTTCAGCAAGAAAGAACTTTACCTTAGGTGAACACTCGGGAAAAATACTTTTCAAAGGGTGACCAAGCTATAAAAGTGAATGGCAAAAACACACAAGTTCTCTCTCCCTACCCATCTCCCTTTCACCTAAGATGGTCAGAGAAACAGCTGTTGGAACCTGGAAGCAGATCCTGACCTGAGAGTTTGGGCAGCAATATTACTGGAACCTGTGGGAAGTGACTTCACAAGCCTAGTTTGCTAAGTTTAGAAATGATTTTATCTTTATTTTTCTTCTAACCATTTCTTATTTGTGACAGACCCAGACCAGTGGGGTACAGAAGTCTGGAAGAAAGCAAATATGCTGGCCACCGGATGAATAGTTTTCTGTTTCCTGAGTGACCAGAGAAGAGGCTGTGCTAGAGCAATCAGGAACCTGCTAGAACCAATTAAGACAGGCAAGCTAATTAATACACCTGGAGCCAATTAAGAACATACTAGAATCAATTATGGCAGGCAGACTAATCAGGACACCTGGTTTAAAAAGGACCTCCCATCAGTTAGCAGAGGGTATGCAAGGAGTGAGAAGGCATGCTGCTGGAGGACTGAGGAGCACAAGTGTGATCAGGCTTTAGGAGGAAGATCCTGCGGTGAGAATAAAGATGGTGCTGGAGGGAGGCCATGGGGAGGTAGCCCAGGGAGTTGTAGCTGTCACACAGCTGATACAGGAGACATTATAGACAGCTGCTATCTGCAGGGTCCTGGGCTGGAACCCAGTGTAGAGGGTGGGCCTGGGTTCCCCCCAACTCCTGATCAGACATGGGAGGAGTTGACCTGGTCTGTGAGTAACACCAGAAGGGAAGCCCTAATTTGGAAAGGGATCTGGCCTGTCCCCGACCCCCTAGGTGGGACAACAGAGACTGCAGAGATAGTTCTCTGTTTCCCCCTGCTGGCCAGTGATGAGGTTGGCTGAGTGAACGGCAGGTTTGAGCCTCTAGCAGAAGAGGCCAAACTGAGGGCTGCCGTGAACCTCTGAGGTGAGCAAATCTGCCAAAAAGCGCAGGACCCACCAAAGCAGAGGAGGAACTTTGTCATGTATTTTAATGCCTCATTACTTTTATTCACTTAAAACCTCTCTTTGTAGTTAAGTAAACTTGTTTTATTCTTGAACCAAAACTAATCCAGCGTTGTGGATTGTAAATCCACAAAGTGGCAGATTTGTATGTATTGACCTCCTAGAGGTACAACAGACCTAATCTATCTGGCTTGTCCTGGAGAGGGCTGGACAGTGCACAGCATGTTTGGGGGTAAAGGTCAGGGCAGGGAGTGTTAGGGTCACCCTGCATGTGGTAGTCCAGGTCTGATGGAAGCCAAAGTGTGACTGGTGAGTGCTGACAAGCTGCTGGGATCAGAGTCGTAGCCATACACAGACACTTGGGGGAGAGTGGGGGAGCTGCACGCTGACAGGCTGTTCATGAGCTACCCAAGTCAGAGGTTACAACAGCGGAGCATGGTGAGGCACCCCCATTGCAGGTCAGGTGACGCAGCCCCGCACAAGTCAAGATTACACCCTGGAACATCATACCTGGCTCATAGTAAGAGCCTCCCCCCCACTATTGTAGTGTTATAAAACACTCCCCATCAGAATCTGTTACTTTGCTGTTGAGGGCGGGATGGCGAGCGGAGCGGCTGGTAGAGCAGAGCAGTTTGCGGGATGCCTAGAGCAGCCCATGGGGCAGCTGGCAGAGCGGAGCCCCATGGAGAGGTGGGGCCATCAGCTTTGGACCATGTAAGGTGCCCCTTAACCCCCCCCCCCCCCCCCCGCATCTACACCCAGGTCGGGAGGTAAAACTCTGCAGATAAACTTTTGAACTCTGGGGCTGCCCTGACCAGGGACAGAGACTTTTGGGTTGTGGGACTTTTGGGACTTTGGGTGATTTTGGGTTGCTGGACTCAAGAACTAAAGGAAAAGGACATGCCCCAATTTGCTTGGGGTGGGTTTTTTGCTCATGGGTTGTTATGAATCCTGTTGGTGGTGTTTCCCCAACATAATGCCACATTGTTCTCTCTGTTATTAAAAGGCTTTTTGTTACACTCAGACTATGTGCTTGCGAGAGGGGAAGTATTGCCTCTTGGGGGCGCCCAGTGGGGGTGGTATATATTTGTCCCAGGTCACTGGGTGGGGGCTCGAGCCGGTTTTGCATTGTGTTATTGGAATGGAACCCCTAGATACGGAACCCAGCCCTTGTTGCTGCCAACTCTGACAGGCAGAAGGGTTACATGAAATTTCACCAACTTTAAAAAATGTTTCCAAAGATTTTAGGTATAACAAAGGATTTTATATCCTATTAAGGTACTGATTTTGCTGGAGGGTTCTCTTAAAACTAGGTCATCAGATAGTCAGAAGTAAAGAAAGAGAAACTCTTTGTCTAGCTATCTGGAAGGAAAGGGTGGTTGTTCCTTAAAGGAACCTCTTCAGTGGGGTGGGGTGAAGGGAGAAAGGTGGACAGGAAGACTTTGGAAGCAAGTTTTTTTTTACTATAGTAATTAGAATGTGTATTTTAGATAAGGGTGATCTTTTGAAAGTTTTTTTTTTTTACACAAATCCATGTCTGAAGAGGCAAGCATTTAAGGCTAAAGAGGATTGTGCATCTAAAAATCTATACAGGGATTTTTTAGAGATGTGATTTTATAATCTTCACCGACACACTAATAAAATATTTTTAAAGCAAATTTTAAACTAAGGTCCTGTAGACTGACATGTTCTGACTAAATATTAAAGTAATGCACAACTGTTTTTGTCAGTAAATTCAGAAACTGACAGTATATACCTGGGGTTTGGCAAATGCCTGTTAAATGGCTTCATTACCCCTTGAATGGCTCTTTAACAGTTTCAGTGTTGTGCTAATAAGTCTGGCAGGCTGCCACAAGTACTCCTTTTCTTTTCACTTTTAACTACTAGATCCCCTCCTGAGGAAGACTCACCAGTTTGCAGCAGCCAGCTGAGGGAGCCGGCAGGAAAGGATAGAAAGTGAGATGGGTGGACACTAAGACCCAGTGGTGCCCCAAATTTTCAGTATGCCTAAAGACAGCCCTGCCTACCCGTCACCGCATCCTAACCCTAACCTAACCAGATCCCTAATCTTAATCCCTATCCCGACCCTTTCCCTCAACCCGAAATTGCACCTGAAACCTCAGAATGCATATTTTATACAATGGTTATTAGACTAGGGTGTAGGATTTGCGTACATGGGTATGTAACAGGGAAGTTGTCAACCAATGAACGGCAAGTGTGAGGCTGGAAGACAAAACTAATTGCATCAGCCATTTAGTATCATTGTTTAGGACTGTGGGAAATGGTAGCAGAAGGTATAAAAGTATAAATATTTATCCCAGTTCCACCTGCCTTTCCCTTTTCTCCAACTCTTCCCCCACCCATAAAGGTCATTTGTTTAAACCTCTGCCTGTGAGTGATTACAGATTTGCTTGGCAAAGGCACCCAGAGCAAGTTCCCATATTAGTGAGTAGGGGGCTCAAGCCAAAATTAAAGAGAATCTCGTAAAAGACGGACTGACCTTTGTTACTATTGGGATATTAGCAGAAGGATTAGCTTGCCCGCCCCTTAAAAATATCTCACTTGAGTAGATGGAGCAGTGAAAACAGGGAATGCTGGAGGGGGGAAACCCAAACACAGCAGCACTAGGTTTAGCACAGGAGAACCAGGAAGCAAAACTGACCAAACTAGTTTCAGGGTTTGGTTTGCTTCCTTGTTCTCTTGTGATGAAAGCTGTGCTTACATTTTTCACACTTCAGATGGTTTCATTTCTCCTTACCACTACCACCCACCACTTCTACTTATAGATATTTCCCAAAGTTCAGGCAGGTTTGGATCCTAAGTTTTGATTCTGCTTTATATATGCAGAAAAGGTTGCAGCATTGTAGCCACAATGATGCCAGTGGTGCAGTAGTGCCAGGACCCACAAGATTACGGGAACCCAACCAACTGGAGCAGCACTTTGCCTGGTGTCACTATTCTACTCACTCAAATTTGGCCCCACCACCTCTATTATGATAGGGGGCAGTGGAGCTAAATTTACCTGAGTGGATTTGCGAGCTGGGGCATGGAGTCACAGTGCCACTCAAATTTGGCCCAGCTGCCCTTAATTATGATGAAGTGTCCAGGCCAAACTTGAGTGGCACTGCAAGCCCGTGTATTAGGTGACAATGCCATTCATTGCTCAAATCTGGGGGCTGGCCATGGGCATGTGCAGAACCTCTGGATAGCTAGGAGCAGGAGGAACTGCCCAAGTTCAGGATGAGAGCAAAGTGCTGGGTGTGGGGTGAGTGGGGGATGAGTGGCCAGGAAAATCCCGGGGCTGGTGGCTGAGGAGCTGGTGGAATGAGTTCTGGCTGTGCTTTGGGGAGTGAGGGTTTGGGGCAGACAGTGTTAGTGGGGGGGTGAATGAGTTGTGGGAAAACAGAGGATGTTGGGACAGGGGGTGGGCTGGGATGTTGGGGTGCCTGGGGGCTTTTGAGGACTATGACTTGGAATTGCGATGGGGTCCCTAACCTATTCTTAAAAAGAAAAGGAGTACTTGTGGCACCTTAGAGACTAACCAATTTATTTGAGCATGAGCTTTCGTGAGCTTCATCAGATGAAGTGAGCTGTAGCTCACGAAAGCTCATGCTCAAATAAATTGGTTAGTCTCTAAGGTGCCACAAGTACTCCTTTTCTTTTTAAGAATACAGACTAACACAGCTGTTACTCTGTAACCTATTCTTGCATCAGTGCACTTTGGGGCCTTATTACACCAGTGATTCTGAGAAATAACCATGCCAATTCTTGAGGGCGGGTGATATGACTCAGAAAATAGAAATGCCAAGTTTGAGGATGTAATGGATTAGTCTGGTTAGGTGACGCTGAAGACAAATGTCTTACAAACTTTATTATGTTATTATGTAAAACCAAACGGAAGTTTTTTTCAAAGTTTCTCATCAGGTCTTTCCTGATCACTACAGCCCTACCAAATTCACATCCATTCTTGTCAATTTCACAGCCAGAGGGTTTTTCAGTTGGTCAATTTCATGATTTCTGATGTTTATATCTGAAATTTCACAGTGCTGTAACTGTGGAGGTCCTGACCCCAAATGGGATCATGAGGGGGTTGCAAAGTTGCCACCCTCACTTCTGTGCTACCTTTAGAGCTAGGCTCTGAAGGTAGCACCCTCCCAGCTTCATGTAGTTAGAGGAGCTTCCTGGAGGTGGGTAGGATCTCCCCCATGCTGCAGGGAGTGTCCCAGCCAGGGGCTCCTAGCTATTAGTCCAGGCCAGGGACAGATTAAGGCAGGGGCCCCTGCCCAATTTGGGGGGCCCCCAGGAAAAATGGGTGCCCCAGGGCAGAAGCCCCTACTGGGTCATCCTGAGACCTGACAAGGAGCTGCAAGGGAAGAAGCCCCAAGCCCAAGCTGCCCGTGCTCCGGCTGCAGCCACCAGGAGGAAGCCCTGGGTTTGGTGCCGGAGCCGTGGTAGGAGCTGCAAAGGCAGGGTGGGGGGGGGAGGATGCAAAGGCCAGAGCCCAGGCTGCCCCAGCTGCAGGAGGAAGCTGGACCTAGAGCTGTGGCAGGAGTCGCGGGGGTAAATGGAAGGCCGGAGCCCAGCTCCTGGGCTGCTGCAGCACAGAAGTGAGGGGATACCACCTTCATTTCTGCGCTGCTTCCGGAGGTGGGTCTGATCTCCCCACCAAGAGTAGCCATGCAGGAGAAGGACAATTCCTGTCCCTCCCCAGCATGGCTAGACTAGTAGTTAGGATTCCCGGGCTCCCAGCAGCAGGGGAGATGAGATTTCAGGGGGCAGGGTTGATTTCACAGTCTGTGACATGTTTTTCATAGCTGTGAAATTGGTAGGGCCCTACTGATCACTAGCTCCAGATTCCATCAAAGGCATCATGGGAGTTGCAATCTCTGTGTTCTGAACCTCCAGGATGCTGCTCCCCACCAGTTCCCAAGCATTGTGGGAGTTGCAATCTCCAGCTTGCAATCTTCCACTACCCCAACCTCCTGCAGCTACCTCATCCTGCTCCCCCCCATTCCCTGGGTCACCCCACAACCCCCCAGGCCCCCAAATTCTCCTGGGCTCCCCAGTGCCTCCCAACCAACCAGGCACCCCCTCCTGAGTCCCAGCCCAGCCCCTCCCAGTCCTCCTTGCTCCCCCAGCCAAGGAATACCCACCCAGCCCAAGGGAACTCCACCCTCCCAATCACCCCATCCTGAACATCCCCAGGCCCCTCCATCTCCCTCTCTCCTGCTATTCTTATGCCCCTTACTGCTCCACCACTCCAACTTGCCTGAGTCCATCCTTAATCTCCTCAACCACATCATCCCACCTCACTGCCCCATACCTTCCTGGTCAGCCTGCTTCTTAATGTCCCACCCAGGCACCCCCCCCCACCATATTTCCCTCAGGGTTCCCCCAACCACCAAACCCATCCAGCCTCCTGCCCCACCATGAACCTCCACTTATAAAATCTCCCACCTACTTGAGCCCCCCCATTCCCAGGCAAACCATTTCAAGCCCTCCCCAATATCCACAAGGCTCCCCCATCCATATGGTCCCTCCCACCCCAGCTCCTCCACTCACTCACCCCAGTCCCCACTATCTTCTCCTCTGACTGTCCATTCCCAAACCCCACAAACCCTGTGGTGGCGGTTGGGGGAGGGTGTGCACTGGTCTTGGTCTGTGTGTGAAATTCCAAGGTCCCCACAGGAGTTCGTCTGCCCTGCCTATATTACACTAAGATGACAACAGCGCAATGGAACACACACACATTTCTGAGGTTCAGAAACTGGGTTAAGTCTAGTACTGGGAGCTAAGACCCTGGGACAGTGGGGAGTGGGGTGAGGAAGGAGCATTGATGTGTACTGAACTGGGTAGGTCTAACACACTCCTTCACTAAAGAATTTCCAGGTTCTGGATTTCCTGGTCCTGCCCAAGTTTACAAACTAACTTATTGACATAGTGTTTCCTCAAATGTTCTCCAGTAAAAAGGAGCTCCAGCATTAGAAACTCCCTCTGTCCCTCTCACTGTTGGGCTCATGAGAGGATGTGGAAGGAGGTGCTGTCTGTGACCTTTTATCGGGCTGTTTTCTCTGAGTTCCTAGCCACCTCCATCTACGTCTTCTTTGGCCTGGGCTCAGCCCTCCGCTGGCCCTCAGCCCTCCCCACCATCTTACAGATCTCTATTACCTTCAACTTGGCTGCAGCTACTGTGGTCCAGATTGCCTGGAATGTCAGTGGTGCTCATGTCAACCCAGCTGTGACTATGGCCTTCCTGTTTGGCTCTCGTATCTCTTTGGCAAGAGCTGCTTGCTATATGGTTGCCCAGCTGGCCGGAGGCATCGCTGGAGCAGCCACGCTGTATGGAGTGACGCCTGCAGAGGTCCAAGGAAGCTTAGCCATTAACATGGTGAGTTCTTCACCTCTCTTTTTGATAGTGTTGATGAGAGTGAATGACCATTAACATTGCTGTGAGCCAGACATGTGCAAGCTTCCCAACCACACCTCTTCCGGTCCCCTCACTCTTTACCTATGTGGCCCCCCTGCTAGTCCAGGCTTGGGTTAATATGTAGCTATATGTAGTGACAGATAGCAATGTCAATGCCCCTCAATCCTGACCTGAACCCTGCTGCAGGAGGAGAAACTGCCAACCATGCTGAATTATGTTGTAATTCTAAATTAGGAGGCCAGTGCTGTGGTAGGTATGAATTGAGGGGGATTTGTGATAAAAATCACTGCCATCTGCTCAAGATGGAAACACAAATGGGCTGATCTTTACAGTGAAACCTGCCAAGTGACCAGCTAGAAATGAATGCTCAGTACAGGCAGGTTTTTTAGATACAGGTCAAACAAAACTATACTAGATACCTTGTGGATCTGTGCCTATTTAAGTCAAGCCAAAGAAGTGGCTAGTGGAAGTGCTTACCCTTAGTAAAGGTTTGTGCATGTACTAAGCATTTATTACTGTGACTATCGCACTTTTACAGATGAGAAGTGAGGCTCAGAACGAGGAAGAGACTCACCCAAGATATCAGAACAACTTAATGGACTCCACAGATAGGACCTACAGCTGAGCATTCCTGCTGTTTACATATGTTTCAAATAATTTCCACGCATTCCCAGCTAAGTGGATTTTAGTTGCATGAGTACTTGCCTTCCTCTCTGCCTTTTCATGCTCCCAGCAATATAGTACCTAAGCCATAAGGAACAGATTTTCAAAAGAGCTCTGCACCCTAGAGCCCCCATGGTTCTCAATTGATGTGCATGTGTAGAATTCTCCATTGTTCTCAATGAGAGCTGCTGGATGCTGAGCCATTCTGAAAATCTGTCCCCAATAGCCTACGAAAACTGGTTACTACTGTTCCAAAATCTGCTGTCGATGCCTGATTTGTACATTCTGTGCTTATCACTCCTACACTCGGTCAGTTGGTACTGCATGGCTCCAAAATTAAGGATACAAACCATGAAAGATCCCCTTACCCCCACTGTTAGACTTAAGTCTCCCAGGAGCTTGTGTTACTGCAGATGCCTGCTTTTGAGATGGATTGTGTTGAGGCAGCAGCGTTACCTAGTGTGGCTGGTGGGCAGAAGTCGATGGGCTGCTGTGGTCTCCTAAGAAGTCCCTTTGCCATCCCTTTCCCCAGGTGCGGAGCAACATCACTTCTGGACAAGCAGTTGCTGTTGAGCTCATTCTCACCTTTCAGCTGGTTCTTTGTTATTTTGCTTCCACCGACAGACACAGAAATGCCAACTCCCCAGCCACATTCATTGGCCTATCCGTTGGTCTGGGACACCTGATTGGGGTAAGCTTGTTAGGCACTGCATAAAACATGGAGAGGTTTATACCTAATGGAGTGCATGCTTTTTATTTGTTTCTAATCAACCAATTCTGAACACCCAAGCAGCGCTTTTGGGAGGCAGGAGGAGGGCAGGAGTGCTGGCTGTGGGGAAAGCTTATTGTTATGCCAGGCCCAGTCTCTCCCCGTACAAGATGCTTGCTGTGGGAGGAACTCCCAACTAGGCCAATCCAGGCTTCTCCCATCATACAGCAATAATGACTAAACTATAAATTAGTAGAGAGAGATTTGTAAATGTCTAACTGCATAAACTACAACCAGAAAGATATGACAAATCAAACATGAGGTTCATTTGGACTTCATTCATCTTTAGACCATGTCATTCTCCTAATACTTTCTTCCCCATTTCTGTTTACTAGATCTACTTCACTGGCTGCTCCATGAATCCTGCAAGATCCTTTGGCCCTGCTGTCATAGTCAATAAGTTTACTGTTCACTGGGTAATATCATTATGTCCTTTCCCTTTCTGTCCCAGGGGTCTCTACCATCTCCAAAATACCTTGGGTGAGATGTTGAAATTTGGCCTTATTGCACCCCAGGTTTCTAGGAGCTCCTTATATCAATGTACTGAGACCCAACAGTGAGTAACATGAGTTGAGCTTTATCAATTATGTCTGCACTGAATGTGATCAATCCAGCACTTACTAAATCCCCAACTCCTTCCCCAGCAGGCACTGGGCTCAGTGTAAAGTCTGGGAAGGACACATAGGAGTCAGTCTCCTCTTTAGGTTTCAGAGTAGCAGCTGTGTTAGTCTGTATCCACAAAAAGAAAAGGAGTACTTGTGACATAAGCTTTCGTGAGCTACAGCTCACTTCATCAGATGAAGTGAGCTGTAGCTCACGAAAGTTTATGCTCAAATAAATTTGTTAGTCTCTAAGGTGCCACAAGTACTCCTTTTCTTTCTCCTCTTTAGATGTTCCAAAGACCTGGAAGGGAAGGTCCCCAGGAGTCTGAGTTAGCTGGGTGTACCACTTTGCAGGCAGGGACCAAGTTGTCTTCATCTTCTT
Organism: Chelonia mydas; assembly: GCF_015237465.2. Classification (NCBI taxonomy): domain Eukaryota; kingdom Metazoa; phylum Chordata; order Testudines; family Cheloniidae; genus Chelonia; species Chelonia mydas. The sequence continues at coordinate 19,986 of NC_051260.2, forward strand.
GTAATCAGTCAGTGTTTCACTGTTAAGGGGCTAGCTACACCTTTTTTTTCCCCCTCCCACTATCTGGTCTGTGAGTGCACCATGTTGGGTGTTAGGCCTCTTGCCCTCACTTCTCTTGGGGTGAAAGCTTGTGATTCTTCTACTCTTAGCTCAGGGTCCCTTGTATACCAACTGCGTGTTGCCACATAGGGCTAGTTCAGTTTAATCACCTGCTTGTGCCTCCCTTCAGGAACCCATGATCAGTGACATTGACCAACAGGCCTCTTAAAACAAAGTTGTTTTTTTATGTAGCAGTTGGAAGAAACATAAGAACAGCCATACTGGGTCAGACCTATGGTCCATCTAGCCCAGTATCCTGTATCTGACAATGTCCAAGGCCAGGTGCTCCAGATGGAATGAACAGAACAAGTAATCAAGTGATCCATCCCCTGTTGCCCATTCCCAGCTTCAGGCAAACAGAGGCTAGGGACACCATCCCTGCCCATCCTGTCTAGTAGTCATTGATGGACCTATCCTCCACAAATGTATCTAGTTCTTTTTTTGAACCCTGTTATAGTCTTGGCCTTCACAATATCCTCCAGCAAAGAGTTCCACAGATTAACTGTGCATTGTTAGTAAGAAATACTTTATTTTGTTTGTTTTTAAACCTGATGCCTATTAATGTCATTTGGTGACGCCTAGTTCTCGTTTACTTTTGCCACACCCATCATGATTTTATAGGCCTCTATCATATCCCCCCAGTAGTAGAAGGTAAATCGTGATACTGGAAAGGGCTCCAGTTCCACTGCCTCCCCAGTTCTTGGCACCAGTTAGCTAGCCTCCCTCACCCCCAGCTATAGCTGCCAGTGTCTTGGCACCATCTTTAGTTTGTGTCAAGGGCTTCTTCCTCCAACTAGAGTGCTTCCTATTGAATGTTCCAAGCTGTTCTTGTTTTCAGAATGGGGGGGCACTTCTCCATTTTGCCTGGGAAGGAAAAGGGGATGGAGCCAGGAGTCTTTGCAACAAGGTTTTCGGTACTGAGGTTGACATGGTCAGTGTGACGGATTCCCCATGGGGTGGCACCTGGAACTGGGGTACCACTGAGCCCTCTGACCCACCAGCCTGGGCTTCTTCTCACACTGTGCTGCTGTGACAAGCTGCAAAGCCCTCCAAGCTTGCACTTTCACCAGCATTTACACAGGTAGGGACACACCCAGCTGCAGTTACATGCAGGCTCTCTAACCACCGGCCTAGGACCCCAGAGCAGTACCATCCTTCCCTGGTCAAAATCTGGCCAGTATATGGGTTTAACAGCTGGTCTGCCTCTCCCTCAATGTGAAGCAGACCATGCACGCTTGTGGTATCCAAGATGAGATTTTTTTCCCCAGACTCCTTAGTCAAACGCACACTGGTTTGGATTAAAACATAAAATAAGTTTAAGTGTTTATAAGTGATAGCAAACAGATTAAAGCAGATTAACTAGTAAATAAACAGAACCACAAACTGAGTTTAACATACTAGATAAGTAGGATATGAATTAGCAAATTCTCACTGTGAGTGATAAACAGGCTGTCAGATTCTTAAGGCACAAGCTGCCTTTGCTTTGCAGCTTGGGTTTCCCAGGTTTTCATATACAGGCTGTATAGTCTGTTAGTCTATAAGGAGGTGCCACAGGACTCTTTGCCACTTTTACAGATCCAGACTAACATGGCTACCCTGCTGATACTATATACAAGCTGAAAGAAAAGGAGTACTTGTGGCAACTTAGAGACTAAAATTTATTTGAGCATAAGCTTTTGTGAGCTGAATGCATCCGATGAAGTCAGCTGTAGCTCACGAAAGCTTATGCTCAAATAAATTTTAGTCTCTAAGGTGCCACAAGTACTCCTTTTTCTTTTTGTGAATACAGACTAACACAGCTGCTACTCTGAAACCTGTCATATACAGGCTGGGTTCTCTGCTGTCAGGACATCAGTTGTGTACTAAATGCAGGTACTTTGAGGACAGTGGGGTATACATTCACTAAATATTGTACTTGAGGTCCATATTTTTGAGATTTGCCTGTTGGGAACCCACCTGGGCAGACCAGAGACAATGAAAGTGTGGGAGGGTCACTCTGATGACAATGCATATTTACTGAGGTGGGGTAAGAGGCCCTCACAAAAACTGAGGAGCAAAAGCAGAGCTATTATGTTGCTGTGTTATTGTGGGGCTTTTTTGTGATAAGGCATCCGAGGGGATCATAAGTTTAATTCTAGCCAAAAAGGCTATGGGGAGGTAAGGGGTGTGATTCTAGACAGTGATTTCACATGGAAATAGAAAACAGAGCCGAGCAGCAGCTCTAATTACCTGAGCAACAGGCAGAGTAAAGCAACCCTTGGATTCACCCCACTGGGTACAGTTTGTAGCAGAATAACCGCAAAGTGAGAGCGGTTGCATGCACCAGGCTGGGAGCAGAGGAACTCACACCAACCCTGTGTGTCAGAGTAGGTGTTAAAAGTGTAAATATTTATCCCAACCTGCCTTTCCCTTTTCTCCAATCGCTCCCCCACATAAAGGTCATTGGTTTAAACCTTTGTGCTTGTGAGTACAGATTTGCCTGGCAAAGACACCCAGAGTGATTATGGATGCCTAGAATATTGGGTTGGGGGCTCAAACCAAAACTGAAGAGATGGTCCTAAAATAAGGACCCAGGCTTTGTCACTGCTGGTACATTGCAGAAGGGTTACAAACCCCATGGCCTTTGAATCCACCATAACTAGCAGTTGGCACAAAACACCTCACTCCACTATACAGAGGGGCATAAAAGGCCCCTCCTGTCTGTCCAACCTGTCTTTTTAATTAATTTATTGGGAGGAAATGGCCACCCCTCAAAAAAAAAATCAATAAAGAGTGAAGATGCAACTTCACAAGTTTAAAACATTAGAATTCTGTCAGCCACAATGAAGGTGCAGTCTTGCTATCACAGGTGGTAAGAGGGAACTGAAGGAAGGGCAGGCTTGCTTCACCTTTTAATCCTTTGCACAGGAGCATGAGGAGGCAAAAGGTGCATTCGCAGCCTTGCCAGACACTGAAAGTTTTCAAGCTTATACACATTGAGCTCCATACTGACACATATTCAAAGAATGTAAGTTATTTGGGGCTACAATCATTGCCTAGCACAATGGAGTCCTGGCTTCTAGGCACTATCACGATACAATAAATAATAATAATGTGCTATTTGTCTCCCTCTCCCTATCTCTGCAGATTTTCTGGGTGGGCCCTATGACAGGTGCAATTCTTGCTTCTCTGATGTATAATGTACTTCTCTATCCTGACCTGAAGAGTATCTCGCAGAGGCTGGCAATTCTAAAAGGCACCTTTGATGTGGAGGCAGAAGATATGGAGGAAGCAAAGCAGAACAGGCAGCCTGTGTCATTGATAAATGTCATACAAAGGGTTTAATCACACAGCATCCCAGAGATAAGTGGGTATCTTCCGAATAGGCCTGCATTCTAGAGTTGGCCAGGTACCATCCCATGAGCTGGCAGAGCACAATGATATTTGATGGTATCTGGTGGGTGCAGGATCATGGTAGGAAGAGACCTAAGCACAGACAACTTGTGCCTTCTGAGGGGGAGGATGTAAAGGGGATCACATGATCGCCCCCCTGTCTCCTCCTGGAGAAACTTCCAGCTATCTCCCTGGTCCAGGGCAGCCAATCCTGCCAGCTCCTGTGGGGGCTGGGGCCACAGCAGCGGGGAGCACATGCCTTTGGAGAGGCCAGGGAATCTGCTCCCAGCACCTTCCCCAGTGACCCCTGAGCCCAGTCCAGGGACTGCTGCGCTCTCCCCACCTCACCAGAGTTACCTGGGGTAGGGGGACACTCTGTCCTTCTCCTGCTCTGCCTCTCCCCCACCCCAGCACATTCATCCACTGTCCCTGGCAGCAGGGCATGGGCAGGGAGTGGGACAAAGCTGCTTCTCACATGGCTGAAGATGGCTGCTCAGGGTCACTGCTCTGTGCAGTGGTTGCCTAAGAGAGCCTGGCTGGGAGGTGGTGGCTGCAGGTCCGCTCCTCGCTCTGTCAGGATTTTCTAAAAAATGTGGCAGGGTGAATTTTTTTGCTTAGGAAATTTAAAAGCTAATCAGGGAACGCTACTGAGTAGTTCTATTTAGGACCTCAGGCACAGTTTGAACCAGGTGTTCCTCTCCCCAATAATGAAAGGCCAATGGAGCACACTGCATTTATGAAGGCTGGGCTCTAAGCCCCATTGGTTTAATAGAGAAACCCACTGCCATTGTAATAAAGAATAAGACTGGTCCCTTTCCTGAGCTTGTGACTCTTGAATTTACCCTGGGTATTTCATCTTCCTGAGAAACTTGAAATCCATCATAAATACACAGTTTGTTGAGCAGTGAATCCACTTTATGTCACTCACTGCATCAGGCTGTGGATACATTTTACAATGCACACTTCAGTCACGTACTGAGCATCTTTAATGAAGGCTCTAAGATGCCATAATGAGCTAACTACCTATAACTATTAGCAATATAATTGATCAATAATTTAGTAAATAAGATTAATGTATCAACTGAACACCCTCCTCCCTGCCAAATCCTGCTCCAACATGCATGGGGCTCAGTTTAACACCTAAGGTGGATTCTCAAGAGTTAGTGGCTTTTTTGTATGATCTACGTCCCCACGACATTACAGCCAATATGGGAGTTTTGAAAGCTTATCCAGGCATTTCACTTATTCATGGGAGCCATACTGAACCAAGGAATTTCCTAGCCCTTCTCCTCCAAGGCCGTTCTTCTAATAGCCATGAAGCAGGGAGCAAATGTCTGTCAAGAGCCCTTGATGGTTTCTCTTCTACAGGGCTGGTCAAGCCAGCAGAGTCCAAAAGCCATTGAATGATATTCCATTTGCTGGCAGTTTACATTTCCTTTGTTTGTTTTTCTTGGAATCAGTTCTGTATTTATAACTTTGTAAGTAAATTATTTTGCAAAAGGCTTTTCAGAGTTCTTTACACTGCCCCTAAAAACCTGACTACTAATGTGATCAGACCACTTGTTATGCCAGAGGATAGATGAGAGAGCTAGAAAGTGTATAGGTGCATCCCCTTACCACCAACAGGCCTAGATCTACAAAAGGACTTGGGAGCCAAGAAAAACACTGGCATAATGAGATCCACAAAACCTGAGTCGGGTGCCTGGCCCCCTGCACAATGACTGGGGGAAGACAAGCACCTAAGAATGGGATTCACAAAAGCCACCATGCAAAGCGAGGCACTCCGTACATTAGCCAATGGGAGATGCCAACACACAGGAGGATTTGTCCTAAACCTCACTCCTGTCATGAAGTTAGGCACACAAGATGCAAGTACATGTGACTGTTTGGATTGCCAGATGTCCAGTTTTTGACCAGAATGCCCGGTCAAAAAGGGACCCTGGCAGCTCCAGTCGGCACTGCCGTCCGGGCCATTAAAAGTCCGGCTGGTGGTGCAGCAGGAAGCTGGGCTAAGGCAGGCTCCCTACCTGACTTGGCCCCATGTTGCTCCCGGAAGCGGCCGCCAGGTCCCTACAGCCCCTAGGTGCTTGGCAGCCAGGGACTGGGAGGCTCCACACACTGTCCCCCACCCCAAATACTGGTTCTACAGCTCCCATTGGTCACAGGGGCTGGAAACCACAACCAATAGGAGTTGTGGGGGGGGGTGCCTGAACCCCCTCCTGCACCCCAAGCCCCTCATCCCCAGCCCCATCAGAGTCTGCACTCCCAGAGCCTATACCCCCTCCCACACTCCAACCCCCTGCCCCAGCCTGGAGCCCTCTTGCACCCCAAACCGCTCATCACGAGCCTGCATCCCTAGCCTGCAGAGCCCATACCCCCTCCCACACCCAAACCCTCTGCTCCAGCATGGTGAAAGTGAGTGAGGATGCGGGGGAGAGAGAGCAACGGGGTTGGGGAGGGCTTGGAGAAAGGCTGGGGTGTGAGCAGGGCCTCAGAGAAGGAGCAGGGCTGTTCAGTTGTGTGTGATTAGAAAGTTGGCAACCCTAAGCAGCAACAACTACTCGCCATGTACAACCACAACACTTTCAAAAATGTGCTTGGCTCACTCTCTTCTATGAGTTGTCATTTACCGCTTCCAGCTGGGGCCAAGCAAGCTGAGGACTACAACTCCCAGAATGCCCAGCAGGCTATTGCAGCTGCTGTGTGATTCAGCCAGCCCAGCTAGAGTCTGAGAGTTGGGTAACAGCTGCTCCAATCCACGTGAGAATGTACTGCAGATGCCCTGTGGCATCCGAGCTGTGATCCGCAGATATCCACACCCATGGATTTGCAGAGCTCTACGTACACCATCCTCCCTGACGCTTAAAAATCCTAGCTCCCATTCCTTTGTTCTAACCTCTCTAGACTACCTTCCTTCCCCTTGGATCATGCTTGCCCATAGCTGTATATTTTACAAACCAAGTAGCGAAACTGCCCATATGAAACTGGCTCATTTGATTTGTTTTATCGATTGATCACTAGCAGAGAAACAGATGACATAAGCAAAAATTGCTCCTCTCACAATTCTCAATTTGCTTCTCATTGTTTTATTTCTCATGCCTTCTGTTCAGACATCATAATGATGCCAATAATACTTTGCACATCAACTGCTAATAATACTTTGTGAAGCCAATGATCATCAAGTGCTAATTAGTTAAGCCTCAGAACATGACTTATTCCTCTTTGTTTTAACCACCTTCAAGCTTGTCTGGTTCTTGTGAGCATTTTTAAAATCAAAGGTCCTCAGATATTTCTTCAGGCTTTCTGGGATGCTTCTAAGTGGGAAAGTCTAAGCATATTGTGTCCAGATTGCACTACTGAGAGAGCAGAGCCTTTAACAGACCCTTTGCCAGAGCTGCCTCACCTTTGTTTCGTACATACAACTCTCTATTACTAAAGAATTTCTCTTTTCATCATGCTTTCCAGTCTTCCTGACCTTGCTATTTCCTCATGATTGCTGCCAATTTTAGACACTAACAGAAAATACTAAGAGCATTAAATAAGATACATTTCTCCAATAAAATGGGTGTCTTGTATTTTTTCCACCAAGATACAGAAGAGAGAAGAACAAGAGAGAAAATGTCTGTCTGGGTAATAATTACCTTGTAAATCTTTTTGTCTGAAGCTCAGCAGATGGCAAATATCCCCTCTACTTGGAACTTTAATGGTCAAGTTTTTATTGCTTTTCAGGATATTTGCAAAAGCTTTTTTATGCAATTTTTACAAGGATTTATATACATCAGACTGGAGCATAAGCATAGGGGATTAAAAGGATGCTGTCCAAAAAAAAAAAAAAAAAAAAAAAAAGCTACCAGCAGAAACCAACTGGACCTGACTGCAAGGTACTAAAGATGTGTTGATTTGTTAATGCCATGTTTAAACGAAGTCTGTAACAAAGGTTTAGGGAGGCAAATTGTGTTTAAGGGAGGGTAATCTAGATTACAGCAAGGGACTGGAAAGCTATGTTTCTATTTTAGGTACTTGTATAGATACTATGGTAATAGGAATTAAGTATTTCACAATTGTTAATGTATTTATCTTCATACTACCCCTATGAAGTAGGGATGTACTATTACCCCCATTTTACAAATAGGAATGGAGGCACAGAGTTTGTCTACATAGCAACGTAATACGCATGGCTGGTCACATTAGCAAGTGCAGCTATAAGGGGAAACACTCTAGAGATGAACAGCTTTAGGGTGACAAAAGTAGACACATAGGGTGTCTATTTTAGACATCCTCTGTGACAAAGTTCCTCCTCTACCTTGGTGGGTCTTGCGCTTATTGGCGGATTTGCTCGCCTTGGAGCTTCACAGTAGTCCTCAGTTTGGCCGTTTTCATGAACCCACAGTCCAGGTCGACTCCTCCTGTCTCTGACCAGGAGTTGGGAAAATCTGGGGAGAACCCGGCCCGCTCTCTACTCCGGGTTCCAGCCCAGGGCCCTGTGGAATGCAGCTGTCTAGAGTGCCTCCTGGAACAGCTGTGCAACAGCTACAACTCACTGGGCTACTTCCCCATGGCCTCCTCCCAACACTTTCTTTATCCTCACCATAGAACCTTCCTCCTGGTGTCTGATCATGCTTGTACTCCTCAGTCCTCCAACAGTCCGCATTCTCACTCTCAGCTCCCAGTGCCTTTTGCTCCCAGCTCCTCACACGCACCCCACAAACTGAAGTGAGCTCCTTTTTAAAACCCAGGTGCCCTGATTAGCCTGCCTTAATTGATTCTAGCAGCTTCTTGATTGGCTGCAGGATTCTAATCAGCCTGTCTGTCTTAATTGTCTCCAGAAGGTTCCTGATTGTTCTGGAACCTTCCATTACCTTACCCAGGAAAAGGGACCTACTTAGCCTGGGGCTAATATATCTGCCTTCTATTACTCTCCTGTAGCCATCCGGCCAGAGCCTGTCACACCTCCTATAGCACTTCAAGCAAATGCAAAAGTGGAGTAAAATTCCTTATACAAGCTGTGCTATTTAATAGGTTTTCTGAAGTTTCAATATGGAGTGGATTGCTTACCCATAAAAGGCCATCTCCCCTCCTTTCTTTTAGTTCAAGATGGCATCTGCTTCTTTAGTATGATAGCATTTGTAATTATGTCATCCCAATCCCAAGTGACTCAAGCAGAACTCCTTGTGTCATGCATTCTATCAGACTTTATGAAGCCCTGAAAGGCACACTTGCCTAATTCTCGATCCTCCCTTCATCTCTAGGAAAATCTAAACAATCTATACCTAAGTTCCCTCTAAACTGCATGGTCGCATGGCTGCGCAGCTGCCTATTAAGCCCTGTGCAGGGGCTCATGGCTACAGCAGGGAGAGGCGCCTCTTCCCCAGCACAAACCTGCCCCAGACTTGGGGCAGCCAGGGGAGAGGCACGTCCCCCCACCCCCAGCCCAGGAGAGAGAGCTGGATGGAGTCCTCTCTTCCAGCCATAGCCCCTAGCAGCCTGCATCCCAAACTCCTAGTCCCTGGCCCCACTCCAGAGCCTGCACCCCACAGCTGGAGCCCTCATGCCCCTACACCCCAACCCTCTGCCCCAGCCCTGAGCCCCTCATCCCCAGCCCAGAGCCCTCACCCACCCACCCACCCCCACACACCAATCCTCTGCCCCAGCCCTGAGCCCCTTCCCCCACTCAGCCCCCCACCACATGAATTTTGTTATGTGCACCAATACGGAGGTGACACATCACCTCCATATTGGTGCACATAAAATTCATTCCACACGAGTGGGAAAAGTTAGATGGAACACTAATCTGTACTAACACCACAGACTGGGCAAGAACAATTATCATTCGTGTTAAAACAGATCAGTAAGGATGGTCAGAAACTTAACCTGACACACAGATACCACACTGAAGTGTAGGAAAGCCTGTTACAGGCAATGGAGGGCAAGATGATCTCCTGACACTTACAAGATTGTAGGTGAGGGGAGAGGCCCCTACAAGTCCGTAAACTTCTCTTCTCCCTCAAGTTGTTACACCTGTTTATTTCTAACCTCTGCTGATTCAGAAAAATCTATTTTCTTACCCACTTTCTTACTACAGTCATTGATCTATCGGATCACATCCTGGGCAGGCAAGGTAAAAATATTTGTTTCCTGGACTGTTCTGGCAGTATTTCAAAGGGGGTGGGTTTGCTGTGGGGGGCAGCAGCAGAAAGAAAGTAAGAGTGGAGAGAATCTCAGGCCTAGCATGAACTTTGGTCTGAAACATGCCATGTTAAACACACAAATGAGGGAAATGCATTAGCCAAAATACAAAGCAAGCTGGGCCTCATTAGAAAACTGTGATTTTACTTTTTTCAGATATACCAACTGTACATGATTCTTATAGGCAGAAGTCAGTACAGTTTCCAGGAACTTAATACAGAGAAGCAATGTTTAGAAGCATTGGTACATGTTTAACAAGTCTTCTGGTGCAACATTGGGCTAGGTAAATTAGCATCCCCTCTCATATCCTGGAATTTGGAAAACTATTAACAAACATGTCCATCCCAAAAATCAAGAAGGGTAGTACAATTTTTAAAAGCACCCACAGTACCAATCCAATAATTCTTTGTGCTAGTATCTGCAGACAGTCTTATCTATAAAACTTTTCTTTACAGACAGCAGATATTTTTAATGTAGTTCTGCTGTATAAGTCATATACCAAGTGGCAATTCATTAAGAACAAACCAAACTCACTTTTGTAGAAGCCGAGGCCAAAATTACTGGCCTGTACTCAAGAGAGATACAAACTTCAGTAACACATTTACAGGCTGAGCCACTTTATAGTGCACAAATAAGTCTCAAGATTTATGGCAGGTTTAGGTGCATTATGGAACACTGGTTTTTGTAATTTTTCACATGGCCAAGTTTTAAGAGTTCTCACTTTCTAAAGTCACTGGCTTCACTAAAAATAGACTTGCAAAAGGAAGAACAAGTGTTCCTCAGCATTCACTGCTTCTCAATAGACAGGATCAGTACTCTTTCCCCAAAGGATTATGCTAGTTCTCCTGGAACAAGGTAGGATTACTGCTGGTGCAAAATGCTGCCTTATAGTTTTCGAAAAGTGTTTAAATGGAACTCCAATAAGGTGCTCTTAAACAGATGGAGGCCAGCTTCCCATTGAAAGATATATATTTTCCAAATTAAAATATTTGTGGCAATTTGCGCTAACATACTGACTAGATCTTGCCAGTTACTTTTCTCGCTAATGCTAGATGTAATATAGCACTAAATATTTAATAAAATACATTGCACAATAAAACTCGATTAAAAATCTCAATTAAGCTAAAAACAAAAGTCATAAGATTACACCCTAGTAAACAGGCTGCTGAGAGTAGTGAAGGGCAGTTAGTCCTTTATTGTAGTCATGCATGTGTGGGCTGTAAACGTTATAAAAGGGCTGAAACTCCATGTCCATTTTACTTCAGCATAGGAGAGGCAAAGAAGTATCCCTGGCGTCCAAGGTTGGTTGCTGACTTGCTTTTGCTCCCAAATCTAAACAAACAGAAATGGTAAGGATCTGTTCTAAAGCAATAATTCCCAGCCCTGCCATTAGAGCACCTCCTTGTGATGGACTAGTGAATTAGCACCTCTACATGTACAGTGACATCTTTTTTCACCATTCTGTGCTTTTTTAACACTCCTTTTTAAACTTTGATTTGTTTGTGGTCCCCCCTCCCTGCTCACGATGTCACATACTACTTATGATGCAGCTGCCTTTTGTTGGTTCCGAATGCCTGTACTTCAGACTCTAGGTTTAACTTAGTGCCATGGAAGCTAGGGAGGGAAGCTTGGACCTGTACACATAAGCTGTCCCTCTGACCAGCTGCACTAAGAGCCATGGAGGAGCATGTTATGAAGTTTGCATTGAGGAAGGGCAGATCCAAGCCCCTGTAACTTTCTCAACCCCTTTAGTTCTCTGCCATATATTCCACCCCACCCATGGAGTAGTGCCCCTCTCCACCACAGTAAGCAGTTGATTAGTCCCTTATAAAAAAACTACCATCATAAATACAAAAGGGAAGGTAACCACCTTTATGTATGCAGTAACATAAAATCCCTCCTGGTCAGGGGTACAGAATCACTTACCTGTAAGAGGTTAATCAGTTCAATTAACCTAGTTGGCACCTGACCAGAAGGACCAATGGGGAAAGAAGATACTTTCAAATCGGGGGCGGGGGGGAGGTTTTGTTTGTGCTTTCTGGTATATAAACACTCAAATATAGTGTTTGATATTATTTGGACTGAGACAGTAGCTCAGATTGTCTACACTACCACTTTTGCCTGTATAACTTATGTCACTCAGGGTGTGAAAAAAGCACCTCCCTGAACGACATATGTTACACCGACAGATGCGCTGGGGTGAACAGCTTCTCCTGCCAACATAGCTACCACCACTTGAGGTGTTGGTTTTATTATGCTGACAGGAGAGCTCTCACCCATCGGCATAGAGCGGCTACACAATCGATCTTACAGCAGGTTTCAGAGTAATAGCTGTGTTAGTCTGTATTTGCAAAAAGAAAAGGAGTACTTGTGGCACCTTAGAGACTAATCAATTTATTTGAGCATAAGCTTTCGTGAGCTACAGCTCACTTCATCGGATGCATGCTGTGGAAAGTACATTCCACAGCATGCATCCGATGAAGTGAGCTGTAGCTCACGAAAGCTTATGCTCAAATAAATTGTTTAGTCTCTAAGGTGCCACAAGTACTCCTTTTCTTTTTGCAAATACAGACTAACACGGCTATTACTCTGAAACCTGTCATTATGCAAGGCACTGCATTTAGCCGTATGGAGTGGAAATCTATCAACTGCATGAAAAAACCTGTACAGATACAGACAGACATCTTCCTTTCCAAAAGCAAACAGATCTTACAGCAGTGCTGCTGCATTGGTACAGCTGTGCCACTGTAAGTTCTCTAGTGTAGACATGGCCGTAGCATTTGATTTTACTATCCCAAAGTACGCAGCGCCACTTACTTCGGGGTAGTCTTGCTGAGCGTAGATCGGACCTTCTGGGACAGGGAGCTAGACGAAGGAGTCTTTATCAGTTGCTGTTCTGGAGTAGTGAGAGGACCCAGCATGCTCACTTCCGACAGAGGAAACAAGGGTCATATTAGAACAGGTTTCAGAGAAGCAGCCGTGTTAGTCTGTATTCGCAAAAAGAAAAGGAGTACTTGTGGCACCTTAGAGACTAACCAATTTATTTGAGCATAAGCTTTCGTGAGCTACAGCTGTAGCTCTGAGCTGTAGCTCACGAAAGCTTATGCTCAAATAAATTGGTTAGTCTCTAAGGTGCCACAAGTACTCCTTTTCATATTAGAACAGGCACACGATAACTCACATACAATGTTTCTTCTTAAACTAAGGTAATGGGATTATATTTTGCCCTGTTGACATATGGTAAATCAGAATAACTCTGCTGAAGTCCATGGTGGGACTCCAGATTTACACAAGTGAAAATAGCAGAACTGGCCCAATATGTTCTATAAAAATAGAGGCACAACAGCAAAGCTAAGCGAAGCAGGAGTCACTGCTTAGTACACGTTGTACGTAAAAATGTGTTAGTCTTCCACTAGGTTTGCTGAAGTTTGAGAGAAGCTTGTCTTTCCTGTCATAAGCTACTTCCCACTCCATTCCCCCCCAAAATGCCCTGGTAACATCGCACCAATTGACAATGCCACAGCTAGATATTTAACTCTTTAAAGCTTCTTCGTAGCTTGACATTCAGACTTGCAGCACTGAAGGCAGCAGGTGTTACAGATGCTTGGTTATCACAGTGAATGGTTACAGTTAAGGCCTAGGCTGGGGACTAAGAGCAAAATGTTATGTCCTCACTGTGAAAAAGTAAGACTCCTCCTGAGGCTGGGAGGTGGGTAAAACGGACCAAAGAATGCCTGCTTTGAAATGCCATTAGAGAGATGAGATGGGTGAGATAATCTCTTTTGTTGGACCAACTTCTGTTAGTGAAAAAGACAAGCTTTCAAGCTACACTGTGTAGCTGGAAAGCGTCTCTTTCACCAGTTGGTCCAATAAAAGATATTACCTCACCCCACTTGTTTTTCTATTATCCTGGAACCAACATGGCTATAGCACTTGAAATGCCATATCAGCGATAAAGAGCCATGACCATCAGTATCAAAGGCTGTATGGTAACTGTAAGGTGGAAGAGGAGTAGGAGGAATTATGCAGTTTGGCAAGCCTGTTCCAACACAATCTAACAAAAGGCTTTGATCTGAGGTCATTGTTTTAGTTAGAGTAGATGTTTGACCATAGTTGAAGATCTGATAGAGCAACATTCCAGGGCTACCTTTAACATCTGGTGTTCGAGGAGTGGAATAGGCATTAGAGTTTTCAATTATATGCGCTGGGTCAATGTTTTCTTGCTCCACCATCATGAACTGGCTCCAGTATTCCACTGGCAGTGACAGCAGCCGCTCTACCACCTACAGAAATACACTTTAGCACACAATTCCCCACTGTACCAGAAACCTACAACTCATTCAGCCTAAAAGTGGTATCGATGGGCCAGAGGACAACAGCCCCCCAGGTGCCAGTATAATCAGATTCTTTAACAGGACACTTCATGTGTCTTACATCCACATTCTACCTCAAGGTGTCATTGCTAATCACCTACCTTGGGTTGTCGTTTAGTGTCCTGCAAGAGTGTCATGGGGTCAGGATCTGGCACAGCATGGGCAACTATTGTGGGACCAAAGACTTTGGACAGGTTGGTGATGTCCATTTTAGTGTCTGGGCTCTGAGCCACTCTAGACAAGAAAGAAAGAAAAAGAAAAGGACATTGAGTAAATTTTGTTCACAGATAGAAAGCCCTGATAATGTAAGCTGATGTCAATTATATGTGAATTTGCAAACAGTCCCAGGTAAAGACTCCCCTGTCACTCAACCCCTGTAGAAACAGAACTACAGCATCATCTCTTTTTCCCTATTTCCAGAACTCCTAACCTGGCTGAACCCACCTCTGAAGATGAATCATGAGGAAAGCGAGTGTGTCTCTGTTAGCCTGAGGGAGTTCACCAACAGCCTGGTACATGGCAGCCACACTGTTGTCTTCATCCAGAATTTCTTTAAATAAAAAAAGAAAGCGATTAGAGAGGCCTATGGGACCATTTTCCTCAGACAGTAGTATGTTCCATCACAGTGCTGGAGAGTGTTAAGATTCTGGGTCCCATGCTCCTGAATTCTAATTCTGATACTGTCTAACCTTGAGCAAGTCATTTAAACACCTGTGCCGTGGTTTCCTTGTCTAAAATGGGGCTAATACCAGTGTCTCAGAGGTTTTGTGTTATGAAGCTTAATGTGTGTAAAATGCGTTGAAATCCTCTGGTAAACAGCACTGTATTGTGATCTCTCTGTTGGACACTGATTTCAAAGATTTTCTGTACAAATGTTAGAATAGCTTCAAGACTGCACTAAACTTGTGCACCATTCCTGAACAGGATACTGACTACCAGGACGATTGATTAGTTCCAAAAATCAAAACATAGGATTATTTAAGGATTAATCTAAAAATATGGGATCTAGAGAGTGAGTATCCACCTAATGTTAGCAGCCTACATGATAAAATCCACAGAATGAGATAGCTGCAGCAGCAAGGCAGATTACTGATCAGAGAAAGTTTGTCAAAGACCTGGATGAGATACTTCACTAACACCAGGCAGTGTTGTAGAGGTAGATCTGCGGTAGGATGGAAGATCTCTTTACAGTATACTCAGTACTGCCAATACATTCATACCCGAGAAGGACTGCCAATTCAGATGGATCTGTCTGAGAATGTTCCCTCAGGCACGACAGCTGCCAATGGCATTTGGCTCGCCTCACCTGCTGCCTCCATAAAAGTTTTGTTTAGCCGGAATGTGAGAATGGGTTCCTTTAGGCTGCGCAGGAAGTCTTTAAGAAGGCCACAGATGGCATGGATATCATCCACTTTGCTGAGCAAGGGCACAGTCTTCCCTCGAAGGAACTTCTCTTTCAGCTCTTTCACTGTCCGGTCACAGCCAGAAATTCGGTATAGGCCTGTCTGTTAGAGAGCAATGCCTAAAGTCAGGACTTCACCTGCCCAAACATCTTGAGAAGGCAAAGTCTAGATTCTTCAGTAAAAGCAGTCTCCTGTCCTCATTGTAAACTGTGAGATCTCTGAGTAGGGACTGTAACTTGCTCATCGTGACTCATGTATTGAACAGCACTGTGTACATCTACAGCATCATAAACAAGAGATCCTCAGGTTAACCAACTGTGGCTCTAATATCACAGCCAAATTCATTTCACTAGCATCCCCACTGATTTCAGGTGATTCTTACCTCACGTAGCCCCCGCTGCTCAATTTCATTCACACAATGAACTATAATGGAAGGAATCATTGGCGGAGTCATGGGCACAAAGTCCACCAGCGTCCCCTAAAAGGAGGAAGAGACTGATTTTGCAACATTGACATTTACAAGCTTCAGGACACTGGAAGTGCTCAGGAGATCCCATCAGATATAGGCTTAGGAAGAGTCACTAGATTCTCATTCCCCAGACCCACAGAGGTAGGTGCCATGGGTACAAAGAGAGGACAAACACTATGTAGTCTGGTAGAGAGCTAAACAGTATCTACCCAGAAATCCTCCATACAACACATTCTTACTCTATAGGAAATGGAGAGCCAAGAACTGAGTTTCACTTAACTCCACAGGTGCAACATGTCTTACCATACACTAGAAGCTTGGGCAAAAGACTCCTGCTTCACAGTGGAGAATGGACCATGCAGCGGAGATGAAGGGAAAGGAGGGCAAGTAATATTAACATATAATAAATCAGATACTCTGGCACCTATATATCAGGATCTTAAGTCCACTAGAAATGTCTAGACTGCATTCAGCTCTTTATAGCAAACGGAAGGACTACTACTGTGAGTGGCCAAAAAAGAGGGATCTAGCCTGAAACAAGCAGGAGATGCTTAAAGACAAGCTTAGCTGTGCCATCATTCACCAACCTGAAAGCATCTTAAGGCTCCAATTTAAGCAAAATAACTTTGCCAATAACTTCAGTTGACAGATGAGGCTGCACTGGAAACACTGATACATGCAGAGCGAGAAATAGTTTCTGTGACTGCTTGCAAAATCAGAACAAAATGCCTCCACCACATATTTTCAGAACCACCACATACAATTCTCATCCCTCCAAAAAACCCACATTCCTACTATTCTTGGCTTTATTTAACAGTTTCATTTATGTATTTCTATTAGATCTGTAATAAAGCAGACAATCCACATAATGCAGCAACAAGTTAACTAGTATATAAGATTCCTGGAGTCCTTAAGCAAGGTCTAGTTCTCACAAATGGGCATTAGCCCATTTGTTGTTGGCAGCTACAGGGTTCAAAGCTCATCTCACATAAAGCCATACCTCTCCAATTCTGACAGGAGTTCCTGTTAACGTTGGGATGCAGGGAAGGGGACAGCGGTCCCGACATTCTGGGTGAGTCACCACACGGCAGTCCCTGCACTTTAGGGACAGTTTCCCAAACTTTATCCGCTTTCCACATGGAACGCATGACTCTGGTTTGATAACCTGGAAATAAAGAGCCTGTGTGTGAGGAAGTGGTAATAATGCAACAAAACAACAGATACAGTTTAGCTGCACAGGTATATTGAATGAGTGTCTTGTTCTATATTGATGGCAAAGCACAGATACCATCATGTCAAATTCGTAGAAAGAATAATGGGGTTGGGAGTTAAATAGGCCCTTGTCAATGGTTGGTGATTTTGCTTCTAGCAAACCCTGCTCCTTTATTTTACCATCTTAGTTCCAGCCATCATGACATCTGTTACAGTCACTGGGACATGCATGGAAAGTTTACACTCTGGATCTCAAGGGCTTAACTGTCAGGTGTTAAACTTCAGCATAGCAGTACAAGAGGTCTTTCACAGCAGAAACTAAAAGATATATGCCTGCCTACAGGGCAGTCCCTAGGGGGGTGCAGGGCCCAAGACATTAGAAACTCGGAGCCTATCTGCCAGGGGGTGCTCCCCCCAACCCTGGCTCTGCCCAGGCCCCATCCCCACTCCACCCTTTCCCCCAAGGCCTCACCCTCACCCTGCTTCTTCCCATCCCCACCCAATTCCCCACACACACACACACACACACACACCCCGAGCATGCTGTGCCCTTGTTCCTCCCCCCTCAGCACCTCCTGACACCATGAAACATCTGACCCGCGGCAAGCGGTGAGAGGGAGGAGGTGGTGGTGCTGGAGGTTCTGGTAGGGGGGCTCCTCCACGCGCCCGCTCACCTCCTCACCCCATTCACCTGCCTCTAGCCTCACCTCCCCGCTTCACCCTGATTCGCCATACCCAAGGGACGGCTCTGCCTGCATATATTCCAGGGCATAGCTGAGGACTCCGGGTCAGAGCCCAGAGCTGAAACTGGCAACATCAGATTGATAACTGACACTGTGCACCAGCCTGCACTAAGAGGGATGTACAGCAGTAGGTCCAGTGAATCTCTTTCAGGACTGACTATAATCCACCCACAAGAGAACTGAAAGGGGAGAGCTGCTCAAGTTCCTACTGCCTGTACACATACCGTCTTTGATACAAATTCATGCAGCCTCATCCCCCCATTGCTCTGAGGAGTGTTAGATCCATCAGTTTCAGATCTGGGTTCCAGCTGCCTACTGCCCAAGCTCGAGTCACTATTCCAGGGCTGTAAACTGGCTGAAAAAAAGAGAGAGAGATCTGTAGAATAATTTTCCAGTCTTCTGTTTTCAGTATAAAGACTATATAATGATTGAGACAAGTGTCCTGGAACCGGCAGGAGATTATTGTGAATGACAGAGATATCCATGGCCTAACAAGTACTACCAGTTGCACCTGGCATCTGTGTTATGCCAAAGGTAGTGCACCCAGCAGAGGCTGTTACAAGATACAACTGGCAATTAATGGTTAATTATGCAGTCTTGTGTTCCTTTCTATCTCACAGGCAATCACTCTTGCAGACATGCTTTCCAAAGCCAAACAAGAAGTATGGTGTATTAGTGTGTTAAAACTGAAAGCAAAGCCATGTTACTTTTGAAAGCAATTAAAATCAGAGAATAAGGGCAACAAGCTTCAATTATTATTGCCCAGGAGCAGCACATCTTGAGTTAACTGAGAGAATAAGCATTAATACAGGCACATAGTTCTTATATTGGATACACATTGAGTTACCTCTAATCACTCTAGTATACAAAACTTTTGAGCTATTACTTTGCTTATGAATATATAAAAGCAATGCTAGAACCCCCCCCACACTCCCTGCGTTGGATTGATCAGAATACCTCCACACAGAAGATTTATGAAAGAGAAGTTTTATCGGTTAAAGTCATTTATTTGGAGACGGCCAGGAAGAGAAAGCTAAAAGCAAGAAGTTCAGCTTTTGTCTTTCAGTTTGATTTTCTCTGGGCTTGAAATAACTATGGTCTGTTTCAGAGGGTCTGAAAGGAAAATGCCCCCATGTTTAAATGGGATCAAGGCAAAAGAAAAAACTAAAGATCCTTCTGTAACCCAGCTTTCAAAGAGAGGTTTATTCTTTTTAAAGAACAAGCTAAATTTAGAGTTTCCCCAATAGCCAGGATTAGGACACCTGAGAGAGACTATTATTTGATTACTAGCTTTCAAGATACCAGTTTAATGCTAATTATAGGAGAAATGGGAAGCAGCAGGTGGAGGGAACAAAGATTTTCTTGGAATTTTGTTTCCATCCTCCTTACTGCATCCTCCTCTCCTAGATATTAACACTTACTAGCCCAGTTAGATTTAACAAATAAAGAGATGGCAGAGAAAAACTATGTGCCTAGTTTATTTATTGTGAAGTTGGTCATTGTGAAGTGTGGTTCAGCAAACAAGTTCTGGTCTTTGCTGTTAACTTTACTAGTAGCCATTAAGATCCCTCAGACTACCCTTTTTCAAAATAACTTTTCAACATAATCACCCCCATTTCTATCAGTGTCTGCAGAGACAGGCAAATAAAGATTCATGAAAATTAATGACAAGTAATAGCATTGTGCATTAAAACCAGGATAAGGGACAGCCTGCAGACATACATATACCTACCTGTCTTCCTCCGGCTTCTGAGATGATAAGGTATAGTCTGAATAGTGGAGATAGCTTCAATTGGGCCACCGTCATTAGGGACCATAAGTGTAGTTTTTGCAACTATAGACTCGTTTCCCTGAAATGAAAGAGCTATATGATTAGTGATGGCAATATGATGTGGCAAGGGATATATAGCTTTTATTGGCCCCAGCAGATCAATTATATTGCATTAATGTGTACAACTTAACCAGATGTCTAATTTAATCTTGTGTCAAATGCCAGAGGTACAGAAAAGGAAGATAATTTCCAAATTATGTGACTGGCATTAGCAGTGACTCCATGAGATGCTGTCCTGTGAAACTGTTATACTAGCTCTAATTTCAAAGAGTATCCTACTGCATTTGGGGGCTACACAAATACAGCCACCTCTGACAAGAGATTTTAGATGCACACAAACTCAGCTGGGTTTACATACCTGGTCCACTGTGGAGCCAATTGATCGGGTTTTTTTTAAAGGACCTGGAGGGCCTTCTATGAACTGTCTGGAAGAGCGCTGAAAAGAAAATGTGTGTTAAACAAGATTGGGGGTGTCAAACCTAGAGCATCACACTGCATTTCCTGAAGGTCTGGGGTAAATTCCATTGCAGTGTTTGCAGATATTGAAGTCCATAATGATTTCTATTTAGGAAGGATATAAAGACTTGTGAAATAAGGCAGCCTAACTGACCAGTAGAAATGATTTAGCACGCATTCTTCCCAAGAACTGTGACTGGCCAACTCAGTGCTCTACCACCAAGACCTTCAGGGGAAGTAATTTTCCCCCTTCAACATGAGGAATGCTATTGGAAAACACAGAGCAAATACCAAATCCTCCCCCAATAAGACAGTCATCTCTTCTGATGGTTCAGTCCCCCTTCCCTACCCAACCCACATGCTGACTGCAAGGTAGTAGGACAAATCCTGAGCCCACTATTATAATGGAAACACCTAACTTTGATTTCCCCCTATTTCATGTTACCAGAATGATGCAGTAGATCCACCAAGAAGCTTCACTCCAAGTAACTTCCGCTTGTAAGCTACAGGTGAGACTAGAATGGGATGTGGAAATTCACTCCATCATCTCCAGCTGACAAGTGAAAGTTACTTCCAAAGCTTTCATCTGAATCCACACAATAGTGATGAATTTTTGGATGCAAAGAATTAAGGATTTATTCATCTAGATAGTCTAGTTCTATAAACTAAGTCAGAAGAAGCCTTCTATCTCTTGCCCATGGTGCAGATTACAGTGCATTTCTGGGTGGTCTGATCTGACTGAGCTTGGACAGTGACCACCAGATCAGAGTGTCTATTATAATAGCTGAACTACCACATGTAGCCACAGTACTACCTATGGTTACTCCTGACTGCTCCAACCACTTAACAGGAAAGAATGTAACATACCCGTTTCTCTCTTTTCTTCAGTCTGACAGCCTTCACCAAAGAGGAATCCCAATCCTATAGGTAGGACAAAGTATTGTTAGCATACTGCAAATATCTTTCAGACTTTAGCCATGTCTTTCATTAAATCAATTTTAAAGAACAGTGGAGCAGCGAGCTTAGGACAAATATAATACAGGTTCATCTTATCATCCAGTTATGGATCTAGTGTTTCCTCTGGCTCCATTTGTGATTTCTGAAGGGTTATAACCAGGGAAGTCAGCTTCCCTCCAGTTCCCTCACCTCTGTGCTCATTAAGATTCTGATAGCAGGGATAGAAACAGAGGTTCAGAATTCTCACTGGCCTCTACTACCTCCTCCACCCCTCATTAGTCATTTCTTACACTCACTGCTCCCTTTAAATTTCATGCTGGAATTACTAAGGCTCAGACTTTAAGGTCAGAAGGGACCATCATGATCATCTAGTCTGACCTCCTGCACATTGCAGGCCACCCATTCCTGTAATGGGCCCCTAACCTCAGGCTCAGTTACTAAAGTCCCTAAATCATCTTTTAAAGCCTTCAAGTTACAGAGAATCCACCATTTACACTAGTTTAAACCTGCAAGTGATCACTGCCCCCACGCTACAGACTAGCAGGGGTGGCCAACCTGTGGCTCTGGAGCCACATGCGGCTCTTCAGAAGTTAATATGCAACTCCTTGTATAGGCACCGACTCCGGGCTGGAGCTACAGACACCAGCTTTCCAATGTGCCAGAGGGTGCTCACTGCTCAACCCCTGGCTCTGCCACAGGCCCTGCTCCCACTCCACCCCTTCCCTTGAGCCTGCCATGCCCTTGCTCCTCCCCCTCCGAGCCTCCTGCACATCATGAAACAGCTGATCGGGAGGTGCGGGGAGGGCACTGATTGGTGGGGTTGCCAGTGGGCGGGTTGCTGATGCGGGGGGGGGGGGGGGGGGGGACGGGACACGACACGGGACAGGACACTTCCAAAGCTTGGTGGTCGAGCACTGAGATGTGGAGGGGCTGCGGACATATTACTGTGGCTCTTTGGTACACTGGTAAATTCTGGCTCCTTCTCAGGCTCAGGTTGGCCACCCCTGCTACAGAGGAAAGTGAAACCCCCCACGGGGCCTCTGCCAATCTGACCCAGGTGAAAATTCCTTCCCAATCCCAAATATGGCAATCAGTTAGACGCTGAGCACGTAGGCAAGACACACCAGCCAGACACCTGCGAAAGAAATCTTTGCAGTAACTCAGAGGCCTCCCTATCTAGTATCCCATTACCAGCCATTGGAGATATATGCTGCTAGCAGTTGCAGATCACTACATACCAGTGTAGGCTGTCTCATCATACCATTCCCTCCATAAACTTAACAAACTTTGTCTTGAAGCCTGTTAGGATTTTTGCCGTTCCACACCAGACGTGAATCCCTAGTTATAACATCACAGTACTCAGTTTTTGTAGACAGAATGGTAACTAGATACTAGAAACCTGATCTTGTGGTATCACACCCCCCCACACTGATTAGAACACTAAATTAGAACACTCATATCATAGGTCTGTAACGAGAATCAACATATAAGGACACTATTTAACTTTGCTTAGCAGTGCAGTGTTTTTATGGTTGATATTGCAAGACAATGAGCTGCTGAAACAATATGGAGAGTAAAGACAGATAATTCTCAAAGTTTGGAGTTACATTACCAGTGACTCGTCAGTCTTGTCAAAGCTGATGTCTGATAGAATTGAGCCAGATTCATCTATTGTTGAAAGTCTAAGAAGTAAAGTAAAAAACCTATTAATCTGTGGGTTTCACTTCCAGTTGACCTCACGATTCCAGGGCAAGTTTACTGACCAGGCAATAGCTATGTATTCCAGTTCGGAACAAGGCAAGACCTTGATGCTATGAATGTAGCACTAATGTAGTATAAACATAATAATGATTTTTGCAATCATTTTAGTGCCTCTTGAGCCCCCTTATTTCTACTATAAGGAATATTTCAGTGCCATTATATAAATCAGTGACATGACGTCATCTGGATCACTGTATTCAGTCTCAAAGGATACAGCAGAAATATATTTTTGTAATGATTTTGAGAGGATATCAAAAACTTGTAACTTGTAAATGCAATTACCTGCGTTAATTAGATTTAGTGAGAAATATGAAATTCTTATAGCTTTCGATAAGAACAGTTAAAGTTTCAAATTTTTCAAACTAAAATAATTTATGTTATGCATTAGATCACTTTGAGGAAGAGGTCATGTGAAAGATCCTGGAATACAGGATCATAGGAGAAAAAAGCTGATGGCTTTGGGGTATTGCAAAGGAAAAGTCAAAAATCTCTACCAAAGTCAAAGATTACTGTAAATCTAGGGACCAGATATCCAAGAGTTTAAGTATTTGTGCTAATCAGTTGTTTTCCTTATGGTCAGGTTGCTACCTTCCCTACCTTCTGTTCCCAGAACCTCCAGTGGAAAGGTGAGGCCTGTTAAGGAAGGCCAGGGCAGATTTCTGTTCTTCACTTAGCTGAATGCTTCCAGATGCATCACACATCAGTAGCTCCCGAATCAGTTGGATCTGCCGCTCCTGTAAAGCGGAAAACATCAGCTGTAGCTAGGGGAGAAAGCTTCACTTCAGATTTATGGGAGACAGGCAGACCATAAGACATTTAATACAGCTAATGCAGGTAGGCTTTGAGGAAGTTTGCTACTCCAACACCATATTAAAAGCCCATAAAGCAGAAACTGGTGTCATAGCTTCCAACAGGTAACAAACTCAATTTAAAGTAGCAGCAGTGAGATTCTTCTGAATTAAATCACTATTCAAATGAAGGCTATACTCTCTTGCAATAGAAAACAATTTATTGAGGTCTTATTAGGTGCCAGTTATTGTCTTCATAAATCCAAGTAGCTTAGACCTTTTTAGACTGCTGAGAAACGCACAAAAGAATTATAGAGTTGAACAATTCCAGTCTGCTGAGGAAACCAATATGGAATCTTCCAAACAATACATTAGGATGAATTAAACTCCATATTAATCTTGCCAATATGCTTCAATTCCTACCTGCAGGGTTATAAATGTCTATAGTTACTAAACCCTAAAGAGCTGGAGAGACACTACAGCAAAAGGCCTCACAGAAAGTCACAAGATTCCCAATAGAACTTCCTGAAATTTGTTGATGTCTCACAATGCTGCAGTGACGCAAGTAGTCATGGTTTTGTGGCTCTCTGCAAATCCATGTAATATAGAATTTCTCTTCATTCCTGCCTCACACATGCCATTGGTGGGAGGCTGCCTATGTCCTCTCTACCTGAGACCAGGAGAGTGAAAAGAGTTCCTATCAGGCTCATTAAACTCCCAGAAGAGCTGCATGTAGCTTTGAAGCTACAAAGTGAACTCAAGCAGTCAGAACCACACTGAACACTCCTAATACTCTAATCAGATGAAGGTGCTTCATGTGCCATTTCCTATTGCCCAGTGTCATTAAAATCAGTGGAGTCTTCCATTTTGTTATATTTAAAGGTGATGGTACCATGGAAAACATGTATAGCTATTAAATATACTACAGGAATTAATATTTTTGTGCCAACACATTTAGGTACATAGAGGGCTCTTTTGTAACTTTCCACATCCTTCTCTGAGTGGACTTATCTATAGCACAGAAACACTCATTTAAGTGAACCTCTATGGAATTAAGGCAAAGCCTGTTCCACACACAAGTCACATCACAGGTAACATGATACCCACCAGCTTCTCAGAGTCTGCTTCAGCTCGCTGTCTTCGCTTGATCTCCACATCCACCTGATTGCGAGCATGTTTCAGCTTCACATCCAGTGCACTACACTCAGTTTCTGTTTTCATCAGAAGATCCTTGTACCTGGCCAGCTCATGATCTGCCTTCTGCCACTTCTTTCTGAACTCTTCAAAGTTCTTTGCCAACTGGATAAACTCTGAGAAGAGGACACTTAGTCTTAACAGCGAATCAACTGTCTTAACAACTCTAGAATCAACCAGTCGATTGTTGGTGACCACTGGTCTAGCTGATGTCCCCAGCAGTTACATCAGTTCCCCATACCAGAATCATGGATTCCTGTTTTACTGGCCATCCAGTCTCTAGCATGTAATGTAGACTTCAATATAAGAGTCGCTCCCCAGGTTTCATATGTTATGCTATATCAGCTTAAAGAAAACGATGACCTTCCTGGCAAGTTGTCATACATCCGGCCAAAACTACTGCTATTAAAGTAACATGAAGACAGACTACATTATGGTCACAGCTTAGTACACCAGAAAGACTTTCAATAGCAGATTCAAATATAACTGCTGTAATATGCTCCAGTAGATGTAGATTAGTATTATGGATGTCTGGAGCTGCAACTCCATTCAGCTAGATAATTTTACTTTCAAATCAATATTTGTATAAAGCCAATTTCCTTTAGCTGTTTCACACTGCCCTAAGGGGAATATAAATGTTCCACCCTGCAAAGCTACAGCAAGAAGAGATTTCACAAGTTTGCCTTCAGCCAGTGTTTTCCCCCCTGCTATTTATGGAAGCAGTTAGTCCCAGACAGTGTAAACTCTCCTTGGGCCCATGTCGAAGAAAGTTAACTATTGGACCCCCCGTAAGGTTTTCACCCCCTCCTTTGGTACTAATTAGCTTACTCTCCACACACACGCACACACCTTACAAACCTTGTAAACGCCAACTTTGAAATTCTGTGTGCAAGAAAATCAGGATGCTACAGCATGATGCATTCTTTCCAGAAGTTCAGCTGGTCACTTCAAGCATCCAGTCAGAGCAAATGAACCAAGTTTGCTCCCAAATCTATGTACCTGGAAGAGCACCACTACCTACAAAGCCATCAGTGGGCTCTTTAGTACTCGGGGCTGAAGTTGAAATGAGCTAGTAGTTGTCTATTCTTACATTGAACAACATACATGAGTTAACTGTGACTTGACTTACGGTATTCATTTCCTTCATTTAGAAATTCTGACTGGTGCATGAGTTGATCAAACAGATTCCGTAAATTCAGCATTGCAGTCTCCATCTTCCTGCCAAGAAATGAAAAGAGTTAAAGTGATCTATCCAGGTTTTTCCACTCCTCCAGACACAGGAGTCATTCATTGCCAGCCTAAGACAAACCTGTGCTCTAAAGTCTCTGACTTAACATTTGTAGCCAAATACAAAAGTCTCTCAAGAATGCAGTTTCAAACAGCTGTATGTTTCTGATCTTATTCCTTGAAAAGGTCTTCAAGTGTCCCCATAAATTGAAGATGGTCGAGACAGCTTTGTACAGAACCTCTACATTTCCCCCATACACACCCCCACAAACACTCCAATGCTTCAGATAACTTGCAATATACTGTAGGGCCTCATACCCCAACAAGACAATCACGGATTTCCTGCCAATTTATAATTTTGAAGGTATACAAAATGTTCCAATTCCAGACTAGGAAGAATATAACTCTTCAAAGGACACCATTATCCATACAGTTTCAGAGCTACATACATAAAAAATTAAACAAATGTCCTTGGGAGATCTTTGGGTAGATTTGGATTTTGCTTCATTTTTTAAATTACTGTTCTTATTGAAAAGATCTTTTAAAATGATGGCCATGGCAGTACCAGTTACATCACAGGAATGATCAAGACAGAAATTGCTAGCTCAGCAGTGCAGAAATTACTTCTCTAATGCAGGTTTCTGTTGGAATGCTTATGAGAACTCTGGCTAATATGTTAATACCAAGTACAGGCAGATGATTATATTGTAATATGTCCTGGCATCCAAGCTACGCAACACACCACCTCCACAATTAGAAGGGTAAAAGCAGTTTACATATAAAGCACTGAACAGGCATGCTTTAATTCCATTCGGCAGGGAAAATTCAAACTCTTTAGAGACCTGCTGATGCCTCAGAAGAAAAATTCTACTGCAAGAATGTTATTCTATATTTCTGTTCTTTCACTCTACATTCTTCATTAGTAGGGACACCTAAAAGAAAGGGGGACATCAGTTTTTAAATGTTCATATGTTCTCCTGCTTAATTCTGTTCATTTCACCATGACTGATGTCAAACCGGTGTTACAGTGCAGAAAAGCCTTATTAGCAAGTAATCTTTAGTTACAGGAGTAAGGCTTTGCAAGGACTGGATCTGGATTACGAGTTCAGATACCAAACCAGCATCAGAAGATGAATCCTCAGATCTAATTTTCATGAAAATGTTCTTAGTAAGGGTAAGGGAAGAGCGTAATATGATAGCAGAATTGTTTTGAAATGCTTTCCAGTGGACTGATTCTCATAACCATATTCCTGGACTTCAGCAAGGCTTTTGACACAGTGCCACATGACATTCTGATAAGTAAGCTGGAAAAATGCAGGCTCAGTGGAACTACCATTAAGTGGCTACATAATTGGTTAAACAACCACAATCAAAGAGTAACTATTGATGGAATTACGTCAGATTGAAGGGAGGTCTCCAGTGATGTTCCACAGAGATTTGTTCTGGGTCTGGTGTTGTTCAGCATCTTTATTCATGTTTTGGATGTAGGAATACAGAGCATACTGATCAAATTTGCATATGTCACAAAGCTGGAGAGGTTAACAGCATTTTGGAAGATACAGCTAAAATTCAGAGTAATCTTGATAAATTGGAGAACTGGGCTATTGACAACAAAATGAAATTCAACAAAGATAAATGTAAGGTGTTACGCTTAGGGAAGAAAAACAAATGCACAAATAGAGAATGGGGGATAACTGACATGGCGGCAGCACTGCTGAAAAGGATCTGGGAGTTATGATGGATCACAACCTCAACACGAGTCAGCAATGCAATGCTGTTGCATAAAAAGAAAATGCAATTTTAGGTTGAATTAACAGAAGCACAGCATGCAAGTCACAGGAGGTGGTAGTACCACTGTACTCAGCGCTGGTTAGGCCTCAGCTGGAGTACAGCGTCCAGTTTTGGTCTTTACAGAAAGGATATAGAGAAACTGGAGAGGATCCAGAGGCGAGTGACAAAGATGATCAAAGGGATGGGATGCAAGCCATATGAGCAAAGGCTGAAGGAACTGAGTATGTTTAATCTGAAAAAGAGGAGACTGGGAGAGACATGATAGTGGTCTTCAGATATTTGAAAGGCTGCCATAAAAGAAGATGGAGAAAAGTTCTATCTTGCCACAGACAGGACAAGAGGTGATAGGTTCAAACTACAGCATAGCAGATTTAGCTGAAAATTTAGGATTAAAACCGTAAGAGCAGTAGGACAATGGAACAGACTGCCTAGGGAGGTTGTGGAAGCTCTTTCGCTGGAGGTTTTCAAAAGGAATCTGGATAGCTATCTGTGTTGGATGCTTTAAACACAACAAAATTCAGCATCTTCGCAGGGGGTTAGACTAGACCTGAACTCTTTGGTTCCATATCCAAAATGATATGCCTCTTAAGAATCAAGCACTAACCAAGAAACTGTCTACAGCAATCTCATTACACCAATAAAGAGCACTAGTGGGTTAAATGTCCTTCGAATCACTTCAGCAGCAGTTCTTTTTATGGGTTCTTAATGGGCAAGTCTCCTGTGGTTATAAAAATAAGTGTAAGAAAAAAATTGAGTACAATTTTTTGTTACTTAAAAAATTTAGAATCAATCAGACATGACATCACTACACAATGGGTCCCTCCACATCAATCAACGGAAGTTGGAAAAAAATTCAAACAGGCTGCAGGCAGTACTGCCAGCTCCTCTATTGGGAATCCAAAGACCTTTCTCCCCCCACTATCCATTTAACTGAAATGCACACTTTATTATTCCCTTATCCCAAAGCAACTTTACAGACATAGGAAGCAGTTCACCACCGCCAGTCATTCTTGTCCATGGCTTTTTCCTCTGCTAAGCCCAACCTGGCTGTGTTCTTGCATACAACATCCTGCCGTCTAGCTGGTGGTCAGACTCTAAGTCAGACTGACCTTAGTTGTGTTTGCTAATTTTCTTTGCCATCCTATCATCTGTTTGTCTTCTACAGGCTCCACACTTTACAGTGATACCATTAATTTATACCTCACCTGACAGACATGTTGCTAGTCAGCCCTAAGAGAATCCTGGGATTCAGGTCCCCATGTTCCAAGGTTTATGTAATAGGATGTAGGTGGCAATTGTGTTTACTTACAGAAGTGAGCACTCTTGCAGCAGAAAATCATTACTGCATCACCAGCCAAACTGTGCCAGCTCTGCAGAACTATCTGAAGCATTCTTATTTAACTAAGAGTGTCTCAAGCACCTCTTGGAACTTTGCAGTCACCTCAATAGTTGGCAAGCCTATCTCATATTTCTGCAGGTGGAGGATTGTTCTCAGTAGAGAAGGATTAACAACAAGTCCACCACTGGACGATGACATGGTATTTGAACATTCCTGTTCTCACCATGAGTGCTTAGTGCTTCACTGTACAGTTCTCTCACCAGTAACATTTATGGGACAACATAAAGGTATACTAGCAAGCCCTCCAGTACATCTATGAGAGCTGCATTCTTAAAGTGTAAATAGATACACCCATTCCACCATAAATAGAACCCTAACATAGTCTAAATCCTACTTTCCTTATTCACAAGAGCAGTCCCACTAAAAACAATGGGATTACCTCAAACAGCGAATACAACCCTGATTTACATAGGAATAGAGTACAGATGTCTAAGAAAGAAAGTTTGATTGAAATTTAACTGTTCCTCCCCCCACCCCCATAAAATTACTAACTTCAGGAGGTACAGTGTTTTTCAGCTGGTTAAATGCCTTTTACCTCAACACCTAAAAAGTACGTAGGCAGCAAGTACAGCTGCCTGAGCAGTAGCACTTAAAATCTACATTCACCAAGTTATTTTCTAAAGGTACAATAATCCAGGTTTAGAGAGGAATGAGTGAAGAATTTCAACCACTTAAAAATATAATAGACAATATGGGGTGAGAGAAGAGTCTGGAGAAGGCAAAATGCAAAACAACATTTTAGAAGGGTTGATACAGTGTATTTAAAGCATCAATCACCCAGGCATCTTCCTAAAATATGATATTTACAGTGCTTTCATTGAGATCCAGACCTAAACATGAGACAGGAGATGGAAGCCAAGCAGTCCTAAGGGGTCAAAATTAATTTTAGTTCTCTCACAGGCTCATTTCAAAGTAATCCATGTCCTTAAAACAAAATACCACAATGCTGGGCAACTCTTCTGTTCCACAGTTAAAAGGGAGGTGCCTCTTCTAGACTATAAATCACTCTCTCTCTCTACACAAGGTAGAGATCCAAAAGGTCTAACTTAAGCCTTCTCATACATTTACAATGTCAATTGCAAAGAAGCCTCTAAGTAAGAGGAGTGTATCTGAAAGAGTCATTAGGATATAAATCTCCTCACTGCATTTTACACTTTATGCATCCCATGAAGTGAGCTGTAGCTCACGAAAGCTTATGCTCAAATAAATTGGTTAGTCTCTAAGGTGCCATAAGTACTCCTTTTCTTTTTGCAAATACAGACTAACACGGCTGCTACTCTGAAACCTAGGATCCCACTGAAAGAGCTACAAGTTTATTTAAACCCAAGGATTTAACAGAATTTCAATTATGCCTCTAGAGAAAAACACCCATGCAGGGCATCCTAAACATCCCGTTGACAGGTACAGGCTCACTCTGGGACGTCCAAAACACAACTGTCTTCCCCTACCAGGAATCCAGCAATGCCCACCACGCAAAGGGGCGTTCAACAGCAAGGCTCTCCCCAAACAGGACCCCGCCTGAGGACAGAGGCGGCTATTGTGGTCATGAGGCTCCCTGAGGTTAATCCACCATTGCCTGATGCGGGGAGGAAGGGTCCGTACAAAGAAGAGTCGAGTCAGGGCACGTTCCAGCTGCGTGGAAGGCATCGCCAGCACCCGGCATCGCCCTCCCGCCGCCGGGGCTTCCCGTCCCCTCGGGGCCGCGATAGCACGGTGACGGGGCCTAGCCGTGCTGGGAGATGCCAGCATCAGAGCGCGCGGGGCTGCTCCGGCCAGCTCGGACCGGTTCCTGCCTGACGGGCACCGACCCCGAGTCTCGGAGGGGCAGTGCGGCGCGGCGGCCGGGGGGAAGGCCCGCCACCACGACACAGGGGAAGCCGATGGGGCGACCCCTCCCCACCAGCCTGGGGCTCACTCAGCGCGGGTACTTGCCCCCACAGCGTCAGCCGGGAGGGGCCCCACGCCCGCCAGACAGGGTGACCCCGGGACCCCCGCTACTCACCCTGGCCGCCTCACACGCTCGGGGCGACGGTTCCTCACGAGCCGGCAGGCGCTAACTGTAGTGCAACCACCCAGCTCCGCGCGGCAGCCTCGCCCTCTGATTTGAATCCTCACAGCTGGCGAATCACAGAAAGCTATCCGCGCCTTCTCTGCCACTCATTGGTTCCGCTTCCACACGTAGAACTGGCACGCTGAACCTGACCTGAACACCATCTTTGTTGAGGGCCTGGCCTCCCGGCTCCACCCCCTGGTTTCTGAGAGCCGCAGGGCGGCGTGTTCGTCAGTGAGGGCAAGTGTTGCAATGGAGACCTCAGCACTTGGGACACACCTAGAGGCTTCAGTGGGCTACAGCCTATATGCAAACAAGGCACAGTACCCACCCCAAGCGTGTTGCAGTCTAAGCCAGTGATTGTCAAACTTTTGTACTGGTGACCCCTTTCAAATAGCAAGCCTCTGAGTGCCACTCCTCTTATAAATAAAAACACTTTTAAATATATTTAACACCATTATAAATGCTGGATGCAAAGCGGGGTTTGGGGTGGATGCTGACAGCTTGTGACCCCCGCTGTAATAACCTCGTGACCCCCTGAGGGGTCCCGACTCCCCAGTTTGAGAACCCCTTACCTAAGCTAATCTCTCAGTTCTACAGCTGCAGTAACTGAGAAAGGGCAGACCCAGGCTTGCTGTGTGGAGACTGGTTTCAGAGTAGCAGCTGTGTTAGTCTGTATTCACAAAAAGAAAAGGAGGACTTGTGGCACCTTAGAGACTAGCCAATTTATTTGAGCATAAGCTTTCGTGAGCTACAGCTCACTTCATCGGATGCATAAAGTGGAAAATGCAGTGAGGATGTTTTAGGGTTGCCTTTTGGAGCTGTTGCTCTTCAGATGAGACATAAAACTGAGGTCATGTGCGCTTGTTGTCATTGCATTTTCCATAAGAGTCAGGCTGTTAGTTCCAAGGACATGGCCATATTTCAACATGGGATAATTATAGTCTGCGTCTTTCCATTCACATCTTTTTCACTGGATACAGTATTTTCCAAACCAAACCAGCTGTTGTACAGACATATGGTGAAAGACAGACCCTGCGCCAATTAGTTTAGAATCTTAGGATCCAATTCTGTAAACACACACATGCTTAACTTTACTATTATTATTATTTGTTTGTATTACCATAGCTACCATCTATCAGAGGTATCCACAAAAACAACGAGGAGTCTGGTGGCACCTTAAAGACTAACAGATTTATTTGGGCATAAGCTTTCGTGGGTAAAAAACCCACTTCTTCAGATGCATGGAGTACTGCCATCGGTACTTCCACTGAAGTGAATGGAACTGTTTGTGGTAGTAACGTTAAGCATGTGAATGTTTGCAGGATCCAGCCTTACAATGTTACTCTATGAGAGTGAAACAGCAGTGTCTGCATTTCAGTCGTGGGTAATGAGAAGGTATCCTTACAATCTATGTTTGTATACTGGAATTCCACAGAATGCTCTAAGGCTTGCAAAAGGTGCTCTATAAACCAGGCTCTCCTAGGCGCCCCTGCAGTTCAGGCTACAGGGTATGTAGCAGGGTGCACCAGAGTGCTGTGCTGTAACACCCCCATGTGGACACTGCAGGTGCAAACTAAGCCCTGGTCTACACTAGGAGTTTAGGTCGAATTTAGCAGCGTTAAATCGATGTAAACCTGCACCCGTCCACACGATGAAGCCCTTTTTTTTGACTTAAAGGGCTCTTAAAATCGATTTCCTTACTCCACCCCGACAAGTGGATTAGCACTTAAATCGGCCTTGCCGGGTCAAATTTGGGGTACTGTGGACACAATTAGATGGTATTGGCCTCCAGGAGCTATCCCAGAGTGCTCCATTGTGACCGCTCTGGAGAGCACTCTCAACTCAGATGCACTGGCCAGGTAGACAGGAAAAGGCCCGCAAACTTTTGAATTTCAATTTCCTGTTTGGCCAGCGTGGCAAGCTGCAGGTGACCATGCAGAGCTCATCAGCAGAGGTGAGCATGATGGAGTCCCAGAATTGCAAAAGAGCTCCAGCATGGACTGAACAGGAGGTACGAGATCTGATCGCTGTATGGGGAGAGGAATCCGTGCTATCAGAACTCCGTTCCAGTTTTCGAAATGCCAAAACATTTGTCAAAATCTCCCAGGGCATGAAGGACGGAGGCCATAACAGGGACCTGAAGCAGTCCCGCGTGAAACTTAAGGAGCTGAGGCAAGCCTACCAGAAAACCAGAGAGGCGAACGGCCGCTCCGGGTCAGAGCCCCAAACATGCTGCTTCTATGATGAGCTGCATGCCATTTTAGGGGGTTCAGCCACCACTACCCCAGCCGTGTTGTTTGACTCCTTCAATGGAGATGGAGGCAACACAGAAGCAGGTTTTGGGGACGAGGAAGATGATGATGATGAGATTGTAGATAGCTCACAGCAAGCACGTGGAGAAACCAGTTTTCCCGACAGCCAGGAACTGTTTCTCACCCTGGACCTGGAGCCAGTACCCCCTGAACCCACCCAAGGCTGCCTCCCGGACCCGGCAGGCGGAGAAGGGACCTCTGGTGAGTGTACCTTTTAAAATACTATACATGGTTTAAAAGCAAGCATGTGTAATGATTAATTTGCCCTGGCATTCGCGGCTCTCCTGGATGTACTCCCAAAGCCTTTGAAAAAGGTTTCTGGGGAGGGCAGCCTTATTGCATCCTCCATGGTAGGACACTTTACCACTCCAGGCCAGTAGCACGTATTCGGGAATCATTGTACAACAAAGCATTGCAGTGTATGTTTGCTGGTGTTCAAACAACATCCGTTCTTTATGTCTCTGTGTTATCCTCAGGAGAGTGATATCATTCATGGTCACCTGGTTGAAATAGGGTGCTTTTCTTCAGGGGACACTCAGAGGTGCCCGTTTCTGCTGGGCTGTTTGCCTGTGGCTGAACAGAAATGTTCCCCGCTGTTAGCCACGGGGAGGGGGGAGGGGTTAGCCACACGGTGGGGGGAGGCAAAATGCGACCTTGTAACGAAAGCACATGTGCTATGTATGTAATGTTAACAGCAAGGTTTACCGTGAAAGAGCGTACCCATTGTTCTATAAAATGTGTCTTTTTAAATACCACTGTCTCTTTTTTTTTCTCCACCAGCTGCATGCGTTTCAATGATCACAGGATCTTCTCCTTCCCAGAGGCTAGTGAAGATTAGAAAGAGAAAAAAACGCACTCGTGATGAAATGTTCTCTGAGCTCATGCTGTCCACCCACACTGACAGAGCACAGACGAATGCGTGGAGGCAGACAATGTCAGAGTGCAGGAAAGCACAAAATGACCGGGAGGAGAGGTGGCGGGCTGAAGAGAGTAAGTGGCAGGCTGAAGACAGGGCTGAAGCTCAAATGTGGTGGCAGCGTGATGAGAGGAGGCAGGATTCAATGCTGAGGCTGCTGGAGGATCAAACCAATATGCTCCAGTGTATGGTTGAGCTGCAGCAGAGGCAGCTGGAGCACAGACGGCCGCTACAGCCCCTGTGTGACCAACCACCCTCCTCCTCAAGTTCCATTGCCTCCTCACCCAGACGCCCAAGAACACGGTGGGGGGGCCTCTGGCCAACCAGCCACTCCACCACAGAGGATTGCCCAAAAAACAGAATGCTGGCATTCAATAAGTTTTAAAGTTGTAAACTTTTTAAGTGCTGTGTGGCATTGTCCTTCCCTCCTCCACCACCCCTCCTGGTCTACCTTGGTAGTCATCCCCCTATTTATGTGATGAATGAATAAAGAATGCATGAATGTGAAGCAACAATGATTTTATTGCCTCTGCAAGCAGTGATCGAAGGGAGGAGGGGAGGGTGGTTAGCTTACAGGGAAGTAGAGTGAACCAAGGGGCGGGGGGTTTCATCAAGGAGAAACAAACAGAACTTTCACACCGTAGCCTGTCCAGTCATGAAACTGGTTTTCAAAGCTTCTCTGATGTGCACCGCGCCCTCCTGTGCTCTTCTAACCGCCCTGGTGTCTGGCTGTGTGTAACCAGCAGCCAGGCGATTTGCCTCAACCTCCCACCCCGCCATAAACGTCTTCCCCTTACTCTCATAGATATTGTGGAGCGCACAGCAAGCAGTAATAACAGTGAGAATATTGGTTTCGTTGAGGTCTAACTGAGTCAGTAAACTGCGCCAGCACGCTTTTAAACGTCCAAATGCACATTCTACCATCATTCTGCACTTGCTCAGCTTGTAGTTGAACAGCTCCTGACTACTGTCCAGGCTGCCTGTGTATGGCTTCATGAGCCATGGCATTAAGGGGTAGGCTGGGTCCCCAAGGATAACTATAGGCATTTCAAAATCCCCAATGGTTATTTTCTGGTCTGGGAATAAAGTCCCTTCCTGCAGCTTTTGAAACAGACCAGAGTTCCTGAAGATGCGAGCGTCATGTACCTTTCCCGGCCATCCCACGTTGATGTTGGTGAAACGTCCCTTGTGATCCACCAGAGCTTGCAGCACTATTGAAAAGTACCTCTTGCGGTTTATGTACTCGCCGGCTTGGTGCTCCGGTGCCAAGATAGGGATATGGGTTCCGTCCATGGCCCCACCACAGTTAGGGAATCCCATTGCAGCAAAGCCATCCACTATGACCTGCACATTTCCCAGGGTCACTATCCTTGATATCAGCAGATCTTTGATTGCGTGGGCTACTTGCATCACAGCAGCCCCCACAGTAGATTTGCCCACTCCAAATTGATTCCCAACTGACCTGTAGCTGTCCGGCGTTGCAAGCTTTCACAGGGCTATTGCCACTCGCTTCTCAACTGTGAGGGCTGCTCTCATCCTGGTATTCATGGCAGGGGAAAGCAAGTCACAAAGTTCCATGAAAGTGCCCTTACGCATGCGAAAGTTTCGCAGCCACTGGGAATCGTCCCAGACCTGCAACACTATGCGGTCCCACCAGTCTGTGCTTGTTTCCCGAGCCCAGAATCGGCGTTCCACCGCATGAACCTGCCCCATCAGCACCATGATGCATGCATTAGCAGGGCCCATGCTTTCAGAGAAGTCTGTGTCCATGTCCTCATCACTCACGTCACCGCACTGACGTCGCCTACTCGTCCGGTATCGCTTTGCCAGGTTCTGGTGCTGCATATACTGCTGGATAATGCGTGTGGTGTTTAATATGCTCCTAATTGCCAAAGTGAGCTGAGCGGGCTCCATGCTTGCCGTGGTATGGTGTCCGCACCAAAAAAAGGCGCGGAACGATTGTCTGCCGTTGCTCTGACGGAGGGAAGGGCGACTGACGGCATGGCTTACAGGGTTGGCTTACAGAGAATTAAAATCAACAAAGGGGGTGGCTTTACATCAAGGAGTATTTCAGGCAGGACTTCACGGAGGGTTCCAATAAGAAATGGTGCACCTAAGTAATTGTTCTTATTGGAACAAGCAGGTTTGTCTGGCCTCTGATTGATACATGGCTAGATTTACCTCGCTGCACCTTCTCTGTGAGTGACTGCAGTGTGACCTAGAGGAATGAGTCCCCTAGACGGGCGGATGTGGGGGGGAACAAATGAGTACAAATCAAATCTAGTCTATTTCTTGTCTATTTCTTTTTTTGATCCACTCCATCTATCTGTTACATCTTTGGCTGGCAGCAGACGGTGCAGGACTGCAAGCCATCCACATCTCATGGCTGCTCGGCAGAAGATGGTTCAATAAGACTGACTGCAGGACTAAACAGAATGACCTGGTCGAGTCACTCCTAATTTAGTCCCTGCACCCATGTCTGCCCAGGCGCTCCTGATCGACCTCACAGAGGCGACCAGGAGCACCTTGGACACGACGATGACGGCTACCAGTCCTATTGCACCGTTTGCTGCCACAAGGCAAGGGGTTGCTGCTGCTGTGTAGCAATGCAGTACCGCGTCTGCCAGCACCCAGGAGACATACGGTGACCATGAGCTGAGCGGGCTCCATGCTTTCCGTGGTATGGCGTATGCACAGGTAACTCAGGAAAAAAGGTGCAAAACGATTGTCTGCCGTTGCTTTCACAGCGGGAGGGAGGGAGGGAGGGCCTGATTACATGTACCCAGAACCACCCGCGACAATGTTTTTTTACCCCATCAGGCACTGGGATCTCAACCCAGAATTCCAATGGGCAGTGGAGACTGCGGGAACTGTGGGATAGCTACCCACGGTGCAACACTCCGGAAGTCGATGCTTGCCTCGGTATGGTGAAAACACTCCGCCGAATTAATGCACTTAATGCACTTAGAGCATTTTCTGTGGGGACACACAAAATCGAATATATAAAAACAATTTCTAAAAAAATGACTTCTATAAATTTGACCTAATTTCGTAGTGTAGACATACCCTAAAAGGTTCCTACTTTGGACTAACGTAATCCTGTTTGCAGGGGCCTAAGTTAATGCAAACTAGGAACTGTTTAGTTCATGCTCACACCATTCACACAGGGGAGCTACAGCGCAGCACTTTGGTGCACACTGCTATTCACACCCCAGTAGTCTGCACTGCTGAGCAGTGTAAAAATTTTCCGAGACATGACCAAACCCAAAGTCCTCTGTGGAAGCTTTCTTCCACAAATAGATTGATCCCATAATAAAAGATATTACCTCACCCACCTTGTCTCTCTAATGCCCTACGTAATAATTCTGAGTGTTGATACTGTATTTTACTGGTGTGTACAAAAAAGTCCATTCTTCCTGGTAAAACTGTTCTAATACCTCACTTTATAATTAGTCTAAAGCAATGAAAAATAGTGATATGGGATAGTAAAGAGAAAAAATGCACTGTGATAGGACAAATGCTCATTAACCTGAACAGGAACCGTGTGATATTTTACCTGCTTGTGAGGTCACAAATTTTGGCACCTTCTGAGTCAGGAAAAAAAAACAAGATTTATTGGCTCTGAGGATGATAATACTGTCTTTTTCATCTGATAACTCCAAGTGCCTCACAGATATTTAGATCAACATTTTGAAAAGTAGCCACCAAGTATGAGTGCCTTAATTTTTGGGTGCCCCATTTGAGACATTTTGGGCTTGGTTTTCAGAAGACCTCGTCACCCACTGCTCTAGCTGAAGTCAATAGGAACTCAGGTGTCAGGACCTCTGAAAATATGGCCTAAAGTGGCTCAAATTGGGCCTGACAACTCCTAGTGAAGTCAATGGGAGTATTTCCATTTACTTCAGTAGGAGCTGGGTCTGACTCTAGTTGAGGCACTCAAAATCAGCGTCCACTTCTGAAAATGTTAACCTTCTTAATCAGCATTTAGATAACACAGGAGCAAGCACTATATAAAACAAAAAGGAGTACTTGTGGCACCTTAGAGACTAACAAATTTATTAGGGCATAAGGTTTCGTGAGCTACAGCTCACTTCATCGGATGCATACAGTGGAAAATATAGTGGGGAGATTTTATATACACAGAGAACATGAAACAAGGGATGTCACCATACAGACTGTAACAAGAGTGATCAGGAAAGGTGAGCTATTACCAGCAGATGGCCCAGCACTTTACAAGGACAGTAGGAGGGAAAATAAACAAGGGGAAATAGTTTTACTTTGTGTAATGACACATCCACTCCCAGTCTTTATTCAAGCCTAAGTTAATTGTATTCAGTTTGCAAATTAATTCCAATTCAGCAGTCTCTCGTTGGAATCTGTTTTTGAAAATTTTTTGTTGAAGAATTGCCACTTTTAGGTCTAGGAGTACTAGTGGCACCTTAGAGACTAACCAATTTGTTTGAGCATAAGCTTTCGTGAGCTACACCTTATGCTCAAATAAATTGGTTAGTCTCTAAGGTGCCACTAGTACTCCTTTTCTTTTTGCGAATACAGACTAACACGGCTGCTACTCTGAAACCTGTCACTTTTAGGTCTGTAATCGAGTGACCGCCCCCACCCCCCCTCTCCTGCTGGTAATAGCTCACGTTTCCTGATCACTCTTGTTACAGTGCCACAAGTACTCCTTTTCTTTTTACGGATACAGACTAACACGGCTGCTACTCTGAAACCTATATAAAACAAAGTAGATAAATTAGATAGATTAATTCAGATTAGATATACACTTAGTTTAGGTTAGATTAGCCCCATTTTACAGATGGAGAAAATGAGAGATACAGGTGAAATAACTTGCTGAAGGTCTATCTGTCTTTTTAGATACTTATTATAAGGCCCACATCAAATTAGCATCTAAGATTCTCCCAGTTAGTTAAAAATAACAGTAGAAATCTCTTTTCCCTTCTCAGCTTGTCAAAGAAATAGCTTGACTAGTTTATAGTTTGGTTTGTGTGTGTAAGTAGGTTGTATGTCTTTGATTGTGAAGAAATTATTGAGGGAAAGCTGAGCAGAAGAGGACACAGTAAATCAGGAATAGAACCCAAGAGTCCTGACTCTCACCCAGCACCTCAGCTTTCAGGGAGGTAAACTGGATAATCTAAAATTCTTTTCCATCTGTTGAGTCTATTATTTTAATCACTAGATAAAACTGCCTCCCAGAGTCCTTTAACATACAAATTAGACCGAATCATAGAATCATAGAATATCAGGGTTGGAAGGGACCTCAGGAGGTCATCTAGTCCAACCCCCTGCTCAAAGCAGGACCAATCCCCAATCAAATCATCCCAGCCAGGGCTTTGTCAAGCCTGACCTTAAAAACTTCCAAGGAAGGAGATTCTACCACCTCCCTAGGTAACGCATTCCAGTGTTTCACCACCCTCCTAGTGAAAAAGTTTTTCCTAATATCCAACCTAAACCTCCCCCACCGCAACTTGAGACCATTACTCCTTGTCCTGTCCTCTTCTACCACTGAGAATAGTCTAGAACCATCCTCTCTGGAACCACCTCTCAGGTAGTTGAAAGCAGCTATCAAATCCCCCCTCATTCTTCTCTTCTGCAGACTAAACAATCCCAGTTCCCTCAGCCTCTCCTCATAGGTCATGTGCTCCAGACCCCTAATCATTTTTGTTGCCCTTCGCTGGACTCTCTCCAATTTATCCACGTCCTTCTTGTAGTATGGGGCCCAAAACTGGACACAGTACTCCAGATGAGGCCTCACCAATGTCGAATAGAGGGGAACGATCACGTCCCTCGATCTGCTGGCTATGCCCCTACTTATACATCCCAAAATGCCGTTGGCCTTCTTGGCAACAAGGGCACACTGTTGACTCATATCCAGCTTCTCGTCCACTGTCACCCCTAGGTCCTTTTCCGCAGAACTGCTGCCTAGCCATTCGGTCCCTAGTCTGTAGCGGTGCATTGGGTTCTTCCATCCTAAGTGCAGGACCCTGCACTTATCCTTATTGAACCTCATCAGGTTTCTTTTGGCCCAATCCTCCAATTTGTCTGGGTCCCTCTGTATCCTATCCCTGCCCTCCAGCGTATCTACCACTCCTCCCAGTTTAGTATCATCTGCAAATTTGCTGAGAGTGCAATCCACACCTTCCTCCAGATCATTTATGAAGATATTGAACAAAACCGGCCCCAGGACTGACCCCTGGGGCACTCCACTTGACACCGGCTGCCAACTAGACATGGAGCCATTGATCACTACCCGTTGAGCCCGACAATCTAGCCCGAAGTTGAGCCCGACAACTTTCTACCCACCTTATAGTGCATTCATCCAGCCCATACTTCTTTAACTTGCTGACAAGAATACTGTGGGAGACCGTGTCAAAAGCTTTGCTAAAGTCAAGAAACAATACATCCACTGCTTTCCCTTCATCCACAGAATCAGTAATCTCATCATAGAAGGCGATTAGATTAGTCAGGCATGACCTACCCTTGGTGAATCCATGCTGACTGTTCCTGATCACTTTCCTCTCGTGTAAGTGCTTCAGGATTGATTCCTTGAGGATCTGCTCCATGATTTTTCCGGGGACTGAGGTGAGGCTGACTGGCCTGTAGTTCCCAGGATCCTCCTTCTTCCCTTTTTTAAAGATTGGCACTACATTAGCCTTTTTCCAGTCATCTGGGACTTCCCCCGTTCGCCACGAGTTTTCAAAGATAATGGCCAATGGCTCTGCAATCACATTCGCCAATTCCTTTAGCACTCTCGGATGCAACTCGTCCGGCCCCATGGACTTGTGCACGT
This sequence comes from Chelonia mydas, assembly GCF_015237465.2. Taxonomy (NCBI): domain Eukaryota; kingdom Metazoa; phylum Chordata; order Testudines; family Cheloniidae; genus Chelonia; species Chelonia mydas. Next base: position 61,336 of record NC_051260.2, read on the forward strand.
CCAGCTTTTCTAAATAGTCCCTAACCACCTCTTTCTCCACAGAGGCCTGGCCATCTACTCCCCATGTTGTGATGCCCAGCGCAGCAGTCTGGGAGCTGTCCTTGTTAGTGAAGACAGAGGCAAAAAAAGCATTGAGCACATTAGCTTTTTCCACATCCTCTGTCACTAGGTTGCCTCCCTCATTCAGTAAGGGGCCCACACTTTCCTTGGCTTTCTTCTTGTTGCCAACATACCTGAAGAAACCCTTCTTGTTACTCTTGACATCTCTTGCTAGCTGCAGCTCCAGGTGCGATTTGGCCCTCCTGATTTCATTCCTACATGCCCAAGCAATATTTTTATACTCTTCCCTGGTCATATGTCCAACCTTCCACTTCTTGTAAGCTTCTTTTTTATGTTTAAGATCCGCTAGGATTTCACCGTTAAGCCAAGCTGGTCGCCTGCCATATTTACTATTCTTTCGACTCATCGGGATGGTTTGTCCCTGTAACCTCAACAGGGATTCCTTGAAATACAGCCAGCTCTCCTGGACTCCTTTCCCCTTCATGTTAGTCACCCAGGGGATCCTACCCATCCGTTTCCTGAGGGAGTCGAAGTCTGCTTTCCTGAAGTCCAGGGTCCGTATCCTGCTGCTTACCTTTCTTCCCTGTGTCAGGATCCTGAACTCAACCAACTCATGGTCACTGCCTCCCAGATTCCCGTCCACTTTTGCTTCCCCCACTAATTCTTCCCTGTTTGTGAGCAGCAGGTCAAGAAAAGCTCCCCCCCCTAGTTGGCTCGTCTAGCACTTGCACCAGGAAATTGTCCCCTACGCTTTCCAAAAACTTCCTGGATTGTCTATGCACCGCTGTATTGCTCTCCCAGCAGATATCAGGAAAATTAAAGTCACCCATGAGAACCAGGGCGTGTGATCTAGTAGCTTCTGCGAGTTGCCGGAAGAAAGCCTCATCCACCTCATCCCCCTGGTCCGGTGGTCTATAGCAGACTCCCACCACTACATCACTCTTGTTGCTCACACTTCTAAACTTAATCCATAGACACTCAGGTTTTTCTGCAGTTTCGTACCGGAGCTCTGAGCAGTCATACTGCTCCCTTACATACAGTGCTACTCCCCCACCTTTTCTGCCCTGCCTGTCCTTCCTGAACAGTTTATAACCATCCATGACAGTACTCCAGTCATGTGAGTTATCCCACCAAGTCTCTGTTATTCCAATCACGTCATAATTCCTTGACATCACCAGGACCTCCAGTTCTCCCTGCTTGTTTCCAAGGCTTTGTGCATTCGTATATAAGCACTTGAGATAACCTGCTGATCGCCCCTCATTCTCAGTATGAGGCAGGAGCCCTCCCCTCACAGACGTTCCTGCCTGTGTTTCCTCCCGGTATCCCGCTTTCCCATTTAAGGTCTCCCAGTTTGGAACAATGATACCTCAAGAGATTTTCCCCTTAAACCTTGATCTGAAAAACAGTTTAAGATCCATCCCTTCTGCTCTAAAAAGCAAGAGCACGTTTCACATCCTACGTGTATGATCCATTCTGAGACATTTAACAATGTGCACCACGTTAAAATAAAAACAAATAAAAACCAACAATTACACAAAACAAACTCACATAACCATAAAATAATCATGCATTTTAATCTCTTAATGCTGAAACAAAACAGTGGGTAACTGAAGGATGGATATTAGCAATGATAAAGCAGAACTAAATGCTCAAAATTACTAAGTGGAGAAGCGAGTTCATAAAGTATATTACTGTGTATAATAGAGTCTGTTTCACAAAAACCTGTGTCTCGTAGGTTACAGAGCCTTGTCTAGCTTAATAATAATAATTTACTAGTTTGCACTTCTATAGTATTTTCCACCTGAGAACCTCAAAGCCATTTACAAATATTAATGAATAACGCTTCATTGCTTCACTCCCCATGAAAGTAGGTCAAAATTATCCATATTCTATAGGGAAACCGAGGCACAGAAGGGCAATTACTTGCCCAAAGTCACACTGTGAGTCAATGCCAGAACCAGAAGTAGAAACTAGCTCTCCCAGCACGTGGTCCTGTGGTTTAACCACAAAATCATCCTAAAGCATCTACACAGGCCTTTAAACCAACTTTGGGATCAATAACAACATTTTGCCCTTCTGTAGCACCAATCACCCAAGGAACTCAAATCATTTTACAAATATTAATGAATGAAGCATCACAATCATTCCTGTGAAGTTAGCGAGTATCATAAACCCCTTTTACAGAGGGCTAAATTGAAGTAACTTGGTTAAGATCACACAGGAAATGAAGCCAAGAATAGAACCCGCATCTATGATGAGATTACTTGTTACATAATTACATGATTACTCATCTATGATGAGATTACTGGTTCTGTGGATGAAGGGAAAGCAGTGGATGTATTGTTTCTTGACTTTAGCAAAGCTTTTGACACGGTCTCCCACAGTATTCTTGTCAGCAAGTTAAAGAAGTATGGGCTAGATGAATGCACTATAAGGTGGGTAGAAAGTTGGCTAGATTGTCGGGCTCAACGGGTAGTGATCAATGGCTCCATGTCTAGTTGGCAGCCGGTATCAAGTGGAGTGCCCCAAGGGTCGGTCCTGGGGCCGGTTTTGTTTAATATCTTCATAAATGATCTGGAAGATGGTGTGGATTGCACTCTCAGCAAATTTGCAGATGATACTAAAGTAGGAGGAGTGGTAGATACGCTGGAGGGCAGGGATAGGATACAGAGGGACCTAGACAATTGGAGGATTGGGCCAAAAGAAATCTGATGAGATTCAACAAGGATAAGTGCAGGGTCCTGCACTTAGGATGGAAGAACCCAATGCACCGCTACAGACTAGGGACCGAATGGCTAGGCAGCAGTTCTGCAGAAAAGGACCTAGGGGTGACAGTGGACGAGAAGCTGGATATGAGTCAACAGTGTGCCCTTGTTGCCAAGAAGGCCAACGGCATTTTGGGATGTATAAGTAGGGGCATAGCCAGCAGATCGAGGGACGTGATCGTTCCCCTCTATTCGACATTGGTGAGGCCTCATCTGGAGTACTGTGTCCAGTTTTGGGCCCCGCACTACAAGAAGTATGTGGATAAATTCGAGAGAGTCCAGCGAAGGGCAACAAAAATGATTAGGGGTCTGGAACACATGACTTATGAGGAGAGGCTGAGGGAACTGGGATTGTTTAGTCTGCAGAAGAGAAGAATGAGGGGGGATTTGATAGCTGCTTTCAACTACCTGAGAGGTGGTTCCAAAGAGGATGGTTCTAGACTATTTTCAGTGGTAGAAGAGGACAGGACAAGGAGTAATGGTCTCAAGTTGCAGTGGGGGAGGTTTAGGTTGGATATTAGGAAAAACTTTTTCACTAGGAGGGTGGTGAAACACTGGAATGCGTTACCTAGGGAGGTGGTGGAATCTCCTTCCTTAGAAGTTTTTAAGGTCAGGCTTGACAAAGCCCTGGCTGGGATGATTTAATTGGGGATTGGTCCTGCTTTGAGCAGGGGGTTGGACTAGATGACCTCCTGAGGTCCCTTCCAACCCTGATATTCTATGATTCTATGATCTCTCTTAATTTGTCATTTATTTTAAATACAAGACCATCCAACACAGTTTCCAGCTAGCCAGATTTCCAGCAGAGCTTAGTTGTAGGGTTTTGATTCATGTCTTGGACCCTATGCAGCTCCTGTCTGCACTGAATTAATCTCACCTTGCCAAGGGTGCCCCTAATGGCTAGACCATAATTACCTCTAGGCAAGTTGTGCCACTCTCAGGGTATACTTTAGAGCAGTGGTTCCCAAACTTGTTCCGCTGCTTGTGCAGGGAAAGCCCCTGCTGGGCCAGGCCGGTTTGTTTACCTGCCACGTCCACAGGTTCGGCCGATCGTGGCTCCCAGTGGCCGCAATTCGCAGCTCCAGGCCAATGGGAGCTGCTGGAAGAGGTGCGGGCCGAGGGACGTACTGGCCGCCACTTCCAGCAGCTCCCATTGGCCTGGAGCAGTGAACAGGTAAACAAACGGGCCCGGCCCGGCAGGGGCTTTCCCTGCACAAGCGGCAGAACAAGTTTGGGAAACACTGCTTTAGAGGAATCAAAGGTTTTTTTCTCTTGTAACAAACTGAAATCTCTTTTAAATTGTAGCCCATTATTCTATGGTTTTTTATTAGTCTCAGTTGTAAGTAATTTCTCTCTCTTCCTTGATATTACTGTCCTTTAGGTGGTTTTAAAGAGTGACCATGTTCATCTCTTGCGTACTGGTTTTCAATGTTACACAAATTAGTTTTCTTCCATCTGTCTTCATATGTAATTTTTTCGAGTCCTTCTCAGGGAGCCATTGAACCAGATTTGAGGCAGAGTCTGGCACTTTGGAGGAATGAAAGGTTAACCTGCCACTCCACACCCAAAGCTTTGAGTCGCAGAGGGATAGATCCACAAAGAGATTCAGGCACCTAAGCCCATCATTTAGGTGCTACTGAGATCCTCAGAACCCCTGCTCAGCTCCTCCCTATCTCTGTAGGCACCTAAGTTCCAGTTGATGGACATTCCCAAAACCACCTAAATCCTGATGCTGTGGAACTGCTCAGTGTCCTAGCTCACACCTAAATCCTTGTTGGATTCACAAACTAGGCATTCCTCCACCTATCTTGACTGCAGGGCCCAATCTGGTAGGCCTTCTCAGAGTACACCAACCAGATAAAGACTTGCACAAAAGACAGGTCGGGGAGGGAGCCCGTGCATCCAACCAGATCAGGAATTTTCTGGACTGGGTGTGTCTATGTGTGTCCCAGAATACTTAATAGCATTTAGGGCATTCACCTGGGAGGTGCGAGACCTGTTTTCTGATTTAGGGCAGGGCACTGATCTTGGGTCTCCCATATCACAGGTACGTGCCCTAATCCCTAGGCTATTAGCTATGCTCAGATGGATCTCTCTCAGTCCTCTCCTGTTCGAACTGTTCCACTTTGTATAAATAAATATTTGTGAGAAAGGACTGGCCTAACCTGGCTTAGGCACCTAATTCCAGGAGCAGGTTCATGGTTATGGGGATAGGTGCCCCAGCATTTTATACTGCCACTTAACTCAGGGCTGAGGATTCCACTGGCTGGCAGACACCTAAAAGTTCAGCATTCCCTTTGTGGATTTAGCTCAAAATGCTGTTCATGCTTTTGAAACCTTCCAAAATCTTGCTGCAATGTAATTCATAGACCTTCTCTCTCTCTCTCTCTCTCTCTGGTTCTTCGCCTCTTCTCTACTCCATCCACGAATCTCTCCACTGCAGCACAAGAGCCTTCTTCTCTTCAGCTCCCACTGTCTAGATCAGCCTTGTATCTTTGTGCCACATTGTCTCTCGTCTCAACTCTCATCTGATAAAGGACAGTCTTGTGGTTAAGGCATTGGACCAGGACTCAGGAGAGAGTTTCTGTTCACAGCCATACCACAGATTCATTGTGTGACTTTAAGCAAATCTGTATCTTTAGGAATTATGTCCAATGTTATGTAAATAGCACTGTCTGCAATGAAAGCTTCCTTCTGTGATAATATTCTAGCACAGAGAGTTACAGTGACACAGTACGGAGTAGGCATTGGCACCCTGACAGCAGGATTGTCTGGCTATGTGGACTCTCTCCTCAGGCCCTACGCTAGCAGCACTCCCAGCTATCTTTGAGAAACCACTGACTTCCTGAGGAAACTACAATCCATCGGTGATCTTCCAGAAAACACCATCCTGGCCACTATGGATGTAGAAGCCCTCTACACCAACATTCCACGCAAAGATGGACTACAAGCCGTCAAGAACACTATCCCCGATAATGTCACGGCAAACCTGGTGGCTGAACTTTGTGACTTTGTCCTCACCCACAACTATTTCACATTTGGGGACAATGTATACCTTCAAATCAGCGGCACTGCTATGGCAACCCGCATGGCCCCACAGTATGCCAACATTTTTATGGCTGACTTAGAACAACAGTTCCTTAGCTCTCGTCCCCTAACACCCCTACTCTACTTGCACTACACTGATGACCTCTTCATCATCTGGACCCATGGAAAAGAAGCCCTTGAGGAATTCCACCATGATTTCAACAATTTCCATCCCACCATCAACCTCAGCCTAGACCAATCCACACAAGCGGTCCATTTACTGGACACTACTGTACTAACAAGCGATGGTCACAGAAACCCCACCCTATACCGGAAACCTACTAACCACTATACTTACCTACATGCCTCCAGCTTCCATCCAGGACACAACATGATCCATTGTCTACAGCCAAGCTCTAAGATACAACCGCATTTGCTCCAATCCCTCAGACAGAGACAAACACCTACAAGATCTCTATCAAGCATTCTTAAAACTACAATACTCATCTGCTGAAGTGAAAAAACAGATTGACAGAGCCAGAAGACTACCCAGAAGTCACCTACTACAGGACAGGCCCAACAAAGAAAATAACAGAACGCCACTAGCCATCACCTTCAGCCCCCAAATAAAACCCCTCCAGCGCATCATCAAAGATTTACAACCTATCCTGAAAAATGATCCCTCACTCTCACCAATCTTGGGAGACAAACCAGTCCTCGCTTACAGACAGCCCCCCAACCTGAAGCAACTACTCTCCAGCAACTACACACCACACAACAAAAACACTAACCCAGGAACCTACCCTTGCAACAAAGCCCGATGCCAACTCTGTCCACATATTTATTCAAATGACACCATCATAGGACCTAATCACATTAGCCACGCCATCAGGGGCTCGTTCACCTGCACATCTACCAGTGTGATATATGCCATCATGTGCCAGCAATGCCCCTTTGCCATGTACATTGGCCAAACCGGTCAGTCTCTACGCAAAAGAATAAATGGACACAAATCTGACATCAGGAATCATAACATTCAAAAACCGGTAGGAGAACACTTCAACCTCTCTGGCCACTCGGTAAAAGATTTAAGGGTGGCAATTTTGCAACAGAAAAGCTTCAAAAACAGACTCCAATGAGAAACTGCTGAGCTTGAATTAATATGCAAACTGGATACCATTAACTTGGGTTTGAATAGAGACTGGGAGTGGCTGAGTCATTACACATTTTGAATCTATTTCCCTAAAGTTAAGTATCCTCACACCTTCTTGTCAACTGTCTAAATGGGCCATCTTGATTATCACTACAAAAGTTTTTTTCTCCTGCTGATAATAGCGCATCTTAACTAATTAGCCTCTCACAGTTTGTATGGCAACTTCCAACTTATCTGTATGTGTGTAAATATATCTATATATCTTACTATATGTTCCATTCTATGCATCCGATGAAGTGGGCTGTAGCCCACGAAAGCTTGTGCTCTAATAAATTTGTTAGTCTCTAAGGTGCCACAAGTACTCCTGTTCTTTTTGCGGATACAGACTAACACGGCTGCTACTCTGAAACCAGTACAGAGTAGGGGGACTGAAACTTAGTTAAGGACCACAACACCCAGTCCTGGACAACCTAGCTTAATTCTGGCCAGCCAGTTCTAGTTCTGGAAAATAAGACTTGGTCCTGGATGGAATTTTAATCTCAGGAATTAATTATAACCATTTGGAGATACTTTCCACTATTTCTGACAGCACTTTGAGTTATTGTATAATATTGCTCTATGCTTCTCAATAGCACCTTTCATCCAGAACTATCACAAAGCATTTTGAAGACTATATATAGAGATCATCTCACTAATGAATTTCTGAAGAGACTCTGCTTCCAAAATGTAGCCAACTCTGGGGTGGAATATGCAGCAACAGGTTAGGACAGGCAGTGAATAATAGCAAAGTTCAAGGGAGCTTAAGGAGGAAGAATATGATTATGCAGATTGGAAAGTGACTCCCATATTGGGACAATACTTCTGTTCTTGTGAATAGTGACATGGGGTCTTTGATAGCCACAAATGCTCATGTTCTTGATTTTACACCTAATCCAGCACTTACAGCAGCACATTATTCCATTGTCAGGGCACCATGTTTGTACTGACTTAAAGACAGTGAAGAGTGCCACGTATTGAATGACCAAAGAGGAGCTTCCTACAGCAGCTGGAGATCATCTGGTCAAGTACTGATCAGGTCTACCCATGATTAGTTTAGGAGACAAAATGATATCAGAGTCAGTGGTGATACTGCTGGATAGGACAAATGTATCTTTCATTAAAAAACTGTCATATAAGATTGCAAGAAGGCATCAATGGGGCCCAAGAAGAACAAAGCCTGTCAGAAAACTCTTACAGTTTTGCATAGACAGGTCAGTAGCCATCAAGACAGCTCTGACTACTAATCAGTCTGGCTCTGGTTAGCTCAGCCCCACCCAACACCATGGAGAATTTATAGAATTCCTCTTCTTTTCTCCTTTTCAGTAGCAGCATGATTGATTGTTGCAAGATGAGAATAGAGGAGCTGGAGGTCCCTTTCATGTACATTGTTATTTCAAAGGAGAAAAAATAACTGGCAACTAAGGCCCTTTTGCCAGTCTCTTTATTGCAAAGTAATTATCTTCCCTTTTGTTTGCAGTGGGGGAAACCTTGAAATGTCTTGTCTGAGAAACTGCTAATAGAATTTATGCTAATTTGATGATTACAAGAGGAAGTGCCTTGTATTTTCAGGCAGTAGAATTTTCATCTGTAGTTCTGCCACAGTCTAACTCTGTTGGGCGGCTCATTCCTTTAAAACCCCCACCCATGAGCCTGGGGGACTCCCTCACTATCTTTGTTTTGTGGGGTCTCTCTGAGACAGAACCTGTGCCTGTTGGTATCATCAGTGTCCTTGTGTCATGACACTATTTGACTGTATGACAAGGTTATACCCTCAGGCCATGACTCAATGGCATGGAGTACTGTGTGGTATCACAAGGTGGGTGGGGGTGAGAGTTTTGTGCCACTGAAAGTTTTGGACTGTCATTCAGACTAAATGTTTCGTAGTAGTAATGGGGGATTTTAATTACTCATACATCTTTTGGAAACGTAATAGGGCAAAACACAACATTTCCAATAAGTTCTTGGAATCTTTTTGTTTCAGAAAGTGGAGGAAGTAACCAGGAGACAACCATTTTAGACTTGATTCTGGCCAACAGAGAGGAATGGCTGTGAATCTGAAGGTGGAAGTATACCTGAGGGCATTCTGCACCAAAAATATTAAAATTCTGCACACGTTTTAAAATTCTGCAAATTTTATTTGTCAGATAAATGTGGAGGCTCTAGCATGGTATTGGGGAGTACAGGCCAGTGGCTGCACAGAGGTGGGAGATCACCAACCCTGACACAGCGCAAGGACCGGCCTGCCCCAGAAACACCCCAGGGCCCTGCCCCTCTGTGTGGGCAGGCAGGTTCCAAATATGGAGGAGCTTAATCTGAGGGGATCAAGGTGTGAGTTGAGGGATCTGGATGCACAGGGGCTTGTTGGGGGGTTCTGGGTGCAACGGTAATGGGAGTCTGCAGGGGAGTCCAAGTGAAGGTGGTTGGGGCTCAGCAGCAGGATGTGAGAGGGGGGGATAGAGCTGAGCAGGAGGGTCTGGGTGTGGGGGGCTCAGTGGGGAGTTCAGATGCATGGGGAATGGGGCTCAGTGGGCTGCAGATCCAGGTGTAGCTGGTTGGGGCTCAGTGGGGTGGGTCCAGGTCCGCGTGGCTCATCGGGATGATCCAGGTGCAGGGGGAGTGGGGCTCACCAGGGGGGGTTCTGAGTGCGGGGGGAGGGGTGAGGCTTGGCAGAAGGGTCTGGGTATGAGGGGGTCTGGACGCATGGGGGTTGGACGGATGGAGGAGAAGCTCCCTGTACAGGAATCCCTCCCGCTGCAGCTGAGGAGCAATGGATGCAGGGGGAGAGGGAGAGTTTGCAGAGCTTACTGCAACCATGAGAGAAATCTGGGGGTGGATCTGACCCAGCCCTGGATGCTGTGCAGGGGAAGAGGAAGTCCCTTCCTCTCCAGCCCAACTGGGACTAGCAGCTGAGCCTGGCGCAGGGTAGGAGCCACCAGCCAGGTCTTCCCCAGTCCCACCTCCTGCCCCACAGTGATTTACCTCTCTGCCAGCTGCCCTGGGCACCTGAAACATACTGCTAGGGAGGGTTGCATGACCGCTCTTGTGGCTTCCCTTTGCTTCCCTATCAGAAAGTCATTTCGGGGGGAAGGGGGGAGATGGGACACACATAAATTCTGCACATATTCAGTGGCACAGAATTCCTCCAGGAATAGTGAAAGGCAATTTGGGTGAAAGTGATCATGAAAAAGGCTAAGATTTTGTCACGAATTTCTTGGTCAAGATATTGTCAAGGTCCAGACTCCAGATAAAATAATACAAAAATAATAACAATAATGAAAATAATAATAATTAAATAAAAAGATTTTGTGGTCCGTTCAAAGTATCTGGCGGTCCGGATTTGGCCCGCAGTCCACCTACTGACTACACCAATCCCACTCTATTCAGCACTGGTGTGGCCTCAACTGGAGTACTGTGTCCAATTCTGAGCGTCACGCTTTAGGAAGGATGTGGACAAATTGGAGCGTGCAAAAGGGAGCAATAAAAATTATAAAAGGTTTAGAAAACCTGACTTATGAGGAAAGGTTATAAAAAACTGGGCATGTTTACTCTTGAGAAAAAAAGACTGAGGAGAGAAATGATAATAGTCTTCAAATATGATAAGGGCTGTTATAAAGAGGATTGTGATCAATTGTTACCCATGTCCATTCAAGGTAGGACAAGAAGTAAATTGGCTTAATCTGCAGCAAGGGAGATTTATGTCAGATATTAGGAAAAACTATAAATACAAGGATAGTTAATTCTGGAATAGGCTTCCAAGGGAGGTCATGGAATCCCCATCACTAGAGGTTTTTAAGAACAGGTTAGATAAACAACAGTCAGGGACAGTTTTGGTTTACTTGGTCCAGCTCAGCACAGGGGGACAGACTTGATGACATCTCAAGGTCCTTTCCAGCCCTACATTTCTATGATCTACGTTGACTTTTCTGAATGGGGGGGGGGAATATAGGCAATTATCCAGATCTCCTGAGCACCCCTCCAATAACAAACTATTTATGCACAGTCCCACACTCAGGAGCAACCTTACAAACACAAAAACCAGTGTGCTCAGCTGCATACTAATCAAATCTACAGTAACAAACCCGTGTGTATAGCCTAATGTTCACAAGTGACCTTATAATCATAGAATATCAGGGTTGGAAGGAACCTCAGGAAGTCATCTAGTCCAACCCCCTGCTCAAAGCAGGACCAATCCCCAGGTTTTGCCCCAAATCCCTAAATGGCCCCCTCAAGGATTGAACTCACAACCCCAGGTTTAGCAGGCCAATGCTCAAACCACTGACCTGTCCCTAATAACAAATTGACCTACATAGTTCTACATTAACCAACCTACAATTATAAACAGGACAGTCTTTGAGTGACCTTTCAAAAATAACAAAGCAGTGAAGGGAACGCTATAACAACAAACTAGTGTGTATGGCACTGCACCTATGAGCAACCCCACAAAAACAATGGATAAAAAGAGATTTTTAGGGTCATATTCTCAATGGGTTATTATTACAAACAACACTTAACAAAAATATGATTTAAAATTGTGAGGTTAAGTTTGGTGGAACACAATGGTTTCAGAGTGGTAGCCGTGTTAGTCTGTATCAGCAAAAACAACGAGGAGTCCTTGTGGCACCTTACAGACTAACAAATTTATTTGGTCATAAGCTTTTGTGGGCTAGAACCCACTTCATCAGATGCATGGAGTAGAAAATTCAGTAACAGGTATATATATACATAAGTTTCAGAGTAACAGCCGTGTTAGTCTGTATTTGCAAAAAGAAAAGGAGTACTTGTGGCACCTTAGAGACTAACCAATTTATTTGAGCATAAGCTTTCGTGAGCTACAGCTCACTTCATCGGATGCATACTGTGGAAAGTACAGAAGACATTTTTATACCCACAAACCATGAAAAAATGGGTGATTATCACTACAAAAGGTTTTCTCTCCCCCACCCCACTCTCCTGCTGGTAATAGCTTATCTAAAGTGATGACTCTCCTTACAATGTGTATGATAATCAAGATAGGCCATTTCCAACACAAATCCAGGATTTAACAAGAACGTCTGAGGAGCGGGGCGGGGGTAGGAAAAAACAAGGGGAAATAGGTTACCTTGCATAATGACTTAGCCACTCCCAGTCTCTATTCAAGCCTAAGTTAATTGTATCCAATTTGCAAATGAATTCCAATTCAGCAGTCTCTCGCTGGAGTCTGGATTTGAAGTTTTTCCGTTGTAATATTGCAACTTTCATGTCTGTAATCAAGTGACCAGAGAGATTGAAGTGTTCTCAGACTGGTTTATGAATGTTATAATTCTTGAGATCTGATTTGTGTCCATTTATTCTTTTACGTAGAGACTGTCCAGTTTGACCAATGTACATTGCAGAGGGGCATTGCTGGCACATGATGGCATATATCACATTGGTAGACGTGCAGGTGAACGAGCCTCTGATAGTGTGGCTGATGTTATTAGGCCCTGTGATGGTGTCCCCTGAATAGATATGTGGGCACAGTTGGCAAGGGGCTTTGTTGCAAGGATAGGTTCCTGGGTTAGTGGTTCTGTTGTGTGGTATGTGGTTGCTGGTGAGTATTCGCTTCAGGTTGGGGGGCTGTCTGTAGGCAAGGACTGGCCTGTCTCCCAAGATTTGTGAGAGTGTTGGGTCATCCTTCAGGATAGGTTGTAGATCCTTGATAATGCGTTGGAGGGGTTTTAGTTGGGGGCTGAAGGTGACGGCCAGTGGCGTTCTGTTATTTTCTTTGTTAGGCCTGTCCTGTAGTAGGTGAGTTCTGGGAACTCTTCTGGCTCTATCAATCTGTTTCTTCACTTCCGCAGGTGGGTATTGTAGTTGTAAGAATGCTTGATAGAGATCTTGTAGGTGTTTGTCTCCGTCTGAGGGGTTGGAGCAAATGCGGTTGTATCGCAGAGCTTGGCTGTAGACGATGGATCGTGTGGTGTGGTCAGGGTGAAAGCTGGAGGCATGTAGGTAGGAATAGCGGTCAGTAGGTTTCCGGTATAGGGTGGTGTTTATGTGACCATCGTTTATTAGCACTGTAGTGTCCAGGAAGTGGATCTCTTGTGTGGACTGGACCAGGCTGAGGTTGATGGTGGGATGGAAATTGTTGAAATCATGGTGGAATTCCTCAAGGGCTTCTTTTCCATGGGTCCAGTTGATGAAGATGTCATCAATATAGCTCAAGTAGAGTAGGGGCGTTAGGGGACGAGAGCTGAGGAAGCGTTGTTCTAAGTCAGCCATAAAAATGTTGGCATACTGTGGGGCCATGCGGGTACCCATAGCAGTGCCGCTGATTTGAAGGTATACATTGTCCCCAAATGTGAAATAGTTGTGGGTGAGGACAAAGTCACAAAGGTCAGCCACCAGGTTTGCTGTGACAGTATCGGGGATACTATTCCTGATGGCTTGTAGTCCATCTTTGTGTAGAATGTTGGTGTACAGAGCTTCTACATCCATAGTGGCCAGGATGGTGTTTTCTGGAAGGTCACGAAAGGATTGTAGTTTCCTCAGGAAGTCACTGGTGTCTTGAAGGTAGCTGGGAGTGCTGGTAGTGTAGGGCCTGAGTAGAGAGTCTACATAGCCAGACAATCCTGCTGTCAGGGTGCCAATGCCTGAGATGATGCAGCGTCCAGGATTCCCAGGTTTAGGGATTTTGGGTAGCAGATAGAATACCCCTGGTCTGAGCTCTAGGGGTGTGTCAGTGTAGATTTGTTCCTGTGCATCTTCAGGGAGTTTCTTGAACAGATGGTGTAGTTTCTTTTGGTAGTCCTCAGTGGGGTCAGAGGTTAATGGCCTGTAGAATGTGGTGTCAAAGAGCTGTCCAGCAGCTCTCATTCATATTCCGACCTATTTATGATGACGACAGCACCTTCTTTGTCAGCCTTTTTTATTATATGTCAGAGTTGTTTCTGAAGCTGTGGATGGTGTTGTGTTTTGCACGGCTGAGGTTATGGGGCAAGTGATGCTGCTTTTCCACAATTTCAGCCCATGCACGTCGGCGGAAGCACAATGGTTTCAGTCCTTATGAGTTTTGCCTGCTTTGGAGTTTAATTCACCTCTTCCTTCTGAGGATGATTTCTGTCACAGACCATTAGGGGGTGCCACAGTCCACTGTATAAATCTTCAGGCAGGATTGTTCCCTACAGTATGTTTTTTTGTATGGTGTAGTCTAGACTTATTTTAAACAACTGTGTCTCTGGAGAGGTTTTTGCTTTGCGTTCTGTGTTATTGATTTGTTTAAAGAGCCTAGAGCCTGATTCTGATCTAACTCACACCTGTGTAAATCAGAAATAATCCCACGGAAGCTGAATTAAACTGGTATAAATATTCTAAATAGCAAAATTGCTTGTCAATATCAGCAGAGAAGCAAGGGCCCAGTCCAAAGCCCATAAAAGACAATGGGAATCTTCTTATTGACTTAACTGGCTCTGAATCAGGACTTTTACAATAGAATCCTTGTCAATAGCTGCATGCAGCATCAAAGGAACATGGTGGGTAGTTTTTTAAAATTAACTTACAATTTAACTCCAATCAAAATATAACTAAGTGGAAGAGGAGGTATAAAAAATGATGAGTGAAAGCTTTCTGTTTTAAGCTCAGGGGATCCATAGATTTTAAGGCTAGAAAGCATGATTATGATCATCTAGCGAGTCTGACTTCCTGTATAACCCAATCCATAGAACCTCACCCAGTAATTTCTGCATCAAGCCCATAACTTCTGTTTGCACTATAAGTTTATACAATATTTTAGCATGTTAAAGAAAATTAAGAGTTTTTGTTAAATACCAGGATGTAGTATGTGTATTATTGACTGACCCAAACTCAATTTGACATCTACCAGAGATCATTCATCTTTTACTGAGTCCTAATGGACATAAGCAAGCAAGAGAATACTAACAGGCTGACTTTGCTACATGCACCATATAAAGCCATCCTCACCAAAGGCCTTTTTACCCATTTGAACTTGTTTACTCAGTTACTTTTCCCCCTGCGTTTAACATCAAACAATACTACCAAGTAACAGTGTATTAAGGGATCCCCATCACAAATGCAAGATATTTAGAAACGACAGCAAACTTTTGTATGGTGACCCCTTTCACATAGCAAGCCTCTGAGTGCGACCCCGCCACCTTATAAATTAAAAACATTTTTATATATTTAACACCATTATAAATGCTGGAGGCAAAGCGGGGTTTGGGGTGGAGGCTGACAGCTCATGACCCCCCCCATGTAATAAACTCACAACCCCTTCAGGGGTCCTGACCCCCAGTTTGAGATCCCCTGAGCTATAGCAACTGAGGCTGTGATGTTGGAAGTCTCAGAAGCTGATTGAAGTCTGCTGTGATGATTAGAGATCTTCAGGAAAATCCCAAGTGCTGAAGAATGAGATAACGGTGGTTCAACAGAGGGTATCCTCTGTTCTGAGCCATACCAAATCTGGTAGTAGGGTGCCCTTTGTAGCAGGGAATGGTGTGGGTTAACTCTGTAGGGGGTGCTATCACCACTGAGAGAGTATTGATTCCAATGCTACAGTGCAGTACTAATTCTGCAGAGAGTGACATTGGTGACTCAGTAGGGGGTGCTCTTTTCTTTGCCTCAGCGTTGACGTCCCAGTGCTTCGAGTGTGCTCAGTGCGAGAAATGGAGTAGGTGACAATAAAAGGCACTGATCTCTCTGGGGCAGTATTGACCCCAGTGCTCCAGTATGGTCCTGGGAACACTGTTCTGCTAGAGGTGCCATCTTTCAAATGAAATGCCTTACCAGGACTGTTATTTCAAATAGTCATTGCACATCATTGGCAGGATCTATAGCACATCTTTTTGGAAGAGCAAGGGCATTAGCATCAGTGTTCTGGCCAAATTCAAGTTTCAGAGATTACATTCTACCAGTCGTAAAATGCCTCTGTTGTTTCAAGTACATACAGTGTTGTTCCTCTGTCAGCTGTTCTCTAGTGTTGCTGCATTTCACCCCAGACATGTCTGATTTCAGAGGTGAGAGAAGTGATTTCTATATACAGTCTGCAAAGCACTTTGGGATCCTTGTGGATGAAAGGCACTATATAAATGTAAGATCATTATCATTGTGATTAACATAGCTCTTAAGCAACACAAACTATAGCCATGATTTATTGAAATGTGGCATAATGATACCTTATTAACTAAATTCCAGATTTCTGTAAGAACTTTAAATAACTCCCCAGCAGATACTTCTTTTGCAAACACTTCCACATTTTGGTGGGTTTGATTTTTCAGATTGTTGCACGATAACTGCACCTTTCCAGATGGTCACTGAGGTGCCCATAAATAGATGATTTAAGTATGCATGTCATTTTCAAAGAGAGACATACAGCATATAGTTCAGGCAATGATAGACAAATGCAGCATCCCTCACAGCAGAGAAGAGACAGTACTCAGCTGTGATGACTATAAAAGAGACTCCTTATTGAGGTTGCTGGTCACAGGCAGACCCCAGGGTTCTCTTTGACTGTCTAGGTCCCAGCCACTGCTGACAAGTGTCAGCACATAGGGTTTCTCCAAGTCCTGGCCAGCATTCAGCTCCAGCCTACGCTACACAGATTCTGTCTAGGCCATAAACTTTATAATGGGCCAGACCAAAAGCTGAGACCCCAACTTACTGGAGTGTTTGAAATATGGACGCAAATTTTGCACCTTGGGCCCCCATCTGAAGCTTAGATTCATTTCAGAAAAGGATTTGAACATGGGTATTTATCCAAGTCAAAAGGAATCTCAGATCCTGATGAGTTTTGCTAGGTACTCCCCATTATCTTATCATGTTTCCTACAGCTCCTATTGTCCTGCTAAAAAGAACAGGAGTACTTGTGGCACCTTAGAGACTAACAAATTTATTAGAGCACAAGCTTTCGTGGGCTACAGCCCACTTCATCGGATGCATAGAATGGAACATATAGTAAGATATATAGATATATATACACACATGCAGATAAGTTGGAAGTTGCCATACAAACTGTGAGAGGCTAATTAGTTAAGATGAGCTATTATCAGCAGGAGAAAAAAACTTTTGTAGTGATAATCAAGATGGCCCATTTAGACAGTTGACAAGAAGGTGTGAGGATACTTAACTTTAGGGAAATAGATTCAAAATGTGTAATGACTCAGCCACTCCCAGTCTCTATTCAAACCCAAGTTAATGGTATCTAGTTTGCATATTAATTCAAGCTCAGCAGTTTCTCATTGGAGTCTGTTTTTGAAGCTTTTCTGTTGCAAAATTGCCACCCTTAAATCTTTTACCGAGTGGCCAGAGAGGTTGAAGTGTTCTGCTACCGGTTTTTGAATGTTATGATTCCTGATGTCAGATTTGTGTCCATTTATTCTTTTGCGTAGAGACTGACCGGTTTGGCCAATGTACATGGCAAAGGGGCATTGCTGGCACATGATGGCATATATCACACTGGTAGATGTGCAGGTGAACGAGCCCCTGATGGCGTGGCTAATGTGATTAGGTCCTATGATGGTGTCATTTGAATAAATATGTGGACAGAGTTGGCATCGGGCTTTGTTGCAAGGGTAGGTTCCTGGGTTAGTGTTTTTGTTGTGTGGTGTGTAGTTGCTGGAGAGTAGTTGCTTCAGGTTGGGGGGCTGTCTGTAAGCGAGGACTGGTCTGTCTCCCAAGATCTGTGAGAGTGAGGGATCATTTTTCAGGATAGGTTGTAAATCTTTGATGATGCGCTGGAGGGGTTTTAGTTGGGGGCTGAAGGTGATGGCTAGTGGCGTTCTGTTATTTTCTTTGTTGGGCCGGTCCTGTAGTAGGTGACTTCTGGGTAGTCTTCTGGCTCTGTCAATCTGTTTTTTCACTTCAGCAGATGAGTATTGTAGTTTTAAGAATGCTTGATAGAGATCTTGTAGGTGTTTGTCTCTGTCTGAGGGACTGGAGCAAATGCGGTTGTATCTTAGAGCTTGGCTGTGGACAATGGATCGTGTTGTGTCCTGGATGGAAGCTGGAGGCATGTAGGTAAGTACAGCGGTCAGTAGGTTTCCGGTATAGGGTGGTGTTTATGTGACCATCGCTTACTAGCACCGTAGTGTCCAGGAAATGGATCTCTTGTGTTTGAACAACAAGAGGGGCCAGCCTTTTCTTAGACACACTGTGCACCCCTTAGTCCTGTCACCTCCTGAAAGAGTTCATACGCATCCCTTAACCTCCTTCTGCAGAGAGGGATGCTTCATATCTCTAGGTGTAAACATGTAAGGCAGTCCAGAGACAGCAAGAGCTTTGGCAGTGGGAAGCTCTAACCCAGCTAGAGACAAGATTCTCCCCTTTCATCAGCTCTGCCTTTCTATCTCTATGCTTTTCTGTCTTGCTCCCTCCCTCCCAGAGGAATTGATCAATCTTATTTCTCTCTGTCTCTCTGGAATCTTTCTATCTATTCCGGGGGTGGCGGGGAGGGTGTTTCTATTTATCTTTATGTTTTTATACTTTTCTTTCTCTGGCCTCTCTCTCTCTCTTTCCTTTTCTTTCTTTTAGGAATCTGTCTACATCTGTCTTAGTTGAACAAATAAATCATGATTAATAATATATCCCACTAATTTAAATCCTTTTTTCTCCTCAAAGGATAGCCAAGATTTCAGTTTTTTTAAAGAACTGAGAGTTTTGTGGAATTCTTTTATATTACTGTGGCTCATCGTGAATGGTTCTCAGTGAGATTCTGTCATTTCACTCTCCAAGCTCCATTGGTTCAGTATGACTGGCCAGACAAGGAGAGCAGTATTCGTTCTGTTCCTGGCTAGATGGGTGTGCAAACCATACTTAGGTGAATGTAAAATCTGGTTTCCATTAATGTCTGTTCAAGTGAAACCCAATTGCACAAATCTCTGCAAAAAGTGAACATGAAAGAGGCACCAGCAGAGCCACAACAAATACACTTGGGGCCACAGTCTTGTACCCTACCTTCAATGAACAGCATCTTACTCCAAGAGTGATCCCACCGATTTCAGTGGGCATCAGAATTCCTGCAGTCGTTGCTCAGTTTTACTAGCTAGCTATCGCCATATAGAGCCATCAATCTGTCATCACAGGGACCCATTTATATGGTGTATGTATCTATGGCCATACGTATCTTTGTCTCCATTATCACAGGAGCCTACCTCTCTTTTTCGAATGCATTCATGGTTGTGGTGCCAGAGTACCAGTCCCTATGTTATCTCTCCCTGCCCTTCAGAAGCTGAGAGGAGATGGAGAGTATGGGAAAAGAGTTGCATTCAGAAGTTTATTTCCTATTTAGGTGTTGGAGTCCTTCCTCTTTGGGAAGAGCTTTGCAGATTGAAATGTTTGGGGCAGCTGGCTATTTAGAGAGCCCTGGATGTGGGGATCTGACAGGGCTGGTGGAAGCTCAGAAAGAGACAGGAAGTGCCTGTTACTTTGTTAAAACCTGTAGTAGAGACAGAGCGAGCAGCCAGGATTCAGAGCAATCTGGCCTCCCTCAGTGGGGTCATTTACCAATTAGCCACCCCAAATCTCTCCTGATGAGAGGGTCCTTTGCAATTCACCTGGTGCTCGGAGGGGTTTTAAAATATCAGATGGGGAACTAAAAATTGGCAGAACTAAGGAAAAAGAGGGGAGATTTAACAAAAAGAGCAGGGGATATCACTCAGCAGGGCCTGGGGGAACTGTGAAGAAAGGGCATGGGATGTTGTTGGGGGAAGTAGGAGGAATACTACACAGGAGGGGAGAGGAAAGTATGTAGCTAAATGTGGTATGGAACCTAATGCTTAAATTAGCCTCTGTACCAGTTGACTGGAGGATAGCAAGTGTCACACTTTTTTTTTTTTTTTTTTTCAATCTTACTTACTGCTTGCAAGTATAGGATAATAAACCTGCACTTGGTTTAGGCCAACCTGGAGATTACCACAGGGCCTTGGAGGTATGGGGGCTTTTTGCACTATACTGAGGAGAGAACCTTGGCTCTCCATTTTTCCCCTCTGAGGGGGACAGCTCTTCTTGGAAGAACATTTATTCAGCACCTGGATCCCCTGAACTCTGCAGCCTTTAAGGCTTTTAGGGGACCTCATATCCTAGAGTAGACGAGTGAAATGAAAAAAGATGATTGCCATGTATTTGTTGTCATTGGCAATAACGTTGCCAGAGGAGAGAGGTGTAAGCCGGGGAACGGTCCTGCTATTATGGGGAACTTTTCTGGCTTGTAAATTATCCCGATGAAATAGGCTAGCGAAAGGCTCTGAGTCCTCACTCCCACTCCCTTTACCCAGAGGCCTGCCTGACCTCAAGGGCTCCCCTTCCACTCTCCTGTGTGGCAGAGTCCTCATAACCCCAACAAGGCTGGGCCCAAGATTCCTGGGGGGCTTGACCCCCAACCTTGTGGTCACTTATGGTAGGGGATAGGGTGGGGTGGGCAAACTTTTTGGCCCAAGGGCCACATCGGGGTTGCACAACTTTATGGAGGGTCGGGTAGGGAAGGCTGTGCCTCCCCAAACAGCCTGGCCCCCACCGCCTCCCACTTCTGGCCCCCCTCAGAACCCCCGATTCCAACCCCCCCCCCGGCTCCTTGACCCCTGACTACCCCCTCCCAGGACCCTCTGCCCCCAGGACCCCATCCCCTATCCAACCCCTCCCCCCTGCTCCCTGTCCCCTGACTGCCACGACCCCTATCCACACCCCCGCCCGTAACCGCCCCCCAGAACCCCACCCCCTATCCAACTCCCCCTGCTCCCCGTTCCCTGACTGTCCCCACACCCAGAACCTCCGCCCCATCCAACCGCTCCCTGTCCACCGACTGCCCCTCGGGGTCCCCTGCCCGTTATCCAACCCCCCCGCTCCCCACCACCTTACCATGCCGAAGCCAGCCACATTGCTGTGATCAGGAGCAGCGGGCCAGAGCGCTGCCCGCACGGCGGCGTGACTGTGGGGGAGGAAGGGGGCAATGGGGGAAGGGCCGGAGACTAGCCTTCCCAGCCGGGAACTCAGGGGCCGGGCAGGACGGTCCTGCGGGCCTTAGTTTGCCCACCTCTGAGATGGGGTGTCCCCACTCCAGGGTGCTCTCTCTGCATTGGATGCTTTCTTGACCCACTGATCATTATATATAGTTAAAAGCAAATACAATTTATTCAACAGCAACCAATTTAAAAAAATAAGGAAAAAATGGGAAAGGTTAAAGGAAAACACATAACCCCGCTCTGTGGCATGGGGACACCACAAACAGCGTCTCTAGAATGTAAGGGAAAGTTCACAGTCTGTCCTTCAGATGTCCTAGGCCTCCTTCTCAGGTCCTGGCTGTGCTGCAGGGGTGCTTTGGATTGGACACTTGCTCTGACGGTGGCCACACACCTTCAGGCTCTAGGTGGGAGGACCCATCTTCCCAGTGTCAGCCTTCCCCACCCCCTGTCAGGGTTATGCTCCCCACTCCAAGTCTGGCCTGCAAGTCCTCTTGGCTGGGGGTGTCTCCCTGCACTGGGCCCGCTGCTCAGTGCCCCGCTCGCTCTCCCCAGCTGCTCACCGCACTTGTCTCCAGACTGCTCCAGCCACAGCTCCAGCTCCATTCTGCCTCAGCACTGATGCTGCTCTGCCTCCAGTCCCCTTGGCTGCTTTTTCTGGCCCCTCTGGCTCTGGTTGCTGCAGTTCTCCTCCCAGCACAGATCAGCTCTCTGGGCTGCTTCTGTGGCTCTGCTCCCAGCACTGACCTGCTCCCTGGCCTGCTTATCTCTGGCTGGCGTGACCCTGCTCCCCAGCTCAGCTCAGCTCAGCTCAGGTCCCCGCTCTCTCCTTAGCTCACTTGGCCCCACTCTGTTCCCAGCAATTCCAGCTCACATTCTGAGGACTGAATCCCCCTGGCCTCCTGAGTCCCTCATTAGCCTGCCCACCATGTCAGTCTGGCTGACCTGGAGCATTGGTCTCTCCCCATTGTTTCTGGGGACTGTCAGTCTCAGGGTTCTGATTGCCCATCAACCCTTCCCCTTTCTTTTGGTACTGGGAACTAGCAACCAAAAAACCCACACTGAGTTTTAGTAAGTGGCAAACAGTCCCATTACATTGGGAATATTTGATTCTCAACTCTTCCCAAGGCCTCGTGGCCTCAGCCAACTTGAACAAGAGGAGCATCAAGCTGGTTGAAATGTTAGTCACTAGATCAAAACCAAGGAGCAAGCAGAGGACCAGGATTGTTAAGTCACAGACTTGCAGCTCCCTCCCAGTTTTTATAACTTCTCACTCAAAGGGAGGAGAACTTGGAAGGTTGCTTGCTCTCTGCCACTGTTACCCCAAAGCCTGAAAGAGAAACCAGCTCTCTGGGGAAGCTGCTCATTCCACAGGACCCAGGAGGATTTCTAACCCTGCTTCCAAAATACATACTTCTTCAAAACTGCAAAATTGCAGGGGGGGGGGGGGGGGGGGGGGGGAGGAGAATGTACCACATGACCAATCCCAGACGTCAATCAGAATTCAGGGAGAATAAACATGGGGGTTGATTCTTCACTGCCTTAATGACCATGCATAGTCTTTTATGCTGTGCCAGTCACACTGGCAATTGTTTAGTTCTACTACACACACATATGAATTATGGCATAATGTGCAGGGCCACGAGGGAATAAGGCGCGCAGGGTGCTGTCTGCTCTCACTGAAGTTAACAGGAGTTGAGAACATTCAGTGTCATACAGGATCAGGCCCCACACTGGGATTATCAAACAAACACACACCAAAGTTTGACACAGCATAAGTCAAGTGATCACAACACAAAGTTCACACTTCAAACAAATGTCCCCCCATTGCATCTCCCCACAATCCCCACTCCTCCCTCCTCAGAATATTGATGACATTGTCACCCACAGGGTTATCTGTATAAAGGAGACTAAGATCTCTGGGGCTGGGATATGTCTGTAAAGTAGCAGGCCCATCTATTGTGATGCATAAATGAGGAGTCATAAGTGCTGTTGGGTGGTGAATGGGAGTGACGTTGACATTAGGTGTGGCACCGGGTGTTGTCGGATTTGGGTTGTGGGGGTGTTGGGTGATGGCAATATTAGGTGTTGGTGGTACTGAGAGGTGGTGGTTGATGTTGAGTATTGGCAGTGGGGTGGGGTGGAGGGTAGAGGTAATGGGTGCTGAAATTTAATGGTTGCGTGGGGTGACTTCTCCAAACCTCCTGCATCCAGAATGCTGTTATCAAAAAATAGGGTCACCCCTTCACAGCATCTCTAAGTTACATTGAACTTTGTTTCAATTATCAGAGGTTAGTCAGTGTCCTCTGCAGTATTCAGATGACTAAGGCTGCACTGTAATAAATACTATTGAGCTTTATCACATGCTTCAGCCAGCTGGAAAATAGACAGAGAGTAGCATCCAACTTATTTTTGAACCCTACTGTACTTGTTTTTATGAATCAGCTCTTCAGTTTCTGGCTGGCTGGTCTTTGTATTTTCCTTTAAAACATTAAATATCTGTCAAAAAAGGGTTCTCTGTACAGCCTTATTGGCTGCCGTAAGTCCCACCCCAGCTCATTCATGCTGTTTGCTTGTCTTTCCCATTTCAACACCCTCCCACCACCACATGGTGAAATTCACCAGGATGGTTGTGCAGGCAGACTAAAAACTCAAAGAAAAAATGGGACCTCAGTAAATTCATTTATTCTGGTATCAATGGACCAGCTTTTCCTCTCACTCACGCTGGTTTAAATCAGGAGGAACTCCATTGAAGTCAATGGAGCACATTGGTGTAA
Source organism: Chelonia mydas (assembly GCF_015237465.2). Classification (NCBI taxonomy): domain Eukaryota; kingdom Metazoa; phylum Chordata; order Testudines; family Cheloniidae; genus Chelonia; species Chelonia mydas. The sequence goes on from NC_051260.2 coordinate 85,082, forward strand.
GTGAGAGGAGAATCAGCCCTCACTATGGGGTAGATCCCCAGGTGGTGTAAATCAGTTTAACACTCTGCAGTGTAGCTGTGCTCATTTAGATCAGCTGATGATCTGAAGCTTTATCTACAGACAGGGGAAAAGGGGATTTTAATCGGGCTATGTACAAACATACCCATCTGAACACTGGTAATTGTTTCAGATTTTTGTGTATAAGGCTGTTTTTCTCCTGTGCTGTTGTCTATTTCCATTCCATCTCTCTTTTATTTCCCTTCCAATCACATGCACAAATATTAAAACACCTGCATAAGTGATGAGGTAATAACAGAGTTCAAAGACTTCTTGTTTCTGTGGGAAGTTTTAGCAAACGGATTTATCAGAGATACCCCAGGGCCTGATTCACCACTGCCTGGCATCTCAGACACTTCTACCTCTGCAAAAGAAGTGCAAGATGCTACTACAGGATGAGTGAACGGAGAATTCTGACTTGGTAAATGATGACACAAGATCTAAGTCTGTGGAGACCCAGGACTTAGCAGTTAGGAGGATCCAGGCCAGCAACAACTTGCTTTAGTGGAAAATGCTCTTTTTACATAACTAGGGGCAGGCCAACTTTAGCTCAAAAAGCTCCAATCACATTAACCCTTATTTCACCAGTGTTGAAGAACAGGTCCTAAAATCTGAATCCTTTGCTCCCACCCCAATCCCACCCATATCTTACACATTGCCATGCAGAAAGCTCCTGTAGGGACTGCATGCACACCTCTAGCTCTTCCCACCCACGCCCCTTCATCCTCTGCACTTGTACAATAGAACTGCATCAGTTTCCACTGACAGGGAAACATTTGCATGCCTAGGGAAAGGGGCTGGATTTGACCCCAAACACTGTATTTTGGCTCCTGATCCTGCAGTCTCTATATCACTGAATTGTTCTTACATAAGCATCCCACTGAAATCCCTAGCCTCATGCCACCTTCTCACTTTGCCCTTCAGCCTATGTTTCAGTGATTGGCAGGTGCTTGGCTTAGGCAGTGAAGCATCTCCAGGAAGGTGCTGGTGCCTGCAGCCATATGGTATTTTCCACAGCTGAGGCCTGTATCCCTCTCTGTTCATAGAAAGACAAGTTCAGAGAAGGTGGCTCCTGTGGGAAAGCCAGGAGGATTAAAAATTCACATTTTGCATTGATTAGAAGCTGCATAAATTACTAATTATGACCTGGAGCCTTCAGTGCAGAAGAAAGAGGGGTTGCTGATATTTCTACAATAAATCAGGCTCAGCTGGGAAAGGCCTGAAACTGACAGCAATAGAATCAGCTTTAATGAACAAGGGAATTTGTGAACCATTTGTATGTGTGCCCACACAGGTACGTGCATTTGGTGTGTTAAGTATGTATGGTGTGTGTATGATGTGGGTGGCTGTTGCGTACCGTACATGTGCACACACGTGTATGTTTACCTGGTATGTTATGTATTTATGTGGGGGACTGTATGTGAAGGGGTCTCTACTGTATGCTAGGTATGTGGGAGGTTGCTGTTTGCTGAATGTGTGCATTTGCACATGCATATGTCTCTGATGTGTTAATTATGTTTGAGAAGTGTGTGAGTCTGGGTCCTGGCTTGTATGTTGTGTGTGTGACTGCGGTGGCTGTGCATGCACAAATGCATACTAAGATTTACATGTATGAAAGGACAACAAGTCCTTTAGTGTGAATCTATGGACACAGATCATCAAATCCACACAAGGATGTGTGTTAACAAGCCCTCTATTCTCTGTGTGCATATTAAAGGGACACTGACATCTTGTGAGAGAGCGCCCTCAAAATGGCATGTTCTAAAATTAAAAAAATATCCTTTACAAATGAAATATTGTATAAGGATTTTTTTCCCCTTCTGTTGTTGATCATAAAGGTCTTTTCAGCAAGGGACAAACTGACTCTATAGGGGAAACACGAAACTGATACTACAAAAGTGTCCTCAGCTGCCTAAAGGAATCAAACACAATGTAAGATTTTTTCCTTCTCGTATCATTTCATAGAATCATAGAATATCAGGGTTGGAAGGGACCTCAGGAGGTCATCTAGTCCAACCCCCTGCTCAAAGCAGGACCAATCCCCAACTAAATCATCCCAGCCAGATGGTTTTAGTCATCGCAGAGATTATGTGTAACAACAATTGGTCACAAATTTTCAGACAGATACAATTATACATAGCATTTATAGAGTGCTTTACATTTTCAAAGCACTGCACATGCATTTGCTAATTCATCCCCACAGCACTCCTATGAGCATGGTGGGTGAGGCCCCTTACTTCCACCCTACTAATGGGGAAGCTGATGTGACTTCCCTGGGGCCCCATACCCAGTAAGTGGAAGCACCAGGGTTAGCATTCAGGACTTGCTGATTCCTAGCCACATGCCTCCCTTTTGGTCTTGGATTTTTAAACTGATTATGTCCCTTTAGCACTCCCTCCCTCCCTCCTCTGTAAAATGGGGATGATAATGCCAGTTAGAAGATGCTGTGAGATTTAGGCTGTCTACACTACAGACCTTACAGTGGACTGCTGGACTGCTGTAAGGTCTCCTGTTGTAGCCGCTCTATGCCAGCGGAAGAGAGGTCTCCCGCTGGCATAATTAAACCACCCACATTGAGCAGCGGTAGCGTCTCCCACCGACAGCGCTGTACACACTGGCACTTTTGTCAGTGAAACTTATGTTGGTCAGGGGTCTGGGTTTTTTCACACTCCGGAGCAACAAATATAACAAGAAGTGGGACAAAGTAACAACAATTTATAAACAAAGCATTGAAGCCTGTCTAGGCTACAGGCAGAAGAGAAGGAAGGAGTGGATTACACCCAGCACATGGAACGCCATAGAAACCAGACGAGCCATGAAGAAAAAGGTTTTAGACACAAAATCCCAGAAGCTAAAGGACAAATAGCACAATCAAGGCACACTGGGAGGTCAAACGCCTTGTGAGAGCGGACAAACGGCACTGTACTGATAATCTGGAAACACAAGCAGAGGACGCAGCTGCTCGTGGTGAGCAAGGAACTGTCTACAAAATGACGTGGCTTATCAGTGGTAAACAGCAGATGCCAACAAACATTCTCATCAGGAACAAACAAGGACACCTACTAACAACTGAAAAAGAACAAGAAATGCGCTGGACAGAGCATTTCAAAGAATTGCTGAACAAGGAGCCACCTAAAGAGGAAGCAAACATCCAGGAGGCAGAAGAAGATCTTCATATCAACACAGGCACCCCAACTAAGGAAGAGATCATTCAAGCTATCAAATCCTTAAAAAATGGGAATGCTCATGGCAAGGATAACTTGAATGCAGAATAGTGCAAGGTAAATCCTAAATTAGCAGCATCTATCCTGGCCCCTCTATTTATATCAGTCTGGGAAAGGGAAAAAGTGCCAGATGAGTGGACCAATGGGGTTATAGTGCAGATACCAAAGAAAGGAACTCTCAGTGATTGTAATAACTGGCGTGGTATCACACTTTTATCTGTGCCAAGCAAAGTATTATGTAAGATCATAGTCCAGTGTATATCAGAGGCAGTTGATAGCATTCTCAGAAAAGAGCAAGCTGGTTTTCAGAAAGGGCATGGATGCACAGACCAGATCTTCACTCTACAAAACATAATAGAACAGTGCTTAGAATGGCAACGACAACTCTACATACATTTAATAGACTTTGAGAAGGCTTTTGATAGCATTCACAGGACCAGCCTATGGCGCATTCTGCAGGCATATGGAATTCCTTTCCATATAATCAATGTCATCAAAAGCTTCTATTTCAACTTTACATGCAATGTTGATCTCAGTGAGCTCAGTTCTGAAGTCAAAACAGGAGTACGTCAGGGGTGTATCATGTTTGCAATCCTCTTCAACATTGCCATTGACTGGGTAATGCAGCGTACAACAGAAGACATGCCAAGAGGCATTACATGGTCACTCTTCTCATCCCTTGAAGACCTGGACTTCGCAGATGATGTCACTCTCCTATCACATAGCCAACACCATATACAAGAAAAAACAACTCGACTCAACACATTCAGCCAGAAAATTGGACTGAAAATCAACTGCAATAAGACAGATATCATTGCCTCACCATCACCAGTACAGATAGAGGATTATGTTTTCAACAATGTAGAAACATTCACATAATGGGCAGCACCATCAGCCAGGATGGTGGAATAAGCCAGGACATTCAGAACAAAATCAATAAAGCCAGGAACACCTTCAGGACCTGGAACTCATCAGTCTGGAAATCATCAAAATACAACACCAAAACCAAATTCAAGATTTATCAGAGCTGCATACTTTCAACAGTACTTTATAGTGCAGAATGCTGGGGAATGAGAAAGTGTGACATGTCCAAATGTCTTCATTCCATACAACCTGCCTCAGAAAAATCCTCTGTATCTTTTGGCCCAGAACAATCCCAAACCAAGATCTATTGCAGGGGTCTCAAACATGGAGCCCGAGTTATTTCCTGTGGCCTGCCATAGGCGCCAACTCCACCAGCAGCCAGGCTCCACTCTCACCCCTTGCGGCGTGCCACATCCCCACTCTTCCGCCTACCTCCCAGCACTTTCCGCAACCAAACAGCTGTTTGGTGGTGATCAGGACTTTCCAGAAGGGAGGAGCAGGGACACAGCATGCTCAGGGGAGGAGGCGGAGAAGAGACGGGGCAGGGCGGGGATTTGGGGAAGGGGTTGGAATAGGGGCAGGGAGGGGGCGGAGTTGGGGCAGGGACTTTGGGGAAGGGGTTGGAAGAGGCAGAGCAGGGGCAGCGCCTCATGGAAGGGATGGAGTAGGGGCGGGGCCGGGGGCAGAGGTGGTGATTTTGTATCTTTGTATGAAAAGGTTTCAGTGATGCGGCCCTTGGGCCAGTGTACTAGTCCTTATGTGGCCCTTGTGGTGATTTGAGTTTGAGATCCCTGATCTATTGACACAGTGCAGCCAAGAGGATCTGAGCACCATCATTGCCAGGAGGCATTGGAGATAGATCTGTCATGTGCTTCGGATGGAAACTGATTCCATCACCAGAGTAGCAATACGATGGATACCTGAAGGCAAGCAAAAATGAGACCGCCCGAAAACAACATGGCAAAGAGCTGTGGAAGCCGAGCAGAAAAACCTGGGGCATAGCTGGGGAACCATTGAAAGACTTGCCAGAAACAGACGGGAGTGGAGAAGCTTCGTCACTGCCCTAAATGCCAGAGGCATAATAGGAACATGATGATGATGATGACCAACAAAAGTTTTACCGACAAAAGTGCTAGTGTAGACATAGCCTTAATCAATTCTAATGAAATGCACTGATCTCTAGGAAAAGAAGGATGGTCTTGTGGTTAAGGCAGTGGTCCAGGACTCAGGAAATCCAGGTTAAATTGCTAGCTCTACTATAGGCCTCCCATGAGACCGTGGGCAAGTCAGGTCTCCATCTGTAAAAATCCTTCCTTTAGAGTGTAAGGTCTTCAGTGCAGGGACTCTCTCTTAATGTGCTGTGTGTTCTACAAACACACAATGCAGGTCAATCTTGGTTGAGGTTTCTAGGTGCTCTTTTATCAGGAGGTGGGGGGAGAGCATCAACTTGTCAATATTTTCAACTGGACAATATTTAATTTTGTGGTACCTCATTTATACTGGACATTGCAAATAGATTAATCAGTTTCACATTTGTTTGTAATCAATTACATTTTCTAGCTGTCATGCATTGGCATAACACTGCAATGTTTGAGTCACAAACATGGCCAGGGAAGGTTTAAACCAATTTAAAAAAAAACTTCTTAAAATATATATATTGTTGTAACAAATCTGTGGTCACCTCAGGCTTCAGAGTGTCACGACAGCACTAGAAACTTCATTGCAGCAAAGGGGATAGAACTCCCATCCTACAGCTCTGTATCCCTATCACTTGAGCTAATGGAGAATCTCTATTAGCTATTGGCAGTATAAGGCCTATGCAAAGTAATGCACATTGGAAAACAAAATTTCAACTACACATACAAAACGAGGGGATCTAAATTAGCTGTAACCACTCAAAAAAAGATCTTGAAGTCATTGTGGACAGTTCTCTGAAAACATCTGCTCAATGTGCAGCAGTAGTCAAAAAAAGCTAACAATGTTAGCAACCATTAGGAAAGGGATAGATAATAATACAGTAAAAATCATAATGCCACTATATAAATTTATGGTACGCCCAAGGTACAGAGCAGGACAACAAAAATGATTAAGGGCATGGAACAGCTTCCATACGAGAAGAGATTTAAAAGATTAGGACTGTTCAGCTTGGGAAAAAAAGACAGTTTAGGGGGGGATCTGATAGAAGTCTATAAAATCATGAATGGTGTGGTGAAAAAGAACCAGGATGTCACCCAATGATATTAATAGGCAACATGTTTAAAACAAACAAAAGGAAGTACCTCTTCACACAGCATGCAGTCAACCTGTGGAATTCATTGCCAGGGGATGTTGTAAAGGCCAAAACTATAACTGGATTCAAAAAAGAACTAGATCAGTTCATGGAGGATAGGTCCATCAATGGCTATTAGCCAAGATGGTCAGGGATGCATGTGACATTCCCCTCTGGTGTTATCTAGACCAGTGATCTGCTAGGCCACTCCAAACCTTGACTCTGGGAGCCAGCCTTACCCTGCTCTGCTGTGAGAACCCCCACTCCTGGGCTGTTCACGCACAGCCTCTGGCATGTAAACTGCTCCCAGCTACTTGCAAGCAAATGACACTAGCCAATATCTCCCAGACACAACCGTAGGAACCTCCGTCTTGCAATGTCCAGTTATGCCTGCTCAACGCTGCAAGAATATATGCGTTTGATATGTACCAGGCTTGTTATTCCAAGGGAAGCCTCTGACACACTTCAAACCAAACACACTGCTTCAGGTAGAATAAACAAACAAATTTATTAACTATAAAGACAAATTTTAAGTGATTATAAGTAAAAGCATAACAAGTCAGAGTGGTTACCAAAAGAAAAGAAAATATAAGCATGCAGTCTAAACTCTCAACCCTATTAGACTGAGCAGCAACTAGATTAAGCAGTTTTTCTCAAACCACTGGATATTTCAGTCCTTAATATACAGTTTGTTCCTTAAACCTGGACCAATCTCCTGTGCTGGAGTCTTGTCATCTTCTCAGCATCCTGGTTTCTTGCAGCAAAGGTGGGGGCAGGAGAAGGGCTCAGTATGCATCCACTCTGTCTGTTTTATACCCTCGGCTTTTGCGAACAGGGACCGCTAACAGGGAGTTTTGAGAGGGAGTTCTCCAGGTGAAGGAGGAGCAAATACGGGACCCTTAGGGTAAGTGGCTGTCTGTAGTGTGTGTTTGGGGGTTACTTGCTGTGTGCTGACCTTGTGTTTGTCTGTCTGTTTGTGAACAGGGACCGCTAACAGGGAGTTTCGAGAGGGAGTTTGGAAGGGGAGTGGAAAGGGGGCAAGGTACACTTGCCATTCTTTAAAACCTTTAAACTAAACTGTAATCAAAACTTCTTGATTTAAACAAAAACCCTACCCTTAACCTAGGTAGCTATAGGAGAAAATGCGGGCAGAAGCCCAGCAGCAGAGTGGGGGCTATCCTGTTTATTGCACTCATTGTAGCATGTATGATTACCTGCCCTGTGGGTGGGTGGTGTATGTGTGCATTCGGTTTATGGGTTTTGGAGGCCAGGGTGGCAGAACTGGAGGAGCTAAGGGAGGCAGAGAGGTATGTTGATGAGGCTTTCCTGGACACTGTAGATTTGTCCCACCTCCAGTCAGACAGCCTCTGCGCTGTTAAGAAGGATGAAAGGCCCAGAGAAGGAGAGCAGTCAACGGGAACAGAGGGAAACCTTCCCTTAGTTGGGACCCTCCTTTCAGAGATTCCCAAACCTAACCCTAAACCTGAGCCGTCCCCCAATCTGAGGAATTGTCATAGGAAGTATCACTAGAGGAGGTTTTGGAATTAATTGAGAAACTTAACAGTAACAAGTCACCAGGACCAGATGGCATTCACCCAAGAGTTCTGAAAGAACTCAAATGTGAAATTGCAGAACTATTAACTATGGTTTGTAACCTGTCCTTTAAATCAGCTACTGTACCCAGTGACTGGAAGATAGCTAATGTAACGCCAATTTTTAAGAAGGGCTCTAGAGGTGATCCGGGCGATTACAGACCGGTAAGTCTAACATCAGTACTGGGCAAATTAGTTGAACCAATAGTAAAGAATAAAATTGTCAGACACATAGAAGAACATAAATCGTTGTGCAAAAGTCAACATGGTTTCTGTAAAGGAAGATCATGTCTTACTAATCTATTAGAGTTATTTGAGGGGGTCAACAAACATGTGGACAAGGGGAATCCAGTGGACATAGTGTACTTAGATTTCCAGAAAGCCTTTGACAAGGTCCCTCACCAAAGGCTCTTACGTAAATTAAGTTGTCATGGGATAAGAGGGAAGAACCTTTCATGGATTGAGAGCTGGTTAAAAGACAGGGAACAAAGGGTAGGAATAAATGGTAAATTTTCAGAATGGAGAGGGGTAACTAGTGGTGTTCCCCAAGGGTCAGTCCTAGGACCAATCCTATTCAACTTATTCATAAATGATCTGGAGAAAGGGGTAAACAGTGAGGTGGAAAAGTTTGCAGATGATACTAAACTGCTCAAGATAGTTAAGACCAAAGCAGACTGTGAAGAACTTCAAAAAGATCTCACAAAATTAAGTGACTGAGCAACAAAATGGCAAATGAAATTTTATGTGGATAAATGTAAAGTAATGCACATTGGAAAAAATAACCCCAACTATACATACAATATAATGGGGGCTAATTTAGCTACAACTAATCAGGAGAAAGATCGTGGAGTCATCATGGATAGTTCTCTGAAGCCGTCCACACAGTGTGCAGCGGCAGTCAAAAAAAGCAAACAGGATATTAGGAATCATTAAAAAAGGGATAGAGAATAAGACGGAGAATATCTTATTGCCCTTATATAAATCCATGGTACGACTTGAATACTGCATACAGATGTGGTCCCCTCATCTCAAAAAAGATATACTGGCATTAGAAAAGGTTCAGAAAAGGGCAACTAAAATGATTAGGGGTTTGGAACGGGTCCCATATGAGGAGAAATTAAAGAGGCTAGGACTTTTCAGCTTGGAAAAGAGGAGACTAAGGGGGGATATGATAGAGGTCTATAAAATCATGAGTGGTGTGAGAAAGTGAATAAGGAAAAGTTATTTACTTGTTCCCATGATATAAGAACTAGGGGCCACCAAATAAAATTAATGGACCCCACACTACAAGAAGGATGTGGAAAAATTGGAGAGAGTCCAGCGGAGGGCAACAAAAATGATTAGGGGACTGGAACACATGACTTATGAGGAGAGGCTGAGGAAACTGGGATTGTTTAGTCTACTGAAGAGAAGAATGAGGGGGGATTTGATAGCTGCTTTCAACTACCTGAAAGGTTGTTCCAAAGAGGATGGATCTAGACTGTTCTCAGTGGTAGCGGATGACAGGACAAGGAGTAATGGTCTCAAGTTGCAGTGGGGGAGATTTAGGTTGGATATTAGGAAAAACTTTTTCACGAGGAGGGTGGTGAAACACTGGAATGCGTTACCTAGGGAGGTGGTGGAATCTCCTTCCTTAGAAGTTTTTAAGGTCAGGCTTGACAAAGCCCTGGCTGGGATGATTTAATTGGGGATCAGTCCTGCTTTGAGCAGGGGGTTGGTCTAGATGACCTCCTGAGGTCCCTTCCAACCCTGATATTCTATGATTCTATGGTAGCAGGTTTAAAACAAATAAAAGGAAGTCAAGCAGTTAAAACAAAGAGACCAATGATCCAGACTCTGGGACACAGAAATAAGCCCATGCAGAAGCTGCGGGAGGTGATGCTGGTGAATTATGCATGATACAGGAAAGCCTTTATCGGTGCGGACAAAGGCCTATGCCAGGCGGCTAGGCTCTCTGCCGTACCTGTACTTTCCTTTCGCTTGCACTTTATCTCCACTCCCAGCTTGTAATTCAGCACAAATATCAGAGGAGGCTGAAAGATTAATTTTCTCTATTTGCATGGCAAAGAGGTGGGGGGAATCTCACTCACTCCAGACGCCCAGCTGCTTAATCCTCAGACAAGCACAGTGGAAGAAAAAGGCAAAAGGCAAAATTCTATCAGCATTGGCAAGAGAAAAAAAAACAAGGGCAATTTCATGGTTTAGGAAGTGGTGTTTGGACCCTGGCACTAGCCTGGCCTTAATGTGCTTTGCAGATGGCAGCCACCCAACACCTATATGAACACAAGAGACACCCCCATGCGAGGCAGTTCACAGACTCATCCCTCCTGCCTCCCTTGTGATGCCTTCCTCTCAAAGTAGTTCTTTGCCATGCCCATTTATGAGCTGGCCACACCCACTTTTCTAACTGCCTGTGTGGAACTTTGTTCCCCCTCTACTGTCTGGTCCTCATAAGAGGATAAGTGTCTATTACAACTGGCAGCGTAGAGAGTTGCTCTTCTAACTCAAGTGGTAGAGGCTCATGTTGTTAGTGCAGAAGGTCTCTAGGTACAGACTCTGCTGTTAACCCAACTATGGGATTTTCTCTCTCTCTCATCTCACTGTTTTTCTCCTGTCTCTGTCTCCAGGGATCAGCAAAGCCTCCCCACGTGAGTGGAGACACCACATTGACACCACAAATCCTGGGATGTGACACAATGAAGATAAGCCATCTGTACCCACATGCAGTGAAAGGAGCAGAGCAGATCTCCTTGTGGCTCCAGTGCAGAGGAATATATTTAAAATCAGAGCCATTTACAAGGAAAACAAAGTATGTAAAACTACAGAGCGTGAACTCCAGAGACCAGGGGAAGAGAACAAGGAAAAACACACAGCAAGGGGCGTCCAGGGGCTCTCAGATGATGCTTGCATTTGTAATATGGCAGGGGAGTGGAACATACATTCAGGAGCATTTGGCCATAATGCTTTAACATACTTGCTGAGGTGTCAGTTAAACCCCTTTGCTGCTTCATCTCATCTAAGTATTTCTGCCTGTTGTCATAATGGACTTGCAAATTCCATTAACCCCCTTCTCTGCAGTCTGTGGGATTCATGGGCTGATGTGCAACGAAAAGAGGCAGTCTGATCTGGGGATGCCAGAGTGATGAATGTAGTATAAATGCCTAGATAAAGAGAAATACAGAAATAGAGTAGATTAGATCTGATAGAAAAAACAGATAACTGGATGGATGGACAGATACTGGTAGACAGCTTAGACTAGTAGACTCAATAGTGGTTTAAGTACCAAAAATCATGAAATTAACACTCCTGTTCATCTCATGCCTTGTACCAATTAAGACTAATTAAATGTCATGCTGACTCAGCTCAAGCCACATGATTATGATCAGTGACTTCCACAGTCTATAAACATATCAACATAAACATATAAACATATAAACATGAGGGTCGCTATCTTAAAGCAAAAAAACTTCAAATCCAGACTCCAGCGAGAAACTGCTGAATTGGAATTCATTTGCAAATTGGATACTATTAATTTGGGCTTGAATAGAGACTGGGAGTGGCTAAGTCATTATGCAAGGTAGCCTGTCTCCCCTTGTTTTTTTCCTGCAAAACCCCCCCCAAGACGTTCTGGTTAAACTTGGATTATTGCTGTGCACATTGTAAGATGAGCTGTTGCCAGCAGGAGAATGAGTTTGTGTGTGTGGTTTTTGGAGGGGGGTGTGGGGGGGGGGTGAGAAAACCTGGATTAGTGCTGGAGGTGACCCACCTTGATTATCATGCGCATTATAAAGAGGGGTTTCAAAGGGGGCTGGGCTGTTGCCAGCAGGAGAGTGAGTTTGTATGTGGGGGGGGGGGAGGGAAGGGTGAGAAAACCTGGATTTGTGCTGGAAATGGCTCTACTTGATGATCACTTTAGATAAGCTGTTGCCAGCGGGGGAGTGGGGTGGGAGGAAGTTTTGTTTCATGGTCTCTGTGTGTATATAATGTCTTCTGCAGTTTCCACGATATGCTATGCATCCGATGAAGTGAGCTGTAGCTCACGAAAGCTCATGCTCAAATAAACTGGTTAGTCTCTAAGGTGCCACAAGTACTCCTTTTCTTTTTACGAATACAGACTAACACGGCTGTTACTCTGAAACCTGTCACTGTACAACAGTTAATCCCGTTCCTGCAAGTGTCACAGCAAAGAGACAACAAGTGTTCCCAGAAGGGAAATCACAGCCCCAGGTGGTCCATAAATGAATATTACTGGAACCTATTGCATTTTCACCAGGCACATGGAGAGATGTTTGCCTCTTTTCTTGATATGATTGCTTTAAATACCTTTGCAAATGCTTCAAAATTAGGCCAAAATATCAGAGAGAGAGAAAAAACAAAAATGGAGTTCTGGGAAGTCAAGCCCAGACTTCACACAGTAGCTCTTCATAGTATAACTGTCTCTCTCCTTTCTCAAATGGTTTTGATAATTTAAATCATAATCAATATAGACATTGAATTGTCATCATTAGATTCCATGATTAGGTATCCTTTGATATGAATAGGGGCACCTCACATTTCTCTCAGAGCTAGTATTTTAGGCTGTCTGAAGATTCAGGCCAACCTCCTGGCATTGGTGTACACTCAGGTCACATTTAGAAGGTTATTTTTGTGGAGCAGAAGGATTTAAAATAAAAAGTGAAAACAGATTCTAAGACAGAAAATAACAGCTTCCAGGAAAAAGGTTTACCAAACTGCTGTAGACTAGCTCAGTTGGGCCTGTGAAGAGACACCCCAATCATGAAGGCTGGGTTTGGGTCTGTGTTTCGATCCTCCACCCATCTAATAGTCAGGGTATTTGGATGAAAGAGAGATCTATGCAAGGGATTAATAATTCCCAGCATTAACAACTGATTGCATTTGCTTTGGCTAATTATCCATTGGTTTTGCAACAAAACAAGCCTACTGGTGTGGAGGGACTTTCATGTGTAGGGTGCTGTGGGGTCACTGCCTTACACATGTGGTGGGATCTCTTGCACATGAGTTTTTCTTCCTTTCCCAAGCCATGAAGCATGGAATATCCTTGGTCACTCCCAGCCACATGGCTATCACAGGCACCTGCTTAATTATTTCTGCTTTGTAAACAAAAGCGCTGCCATGAGCTTAATAACTGCTGCTTGGGACTAATTGCGGTGATTATTATATGGCCCAGAGGAAGCATCACAGCTTGTTATCTCTGGGGAGTAGCATTAAGAGCCAGTAGATAATCAGAGGGTTATTTGTAGCACTTTAGATAACATTTTAATGCCTGTAGAAGTGATTGTGATCAAGCCGCATTCCCAAAACCAACCTTGAATTGGGGAGGCCATGAGTCCTGTAAGCTGGGCAGCAGCCCACACTACCACTGGGGGTGACAAAATTCCAGTGTGACAATAATTGGATATCATGAGTTAGTGTTGGGCCAAATTCCTCTGTGGCATAAGCCGCTGTAACTCCCTGATTTCAGGATAAACTGCACTCACATTACAGACGGCTGTGGTCCTGGATCTTCAAAGCACTTTACACGCATTGATTAATTAAGTCTCATAAGCCCTCAGGGAAGTTGGTTTGTTTCCTTAACCCATTTTACAGAGAGGAAAACTTAGGTATGGCAGGTGCTCAACCAGGGTCATACAGAAAATCAGTGACTGAGCTAAGTTAAAAGAAAAGGAGGACTTGTGGCACCTTAGAGACTAACCAATTTATTTGAGCATAAGCTTTCGTGAGCTACAGCTCACTTCATCGGATGCATCGAGTATGCATCCAGTGAAGTGATCGGATGCATCGAGTATGCATCCGATGAAGTGAGCTGTAGCTCACGAAAGCTTATGCTCAAATAAATTAGTTAGTCTCTAAGGTGCCACAAGTACTCCTTTTCTTTTTGCAAATACAGACTAACACAGCTGTTACTCTGAAACCTGAGCTAAGTTAAGAACTGAAGCGCTTCTGACTCCCTCTCCCATGTTCTAACCATTTCTCTTTTTCCGAAGTCCCTGGACATGGCCTGGAATGGGAACATCATTGCAGTGAGTGAATGATGCACTTCAGCCATCTAAGGTTCGGTGTTGTCTGTCTGTCCATCCATCCTCCAAGATGCTGCCTCCAGGCAGTGCCAGTTTAGAATAAAGAGCAAGCAGGTTTTTACTAGAGGCTGGGAGCTTAAACAACAGAGTTATTAGAAAGGCTAGATTCCAGGTAGAGGTGAGGAAAATCCCTTCCTAATGAGACCCAAGGCTGCTTAGCTAAGCCGACAGCATCTGCTGTCAACAGGCCTAGCGCACCCAAGCGCTACAGTGGGGAAGCCAGCTCCCAGGCTCTACTAATCCCCTTGCAACATCATGAATCCGAATCCAGCATTTAAAAAAAAAATTATTTTATTTTGTTCTGATGCTTTTTAATCTTGCAGCTGTTTCCTGGGACGAGTCAAACTTTTGTGCCTATTTCATTATCAGCAAGAATCAGCCCATGACCCCTACAATAACTCTTGATGGATCCCCACTTATGGCTCCTGGGAGCATCTATCCCTTTAAGAGAGCAGGGTGCCCCAGTTTGCTGCCTTTTTTTATTAATTTATTAACAAAAATCAGCAAATGGGTAAGGGACCAATCCTGCACCCACTGAAGTTTTGCTACTGAATCACTAGCAGCACAACTGGGCCCTCTGGCTTTAATGTTTTCTCATTGCATAATTGCTGTGCCGCCCCTGGAACTCTCACAGGTCACTGCTTCTTCTACCTTCTCTAGCCAGGCCCCTCCCCACTACAGTCCTCCCCTACCATCACCTGAATTGGATGTGGGGACAGGGAGGAGCCAGCCAAGAAGAATTACTGCATCAAGGGTAAGAAACACAAACTTGACCCAATATGCTGCATCAAGGCAATGATACAGGGAGGATCTATGACCTAGTGGTTAGATCAGGGGACAGCAAACTGCAGCTACTGGATTCTAATCATGGCTCTTGCTGGGAAGGTGGTCCACTGCTTAGTGCAGGGAACTAGCACTCGCTCTCCCAGGTTCTACTCAGGACTCCTAGGTTCCATCCCTAGCTTTGAGAGACAGTGTGATTTAGATTTGCACCACCTCTGCTTCTAACTTGCTATGAGAGTTGGGAAAAGAACGTGCACTTTCTGTGATTCAGTTTCTGCACCTGCAAAATGAGGATAGTCTTGACCTTCTTCACAGCAGGGGTAATGATGTTTGCTTTCAGTCTATCAGTCAGCCTGGAATGCTGGATTGCCAGGATATAAGGGAAGCTTTGACGTCCCAGTAAAGGCTTCCAAATCCCAAGCCATTCCCTTTGCAATCCCAGCCCCATCCCTTACTTGCAGTAGAGAAAAGACCAGTTGAATGTAAAAGGGATTCTTTATTAAGGTTGGTGGACACTGACAGACCCTGTGGTTCTCTCTGTGCTGTCTAGAGTCTCCATACAAGGCCTTCTTACGCCCAGGCATGGACCCAGCAGTCACGGAGTGGATTGCTGATGACACAACAGCCCCAGGCAGCAGCAGAGCCCCAGGAAACAGGATCCTGCCACAAACACAGGAAGATTTCTTGAGAAGAGACAGCCTCTGTTATTGATCATTCGATCAATGGTAATTCAAGGCCCAGTAATAGCTGCTAGAGACTTTTTTATTCCTAAATATCCAGCCCAGGTTCTGTGCAAGAAGACTTGTTCAGAGATTTTAATGGGAGAAAAAAAAAGGAAAAGAAAAGGGTCCTCTCCTGCCGCAGGTGGATTGTCTAACAAATTGGATGAGTCATGAGATAAAAGGGATGGAGGAAGGAGATCTGGTGGAATTGGCCCTTTATCTCCAGAGCATTGGCAGACAAACCCTTGGACAGTGTTTATTTAGGGTGAGTGGGCAGCGGAGTTGGCAGTCAAGGCGTAGTGAGGAATTAAAGCTGCTGCCATCCTTATCTACCAGACAGGCTGGCAAAGTGTATGGGGGCGGGGGATCATCAGAGTTGCGTGCCAGCCCAGGGCAACTGAGTCTGAAGCAGTTTACAAGCCTAGTGAGTCCAAGCTCTATTAGCTCAGCTGAGGGGAAGAGCCCTGGAGGATAAACAGACACCAGTTGGGAGCAGAAAAAGGGGACATGGTCTTTAAACACTGTATGCTCAGGCAGCCCACTGGACATTGCAGGGGGGCCTCTGAAATGAGCACATCTGATAGTACTGGACCTTAGGTTAAGGTTTTTTCTGCTGTGGCTAATTGGTTAAGACATAGTTCAGTCTTGGAATGTAGATGGGACAAAGCTATGCTACCTATACTACAGTCCTGCAACATGAAAGCTCGTTCAGAAGTCCAAGACTTTGGGGAACATGGTTAAAAAATAGTTTGGTCCAAGGTACACAGCAAGGCTAAGTCAGGTTCTGAGCAGGGAGGAAATAGCTAACTCATCTATTTAGCGGTCCTGCCAAAGATTAGCAGAGAGAGAGAGAGGATACCTGTGTGTGAGAGAGAGCACTAACCCATCTATTGGCACTCCTATGAAACACCTTTCTGTACACAGGAAATGGTCTGCATCATGCTGCAACCGTGGCCTTTCAGAGTGAGTGAGAAGGCTGTGAGTCAG
This sequence comes from Chelonia mydas, assembly GCF_015237465.2. NCBI lineage: Eukaryota > Metazoa > Chordata > Testudines > Cheloniidae > Chelonia > Chelonia mydas. Next base: position 101,678 of record NC_051260.2, read on the forward strand.
CCTACCCAGTCACACCACACGGGACAGAGGACATCACCCCCTGAGGGAAGGACAGAAGGTTATACTATAGGCCTATTCTAAATAGGTTCATTCACCACCCTCATTACTCTGTTTTATTAGGAGTGGAAGTCACAATCAGCCTTTGGACACACCCAGCTGATCCATCCTGAGCTGCATGTGGCTCTCTGAGGGCAGACCTAGTCCTGGGACCTGTCAGTCCATTGCATGAATATGTCACCTGGGTCTCTCCAGACCCTGAGCTTCATCCCTTTTCCTAGGCTCTCTTTCAGGCTCTGGGAGATGTCTGCAAAGCACTGAGTGGATCCTCTTAGGGTTTACATAGACAAAAAAAACAGGGAAAGTCACTGCTCTAATCCCCTGGCAAGTCAGTCCCAAATCCCAGCTGTGCCACAGCCTATTCAGCATCAGGTGGGTTAGCTCAGCTTTGAATGGGTAATGACAGCTTGGTTTGTTCCAGCCCTTCCCAGGGTCCCCCAATTCCTGCATTGTGTGCTTCTAAGTAACTCTTTAATTGTCTTTGCTTTTGCTGAGATAGCACCTCAAAACTCAGCCACAGTCTGCTCCTTGCATGCCGTGTTTATGCACAGCCTTAATTGTACCAGGGCTTTGGAACCGAATCCTTTTCAGACTGAGGGCTTGTGAAGGATGTAATACACCATCTGGCTTTCTGTAGCTGAGGAAGGCAAAGAATGGACTGCCTGGGAGGAGGGTGCACATGTGTGCGTGCCAGTGCCCTCTGCTCAGTGGAATCAAGATACACCTCTACCCCAATATAACACGGTTCTCGGGAGCCAAAAAACCTTACCGTGTTATAGGTGAAACCGCGTTCTATCGAACTTGCTCTGGCCTTGAGCATTTCCGTTATTAATAGTCACTTCCTGCCCCCTGACTGACCCCTCAGAACCCCCGACCCATCCAACCCCCCCGCTCCTTGTCCCCTGACTACCCCCTCCAGAGACCCCCCCGCCCCTAACCACCCCTCCCAAGACCCCACCCCCTATCTAAGCCCCCTGCTCCTTGTCCCCTGACCGCCCCCTCCAGAGACCCCGCCATCCCTAATAAACCCCAGGCCCCCCCCCCACCCAATCCCCCTGCTCCCTGTCCCCCAACTGCCCTGACCCCTACCCACACCCCCGCCCCCTGACAGGCCCCCTGGAACTCCCACGCCCTATCCAATCCCCCGGTCCCCATACCGCCCCCTGAGACCCTCTGCCCCTATCCAGCCCCTCGGCCCCGGCCCAGCAACCTTAACACACCACTCAGAGCAGCGTGTCGGAGCCAGATATGCTGATCCGCCGGAGCGCGCAGCCCTGCCCCCCCAGAGCACTGCTTTACCGCGTTATATCCGAATTCGTGTTATATCGGGTCGCGCTATATTGGGATAGAGGTGTAGTTTATCTATGTATCATAGGTTCTATGCTGCTAACAATTAACAACCAAACCTCCTCTCATCTGCTCTGGGACCCCACCCAGCCCCCTCCCTAGGGACTGCTACTGTATATTGCCCTTCTATTGGTCCACTCTCCCCCTCAAGGAGTCACAGCTGTAGTGTAGGGGAAATCCACTGCTTTCTCAAACTTCCATCCCTTACAGAGAACATGAAGCTCTTTTATGTCCCATTTCCCCTTTCCAGTAGGTCTTGCTCTCCCTACCCCAAGGGGGCCCTTAATGACCAGCACTCTGTTACAGCAAGGAATTGGGCAGCAGAAGTCTGGGGTTTTATTTCCAGCCCTTGCACTGACACCCTGTTACTTTGGTGAAGTCACTTCTTTTCTCTACATCACTTTTGTCCCCTACTAGGGCAATTGGGCCGCAAAGCACTGCATAACAGCAGTTTCTAGGACCTGGCTTTTCACAGATACTGAGCTCCCCTTGACATCAGCTAGACTTCGAGTTGCTGAAACCAGGAGTGAGTGAACTATCTGTATGCAGGTGTGTGTTTACCCCATCCCCTAATTAGCATATCCCTCACCTGTGGGAGACGCCCAGGAACAGAACCAGCAAGAAGCAGGGACGTAAAGAGTACCCTTTTTTTGACTGGGAGAGTTTGAAAAATTTTCAGAGGGAGGAATCAGGAAGAGACAGAGAAATGATGAAATTTTCTCTCAAAACAGAGATTTTAATGCAGTTTGCTTCTATAGAGAGAAGCTCCTGGAGCTAGAGGTGAGGCGAGTAACTCAGTCTCTGGAATGGGGCATTACACAGTGACACGCTCACCTTTTCATATAGGGATGTAAATATCATTTTTAAAAGTATCCATTTAAACTATTGACATTATATTGGTTAACTCTTTAATCGTTAACCAGGGCAGAGGTGGGGAGATGCGGATGAGAGGTGTGTGTGCGGGGGGGCACATGCAGCAGAACGTGCCCGGCCTGTTCTGGTCCAGCCTCACACTTCCACCCTTCCCACCCCCTTTGGTCTGCAGTGCCCGGCATGCGGGTGGCCGCTGCCAAGTGGGTGGAAGGGGGCAGGGACTTGGGGGCCCAGCAGCAGCTGGAGCAGACTCTACTAAGGCGGGTGCATCCCAGCTGCAGCTTCCCCCACCGCCTAGCTGGGCATGTGCTGCCTGGCACGCATCCCCGCAGTGACCGCTGCTGCCTCCCCCAGGTTCCTGCTGCCCAGAGCAGCAGAGGAGGAGGAGCCGCTGGAGGCAGGGGTAGCCAAGCAGCACCTGGGCAGCAGCAGCTCCTCGGGGAAGCTGTGCAATCTGCCAGGGGGTGTCCCGCTTGGATCTAAACATGTTTCCTGTGCAGCAGTGCCCGGGCAGATCCAAGTGTTCCAGCAGACCCCCCATTGCAGCCAGCTGCAAGAGAAGCAGAGCTGGGGGCGGGGGTTCAGGCTGCCCCCAGCAGCGCCCTCTCACCCTGGCATGGGCTAATCCAGTGGTGCCCCAAGCTGTGAGAGCGCTGCAAGGTCCAGCACCTGCTGGGTATTGCTGTGGTGTTTTTAATGTGCACATTGGGTATTACAATGTCGCAAAATTATGTTACCAATCTGTTTTAAAATGTTAGCTGCAATATATTAATGGTAAGACTAATACTTATCAGTTAACCTTTAACCGTTTAATATTTTACATCCCTACTTTCATATACAGTTCCTCAAATTTCATATACAGTGACTCAAAAGTCCCAAGCTCTCATATACAGGGGCTCAAAGGTCCAAGGGTCTGTAGGGATCTCAGCACCAGTCTCACTGGTGCTCCCATGCAACTTTCTTTTCTTTATTAGACAGATGGGGGCCAACAGGACATGACTGTTCTCAGGCACCTGAAAGGCTTGCAGCATGCTACCATTATTAACCCTTTAGCTCCTACATTAAGTCCAGTCACATGTCTAAAAGTGCGCATCCATGTGCCGTGCCAGCATCCTATTGTAAATGCCATTTCCCCTCCACCAGATCTCTGCAGTGAATACCACAGTCTGTAACAGAGACTGAGTGCCTACCTCTCTCTCTACTTCTCCCCATAGCTTATGCCAAAAACTTACAAAACTGGATCAAGTTAAATTCATTCCAGTGTAACACCATTATTGGGAAGTGACTTTAATCCTTCTATCTGGGGTTGGAGTCACAGTGATACAACTTTCAGCTTCTCTCTGAACTCCTCCATATTGGCCCTGCAGGAGAGGCAGACTTACCAAGATGCCTTGTGGGGTGCTGTGGACTTGGGCTACCAGTAAGCTATGGTACTTAGCAGGCTTGGAGGGGTCCCAGGCCCACTTACAATCAGTATTTTTAAATGGTTTAAATTTTGTTCTAATCCGTACAGGCATCAGAGAGAATCTAGGAGAAATGGTGGGTGGGTGGGTGTGCTAGCCCCACCATTGAGGGTCTTGGAGTGAGGGGGCACAATGGCACTTTCTCACACCATTTATTATCACTGATGGCTGCAGAGAGGCCCTCATAGCCAGCAGCTGGGATTGTGGTGGTACCATGAAAAGAATGCCAATTTAGTGTTAAATTTGCCTCCAGAAAAAAATGTTAAATTCATCTGTACAGAACTGCCTCAGAGATGAATCTCAGATACAAAGCCACAGCCTGGGGCAATGTGAGCTTTTTACCAGGAGATGGGGAAGTGTGGAGACAGATGTATTTATATTTGTTATCAATATTCATAAAAACAGCATAGCAAGTTATCATGTAGTATGTTTTCCACCTATCACAGGGTCCACTCACTGCAGGTGGGCACCTCCTCCTGGTCACTCTAGGGATTAGCTCCTTCGAGGTCTAGGGCCCCCTTCTGCTGCTCACCCTACTCTCAGTCCTTCTCAGCCTCTGCAACTCCAGAGGCCCCTTCTGTGTGACTTGGCCCTCCAGCCTGGTCACTCTTCTGGGGTATCAAAGTCTTTCCTCACTAGCAATCTTCTCATTCACTATCCACTTCCTCAGTGGCTGACAGAGGAACAAAGGCCCACCCAAATACTAGGGGTTCCAGTTCAGGCACCCTGTAATCAACAGCTAAGGTCTGTTCCCTCCTTGACCTTACTGCCTTTCCATAATCCCTTTCCTTGTGCCTGTCGCTGCGTCTCCAGATGTGCCAGCCTCACAACTTCCTCCTCCCAGGGGGTAACTACAGACAGGTAGCTCTGTAGCCTCCAAACACACCTCCCTTCTCTACCTGCATAGCTACTACCCTCTCCACTATCAGCTTCCTGTCTTTATAAACCCAGCCCAGCTGGTTCCTCCTCAGCTGGCCTCCCTCATTCAGACAGTGGATTAGTTAAGCAACTTGATTCCCCTCTGCTGTGGCCTGTCTGGTCAATTGGCCCATTCTTAGCCTACAATAACCATTTCAGGGCAAGTCGGGGGTAACACCAATTCACACCATGATATGGAGAATGGATCAGGGAGCATGGATGGACTGGGGACTGCCATGGGCAGTTCTAGAGAACTGAGGGCATCTGAGGACATTGGTGGTGAAAGACAAAGCCTTTAAACCTTTAGGTCATCAGCTTTAATTCAGACTGGGTCAGTAATGAGCAGTCATTAGTGGCTTGTGTGGAAAGAGTTTGGCAGGTCTCAGCTCAGCACAATTTCTCAGTTCCACATTACACTGTACTCTCCCCCAAGTGGCCCCCTTTTTGGCCTTCTTATGTGACACACTCTACCTCACAATGACACCTTGTAACCCCCATATTCATTATTCATAGATGGTTGTGATATTTCATACAAAACATGCCATGTTAGGTATCATATGAAAGGTCATGATCTGCTGAAACCCGTTGTCCTATCCAAATGTGTATATCATTAGTGTGTACAAAGTTATGAGATTGTGCTGCACGGTTGTTACTGAAATATGCTGTAAGTTTGCTAGTGGCATGCAAAGGATCCCTGCCTAGATGGGTATTGACCACCCATTAATTAACTGTGTGACTCAGCTATTCAAGCACCACACAATGGGAACTGATCGTTCACTGTGACTCAGAAAAGCCCACCAGGACATACCTGTGGTAGTATCTGGGAGGCACATGGGCCAAGGGTATAAAATGAAGGACAGTTGCAGCAGGCAGGGGCCTTTCTCCTCTACCACCTACTATGGAAACAACGGGGACGCCAAGAAGATGAAGATCATCTGAGGAGACTGGTCCAGGCTTCAGGAGGGAAGTCTGTGCATGAAGGTCTGTAACATCCAGTGGGGTGAGAATAGTGCTTGATTCAAATCCTGTTTAGTTTATAGAATATAGATTGGGTGCTTATTTTTATTTTCTCTGGTGACCATCTCTGTCCTTTTATGCCTACCACTTATAATCACTTAAAATCTATCTTTTTGTATTTAATAAACCTGTTTTATATTTTCCCTAAGATAGTGTATTTTGAAGTGCTTGGGAAACCTCGACTCAGGCACAAAAGCTGGTGCATGTCTTCTCCACATTGAGGGAGGGGCAGATTGGATTATAAATTTACACTGGTCAGGCTTCTGATCAGGGCAGGACAGTATGGCTCTGGGGCCCTAGGCTGGGGTGCTGTGGGGAATTGGCTGGAGCCTCTCTCTTGTTGGTTCATGAGAATCATAGAATCATAAAACTGGAAGGGACATCGACAGATCATCTAGTCCAGTCCCCTGCACTTATGGCAGGACTAATTATCTAGACCATTCCTGACAGGTGTTTGTCTAACCTGCTTTTAAAAATCTCCAATGATGGAGATTCCACAACCTCCCTAGGCAATTTATTCCAGTGCTTAACTACCCTGACAGTTAAGAAGTTTTTCCTAATGTCCAACCTAAACCTCTCTTGCGGTAATTTAAGCCCATTGCTTCTTGTCCTAGCCTCAGAGGTTAGGAAAAACAATTTTTCTTCCTCCTCCTTGTAACAACCTTTTATGTACTTGAAAACTGTTATCATGTCCCCGCTCAGTCTTCTCTTTTCCAGACTAATTTTTTCAATCTTCCCTCATAGGGCATGTTTTCTGGACCTTTAATCATTTTTGTTGCTCTTCTCTGGACTCTCTCCAGTTTGTCCAAATCCTTCCTGAAAAGTGGTACCCAGAACTGGACACAATACTCCAGTTGAGGCCTAATCAGCACGGAGTAGAGCGGAAGAATTACTTCTCGTGTCTTGCTTACAACACTCCTGCTAATACATCCCAGAATGATGTTAGCTTATTTTGCAACAGCGTTACACTGTTGACTCATATTTAGCTTGTGGTCCACTATGACCCCCAGATCCCTATCTGTGGTACTCCTCCTAAGCAGTCATTTCCCATTTTGTATGTGTGCAACTGATTGTTCCTTCCTAAATGGAGTACTTTGCGTTTTTCCTTAATGAGTTTCATCCTATTTACTTCAGACCATTTCTCCAGTTTGTCCAGATCATTTTGAATTTTAATCCTATCCTCCAAAGCACTTGCAACCCCTCCCAGCTTGGTGTCACCTGCAAACTTTATAAGTGTACTCTGTATGCCATTATCTAAATCATTGATGAAGATTTTGAACAGAACCAGACCCAGAACTGATCCCTGCAGGACCCCACTCATTATGCCCTTCCAGCTTGACTATGAACCACTGATAACTTCTCTCTGGGAACTGCTTTCCAACCAGTTTTGCACCCACCTTATAGTAGCTCCATCCAGGTTGCATTTCCCTAGTTTGCTTATGAGAAGGTCATGCGAGACTGTATCAAAATCTTTACTAAAGTCAAGATATACCATGTCTACCGCTTCCCCCCCACCCACTAGGCTGGTTACCCTGTCAAAGAAAGCTATCAGGTTGGTTTGATACTATTTGTTTTTGACAAATCCATGTTGACTGTTACTTATCACCTTATAATCTTCTAGATGTTTGCAAACTGATTGGTTAATTATTTGCTCCATTATCTTTCTGGGTACAGAAGTTAAGCTGACTGGTCTATAATTTCCTGGGTTGTCCTTATTTCCCTTTTTATAGTTGGGCACTATATTTGCCCTTTTCCACTCTCTGGAATCTCTCCCATCTTCCATGACTTCTCAAAGATAATCACTAATGGCTCAGATATCTGCTCAGTCAGCTCCTTGAGTATTCTAGGATGCATTTCATCAGACCCTGGTGACTTGAAGACATCTAATTTGTCCAAGTAATTTTTAACTTGTTCTTTCCCTATTTTAGCCTCATCTGAGCCTACCTCATTTTCACTGGCATTCACTACATTAGACGTCCAATCGCCACCAACCTTCTTGGTGAAAACCGAAACAAGAAGTCATTAAGCACCTCTGCCATTTCCACACTTTCTGTTATTTTTCTCCCCTCATTGAATAACAGGTCTACCCTGTCCTTGGTCTTCCTCTTGCTTCAATATATTTGTAGAATGTTTTCTTGTTACCCTTTATGTCTCTGGCTAGTTTGATCTCGTTTTGTGCCTTGGCCTTTCTAATTTTGTCCCTACATACTTGTGTTATTTGTTTATATTCATCCTTTGTAATTTGACCGAGTTTCCACTTTTTGTAGGACTCTTTTTTTTTTTTTTTTAAATATCGTTGAAGATCTCCTGGTTAAGCCAGAGTGGTCTGTTGCCATACTTCCTATCTTTCCTATGCAGTGGGATAGTTTCCTCTTGTGCCCTTAATCATAGAATCATAGAATATCAGGGTTGGAAGGGACCTCAGGAGGTCATCTAGTCCAACCCCCTGCTCAAAGCAGGACCAATCCCCAACTAAATCATCCCAGCCAGGGCTTTGTCAAGCCTGACCTTAAAAATATCTAAGGAAGGAGATTCCACCACCTCCCTACGTAATGCATTCCAGTGTTTGACCACCCTCCTAGTGAAAAAGTTTTTCCTAATATCCAACCTAAACCTCCCCCACTGCAACTTGAGACCATTACTCCTTGTTCTGTCATCAGCTACCACTGAGAATAGTCTAGATCCATCCTCTTTGGAACCCCCTTTCAGGTAGTTGAAAGCAGCTATCAAATCCCCCCTCACTCTTCTCTTCCGCAGACTAAACAATCCCAGTTCCCTCAGCCTCTCCTCGTAAGTCATGTGTTCCAGTCCCCTAATCATTTTTGTTGCCCTCCGCTGGACTCTTTCCAATTTTTCCACATCCTTCTTATAGTGTGGGGCCCAAAACTGGACACTCCAGATGAGGCCTCACCAATGTCAAATAGAGGGGAGCGATCACATCCCTCTATCTACTGGCAATGTCCTTACATATACATCCCAAAATGCCATTGGCCTTCGTGGCAACAAGGGCACACTGTTGACTCATATCCAGCTTCTTGTCCACTGTAACCCCTCGGTCCTTTTCTGCAGAATTGCTGCCGAGCCATTCGGTCCCTAGTCTGTAGCAGTGCATGGGATTCTTCCGTCCTAAATGCAGGACTCTGCACTTGTCCTTGTTGAACCTCATCAGATTTCTTTTGGCCCAATTCTCTAATTTGTCTAATTAAGAACAATTTAATAATGTCTCTGAAAAACTGCCCACTCTTCTATTGTTTTTCCCCTTAGACTTGCTTCCCATGGGATCTTACCTACCAGCTCGCTGAGTCTGCTAAAGTCTGCCTTCTTGAAATCCATTGTCTTTATTTTGCTGTTCTCCCTCCTACCATTCCTTAGAATCATGAACTCTATCATTTCATGATCACTTTCACCCAAGCTGCCTTCCACTTTCAAATTCTCAACCAGTTCCTTACTATTTGTCAAAATTACATCTAGAACAGCGTCTCCCCTGGTAGGTGTTTCCACCTTCTGAAATAAAAAATTGTCTCCAATACATTCCAAGAATTTATTCGGTAATCTGTGCCCTGCATTTGTGTAACTCAGCTGGGTATGTCCCTGTCTGTGGATGTCTGTGTAAGTGCAGTACCTGGAGAGGTTTGCAGTTTGTCACAACATCACAGTGTAAGAGGGAGCCCAGTTTCCAGGTTGCATCCTGGGGATCCCGTCACACTTACCATGGACCCTGAGATATGCTGAGCCCTGCCACTACCTGTGCTATATCTGCCCTGTGCAGAAAGAGCCTCTCAGTCCAGTGCTAAATTACTTTTGAAGAATTAATCCTGGGCCTCCCTGGAAGGTAGCACTCCCAGACAGAAAGGGGGAAGTATGTTCCCTGTGGCCTATTCATCTCTCTCTGATGGGGCTGACATTTGGTGATGTGCATTGTGAGATGCAGACCTCTATCCATTAAAAAGTGCGCGGAGCTCAGCTCCCTTTAGATCATCTTGCTCATATGGAAGAGCTCACCCTAGGTGCACCTATGTGATACCCCTCCTCAGCACCCTCCCCCACAAAAAGGAGAGATGGCACAAGGATTGGGCCAACTGCAGGTGTCCTGATGAGACTTGCAGATGCACAACCTCCCAACTCTCACTCTCCTCCCTGCCTCTGGTCTCCATTCAACCTGAACATCTTCATGCCAACTGGTCTTGTAGCAGCAGCATTCTGCTCTGAAATACTCTCCCCAGGTCATGTCTATCCTAGATAATAGGCCTCTTCGGTATGAGTGATTAAACAAGCAAGGCACTATCAGCAGAAGGAACCAGACAAAGTGGGATTTATGAGCTGAGGAAACATGTAAAGTGGATCATGGGGAACTACTGAAGAATGTCCACTGCATAGCAGCCAGTGTTTCTGCTTTGCCCCAGGCTCATTATAATGGGAGCCTTCCCTTTGCTAAATAATGGGATTGTTTGGGTTCACCTGCCTACTGAAACATCAGCCTGGCCCTGGTTCTGAATGAGGGGACAGTTTGGTCCTCCTTGTTCCATGGCATAGAGAGATGGAGGCCTTCACAGATGTGGGTGTGCTAAGCAGCAAAGCATGTATGCCAGAGGGGAAACTGAGGCACAGAAAGAGGGAGTGACTTGCCCAGGTCACATAGGAAAGAATTCTATCCAGTGCTAACTACTAGATAACCAGAAGAGATAACCCCGGAGTCGTGGCTTCCTGTTCCAGAGCCCTCTGCATCCCCAGGTCTCTCTGTGCTTACAAATGAGCCTTGAGACGTTTCTGAGACACAGAGCAGGGGAGGGGATTACTTTAGCATCTAAATTACAGGAGCATGAGAAGCCAGCAGTCCTGCTCACCAGTCTCCCCTGCTCTCCCTCCCCCACCACTGTTCCCTCTAAGCTGTGCGTGTGTGCACGCGTACACAGATCCTAGACCCCGCGCACATGGCGAAACGCCGCGCGCAAAAAAGTGAAATACTACAACAGAGCCAGGCTGAAATATCATTTACGGGCGACTCTTGACATTGTTCACCCGCCATCTATCAACACAGCCAGATTCTACTAGCTGGCAAGGGGGGGAAAGGGAAAGGAGGTGAAATTTCCTTTTTTTAAGTATTTAAAAATGACATTTATAAAATAACATGGTATAAAACCATTATTATCACAAATTGCAAATTAAAACTTTTTAAATGTATAAGCATTTTACTCGCTTGGGTCCATTTGCCTCATGGCGCACAAATTTGAACTCTGCTTCAAAACTTTGCACATAAGACATTTTTTGGACACACACACACACACACACACACACACACACACACACACACACACACAGAGTAAACTGCATTTTTTCTTCCCTAATACATACAGTTTGGCCTGAATGCACCATTCTGCAGCTCTCTCAACCAAGGCTGCTGCCTCAGGGGGAAATACCTCTCACCTGCTGAGGGCACAGTCTGTGAGTGTTTAAAGGCTCACCTTCCATGCAAAATCCAGGCATGTCCCACAGGCTGGGAGGGAGCAATGTGAAAGGCCCAGGAGCAGCAAGGGGGCAGGCGGGAAATCAGCCAGGGCCTTAAGTCTGACAGGCTAAAGGAGGAGTTGTTGTCATAGACACCACCAGTGCCTCAGTGCATGGCATTGTGGGGAGGCCTGGGGCATAGCCTAGTACCCAGCTCTCTGTGCTCTGGAGCTGGCCTCTCCATGCCCAGCCCAACAAATTATTGGGCTGCTGACAGGCCGGGCGTCTCTTGAGGCATGGAGTCCTTCGGTCAGTGCCCCTCAAAAATCCAGCCCTTGGGCGGCTGCTAGGGCTCTGACATGGCCCTGGGTGAGCATTTGTGTCTGTTGGTGTCTCTGCATCTCCCGATTCTGAGGAGTCTCAGACGTGCCGTCATCTTTCCCTTTCCTGGTGCATCTGAGGGAGAATTGCTGTAGTGAAGCAGATCTCCAGGGGAGATCCCAGGCCTGAAGCTGAGCTGAGACTGGTCATAATGAGCCTTGGAGGCCGGGCTACTGACAGGTAAGTGACATGTATTGATTCAGAAAATTCATCCCAGGGAGGCCCAGCTAATTATTCCCAATCACGGGGCCAGTTGTGTCAGAGCTCAGTGGCCTTGAAGCCACAGACATTCTGTGACTTTCTATCCAATCTTCCCAGGCGGCAATATCTTTAACATAGTGAAGGCAGCAGGATTCAGTGGTTGGAGGCAGCCTTGAAACCAGGACTCCTGAGTTCCATTCCCAGCCTGGGGAAGCTGTGTAGCCTAGTGGTTGGAGCAGGGAGCCAGGACCTCTGGGTTCTCCTCCCAGCTCTGCCACAGATTCACTGAGTGACCTTATAAAGTCACTTGCACTCTCTGTGTCTCACTTTCCTTCCAGGGAAGACGGTACTAAAAGTGACCCCTCCCCCCCAGCAATATTGTGAGGTGAAATTAATATTTTAAAGCCCTTTGAGGCTAGAAAGGCACTATAGAAGGGCAGAGGATTGTAAAGACAGGCATATCACTCATAGCAACCCCTGTGGAACAGTGGCGGTGGGTTCAAAATCCTAGTTGCCCTTAGCTAGAGAAGTGGTGGCTGCAAAGTCTTGTGAATGGGACTGTACAGCAGAAGGGGGAAAAATCAGAGTGTGAGGTGGTGCATGCTCACAACAGGAGTTCAATGAACCCTCTGGAAACTCCTCTGCCCGCCCTTTCCCACGTACTACTTGTGCCATAGAGATCTGTTATTTTATTGTAAGCAGACAAAACTTTCATTTCTAGGTCACCAGTAAAACCTGGACCAAGTCAGTATTAAACAAATGTCATTCCCATCTCATACCTGTTCAGTGAACCTTTATGTGAAGTGATTTGGGGGGCATTATGGCCTACTTGCTAGTGGACAGGTGTCCACATCACAACTGGCACTAACTTAGGCCCCTTTGTGGCAGAGACCAAGGACTGAAAGGGACATGTAGACTGAACACTCCTCTTATCCAGGAGGGAGTCCAGGAAATAAGATGCTCTTTTTCTTACAACTAGTCCCAAGGTACCTCAGTGCTGCTTCTTCCCTCTCTTGTTTTCCCCCAATACTCTGTCAGGGAGCAGAATGCCCTGGGATCTCTGCAGCTTCTGGGGGGTGGGACCATTTGTTTCCTGATCCCTGGGGATGGTTCCTGTTGCAGACACCTGGAGGGATGATTGAGCCATCTTCTCTCCTTTACCATTCTCTGTCTCTCTCTGTTCCCCCATAACTGGCACAGCAAGGTGCTTGGTTATTAAAGAGATCTAGCCTCTCTATTATCCCAAAAGAGGTTCTGCAGATTTAAATAGAAAGATATCAAAATAAAAGATAATTGTTGAGAAAGATGAATACAGGGGGAAAACGTCAGCATGGAGGAACTCTTGTCTAATTTCCCCACCCACACAGAGCACAGTGATATTAGTGCCTTTAACACCAGCAGATAAAAGCTTTCATGGAATTATTACAAGCTCCCCAAACAGCTTGTCCCTTTAATAAGCAGAGGCATCTGGATAGCAGATGTGCCCCATGAAACCGCTCCAGTGATTCCCTTGGGGACTCAGTTAATCTGACGGGAATGGCATGGAGCACCATGTTCTTTCCATGTGGTAGGAACCAGGCTTAGGGCTCAAGGAACACCAAGGTGCAGTTGCAAGCTCCCAGCTCCGGATGGGGCACTTCAGTGATGCAAGTTCTTCCCTTGTTTGACCCTGTCACAGGGTGGCTTGCTCCATGGACTGGAGAGCCTGGGGCTAAGCCAGCCCTGATTACAGGATGAGTCACATCTGGATTGAATCAGGTGCTCACCCGATTAAAAAGAGCAGGAAATGCCACTGAAGGGGGGAAGTTTAGGAGATTACAGTTATGTCTAGAGCAGGGGTGGGCAAACTTTTTGGCCCAAGAGCCATATCTGGGTATGGAAATTGTATGGCAGGCCATGAATGCTCATGAAATTGGGATTGGGGTTGGGGTTGGGGTTGGGGTGTGGGAGGGGGTGAGGGCTTTGGTTAGGGGAGTGGGCTCTGGGATGGGGCCAGAAATGAGGAGTTCAGGGTGTGGGAGGGGGCTTGGGGTTGGGGTGCAGGGGGGTGAGGGCTGTGGCTGGAGGTGCGGGCTCTGGGATGGGGCTGGGGATGAGGGGTTGGGGGTGCAGGAGGGTGCTCCGGGCTGGGGTGAAGGGATTGTGGGTGCAGGAGGGGAATCAGTGCTGGGGGTTGGGGCATGGGAGGGGAGTCAGGGGTGCAGGCTCCGGGCTGCGCTTATCTCAAGCAGCTCCCAGAAGCAGCAGCATGTCCCCCCTCCGGATCCTATGCGGAGGTGTGCCCAGGCGGCTCTGTGCGGTGCCCTATCTGCAGGTGCCGCCCCTGCAGCTCCCAGTGGCCATGGTTCTCAGCCAATGGGAGCTGCGGGGGTGGTGCTTTGGGCGGGGGCATTGTGTGGAGCCCCTTGGCTGCCCCTATGCATAGGAGCCGGAGGAGAGACATGCTGCTGCTTCTAGGAGCCACGGCACGCACAGAGCAGGGTAAGCCCCCGACCCTGCTCACCCGCTGGAGCACCGGAGCGGGAGAAGCCCCAGATCACACTCCCTAGTGGGAGCTCGAGGGCTGATTAAAACATCTGAAGGGCTGGATGTGACCCCCGGGCCGTAGTTTGCCCACCCCTAGTCTAGAGCCACTGCAGGGAGTAAAAAGTTGGCTCCCAAGTCAGTAGGGGAAAACTAGCGGAAAGTCCCCCAGGTGGGGAGATCTAGGAGAGACTCTAAAGGACACCTGGGGTGATGAGTGTGAGTTTATGCTTTGTGTTATTTTGGATTAATCATGAGAGAGACATTGAACTGCTTGAGGGCTAGTATGTACTGGAGGACTCAACAAATTGGATCCCCAAGAGGGGATTTGTATGAACTACCATTTGAATTGAATGAGTTCTTGAAAGGGTCCTGAAGAGGGGGGGAATCAGGGCAGTGCTGAGATACCACTAGCCACGAGGGGGTGCTTGCAGGGGGGAAGGTGACTGCATGATATTACAGACCTTGTGGGAGACATAATCATCTAAACCCTTGGGGACTTTAGTCATGTCCCCAGGTGCATATGAGCTCCCCACACTCATGCACCAGGAGAAGCAGTGATCAACAGAGCCTGCAAATCTGTCGATATCTGCAGCTGTGGATGCGGTTGTATTGTTTACCATCCTTCCAAATCAGATATGTCTCCAAGTGTTTGTATCTGTGCAGGGCTCTAATAGTGAGGGATGCTAGTGGGGATATATATAAAAGGTGGAGTGTGTGTGACACCGACAGACCCCAGTCATCGGTGGGTGGGAGGGATCGAACCTGGGACCTCTGGAACTAAATGCATGAGCCTCTACTGCATGAACTAAAAAGCTCTTAGCTAAGGCTGTAGAGCAAACTCATTAATCTAGGGGTGGCCAACCTGAGTCTGAGAAGGAGCCAGAATTTACCAATGTACATTGCCAAAGAGCCACAATAATACATCAGCAGCCCTTCATCAGCTCCCAGCGCCTCCCACACACCGGCAGCCCCGCCGATCAGCGCCTCCCCCTCCCTGCCCGCACCTCCCAATCAGCTGTTTCGTGGCATGCAGGAGGCTCTGGGGGGGGAGGGGGAGGAGTGAGGGCACGGCAGGCTCAGGAAGGGGTGGAGTGGGGGCAGGGCCTGTGGTAGAGCCAGGGGTTGAGCAGTGAGCACCCCCCGCCACATTGGAAAGTTGGCGCCTGTAGCTCTAGCCCGGAACCGGTGCCTGTACAAGGAACTGCATATTAACTTCTGAAGAGCCGCATGTGGCTCCAGAGCCTCAGGTTGGCCGCCCCTGCATTAATCACTCTCGAAGCAGTCTCTTTTCCACTCGCTGGGACAGAACACCACACCCAGGAGGTGTGTGGGTTACATGTGGATTGTAGGTTGGATACAAGTTAATTATTGTGGATCGGATGTAGATCCAAACTTTTATTTCCATGCAGGGCTCTAGTGATCAGGGTTTGGAAACCTGTGAGATGATGCTAGTTGGGCCTCTCCCAGGGAGCATACCTAAAGCCCTCAAGGAGCTGAGGGACCATCTGTAAATTCCCGAATACCTGGTTCTGAGAACCCAGCGCTCTCACTTCCAAAATCACACAGGTTTCTTGTGATCCAAATTCTCTGAGAGCACAAAGGATCATGGAATCAGGATTGCACAAGAAACCACGGATTGTCTTGTGGGCGTAGGTGGAAAGAAATTGAGAACCAAGATGTCTCTCTTCTAACACAGTGCTTCTTAACATCTTTCCATGCAGTACAGGAAAACCACTGCCATTCCTTACTGCAACCTCCATGCCACCATCCTTTGCAACTGGGATTGTGGCAGGAAACCATGGTTTTTGCTCCCTCTTATAGTTACAGTTCTGATGATGCCATCTCTCCCCGTTGTCCCTGTGTTTGTGACTCTGATGTTTGGGGTGGGTGGGGGATGTACGTACCCTTTTAGGTTCCTCCCTGGTTGTAAAGATGCCGTGAGGGGTTTCTGAGCTGCGTAGCTGGGATGGCTCTGAGTAGCTGGGTATTTAAGGCTTTCTTTCCTTTGTGAGGTTGGAGTCTCCTCTCTATCAGATTGAAGTGGGTGTCCCAGCTTGTCTCATTCCCCCCTTCTGCTTCAGCACTTTGATCACCCACCATGCTTCCTGCTGCTGTCATGGAACCTTGATCAGCTCAGCACCTGTCTCTAAATGTTGAGTTTCATCTCCTCAAAACAGGGCAGCTTGCTCAGGGCCGCCTCACTGGGGCCTTTCATCTGCTGCTGCTTTCCCTCATCAGTGACATAGCTAACAGCTCTGCTTCCGCATGCCTTGATTCTCAAGCCCTATTAAGCTGGGTTCCTTCCACTGTAATTGTAAACTGGGAATCATCATTGAGCAGGTGTGTTTCTAAGGTGGTCCCACAGGGATCTGTTTGTGTATAAACTGCAATAAAACGTTCATGGCTGGCCTGCATCAGCTGACTTGGGCTCAGGCTACAAGACTATTAAACTGAGGTGTAGACATGTGGGCTTGGGCTGGTGCCTGGGCTCTGGGACCCTCCCCCTCACAGAGTCCCAAAGCCTGGGCTCCAGCCTGAGCCTGAATGTCTATGCTGCAATTTTATAGCTCCCCACGCTAAGCCTGGCAAGCCTGATCAGCTGACACAGGCCAGCCATGGGTGTCTGAGTGCACTGTAGATGTACCCTTGTTGTCCCTATACTATTTAACACTTTTATCAATGACATGGAAGAAAACAAAATCATCACAGATGAAGTTTGGAGATAATCCAAAAATTGGGAGAGTGGTAAATAATGAAGAGGACAGGTGACTAATACAAAGTGATCAGGATCATTTGGTAAATCGGGCACAAGCAAATAATATGCATTTTAATGTGGCTAAATTTTATGTATACTTTTAGTAACAAAGAATGGAAGCCTTGCTTATGGAGTGGGGCACTCTATCCTGGGAAGCAGTATCTCTGAGAAAGATTTGGGGATGGGAGGTGGATAATCAGCTGAACATGAGCTCCCAGTGCAATGGTGTGGCCAAAGGGCTAATGTGATCCTTGGATGCATAAACGGGAATTTTGAATAAGAGTAAAGACAGTATTTAATTTGTAATGAAAGAGGTTCTGGGGCTCAAGCCATTTTTTTAAAGATTCATAACTGATGCAGCAAGCCCAGATGTGCCGGGGCTCAGTCACAAATTAAGCACTAAGTAAAGAGGTTATTCTGCTTCTGTATCTGCAGTGGTACAAGTGCTGCTGGAATACAGTGTCCAATTCTGTTGTCCACGATTGAAGAAGAAGATTGGTCCTGCTTTGAGCAGGGAATTGGTCTAGATGACTTCCTGAGGTCCCTTCCAACCCTGATATTCTATGATTCTAAGGATGTTGGAAAAATGGGAGAGGGTTCAGGAAAGAGCCATGAAAATGACTGTGATTGATCAAGCCCCTCAAGGCTATTCAGCTTACCACAGAGAAGGCTAAGGGATGACTTGATTACAGTCTGTAAGTACCTACATTGGGAGCAACTGTTTAATAAGGGGCTCTTCAATCTAGCAGAGAAACATATAATATGATCCAGTGGCTGGAAGTAGAAGTTAGACAAATTCAGACTGGAAATGAGGTGTAAATTTTTAAGAGTAACTAACCACTGGAACAATTTTCCAAGGTCTCTGGTTGGTTCTCCATCACTGACAGGATGATTTTTTTAATCAGGACTGGTTGTTCTTCTAAAAGATCTGCTCTAGGAACTATTTTGGGGCAGTTCTCTAGCCTGTGTTCGACAGGTGGTCAGTGGATGATCACCATGCTCCCTTCTGGCCTTGGAATCTGTGAATCTACAAATCTCAGCTTCTGAGCTTGCAGCAGGAGGTGCAGGCTTCTGGAGGGCACACTGCACGACGGAGTAGCCTAGAAAGTGGGAAATGCCTCATCTCCTGCTAGTGTCCAAATCACAGAAAGGGTCCTGCGGGGACCCTGGCTGGTGCTCTCTGTCCCCATGGTCTCCCTGGACAGGAAGCAGCTGAGCACCTTCCCCTTGCTCTGACTCACCAGGGGCTGAAGAGCTTCTGGTTGTGCTTAGAGGAGGGAGTGTGGAGAGTATGGAGTTCACTGGCTACCAGATCAGGTGTCCTGAGCCCTGAGGAAACACTGAGCAGCTACTGTGCATGAGCCCAGTGCAACCACTCAGCACCCCCCCACCCCTGCGGGGTTCCTAGCCCCTCTGGCAATAACCCTGTGGCCCCTTAACCTTGCCCTGGAACCCTCCTACCCAGTGCAGATGTTCCCCCTGCCCTGTCTTTGTGGACATAAGCCCTCCTATCCCCTTTGTTGTTCCCCACTGTAGCATCTGATTGCATTTCTGGGTGGATTTCTGACCCAGCCAAAGCACTCACCAGAATGCTGTACTGAACCTCCCAAGCGTTAGAGGCACATTTTTTTCTTCCTTCCCTCGGTTTAGCAGCAGCAGCATTGTGTCCGTGTGGGACAAATGGATGCAGACGTCAGGTGTGTGTATGTATATATGGGTACCCTTCACTGCACTACCTGGGCAACACCAAACTGCCCCCTCTTCCCATCACAGGGGGTTCATGTTTGTTTCTTCCCTGCCCCACGTGACTGATGTGTTGCAAATCAGATTTGCATTTAAGACAATCCTCTTGTTTCCCAGCTTGTATCCTGTTCCCAGTCCCCTTTGGCACCCAGGGCCCATTCAGCATAGAGAACCTGTTTGACTACCCACTCCTTCCCAGATTTCTAGATCCTCAGCAGATTAATAAACCCAGGGCCAGCAGTGTCCCCTCCCTTTCCTGTATGTCAGAGGAAAATTAAAAACCAACCATCCGGCCCAGGTACATCTGCCTTCCAGCAGGGCCTGCTCACTTGGGTCAGCTGGGAAATTAGGAAGCCCCCTCTTCCAGAGCTGTAATTGTGGCATCATGCTGTTTAATTGGTATTGCTGTAATTCACTACTGGCCATCCTAATTGACAGCACCTGTAAAAGCTGTGCTGACAGCCTGGAACCAGGCAAGTGAGGGGCATTTGGTGCCATGTAGTGGCTCTTACACAAAGTGTTTACGGCTATAGTCAGCCATCTTGCTTTATACTCCTTCCCCACAGATGCCTTTTGTGATTAACTTCCGGGGGCAAGATTGGCATGGGGAACCTGTGCTTTGCCAGCTAGTTACCAGATCCTCCCAGATCCCAGCCACTGCTTCTCCTCCTCCTGCATTAGTGCCAGGGTGAACTAGACCCATCACAAGTCCCCTCACAAGTCCTCTGACGTAACTAAGGAGAGCTGCAGGCATGTGTAAACAGAGGGAGGGTTGGGTCCGTTTCACACTGGTGAAGTTTCTGGGGATGATAGCTCTGGGGCATGAAGATCTGTATGGATCTAGCCCGTGCAGCAACAAATAGATTCCCCCACACACTGCCGCTACCAGTCTGCCCCTACCAGTCTGCCGCAGCCTTGCCCTAGAGCAGGGGTGGGCAAACTTTTTGGCCCGAGGGCCGCATCAGGTTTCTGAAATTGTATGGAGGACCGGTTAGGGGAGGGGGTTGTGGCCCGGCCCCCACCTCCTATTCTCCCTCCCCCAGGACTCCTGCCCCATCCAACCCCCCCCATTCCCTAACAGCCCCTCTGGGACCCCTGCCCCATCCACACACCCCGACTTCCTGTCCCCTGACCGCCCCTGGACCCCCACCCCTAACTGCCCCCCCCGCCCCGTCCAACCCCTCCTCTCATTTCTGACTGCCCCCCTGCCCCATCCAACCAACCCCCTCTCCTTCCTGACTGCCCCCCCCAGGATCCCTGCCCCCATTCAACTCCCTGTTCCCTCCCCGACACCTATCCACACCCCCACCCTCTGACCACCACCCCGAACTACCCTGCCCTCTGTCCAACCCCCTCTGCTCCATGCCCCCTGACCACGCTGCCTGGAGCACCAGTGGCTGGTGGCACTGGAGCCGGGCCACGCCACCGTGCAGCACAGAGCACCGGGTCAGCATTGCGCCTGCAGCGAGGTGAGGCTGCGGGGGAGGGGGGACAGCAGGGGAGCGGCCAGGGGCGTGCCTCCTGGGGCAGGAGCTCAGGGGCCGTGCAGGAGGGTCCCGCGGGCCGGATGTGGCCCGCAGGCCGTAGTTTGCCCACCTCTGCCCTAGAGGGACCCTGTCTAAGGGGAAGAGGGGAACTCCATCTCCATGGCCCACTCAGTCCTCTGCCTCTCTGCTGAAGTTGCCAATGTTGGGGCCCATTAATGCTGTTTCGTGGAGGTTTGGGGAGGTGGTTACCTGATCTCCAAAACTTATGTCACACGGGGGCTATTCTGAACAGCCATCAGCTGGGGAAGACTAAAGGGTAGCCACTGAGCCAGAGCCCTGAAGTTAAATTGATGGCCTAGAGGTGAGGGTCTCTATCCCAAGATCATGAGCTAGCCAGCCCTCCATCCAACTCTGCAATGAGATGGAAATGAAGGCAGTATGGAGAATAAATGTGAGGCTCATTGTGAAAGCACGATGAGTTGATTTACAATGGGAGTGGGCCAGGATGTGAAAGGAGGCTATGAGAAAGTGGAGAATGCGGGGCAGTGGATACTGGGGCCACTAAGAATACAGAAGGGGCAGCAGAAAGCGGAACATGAGGAGGGAAAGGAGAGGGGCCATCAGGTCACCTTAAGGATCCCGCCATACTAAGGATCCTTGCAGGTTGGCTTCCCAATCACTGCCCCAGGAGCCCCATTGAGATGAACAGCACAGGAAGCCCCTGCAATATTTCATGGGGCCCCTGCTCTCTGCAGCAATCAGGTTGCCCTGGGCACAAAAGTCATTTAATTACTGATGCTGCTTCCCCATCATAAAATTACTGAGGGTGAGTCAATATTTAATGGGGACTAGGGCGATACGTTTGCCGTGACAGATGGCCAGGTATTAATTATGGTGCAGTGGTAACGCAGCCACATGGCATTCCCTGCTGGGGCAAGTGGCCCATCAGTTCTCGGGTAGAGGAAAAGCAAATAGCTGATTTATTTAATGAATTGCATTTACTCCAGACGAGCCTGTGTAATTCACCAGCATGTGTTGCACTGAGCAATGGTAAAGTGAAAGCAACTGCTCAATCAGCATCCATGTCCTTTCTCGCCTCCCTGTAACCCCCTCACCTCAGCTCTGATTCACTGCCCCTCTCCTCCATTCAGCAGGTTCATGGCTTTGAAGATGGACTTCTCTGTGCTCCCACCTCAGCCACCCTGCGGTTCAAACCCATATCATGATGGAAAGTCTCCTTTAGCTCGAGCAATAGGGTCCTGTGCCATGGGAGCAGAGGTCTATCCCTATTGTAATTGCTTTGTGGCACCTTGTGTTTGGGCTTTTTTCGCTCCATGCCTGGCAAGAATAAAGTGTAGCTGAAGGCAGCACGGGGGCCTGGCTTCACATTGAGCTATTGGAGATTTTCTATTTACAATATATTATTATTTTTTATTATTAATTCCTATAATTGAAGTGCCAAGGAGCCTAGTTATGGTCCCAACAGTTGAAATTGTTCCAATTCTATCCAGTAGAGGGCAGTGCTGCACATATACTCACTGGCTCATTACAGTTTTGTCATTCCTATTGTTCAGATGGGAAGACTGAGGCACAGGGAGACATAGAATCATAGAATATCAGGGTTGGAAGGGACCCCAGGAGGTCATCTAGTCCAATCCCCTGCTCAAAGCAGGACCAACCCCAACTAAATCATCCCAGCCAGGGCTTGGTCAAGCCTGACCTTAAAAACCTCTAAGGATGGAGATTCCACCACCTCCCTAGGTGACCCATTCCAGTGCTTCACCACCCTCCTAGTGAAAAGTTTTTCCTAATATCCAACCTAAACCTCCCCCACTGCAACTTGAGACCATTACTCCTTGTTCTGTCATCTGCCACCACTGAGAACAGTCTAGATCCATCCTCTTTGGAACCCCCTTTCAGGTAGTTGAAAGCAGCTATCAAATCCCCCCTCACTCTTCTCTTCCGCAGACTAAACAATCCCAGTTCCCTCAGTCTCTCCTCATAAGTCATGTGTTCCAGTCCCCTAATCATTTTGGTCGCCCTCTGCTGGACTCTTTCCAATTTTTCCACATCCTTCTTGTAGTGTGGGGCCCAAAACTGAACACAGTACTCCAGATGAGGCCTCACCAATGCTGAACAGAGGGGAATGATCACGTCCCTCTATCTCCTGGCAATGCTCCTACTTATTCAACCCAAAATGCTGTTAGCCTTCTTGGCAACAAGGGCACACTGTTGACTCATATCCAGCTTCTCGTCCACTGTAACCTCTAGGTCCTTTTCTGCAGAACTGCTGCCTAGCCACTCGGTCCCTAGTCTGTAGCGGTGCATGGGATTCTTCCATGAAATGCCTGAAGTCGTGGCTATTTAGCCAGAGGTCCTGGCTCCCACTCCTGCTCTGAATTACCCTCTTGTGCTCCTAAACTGTCAGGTTTTTCCCTACCTCATTGCACATGAGGTTACCCTGATGGGTAGGTACTTGAATCCTTTCCTGTAGAGTTTTAAGAAATGCAAGCTGTCTGAGGCATTCCCAACTCCTCTTTCCCCACTCCTGTCCCTGAGATGCTATTACCATCTCACTGGAGATGTGTGTACCAGATATTCTGCCTGCCTTCAAACAATTGGGGACTCCCTAATCTGTGTCTCATTGGCACCAAAGACAGTAATGTCTCTGTTATGGGATTGGGGGAGAAGAATGCACTGGAATGGGGATCTTTAATGTGCATCCTGTTGAGACCAAGGAGAGGGATGGCTCCAGTGGAGCTCTTACTAGAAATTGAATGGTGGCCTAGTTAGGAGACTAGTTCTAGCAGGGGAAGGTTTTTGGAATGGTGGGACCCAGTGGGCTCTCTGAATTCAGACTGAAAGTGTGTCCAGCTGCAGTGGCTCCAGAGGAACTTGCATTTCACCCCATTTGGATCTGACTTACAGCCCTAGTCACTGAGGCTGTATTACAACACATGGCAGGCTGGCTGGTGTTGTCGGATGTTTGGCTGTGTGTGGGGGTGTTTTTTTGTATGCTGCCGCAGCTCTGCACAGATAGCGGAGACAGCAAACTTTGGTTGAACTGCTCAATAAATTCACAGACTTGATTTTCAGCAAAGGAACTTGGTTAGGTTTATTGCTGACGAAGCATGGTGTTAATGCCCCTGCTCAATGGTTACAGGTACGCCATCACATGTATGCTTCTGACAACGGACTGGCTCAGTTAGTAGTGGGACTTTCCACTGTCCCCTCGGCCAGACCCCAACACCCCTTCAGAGATACCTCTTTACAGACGCTCCCCGGGTTATGAAAACCCGACTTATGCAAATCCAAGTTTACGGAAAAATTTCCGTAAGCTAGAAATAGGAGGGTTTGTTTTTTGTTTTTGTTTTTTGCATAATGGCTGGAAATATGTTTCTGACTTACGCAAATTTCGACTTACGCAAGGCATTCCAGAACGGAACACTTGCGTAAGTCGGGGAGCATCTGTATACCCCAATATAAACAAGTTATGTATCACCCTTCTGATGTGGTTAGGTGCCACCCTCTGACGTGGCTCACTACCACCCATTACCTTGTACCTTTTGGTTCTATTAAAACATCTTTATTCATCATCCTTACCTTATCTTTAAGATGGGTCAGCATGTTTCTCTTATCTATGGGGAGCGTACTTGTACCATTCTTGGTGTTGGAATGTTCTGATACTGCCCTGTTGGAATGTTTGTGTGAGTGTCTTATATCTAGCAATTCATAGGAATGAGTGTTTCAGCAATATTAGCCCTGTTTTTGCCCGGGCTAATTACAGATTTATTATAGATTTAATTACAGGATAATATTACAGATTTTGTGAGCAGGCCCTGCCTCTAGCTCACAACCTGACTTTGCTTTATATCAACAATGCTTTGACAACTACTTTAGACCAGGCCTCATACCAAGTCTCTAATACAAGGTCTTATGTTTCAGGGTCTCTTTTTACTACAGCTGGTGCTGTGCAGAGCTACATCCCCTCCAAGAGACACATTGGAAATTATGTGGCATTGGGGGGTTTATCTTTGTAAATCAACACAATTTTAGTAAAAGCTACTAAAGTGAATTAGAGGAACTTGACTTCTGTGGTAATGGCTTTGGTTGAATCCCTGCTCTGTGATTGCCCTAGAACTCTCAAATGCAGCAGGATTAGGCCAGGGTTGGATTGGATTCCGTTTAGGAACATTGTGTGGGTGCTGCAGGAAAAAATGTTGGTGACTCAGTAAGAGGCGCTCTCCCCTCTGACTTACCTCAGTGCCTCCCCCCACATTGTGGTCACTAAGGCTATGTCTTTGTTGTGTGGCAGCAAGTCACAACGCCCTGTTCTACAGACTCAAGCTGGCAGGGCCTGTGCTACAGTGCTAAAAGCAGCTAGGTAGATGTTGTGGCTTGGGCTGGAGCTCAGGCTCTGAAACACCCTCTCCTCCCTGGGCTTCGGAGCCCAAGCTCCAGTCCGAGTGTCTACCCAGCTGTTTTTAGCACAGTAGCACGAGCCAGTCTGCAGACCTGGGCTTTGAGACTTGCTGCTGGGGCTTTTCAAATGCAGCGTAGACATACCCCTTAGATCCTGTGCAGTGCCAGGTTTACAATGGTGCCAGTGGCTCCATGGAGCTGGGCCCATGCTCAGAAGGGGCCCTGGCCTACTCCACTTGCACTGCGCCCTGAGACCCCACTCCTTCCCCTGCCGACCACTTGCTCCTTTCGGCCTGTCTGCCGGCTGGCGGAGGGCACCTCTATGCCCCCTGACTCCACCCCCAGCTCCTCCCTGCCCCCTGGCAGGTCTCCAGTGCACTTCTGGCTCCAGGTCTGCGGGGCCCCACCTGTCTCCCTGGAGCTGAGCCGCATGGGACTGGTGCAGAAGCCTGGCCAGTCTCAGCCTAGGGGGGTGGACAGTGTGGGGGGCTTGACTGGGCCCTTCCAGGCAAGTGCATCTGGAGGGAGCCCGGCTGGGGCAGGCCCTGGCCTGGTTGATCGCACCACTTCTGAAGGGACAGAGCAATTCCCGGCCCCGGGACCAGCCCTGGCTGCGCTGCAGGCTCAGACCAGCAGACACAGTCACTCCCAGCAGGGCTGGTGAGTGCAGTCAGGAGGTAGGGCATGGGGGAGTGGGTCTCTAGGGAGTCTGGGGGGCGTGCTTCTGGGCTGTGAGGGGGCGGGGAAGATGTGTGTGTTGGGGCAATAGGGAGTGGGGGTTCTGTGGGGGGTGCTGGCAGGGGAGTGCTGGGCAGGAGTGGTGTTGTGCAGGGCGCTGTGCATTCCTCGGGGGGGACTGCGCTCGGCATAGTGGGTCCGGGGGGGCTCTGGTCATAGGGAGTTGGGGGGTGTTGGGCGGGGGGCTCTGTGGCATGCCATGGGCCCGCCCCCTGAGGGAAAGGGGCATGCTGACATCACAGGGCCACTGTGCATCTGGCAACTGCCGATTTGTAAATAGTGCCCTCGCACTGGGCTGGGTGGAGCAGGGCCACCCCTGCCATGCCATGTCCCTGGCTGGCCCCTCAGTCTGGGGACTGACCTCCCCGCGCCATGCTCCATTGCCTCAATGGGGGCCCACAAATATGTTTGGCACCAGGCCCACAAAAGGTTAATCCTGTGGAATCTCTCCATAATGTTAAAGGGGAGTTTGCCTGGCCAGATTCCAACTCATTCTGCCTGCCTTAAATCCCTCCTCTGGTTTCATTCACGTGCGCTCTTCCCAACATCCTGTTCCAAACTGCTGTGTAGTGTTACTGTGCACTGTTGAGCAGCTGCTGCATCCCTCACGAGGGGATGCTGCATTTCAGAAGTGGGTGAAGCAATCCCTATATTTTGATATATCCATTACCTGCTCCCCTAAGGAGGTTGTGAGTTTGTATTTCAAGGATTTGAGATCCTCACAGGGAAGCTACCTGAAAGCACTAAGAATTATTATTGTGATTTAAGTCACTGAAAGTAGCTTAATCCATCCCATCCCGATTCCTATCTCAGCTTCCCTTGGTGTGGGAAACTGCAGTCTCTTTCCAACCGTGGAGACCCTAGGGGAGTTTCAGCTGAAGGGAACATACTTTGGGTGGAGGAAGAGTTATGTGGAGACTCAGCTGAGGGATTTGATTGCATCACATTTACAGGATTTCACCATCCCACCATGCTATCCTGCAAACTTGCAAATCCCTTCACTTATTTACAGGCTTTGGAGCCTGGTTTTTAATATGCTAAAGACCCCAGCGGCATCACAGCCTGCTCCACTTTGCAAACATAGGCATAATAGGGCCCTTGGGCCTGTTGTTTGTTTCTATTTGTTATGAGGTTTCCCCTTCACTTCATGCTCTGAGATCACATTCATGTGGGAAACGAAAAACCAGCTGCAATCTGTATTCTCAGATACCAGGCAAGGGGTGGTATTTTTATGTAGGATAGTATAATCCCCTGCCCTGGATTCACAGGGCTGGGGTAACATCCCCTTTGGAGATGCCATTGTTTACTTTCTGGGAGAAGATGCTGCAGATTACAGCTACATCAGCTATGTTTCCCTCCCTGGGGATGCTGGATATTAGCTCTGTAGGCACCTCATGCTGCTCTTGGGGTTACTGTTGGTTTTTTAAGATGCTGGTGGCAGGTACTGCTGGCTAGATGGCCCCAGAATTTGAAGGCCTGTCTTTAGCCATAACATTGGTGCAGTATGGGTAGCAAGCTTGCCCTCCACATCATTCTATCCATGCACCTCAGACCTGCCTTGGATGCCTCCTTGTTGCAATTGTTAACAGGGGGACATGGAATTTTGTTGACGGCTTTTTTTGTGAGGTAGGTACCTCTCCCACTTGGAGCTGGACTGAGACGCATCCAACTTATTTCACACAAGGGCTACTGACCAGGCATTGGGCAGGAATGGCTTTCAGTCACTATTGATGTGGTCTGAATTTGAACAGATGACGAAATGAAATCCTCTGTGTCCCAAAGGACTTTTCTACGTGGTTTTTGTAGTGCTGTATCAGTATTTAAACTAATAGTTAAGGTGGTACAACCCCCTAGGATGGATGCAATTATACCCATATCAAGATGTTTATACCCCTACCTGGGGAATAAGCTCTACTAATATAAGCACCTTTACACTCTAGGGGCTGTACCACTTTAACTAGATCAGTTTACTGGTTTATAGGGGTGTAGAAGCTATGTAGACCAGCTTTTAGCCACCCAGACTCCAGTGAAGCCCAGGAGCTCTTGGATAAGCTCCCCAGGGCCTGGCTGTCAAGTCGCACTTCCTCCTGAATCCTCATCTCTCTTTTCTGTATGCTGTCAGGAAAGACCACCTGAAACCTCTTTCAGTTCCTGTTGTGGGGAGCACTGGCAGCTGATGCAGGCAGATAGAATTATCTGTATCCACACACTGTGCTCTTTATACTGCAATCCCAGAGCCCAACTCCCATCCCCTCCTCTGTGCCTGTTCTTAAGCTTTTCTATTTACAGTAACAAGTATAAAATATTTACACAAGCTATAAAGGGATTTCCAGCCCCTGTTGGAACGCTGATATTAAATAATAGTGTATAATAAAGCAATAACAGGTGCATTAACCATTTGGACTGTGGCCCATCTCTACCCAAGCTTTTCTACATTGGGATTAATAAAACAGGCATTTTTGACAGTTTCTGAGGTCTGGAATTATGTGGATGAAACAAGCCCAGTTTTCCTATTTTTGACAATTTCCATGTATCGATTCCTTACGGATTTCACATCCCCAGTTCCTCCTGATTTCTGTGAAAATGGGCCAGAAACAGAACCCAAGGTTCAAACTCCCACAATTTCTGGAACATTGGGGCACTCTGAATTTTAGTCTGAACGTGGCCACTCAAGCCCACCTGTGATTTTTCTGTCCTCCCTTCGTGGAAATCTGTCCCAAAGGGAGCCCAGATTCAAACACTCAGCCTCATAAGCTTCAGAGAAGTTGACTAATGTGGGCCAAGCTCTGTGGCAGAAGGAGACAGTAGGGAACATGATGATTTCAGATATAGGGGAGCCCCAAAGCCACACAATTGGGTCAGCACTCTGACTAGCCTCTGATTATGGGTCCAATCTGGGAGACAGTACTCTACAGTGACATTAGGTTTCCATTTTCTTTCCTTCCCTCCCATCACATCTAGGTTGTTCAGCCCACTCTGGCTGTCTGCAAAATATGGATCTGACTCTGGAGTTCAGATTCCTTTAGAAGTCCAGAGTGCTGGTGCTGGGGCTTTTAGCTGAATTTTGGGGACTAGCCAAACTCAAGATTTTGGCTGCTGACCCCATGTTGAACTTAAACTACCAAAATGTTCTCCTGAGACCCCCCCAGCCAGCCAGCCCCCACTACAGCCTTTGTTACTACCTCCGTATTCTGTACATGATTCTTTTAGATGCAGCCTGACAACTGAATTAATGCCTTAATGTTCCTCCCATCAAGAGCTTAATTTCCATCTGGTCTCCCTAGCGTGCAGAGCTCCTGATGGGGAATATTCAGACTCTAAAAGACTCTGCTCTGGAGAAGTGACTTGTTTGGGGATTTTTGCTGATTGGGCTCAGTGTGCAGCAAGAGCATTCCTTTCCTTATTAATATGGAGATCTAGGGCAAATGACAGAAGTTGCAGTCATTTGTTTGAATACAACTCACATGTTCACTCTAGTACTAGCAACTCTTGTTTGTTTTTCATGAACATTTGTATAAGGGAAGTCTTGTGGCACAAATACTCATATGAATACATATTTGCACGAGTATTCATGCTTCAAGTGTTTGTGTGACCATCTTGAAAACTCTACATGGAATCATCCCAGTCAGGGACCAGAAATTATGTGCTATGACACAGGTGAGTGTCACTGTTAGCAGATGCAGGGCCTGCTGGGAAAGGGCTAAGTGGGTACTGGTAAGTGCTGACTCACTGAGGCAAATGACTGGTTACTGCACCTTATGTCAAGGAGGTGGGAGGAGGCCCCTATGGAGAGAGGATCTAGAGTGTGGACTGAGCATTCCTGAGGGAGGATCCTCACTTTCACTTGACAAGATTGTAGGGAAGTAGCGACCATCTTGCTGAGGGCAGTCTGTGCCATGGGAGATGATGGCAATTTTGGATAAGGGCAAAACTTTGTGAGTCTGAAAACAGAAATCAGAAAAATCACATGAACTTTTTAAAAAAACAAACAAAGAAATAAATATTGCAAATCTCTCAAAATCTCAATGGTTAGCAGTAGTGCCGCTGTCAGCTCAAGTGGTATCAGTTTCATAAGAATATTACAACTGATGTGGAAGAAATGCCCAAAGGGTGAATTGTGCAAGGAAGGCAATTTAATAGGTTTACAATGTCATGTGCATAGACTTATGCTGATCACTTTACTTATATATTACACTCCTGTCCTTCACCCTTCATCTGACTGTCTTTCTAGCTTGGAGGGTCTTTGAGGAAGGGACTGTGTTACCACCTGTGTCTGGGAAGTGCCCATCACACTGTTAATCCTACCACATTCAAAATAATATTAAAAGTTAAACATAACCACAAGGCCTTCCTTGCTTTTAAGGCACTGGCCTGGGACTCCGATGATGTGCATTCAATTCCTGGCTCTGTCACGCATTCCCTGTATGACAAAATCACTGAAACTCTCTCTGCCTCAGTTGCTGTTACTGTCTTGTCTTGCTAGATTGCAGGCTCTTCAGAGCAGGTCTGTTTCTTTTTGTAAGTACAGCATCTAGCACAATGGGGCCCTGATTTGAGTTAGGGTAGGTATGTGCTACCATAATACAAATAATGGTAAAAGTCAGCCCTGCAGCTAAGCAGATGCAGCTCCACTGACCTCAGTGAATTTGACCTGTTGTGCCTATGGCCATGTGAACCTTGCTGATTCACTTTCACTAAGATATTGTTAAATAAAAAAACAACCTTAAAGCTTTAATTACAGGATTTGGACCCCATTTAATATTTAGATAGAAAAGAAATACTTGAAAATCTAGGACTCAGTGGTCAGGCACTGTGGTCAGGGACTACTTTTTAAAAAACAATAGCAAGTGTAAGTGCACTTTGTATGAGGCATGCCAAGGCTCTCTATAACTGAGATCATAACAAACACTCCACCTCTGCCAGAACCAGAAATTTCAAGAAATATGTCTCTGCCAATAGCCTCGTTAGTCTCAACAAGATACATCAGCTCTGGCTTCCAGTAGATAATTCATAATGTTCTCTTCCAGAAGTCCTGATAGCCAGACTCTTTCTCTAACCATTACAGCTACTGCCTCCCCTGTTCCAAGAGCAGCTATAACCTCTGTGGTAGGCCCTTCTCCCCTTCCCCTTTCTCTGGGGGGGTGCGAATTGAGGGGGGCAGCCAGGGCAGGTTGTATCCAAGGCTGGGTGGACATATTACAAGGTGTCTGCCGCATGGGAAAGAAATCACATTGCTAGTAGTATTCTTATATAGCATTAGAGCGCTATCAAGAGGGGCGGTTTCTTCACTGGAATCAACACAGGTAAATGGTCTGGACTTCGGCTGTAAATTGTTGCCTTGACTGCATTTCCTTTTTGTCCTTTCAGATCCATGAAGATCTGTGATGCCCAGCAGCCTGTGTGAAATGGTGGGGGGGGCGGGGGGGTTAACAAGGCCCCCTGCCTATCTCCAGATCCCTGAAATATGCAGTAGATGCACTTTTACCTCCCGTAACATAAAGACTCCACCAGACTAGTAAGCTGTGCTGGGAACTGACTTCCGGTTAAAAACACAAGACATTGCATTGTGGGATAGTATTAGGGCAGAGGTCCCCAATGCAGTGCCCGCGGCTGCCATGGCAGCCGCCGGGGCATTTTTGTGCGCCCACAGGACACCCCGCCACCAAAATGCCGCCGAGAAGCATTGCCTTTTCTCGACGGCGACGCTTCTTGCCGCTGCGGCATTTCGGCGGCAGGGTGTCAGGCACCCGCCACAGTCTTCTGGGAATAGCAATATGCTGTTCCCACAAGAAAGGTTGGGGACCACTGTATTAAGGGGACTAATGCTCCAGTGCATGTGGTACCCCATCCATGTTGGGAAGAAACCACTGTAGATGACACCAGTTCAATCAGGCCTGAGCTGAACACCTTGTCCTGGGTATTACAACCAACCATTATGACCAATGCATGCAAAACATCTGGATGGCTGTGAAACATAGTACAGACAGGTTTCAGAGTAGCAGCCGTGTTAGTCTGTATTCGCAAAAAGAAAAGGAGTACTTGTGGTACCTCTAAGGTGCCACAAGTACTCCTTTTCTTCATAGTATCGATATTGCATTGTGAAAGTGCCCATCCAGTGGTCTGTAAGTACAGACACGGTCTTCATCTCTACCTCCCTCCTGCACCCTTGTACCTTCTGATTGTCTCCACTTGCTAACTGGATTTAATTGTTATTGGCTGGTCTAATTATTTCTACTTGTCAGCTGTTTGGTACTAAATCACCTCTGTGTCAAGGCTGCTGCGCCCACCCGCCTATTGAATAGAAAGCAGTAGCCCCAGTAAACCACTGACCTTTAGCCCTATTCACATACCTATTGCCTCTTGTCTGACAAGCAGCTGGGTATGCCTCAGGCAGGTGGTTAATCACAGCCCTTCAGCTGTGCCTGGATCCAATGCCCTAGTCTCTGTTACCCAGAAATCCATGGGGCTGCTACTGCTGTGCAGTGGGAGGCAAGCAGGCAATGTGATACAACAAAAATCCAAATCTTCACCCTCATCCCCTTTTAGCAGGGCTGTCCTACTGCAACCCCAGTGTGAGATTTTAAAAGTGCCTTCAGCTGATTAAATGGTGATGATGTTCTCTGAGTCCAGGAGGGCCTCTTTGTTACATTTACTGTGGAATTATGCAGCTGTCACAGCAATTGGCATTGTAATCTGCAACCGATATCCGAGCCCAGTACTGCAGTGAGAGAGACAGAGTGTGTGTCCCCAAGCAGCCCCTAGCCAGAGATGAAGGGGATGTGTCTAAAGCCCCAGCGAGGCCTGTGTCAGTGCCTCATTTGCATACAACTTACTATTGCTACCATGTGGTGGTTATTTCCCCAAGCTGGGAAGTGCATTTGGCCCCCGGAATGAGCGCCTTACAGCAATTTCAGACGAGCAATCTGTAATATCGGAGCTGATTGAAGCAATTTGCAATCCATTAGCAGGGAGCATCCTCAAATGAGACGTTTTACATGTCACTCAGCCCTTGTGTGAGGAGGCCTGGTTTTTTTTTCTCTGTTTTTAATCTGGAATTGATAGCACTACTTAAAATGCCAGTGGGGAGATGGAGCAGCTCTCCTCAAAGCAGGAGTGGAGGGTGTACATCTGAAAAAGGGGTGGCATGAATGGGAACCTGCATCCTAGAAAGACGGCATGCAGGGCTAAAGAACATGCACTGCAAAGCAGAGACATGGGGAGAGGAGCTTCCCAAAATGGGGCATGGATGGTACAAAATTCACCCTCTCCCAAAATGGTGATAAGAGGGGCTACAGAGTGTGTATCTCAAAAAAACTGTTGATGAAATACTATGGAGCATGCACCCAGAAGTGGTGGGATCAGAGCACATACCTGGGAGCACCAACTCCAAAGACAGACATAGGACAAGTGCAATCACCACCTTAGCCAGCTCTGTAGCACAGATACATCTGTGCATCATGCTGATACAGGGCTTGTGCCATGTACTGTGAGTGTTACATGTTTGAAGCTATATAAATGCTAAGTTCAATCATTATCATGCAGCATCTAGAGCTTGCTGGGGAACTAGCAGGTGAAGTTTCCAACCAGTGTGTGCACATGCATGTGTACACGCTTTGGGCCTGATGCAGGCCCATTCAGCGAACTGGAAAGACTCCCATTGACTTCAGGCTTTGGATCAGGTAGCACATACACACAATTGTGTGTGTGTGTGTATATGGCTGAGTGTATACAGACACTGTGTTGATCTGTGTATACAGATGTGTATACAGACATGTTAATCTGTGTTATTGATCTGACCCTCTGATTACCAAGACTAAGTTTCTGCACCTCATGCAGTCTCTAAAGGTGTGAGAATACATTGTAGTAACCATTCTCAAGGTGACGTAGCAAAGTCCTGCATCTGAAAGGAAAAGACACAACCCCTTGCCAAGCACAGAGGAAAAATGCAGTTGGCAACAACTGCTACCTCAGAATCTCATAGCAGTAGGGGATCCATCAAGATTCTTGTGGTGTTGATGTTAGAAACAGGTGATAGATATGTCCTATTTGTGCTGACCTAGTGTCACAAATCTGTCCTCACTAGGACACCCCCTTTAGACTACATAGGGAGGACACGCATGTGAGTCCAATTGCTCCACCCCACCCCACCTCAGCAGGTGCTGTGTGGTGTCTTTCTAGTGGGCTGGCACTCAATTTCTGGCTAGGGCTGCTTGTCTGGCTCATCCCCTCTCTGTGTCCCCCATGATGCCACCAAACAGGCCATAGTCTGCAAAAGGGGTTAAGCAGAAGAAAGGTAAAGCAAAACCTGTAAGCTGGTCCTTCAGGTTTCGGCCTCTCTTACTTCAGAGGAACCCTGGGAGTATCACTGTGCACTGGCTTCCAGTGCAAGTCTCAGCTCTTTCCCCCTTCACCTGAGAGGTTCTGCACCCTCCTTCTATGAGAGTAGGGGTTCCTTAGGTTGTCAGTTCTCTCTCCAGGGCTGGAGAAGCTCACTAGTCTATTCCATTCCCAGGGCTCCCCTGGTTCCCTCTTTTTAACTCCTCCTCCAGTTGTGGCATGATTTGTGGGAGAGGCCACGGCCACTCCGGTCCTAATCAGCTCCTTACCCCCTTCCATGCTAGTGCGGGGTTTATATACCTCATCACACATAGTGACTTCCATTTCCTCCAATTTGCACATCATCTCAGTCTTACCTGGCCTGAGCCTGAGCTGCCTAGCCCTCATCCAAACTCCAGTCTTCTAAGACTTTCCGCCCCTTCTGGGAGGAGATGGAATTAGGGAGCTGGTGCCATCAGCATACAAGACACGTGAACCCATGTTTCTTCCCAAACCCCACCCCCCACTGTAGACTTTGAACTAGAGGGAGTGACAAAATGGAACCCTATGATCCCAAACATACCCCACAATCTGCAGAGCTCCAGCAAATGCCATGGGCTGAAATCCAAGTAGAGAAGGCTTTGTGTTCATTCCTGCCACCACAAAAGGATCCAGCTGGTGTGGCATGAGCTCAGTCCAGATCTGAATGAACTTCTTTGCAAAGAAAACTTTTCTCAGTGAGAGCACTTGACTTTTGCTGCTGGGCTCAGACAAAGTTGTTCACCACCCAAAAACTTCCTTGGCCTCCTGCATGAGCTTAAACCTTTTCATGCTGCAAAAGATCAGGTTCAGATGGCTTCTGCCACTGAAATCTAGTGCTGCTCCCTCATGCTGCTCCAGTAGCAAGTTATCTAAATACCATGAAAACAACAAGGAGTCCGGTTGCACCCTAAAGACAAACAGATTTATTTGGGCATTAGCTTTCGTGGGTTTTTTACCCACGAAAGCTTATGCCCAAATAAATCTGTTCGTCTTTAAGGTGCCACCGGACTCCTTATTGTTTTTGTGGATACAGACTAACACGGCTACCCCCTAATACTAAATACCATGGTGATGTGTGAAGACTAGACCTTAAAAATTACCCTGACACCAAATACAATTTGTACAAATACAGTCTTTTAAAAAAGAAATTATGGGAATTTCCCAGGTGCTGTGGAAGTTAGACACTTTCTCCCACAATTCCCTTAGGTGTCCCACAATGGCTTTTGACAGTCTCCCAGACTGTGCTCCTGGAAGCTGGACTCTGGATTGTGTGACGTGTACTAGAGGGTATTGCAGCTGAGTCAATCTAGCGAAGTGCCAGTTCTGTAGCAGGGCAACACTCCCAGCTGACCATAACATAATTTGGCATAGCTAATGTGACCAGCATCCTGAATCTGCTGTTCTTCAGCCTATTCAAAGCAACCAAGTTGGTCATAAACAGGTGAGATTTCTAGTGTAGATGTGGCCAGTATGGGCCATAGTCATCCCTGGTGTCATTCCTATCACTTCCACAGTAGTGAGGGATGGACCCATGACCTAGCCCGACTTTAGGCTTTTCTTCCTGACAACTACATGAGCGTGGGTGATTTCACTTGTTTTCTGGCATCAAAAGCCATAACACTCCCTGCATCTTAAGCAATAAAAGCCCAAACTTGACCAGACATTACTGCCATTTGCAACCCCCATTACTGCAAAGACTCTAAATGTTCCAGCAGTGAACAACGAGGGCTTTGTTCTGAATAGCTGGCATTTAAGTGACCCTCTATCTTCGGCCTTCTGTGGCCATAGGGGTCACACAGTTTATGGGAATGCTTATGAAAGTGTCTTAGACGGTTAGGGTGGAAAAACAACCCTGTAAAAATGAGAGCTTTTACTAGCTTCTAAGGAATTACAGAGCTGCATTGCACAGCACCACCAAAGCACCTCCAGCGACTGCAGTACTTAATAGACCAATACGAATTAAATTGCCTCGGATACGACAGATGGACTGTGGTTCCAGATAAAGAAGCAATTTGCAAGCAGGGGGCTGCCTAGTCTAAGGAAATAATGTTTTTTTAAAAAGTGCATGGTTTATATATTGCTAAGAAAAGTTGTTCCCTGAAACAGACAGTGGTTCACTCCGCCTGGTTGTTGCACTATCACACCACCATGACCCAGTGCTGTGACAGTGCAGCATGGATGTCTCCGGTGCGGCAATGGGCTATGACAGAGGCACGGTAGCCCTGGAGGTATGTGGAGTTGCTGTTAAGGCTTGCAGGAGAGTCCCCATCAAAACTGAGATGGAGCCACTAAAACCAGGATATGTGGCATCCCAAAGGGCTGAAGAGCCAACTCTTAAGGCAGAAAGCTGAGTATTGGCTGAGAGTGTGAAAGGGGCAGAGGGGATGGCTGATGGCTTGGGTGATAGGGTATGGAGCCTTTCAGCATTAGGACAAACAACTGAATCCAGCTCAGGCTTATAGAAATAAGGGGACTGATTGTCCTCTCACACCAGCGTAACTTCAATGGAGCAACCTCTGATTCCCACTGGTGTGAGAGGGAAAGCCAGGCTGTAAAAGGTGTCACTGTCTGCCGCTTGTTTGGTGGCCTCACATATGGAACACATTGGAGGATCTCAGGCCATTTGTTGGCAGTGGTATCCCTGGCACAATTGTTGTCATTGCTGGTCATCTCAGTGGGGAGGCAAAAGAGTGAGTGGGCCACAGAGACTGATTGGAAGTCTGTGCATGACAGCGTGGAGGAGGCCAGGGACCCTTTATCAAACTACCCGCTCCTAACACAATAGACTTCTGTACCAAACATCTAGCTCTTTTTAATTGATTATGCCTGGTGTGGCACCTAATGCCTAGTGATTTTGGCACTGCAGCAAGGGAGAACAGCCTGTATTTTCCTCATGTTCAGGAGGTGAACAATACTGAACCCGGGGAAAAGAGCATGGTGTTGCATTGTGTGGACTGGATGCATCCCCGTAATGTAGTACTGTAATATGCTGTTTGTGCTGCCACCTGCTGGCTGCCCCAGGTAACTTTGCTTTCGTGTTCTAAGGTTCTTCTCATAACAACTTAGGGAACTAATCAAGGGTCTGACTCAGCTCCAAAGGGCTTCATTAGGAATTGAGGGCATGTAGCTCCTTGCAGAATTGAGCACACAAAGGGTAACTGAAAAGCTCCAGGCCCAGCAGTGGTGTGGGTAGTGCACTGAATCACTAATGGTTGGACAATACAAGTGCCAGGTATCGGTGCAACATAATCATCTAGTTCAATGTTATGATGTAGCTCAACTGTTGTTCCTAGGGTCCTGCAATGTATGGAGACTCCAAACACAGGATCTGTAGAGACTGTATATGCAGCATGCCTAGCATGCAAATGGGTGCATTGGTGAGGGGCACTAGGCACACACAACACAAAGGCTGTGCACAGATATCTTCCTCTGTGCCAGCTCTCTGGAGACTCACTAGGGGAATCAGAGATTCCTCACGGGGCTGCTTAACTTTGCAGAGTTGCCCAGGATGGAAGCACACTTGGGAGTTCCTCTACCTTGAAGCAGCTAAGTCTACAGAGAGGTTCAGATGATTGGGTGGGGTTGAATGGAAGGATTGCTGCCCCAGCCTCTGCAATGGCATGGAAGCAGCACAGATGAACTTGATGCTTTAGGCAGGGATGTAAAATCACAGCCACTGAGATTGGAGTTATATTCCCACCAGCCTCTCATTATCCTGTGGCTAATCCCCCTTCAACTTGGCTGATCACAGAGTGTTTTTGACAGGGTTGCATGGAGATTGGGGGGGAAGTGAGGGGCAAAATCATAAGGTTAGAAGGGACCGCAAAGGTCATCTACTGTAACACATTGGCAAGATGCAGGATTTGTTGTGTTTAAATCAGCCAAGACAGATAGGTATCCAGCCTCCTTTTGAAAACCTCCAGTGAAGAAGCTTTCACAGCCTCCCGAGCTTGTCCATTGTCCCACTGTTCTTACAGTTAGGAAGTTTTTCCTGAGATTTAATCTAAATCCCAGCTCCCCAGTTGGCTTGTCCTTGTTACATAGACAGCAGGTATGTGACCCATGATCTGCTTTGTACTCTGCCTGTGCCAGAGTCCCTGAGCTGCAGAGAGGGAGATTTGTGACTACTGAGTGCGTGACTCATGAGACCCAGAAATGATAGGGTGATGGCATGCGCGGAGCAAGCTCCAAATTACCCCAAGATGCCCGAGAGGCAGGCACTGCAGGTGCCCAGATAATTTACATGTCTGTGGATGGCACCAATCCCCGCTGACAGTTTGTCATCTCCCCTGGGTGGAAGCAACCCCCTCCTCTTTCTTTCTGTCACTTTCTCTTTAAATCTTCCAATCTTCTCTGTCATCTCTCTCCTGTTCAGGCTCTCTCTGTCTCTTCCTTTCCTCTCTCTCTATTACGTCTCACACATCCCTCCTTGCTAGCTTTCTTTATCTGCCTTTCATTTTCTCATCTCCTTTCTGATTTTTCTGGCTCTTGCTATTGCTCTTTGTTCTTTTTCCTTCCCCTCTCTATCTTGATCATTCTTCTTTCTTATTCTTTCTCTTTCTTGTCCCCTTTGTCACTTCTTGTTCTCTGTTCTCCTTTCTCTTTCATTTTTCTCTCTGGCTCTTGACCCTAATGCATGCTGACTACAGCTGAGTGAGCCAGACCTTCCCAGCGTGGGCAGTGCCCCTGCCAATACTTCCTCCGGGAAAATATTTTCCTGGATGTTGGCATAGCATTTGGACAGCTTGCCTGGTCTCTTACCCCTCAGTGCTGAGTTGTTGCCCCTTGGAAGAAGGATCCCTGTCCTTCCTCCTCAGGCCCACGGCATATCCCAACCTCTTTGGAAATTGAAACCATCTTTTTTTTTTTTTTTTTTTTTGAGTGGTGAAAACTCTGGTGCTGTTTGTTTAAACAGGAGATTGAAAGAAAACTGGGCTCATGTTTCTTCAGTCAGACTCAACAGGTGCCCTTAGCTTCTGCTTAATGAAAGCAGAACACCTCAACCTAGGGGAAAGTGGTGCCTGAACACCAAGCTATTTTGCAAAGGCATGTAGTCAGGTGGCTATTATTATGAGGGGTGAGCACCCCTCTGCTTTGTTGACAGCCTAAATTTCACTGCTGGTTTGTAACCACCCTGGGTCCTCAGCAGGGCTTAAACACTTTGCCTCCAGTGCTAAAAGCAGGGGATGCTACCCCTGCACTAAAGGAGTGACTATGTTAACTATTTGCAGTAGTAGGCTCTTACATTCTTATGGGAGAACACACTGGACCATCACATTCCTCTTGAATAAGCATTAGCCTACTACAGCCTCCTTGGCCTTCAATACACTAGACTGGGAGATTTATCCAAAAAAACAGTTCTGGGAGAGCAAGTGCAGGCAGGTCACCAGTGTTTACAGCCCCATGTTGTGCCTGTCTGCTCTGCATTAGCACCTGCTACTGCTCTCACTGGCGGAGTGGCCTTGGGGTAGTAAACCAATGAGAGAATTCCTGGGAGGAAGGCTTGTTTCAACACCTCTGAAGCATCTCCCTCACAGGAACTCTCTTGGCTTCTGTAGGTCCAGCAGTTCCAGGAATGGGAGAGGCTTCACAGCGTGGGTGGAATCTGTCCAGGACTCAGCCTGAGTTCCCGGGTCTCTTGAGAGATTTTGTCCACAAGCATGTTGCCAATATTTTTTTTCCCTTTTAAATTATGTTTCTATCCCTCACTGTTGAAGACATGATTGAGCATGGAGAGGATGGAGGAGTGTCTGCCTGAGTCTTCAGACAGCATGACACAGTTACTCCGAAAGGTGTGTATTGGCTGGGTCACAGAGGAGTGGTGTTCGGGCCTCCAGCAGAAAGCTTTTTACATGAAAGCTTTTGGCACTACTACTGCAAGCAGGAAAGGGCCATGGTGTGGGAACGTGGGCAGACAAGTTCCCTTATGTGGGAGTGCTTTGTGCCCCAGATTGCCTTAATCTGGTGCTGCTGGGGAGCAATTGCTGGAGAGCACTTAGGAATAGTTTAGAGTGAGCATCCAGCTGTGGTACAGGATGAGGATATGGCAGGCAGCTTAGATTGCGCACCTGCAAAATTGTTTAGGAGGATTCTTTAGCGTGGAGTGGTGTAATATGAGCACGTGAAAAGCTCTTTAGGGTGAGGTCCAGGAAAATGGTCTGGGTTGAGCACCTGGGGATAAGTTTACTGTGACTCTCAGGGAGAACTTTTGCATGAGCACTTCAGGAGGAGCACTTCATGTTGTCCCCCAGAGTGTTCAGACAGGAGTTGTTTTGGGTGGGCACCTGGGGAATGGTGTGAGATGAACATCTGAAGAGGATTTTTTTTAGGGTGAGTACCTGGGGAGCAATTTGGAGTGAACACTGAGGGGATTGTTTAGGATCTGCACTTGAGGAGCTCGTCAGAGTGAATAACTGTTAAGCAAGGTCATGTTAGGGCATAGGACCCTGGCTCCTTGAATTGCGTGATGGTGACACGATCTAAGCATTCCTTTCAAAAAATCTGTTTCTAGCCTTGCAAATGTGACTAGAGTGTAACTGATGCAGTAACATCTCCTTGAGTCTGCAGAGAGCCTGAGACAATAGCTCAGACCCACTGCTTTGCGGCACCCCTGCTGACACCATCCCAGCAAAGGCTTTGGGGAGGGAGGGCACCTCACTACTGCTATCTCATTGTGGCCCTTAGGACACTGGTGGGAGGGATCGCCCTAACCCACACAGAGTGTTCCGCTAGGATGCGGGTGGTGGTCTGAGACCTCCCTCTTCTGTGACGGATTCCAGCCCACATAAAGGTTGGGAGTGGTGTTCTGGGGTGGGGTGGGAGGCCTCAGCCTGCCCAGAGAGGAATTGTGCTGGGCCCTGGAAGACCCCTCATGTATCTGGAGTCTTGTCTCAGGATAGCTGGTCCCTATGGAGAGACTAGGCCCAGCTCCCCTGGAGCAGAGCATGTGAATTCAATAGAGTCAATTCAAGAGGGCCCGGGCTACACCTGGGCCTTTAAAGGGCTGCTAGGAGGGCAGGAAGAGGAGGAATTGTTTGGGACAGGCTGTGCCTGGGCTGCAAAGGCTCCAGCATAGTGGAGCTAACATCTGTGGTGAGTCCCCTGAGGCAAGGGAGAGAGAAAGCTCTGAGGTTGCTGTCCCAGAGCGGGAGCAGAGCTGGTCAGAACTAGGAAGCTGCCAGAGGCTCT
This sequence comes from Chelonia mydas, assembly GCF_015237465.2. NCBI lineage: Eukaryota > Metazoa > Chordata > Testudines > Cheloniidae > Chelonia > Chelonia mydas. Next base: position 142,597 of record NC_051260.2, read on the forward strand.
TAAGAGGTGTGGAACTGAAACCTGAAAGTAAGGACTGAGTTAGAGGGCTGGTTTTCTGTTTGTTCACTGGCTTCTATTGAGGGAGAAATCTCCTTGAAAGAGCCTGGATGTGGCAGTGTCTATTTTTGAGTCCGGGAGAAGCCCTGCCTGCTGATAGGCCTCTACCACTCCCATCAAAGGCAGAGTAGGGCCAGAGCTCAGAGGCGAGGTCATGTGGGTCCCCATACAGGCCCTGAATTGCCTAAGTGGCCAGAGAGGTGAGTGGGGAATGGAACCAAGGGCCAGAGCCAGGTGAGTTGTCTCAATCTGCCCTACTATTGGATGAATGCATTTGAACCATATGCCCATGGAAGTCTTGCTCATAACCTCACACATTTTTAGCCAGAAGCCTTCTCCCTTACATCACTACACCCCTTCCCACCCGCTCGCACATGCACACACACGCTTCCTAAGAACAGTGCTAAGAGCCCTAATCACCGTTTGGCACATTAACACTTTTTCTTGATTACTCTTTTCCTGTTAATTGGATCCGTTCTGTATGCCTGTGAGTCTGAAGAGAATTCTGTTCGGTTTCATTCTATGTAGGTTTCCTATACTGTGCTTATCACCGTAGTATCTGATGCCTTCCAGTAGTGCATTAAGCCACATGACTACCCATCTGTCATGTGTAGTTTGTTCTCTCATCCTCTCCCCAGAGGAAGAAGCATGTGTAGTGGAGTGTCTTGTTTTGGCAGTGTATGTCTTTCTTTAAAAATATAAATACACCTGTTGCTATGTGTTTTGTATTAGAGAAGGCTGGGTCAAAGAAATGTGCCTTGCACTTGGAGCACAAGGTGGTGAGGTTTGTGATGGTTCTTAGTTCTTGGGGGAGTTCATCCCAAGTCTTGGATTTCAGAGTAGCAGCCGTGTTAGTCTGTATCCGTAAAAAGAAAAGGAGTACTTGTGGCACCTTAGAGACTAACAAATTTATTAGAGCATAAGCTTCCGTGAGCTACAGCTCACTTCATCGGATGCATACAGTGGAAAATACCAAGTCTTGGACCATCCCCAGAGAGGGTTCTGTCTCCTGCACAGACACGCTTTAATCTGATTAATGAGAGCCCTGTTGTGCCAGAGGAGTGTAGCTGTTGATCACAGTCTTCATCCTGGAGCTTTAGATGATCTTTTAGCTATCTTGGGCACAGGCCATAGAGCACTTTAAAGATCAGGTCTGATATCTTAAGGCAGCAGAGCGGAGGAAGGTGGAGGCCCAATTAGAGCTGCTCCCCTCTGCTGGGAGTGGCAGAGGAAGGCCTGGATTTCTCCATACCTTTCTCTGCTGTTCTCCTCAAGGATTGCATTCTCCTCAGAAGGGGGATGCCCTTCTGGAAGGATGCCACTCCCTGCCCCTGAGCAAGGGTATGACTTCCCCAGATAGAGAGAGCTCTTTGCAGCTCCACTTCCCTGGGGCAGCTGCTCTCCTTCATTTTAGGGAAAAGCCCCAATTGTCCTCCTCCCTATGTAGGGAAAGGTAACTGTGAGGGGCTGTGTGAAGCCGTCCCATGTCACTAAAGTCCCACTTATTGTGTGTGTGAGGTCTGTAGGATAGTCAGAGGCTGGTCAGGCTGATGGAAGGACTCATGGCTACCTAATACTCCCAAAATTTAGCAGTCATTGTGGCCCCTGGAGGTTCATGGCAGCAGTAGGGAGAGAACGTGGGTCCTCCTGCTCTAAAACTAGAGGAACTGACCACTTGATGTGAAAAGGTTCTCTGTTAGATGCTAATGTAGGGCCTATGCCATACAGATGAGCAATTCAAAATCCACCCAAAAGAGGGAAAGGGCACATAGGCATTGCACGCACACTCAGATGTCTGAAACAATGAATGCCCAAGTTCTTCAGCTTCTATTCCCTACAACCTTTGGTGAATTTATTGTCAATGAAAATACAGCTGAGGATGACTCGTTTGTAAAAAATAAATGACAGTAAATCCAGCAAGAGCGTAGAGGAGAAATTTTTTTATCCTAGTGGTGTGTTCTCCTCTGAATTTTTATCAGAAAACTTAATATAGAGATCGCTATCAGCACATAACTGCCATCTCTCCTGCCTAGGTAATGTGCTCCCTGTGCAAAATGGAGCAGGGGAAAGTAAAGGCATGGGTGATGCCATCTGTAAACAGCTACACCACCTTCCACCAGAAATGTAAAAGAATGGTTTGAAAACTGCTTTGAAATCTTAAATGTCCAGATTATGGGCTAAATCTTCAGCTAGTGTAAATCAGTGTAGCCCCCTTGACCTCATTGGACCAGTGCTGATTTATACCAGCCAAGGATCTGGCCCAGAAGAATATGATTTTCCTTGAAAGCTTGTGACTTTTGCACTGATGAAAGGTTCCTAATTTACAGCCCTGGAGACTGAATCCTCTCTGGACACTGCAGCTGCCTGGGCGTTGCCAGGGCAAGCTTTCCCTGCTAATGTGCCCCAGGGATTAGACAAAGAGGTCACCTCCGAGTATCGGGGAGATCTGTCTCTATGACCCATTTAGCCCTTGGTATCTCCACTGAAGCTGCAACCCAGGAGGCTAGTTAGTGCCGCTTTGTGTTGAGTACTGGACAAACACAAATAGACTGTGGTCCCTGCCCTGAAGAATTTACAGTCTAAAAAGACAGGAGGGATGTAAAGGGTAGGGGAGAGGGAGACAGTTGCAATATCGGTACATCTCAGCCATACCCAGTTGCCTCCCAGCCCATCAGCTACTAGCTGGTGAGTTCTGTGCAGGCATCATGGAAGATGATGGTCTTGAGGGGTGATTTGAAGGAGGAGGGAGAGCACTGCTCCTATAACTCAGCTCAGCAAGGCGTTTCATGGGTGTCGGGGAAGGGGGGTTAACGTGCGAAAGGGTTTAGTAAGAGACAGTGGTAGATGGGAGAAGGAGGGGCAGGCAGTGCTAGGTAGGGTCCGGAGTAGGGTGACCAGATGTCCCGATTTTATAGGGACAGTCCCAATTTTTGGGTCTCTTTCTTATATAGGCTCCTATTACCTCCCACCCCCGTCTCAATTTTTCACAATTGCTATCTGGTCACCCTAGCCCTGAGGGTGGGGAGAGAAGCTTGAGTCTGATGTTATAACAAAGGAGAGGGAGTGATCAAGGCAAGGGCGGGAGAAGGTTCTCAGTAGCTGAGTTTTGAATGGACATTGTGGATGTCTGGAGGCTGGAGAGCAGGAGATTACAGTTAGCAATTTGGGAGAGAGATGAGCACCAGGCTGAAAGATTTAGCCAAAAGGTTTTGGGGGACTTGGTTTAAAGAAACTTGAGAGGGAGGAGCAGGCGCAGTACATGGCCTGGATGAAATGGTATGCTTGCATGCATCCTGCTGTTTATCACACATGCGAACAGGGTCTGTTAGAACATGCCCTGGTTTGTAGCTCTTTTCACTGGCCTCACTGATTTCAGCAAAGAACAGGCTGAGATTCATACAACAAAAGTTTTTAGATTTTTTTTTTTAATCCATGATTCCTGTAGCTCACAGAGCAGCCTCTTTCTTCTGCACACTGCTGCATTTCATCAGCTGATCTCAGCTGTTGATTGGATAGAGTTGTCTGCATTTTTTTCTTGTCTTAATGAATAAAGAGTTTCCAATTTAGAAAGTAGGTTCAAAGGGTTAGTGCAGGGATTGGGAAGCAGGACCCCTGCCATCTGACCTTTGGAGTAAATCACATAACATCACTGTGTGCTGGTTTGTAAAATGAGATGATGCTTCCCTATCTTGTGAAACTCGTCAAGGGCAGTGAGATTCTTGGTTGGAAGATGCAAGACCTGTGCGAAGTTGTATTGTAAATATAAGCTTTTCAACAATAAACTTCCCAACACACCTGGAGCTGAGAGCCTTGCTCCTCAACTGAATCCCCAGAAAAAGCCTCAGCAATGGCCTTGCAGAGTGCCTTGACGTTCAGCAAACTTCCAGAGTTGAGGAACTTGCCCCCTAATGAACAAAGCTAGTGCCTGTCAGTTTGTGTCCCAGCTGCTCCCATGTGCTGGCTTAGAATGCAAGGAGAGAGAAGGGGGTCTGATTCCCCAGTGTACTCCAGTTAAGCTCCATTGAAGACGATCAAATTGTTCCTGGTTTTCAGAGGAAAATCAGGCCCCTTGGCCCAAAAATATCCAGCGCCCAAACTGCCAATGGCTTAATAAATCAGAACTTAGAGTTGCACTCAAATAGAACTGCAAGCCCATGCAGATTCTGCAGCACAATTGTGATATTCATCACCTGAGAACCAGATGCACCCTGTACCACCTGAAGTTTCTGAGTGATGTTCACCAGCAACCGTATGTGGCAAGTGTACTGTGGTGATCCAGCCTGGAGGTTGCAAAGGCCAAGGTCATGATAGGGAAGTCCACATCTGAGAGAGGGTTGCCACCTTCTAGCCAAACCTAATTAGAAAAATCTCCAACCAGAATCAGCCAAGAGGCCTTTAGTCAGAGATGTCAAACTCATTCCATGGAGCATATCAAATTAGACTTATAAATAAAGGACTACAAAGCAAGGCCTCCACAACCCATAGCAGGGCTCCCAGGGGGACAGAAACAAGTGCTCATTTATGTTTCATATGTTGAAATAAATACAAAGACCCTAAACCATAAAACTATGTTACTGAACTCTGTAGTAGCTAAGGCCCAGATCTTCAAATGGTCATTAATTTGGAAGGCTTTGATTTGTTGTTGCCCAAGTTTTTTTTGTTTTTTCGGGGAGCTAAGCACCTTCCACTCCTAGCGCCATGAGATAGAATTGTGAATGCTCAGCATCTCTGACTATTAGGATGAGGGTGGCTTAAGCTATTGTCCCTTACAAACTTGGTGCCAAAGCCAGAGAGCCAGTTTCCCATGAGACTTGAGAGCCAGATCTCAAGCCCATTTGTTCTTTCCAGTTGGCTTCTTTGTCTTCCGCCACCATCAGGAGCTGCCCCTTTCAGGAAGTCTTGAATGGTGACCTACCCTTTGTGGGTGAATTCATGCCTCCTGTTGTTCCAATGAAAGCTGCGGGGAATTCATCAGGGACTATTCCAGCCAGCTTGACCTCTGCTCCACAAGGTCAAAGAACATCACTTAAGAGGCTCTTGGCACCAGGGGGCCCTGCAGTGGGAAACCACAGTCAGAGGCCTGAGGAGGGAAAACCCATCAAGCAAAATAAAGTCAGGGATGACCACACTGATGCCCCTTCCACCGCTAGCCCTCCTTGTTGCAGCAAGCCTTTGCCACACTGCCTTGATTCTGTTTACTGGAGAATTACTTATTAATGGTGGTGATGATTGTTGTTTGCTTCCCATGTGTGTTTTCTGTGGCTACAGCTACACTCTGAGCAAGGGGTGGGATTCCCTTGCTCAGGTACACATACTTGCATCAGCTTTCATCAAGCTAGCACAGGTATAAACAGGGTAGCCATTGTAGCACGGGTCGTGGGAGTGGAGGTAAGGGTTAGCTGTGCCAAGTACAAACCTGCCTGAAACTGGTGGGTACATGCGTGGCATGGCTAAGTCATGCCTCCGCCGCCACTGCCTCTGATGCTGCAGCTACGCTGCTGCTTATCCTGGCACTAGCTCCATGAGTGCTTGCGCAAGGATGTGTACACAAGCAAAGAAATCACACCCATACCTCATAATGCAGATGTAGCCAGTATTGACAGATAGTATTGAGAGAGAGAGAGTGAGTGTGTGTGTGTGTGTGTGTGTGTGTATGTACATACCACTGCCCTCTACTGGCTGGAATCAGAACTGCTCAACTGTGTTTCATAGCGCTGTCTGGCGAGCAGCTAATAGAGATTCTCCTTTGACTTAAGTGGTAGGGGTCTGTGCTTTTGGAGGAGGAGGTCTGAATTCTATCCCTGCAGTCACTATGAAGTTCTGACAGGCCACAGGGAGTGACATAGTGACAGACAACTGTGCTGGTTTCAGATTTGTTACGATATTTTCTCCATCTGTAGCACCGTCTGTCCAAGGTCCTCAGTGTGCTTTCCAAGCATTAATGAATTTAACCTTTCTGCACTTCCCTGAGAAACAGACCATCCCCACTGTACAGACAGGCAAGCTGAGGCACACAGATGGAGTGACTTGCTCAAGGCTGTGGCAGAGCTGAGAGTAGAGCTGTGGAGGCCTGACTCCCATTCAGGAACGTAGCCAGAAGATGAGCCCCCCGTGAATGATGGTGTTGGGGCCTTATGTGCTCACTTATCCCCATCATTCTGTGATGTTGCATTGCCAATGTATGTTCTGAAATAAATCCCAGATTTCTGAATGGACTTAATCAATGTGGACAGATGTGTGAAAATCAGGACTGTCCCACCATAGGCAGTGCTCCTGTGAATGTAGCACTTCCCTTCACATTTGGGCTCATATGGACATTTGGGGTACCACTCCTGCACACCCTCTTCAGTGGGGTTTCTACAGAGGGCCTGTATCCTATCCTCTGCCTACAAGAATCCGTCACTGGGGCGGTAATCCACTTTCACTCCTGTTAGTGTGCAGCAGTCTGTTGCTCAGTCCCCTTTCTGTGACTGACACTCCAGGGAAATAGCCCAAGCGCCTTGTCTCCACATCCGTCAGTTACAGTTGTTCAATGGCCTTACGCAGCCACAGCTCCGGGGATGAGGCAGTAGATGGGATGGAACAACAGCGAACTTGGTCTGAGAGTCCTTTTGTGCTGCCAGATCACTAAAGGAGCTGGGCTCTGAACCTCTGGGACTCGAGGAAGAGGACAGGTGCCACTGGTGCTAAGCTTTCAAAGCTCCAGGGTGAAGACTGCATAACACTGCGTGTGCAGCTTTTCACCTGCATGTTCAGGGTTAACACCTTTGGTGTCTGTATGTTGGAAGCCTGCATCGTTTCTGAGGCAGGGAGACTGACACACTGGAAATGAAAAACGGGAACTTTATGGGGCAGATTTTCACAACTACAAGTGTAATCGTGTGTGCTTAACTTGTGTGCCACGACATGTACAAATCGGGGATGAGCACATACACATACCTGAGTGCATACACTAGAGTGGTATCAGGGTTTGCAAACTGTGCACACAGTTTCGTGTATACTTTTGCATATGCAATTACATGCGCATGTGAAACCATGATCACACACATTTATCTCGTGTATTACACAGGCGGCTATGAAAACAATGTCCATAACGTTGGTGGTGTGGTTGTCTCCTTCTGTTTCTTCCTTCGTCCTCTCCTGCGTTGACTATCCACCCCGGTCAAGTGTTGCCATTAAACCAGTATCACTGCTTCTTGTTGGTTCTCTTTGAAGGATGTGGGAATTGAGATCAGTGCTAGAACTGGGAAAGCCCTGGAAACCCTCTTTCCCATTCATTACCCCCTTGCATCTGACTGTTCCCTGTTCGTGTCATCCTGTTATGACAACCCTGATTCTGGGGGGAGTGGAGAGAGATAACCATCTGGAGTTAATCCAAGGTTCTCAGGGCGAAAAGGAATCGGCTCCTCTGCCATGCTGGTCTCATTACTACCTGCTAGTCAGTAACCCTTCAACCAAGCAGGCTGGTCTGTCCAAGATTCAGGGTGAATCTTCTTTAGGAAATGGTGTTATCACACCTCACAGTAGCTAACATGTAGTAATTAACATGGGGTAAATGCCTCATGAAGATAAGGTCATTTGTGATTTTCGGGTGTGAGCAGGTTGAGGTAAAGACTGTGGGGGAGCCTAGCATTTACCATGACCTACTCAAAGGTGTTAAAACTACAATGGCCTTGTCTGCACTCGGATTTTACCACGTTAGGTAATGTGGTTAAAAATACACCTTTTTTTCCTGGTGTGGATATGCCTCAAAAGAGCATCCTCAGAAAGGACAAAAATCAAGTCTCCCTGAGAGAGAGAACACTCTGTGTGTGTGTGTGTGTGTGTGTGTGTGTGTGTGTTCTCAGTAACAGTCTGAGAACAGTCTTTGGAGAACAAAATATCTGTTGAGCTCTGTGCAAGAAGAGAGAACTTAAAAATCTGAAGGTGCAGCGGATGGAAAGCAAAAGGTATCACAATTTCATGGTTATGTACGTGGAGATGTTGAGCTGTGAGAGCCCCAAATCAGTACAAACAGAACCCAGGAATCATGGGCCACCAGTCCCCTCCTTTACCTCCACCCTGCCTTCCTTGCAGAATTCCACTTGGCTGCTCATCTGGGGAAAGTCTAATTTTTTATGATCAAGTAAAGCTGTCTTTGGGATTTTATTTCTCTGTTGTCATCCTCATGGTCAAGGCAGATGAGCGGGTTTTTGAGCTGTGGAGGGAATTTTCCTGACTATTTTGCAAGGCTCTGCAAACTATAAACAAATGGGGCCGGGCCGGAGGGCGGGGAAGAAGAGGAATTGCTTGACTGGGAAATGATTGAACTTGTAAAGCTAGGGAAAAAGAGTGTTTGAGACTCCATGTCCTTTTCCTTGTAAAGCTGTAAGTGCAATGTGCATATTTATTCTGATTTGGTAGTGTTTTACACCCACTTTGCACTGGAGTAAATGATGACACAAAGTACAGGGGATAGAGAATCAGGCCCAGAGAGTTTCAGAGGATAGAAATAAATCACTCAGATTCATCATTGTCCTGCCAGCCTTGGGGAGAGAGAGGGACTTAGACAAGTGGCTATTCAGCTCCTCCTTATTCTAGACTCACTGACTCACTGATTCAAAGACTGAACAGAAGCGAAAGCCTAGAGACTGCTCTGGGCACAGCAATGCTGCTGTTACAGACCAGGCTCTGCCACTGAGTTTGGATGAATTGGTAACATTGTGATTGAGAATCCTAGGCGGGACGGTATGGCAAAGACCTATTAGGTCAACGGGTTCATGCCTCAGCCAGTGCAGGATTGTTCCCTGCCCAGGACATGGTGTGTTAGTGGCAGACATTGGCATCAGCCAAGAGAGGAGCGGAGCATTGATTAAGACAGCAAGGGGGGGTGAGAGAGTCTCTTACACACACATTATCCACATGCACACAGCATCAGCATCAACAGCTTCTGCCAGCCAGTACAGCACAGCCAGACTGCAATCACTGCCTCGGTACCTCCAGATCTGCTCTCCTCCTCCTCTCTCCTGGTCTGTCTTTCTCTCCCTTGCTCACTCTCACTGAGCTCCCCATCCGCCCCTGCAGGACCCGTCCGCTCGCCATTTGGGCCCCACCAGCACGGAGACAATGAATTCATGCGGATTATGCATCTGAAGGAATAACAAGCTTCTGAATAGCCACAAGGGGAGGTATCCATGTGTTTGGCAGGGATACAGACGCCTGCTCGCTTGCTCGCTCTCTTTCTCAATCGCTCTTCTCTCCCTTCAGCTGCCTCCTTTCCAGCTATGATCTCCTTTGATTTCCCTGAGCAGCTGCAGTGAACAGGCTCCTTGGTGCAGCCCAGATCCCAGAGGATTGCACCCTCCCTCCTAAGATACTTGAGGGGTTAGGATTATTTTTATTTCTCTCCCTCTTTTTCCGGTTTTCCTCCACCTGCCAGTCTCTGTGACTCTCACATCCTTCTGTGCATGCGTCTCCCTCGCTCCCTTCTTCTCATCCAAACGGCGAGAGGTGGAGGGAGATCCACCCTGGTGCAAGGACCTATCTTCTTTGCTGCTGGGACCAGCCCTACAGGAGCAGTGTGGACCCAGCCCTGGATGCTGACCCTGCCTTCAGGTTTGGATTCTTGTTTCTTTGGTCTGTTTCTTGACATGCTAGTGCTGTGTGTGTGTGTTTGTGTGTGTGTGTGTGTGTGGTGGGGGGAGGTGGAGGAAAGCGGGAGGATCTGATAAACCCGTGAAAGAGTTCTTTGGGGGAGAATGGTAACTAGCTTTGGTGTATGGACATCACAGTGACAGAGACAGGGTGGGAGGGATGTAGAAATACAAGGGACTGTGTTAAAAAACCCAGTGCATAGGATGGAATCCCTCAGAGGCAGCTGGGAGCATCCTCCCAGGATTCCCGTCATTTGCTCCATTTCCTGGGATGTTGAGTCCACTGGGAATGCACCTTTCATTATTGCCTCTCCCCCTATGGCATCTTTGCTGTCCCTGCTGAGGTCCTTAGCCTGGGAGGAGCAGCAGCATCCTGACTGGCCTGTCCATGTGTCCGTGCTGGGAGTAATGGGCTCCTCTGTTCTTCATAGAGTGGCTCGCTCTGTATCTCAGCCCTGACTATGATGGACCTGAAAGTGGACGAGGAGGAGGTGGAGAATGGCCATCCAGTCAGTATCCAGGCCTTTGCCAGTAGCTCCACTCTGCATGGCCTGTCCCACATTATCTCCTATGAGAGGCTCTCCTTCAAGCGCATCATCTGGACTCTCTGCTTCCTGGGCTCTATGGCCCTGTTGGCCTATGTCTGCACGGAGAGGATCCAATACTACTTCCTCTACCCTCATGTCACCAGGCTGGATGAAGTGGCCACAACCAGGTTGACATTCCCTGCTGTCACTTTCTGCAACCTCAACGAATTCCGCTTCAGCCGGGTAACAAAGAATGACCTGTACCATGCTGGGGAACTCCTCGCTCTGCTCAATAACAGGTGGGTCCAGGGAAGCCAAGCCCTGAGGATGCTGCATGAGCTCAGCACTGCTGATCTAGATGGGAGAGTACACCACCATGCATCTGAATGTGCTGCCATCTATGTGAACACAACCAACAGGGCACTGTGTGCACATCTGCACTCAGGTGTTCGACAGACACGATACTCTGGCACTAGAGATACATCCGTGCACCTGCATAAGCTGCACATGTCTCTATGCACCATGTGAACCTACACACAGTATATGTGCACCTCCCTGTATACATTCCTGGAAATATGATGCTCCAATATTCAGGCCTAATTTAAATATTCAGGCCTAATTTAGTCCCATACTCTGCCTCTTGAGCTGTTTCCTCTGCAATGCATGCCTGTCTGCTCCTGAATGACTAAGATAACATTCATACCCATGATCATATTCATTCCCACCCCACCACTGGCACTTGGGAAAAATGGCACTTTCCCATGGGGAAAAAAGAACTGCCACCTGTGTGAGTGGCTGGGGAGGGGACGTGGTGGCACACCAACTGTGGGCAGCCTCAGCAGCCCTTTGCTATGACTGCTATAATAGGGACCTTGTTTGTCTGTGTGCAAGTGAAAGATGAGATGATGGAACGGATAGGCACAACCCCAACGAAGTCAACAGCCACAGCTGAATTTGGCCTGGGGTCCTCCTGGCATCTGCCAACAATGGAAAAGACAGAGAGCAGGGGTCCAAAGCGATCCCATTAACACACTGCTTCTCAGGGCGAGGCTCAGATGCTAGAGCTACCCTGGGTGCTTGGCTGGTAGACCTGGTGGATATGTTAGGGGAGGGTGTGGCATGGATTGCTTTCCTGCACTCCACCTCCCACATGGATGGTTGGTTGCAGGAAAGCAAAACATCCCTGAACATATTGGCAAGTCTCTTTGTCCACAGGATGAGTGGCACGTGCAGGCAGATCCAGGGTACCACAAGGAGATGGCAGGACAGATGGCAATAGCATTTTTATCTATATTTTAGGGAGATGTAAACTCCCTTGGCCAGCTGGGGTTGGGACAAAGAGGAAGTGCCCATGATATAATGCCCAGATGCCCTCACTGTGTAGGAAAGGACTCCCATAGATGCTTCTGCCAAACATTAGTATGGTACCCAAGGGCTCTTATGCACTTTTAGCATTCAGTCCATGCACCAGTGGATTTTCCCCAGGTTGGTACAGAGCCCATGGGTCACTATCCGTTCTTCCTGTAAAACATTTGCTTTCCACTTCCAGGCTTGTCAGTGTTATCCAGCATCTGTGCTGTGTTGGTGGCAGCTCCCTGCCCATTCCCCAGCCATTGTCAGCGACAATTCTTGGCCATTCTAAACTGGCAGCAGCTCCTGCCCTTTGATTGATCTGGCTGCTGTTGTAACTGCTCTCTGTAATATGCCTGAGAGCATGAAAACTAATGATCCCTGTGCACATGTCACTGCAGACTGTGACAGTCACTGGGGCGTGTGCGTGCATACGCGTGCAGGATTGCCTTCTGCTGGATTGAATCAGAACTGCTCGGCAGTGTGTCCTAGGCTCTGTACTGCTAAGAGCTGATAGCATGGGCCTTCGCTTTTGGAGTAATACCCTGGCCGTTGCTGTGAAGATCCTTGTGGCCACTGTGTGCAGCATAGGCACAAACATGAAACCCTAAGGACTTGTCTACACGGCATGACAAAGTGCTCTACAGGGGTGTGGTTTGTAGAGCACTCTAATGTGTTGTGTTCCAAGTGCTCTGTGTAGACCCTGCTGGCACACTCTAAAAGGTTCATGTTAGTGTGCCAGCAGGATCTACATGGGGCAGTTAGAGCACAACATGTTAGAGCTCTCTCCAAACAATAACTCTGTAAAGCAATTTGCTATGCTGTGTAGACAAGCCCAAAGTGGGTGCAGATTTGATCCGATCTGTTGTGTGAGTCCTCAGTCAGTGTTCAAGCAGATCCTAGTACATGCAAATAAATGCCCCGTCCTGCTCCCACTAAAGTCAACAGGGAAACTCACATTGACATAAAAATGGGAGCAGAATCTGGACCCAAGGCAACAGAGGAAAGACCTTTTCATCTACTGAATAAAAGAAAGACTGTGAGATTAGGATGAGTAAGTGAATGAGTTATAAGAGGGGAGGGAAAGGGGCATGGAGACACACACGGGCTGCACCTTAAAGTAGGTTGGCAAAACCTGTTTTGCCTGCAGCTGTATCAGCACCTCCTGCCAGCCTGTCAGATGCACAAGCTAAGCCAGGTTGGACTGGCTCACTCCAGAGCTGCAGGGAGAGGTGCTGGTGATTCAGTAGAGGGCAGCCTTTCCTCTGAGTTAGTATTGAGCCAGTGCCCCACTATAGTGTTAGAAGGATGTTGTGCTGTCTTGCTCAGATTAAATGTAAAGATCCCAAGCTGGTGATTGTAAGAGCTGTGGTTAAGCTTCTGCCCTGGCCATTTATGTTTCTGATAGTTACTTTCAGCATCCCTAACTCTTCCTCCACAAACCCCCTTTCTCAGTTAGATGTAGTTTTCTTCCTCATTTCCTTTCCTAGCCTTTTGTTTAGCAAGGCTGTTGTTAGGCAGCTGTCACACTGCCCCAGAGGTGCAACATGAGACCATAGGAATGGCCATGCTGGGTCAGACCAGTGTTCCATCTAGCTCAGTGTCCTGGCTTCCTATGATGAAATGCAGGTTGGCTGCATATCAATGGTGAATGATTGACTGCTGCTTATCCTTGTTCATCATCATCATCATCATCATCATGTTCCTATTCTGCCTATGGCATTTAGGGCAGTGACGAAGCTCCTCCACTTCTGTCTGTTTCTGGCAAGTCTTTCAGTGGTTCCCCAGCTATGCCCCAGATTTTTCAGTTCGGCTTCCACAGCACTTCGCCATGTTGTTTTTGGGCAGCATTGTTTTTGCTTGCCTTCAGGTGTCCATCTTATTGCTACTCTGGTGATGGAATCAGTTTCTATCTGAAGCACATGACAGATCCATCTCCAACACCTCCTGGCAATGATGGTGCTCAGATCCTCTTGGCTGCACTGTGTCAATAGATGTTGGTTTGAGATTGTTCTGGGCCAAAAGATACAGAGGATTTTTTTATTTTTTATCCTTGTTAGTTACTGCTATACATCACTTTGAGATGCTTAGTGGAAAAGTGCTGTGGGTGGGCAAGTGCGCTCAACTCTACCTCCAGCTACCCCAGCATGGCCAGGCCTCCTACCCCAGCACCCATACTGCCAGCGCCCCCAGCACCTTCAGCTATCGCCAGCACCCACCATCCCCTCCTCACAGGCACCCACCACAGCTGGCATGTATTGTGCAGCTCCATGGCCTGCCAAAAGGGACCACTGTGATCATCTAGTCTCACCTCGCCTCTTTTAGAAAACATCCATTCTTGTTTTAAACACTGCCAGTGATGGACAATCCACTATGACCCTTGGTAAGCCCTTTCCATGGTTAATCACCCTACTTGGGGCAAGATGTGTTGTCGTATGCTGAAATTTATGGTTCTGTGGAAGTTATTTGCAAATATGCAATTCATGTGATTAAATAATGTTCTTAAAATGTCAGGCATGGAGCAGCACAAAACTTGGCATTTTTGCCTAGGCCCTGTGCTATATTGTAGCACAGGGGACACAGTCATATCTCAATGTTGAAGGTTCCCAGGTGCTGTGTTATTCTACAGAGGAGACACAGTCTCATGTCAGTACTGGAGGTGCCTGGATGCTGGGCATTGGTGCTGTACTACAAGGTTACATTCTGTCCTTCAATTATAGACATCCAACTTAAGTTAATGGGCCAGCTCTGCTATAAATGACATTGGTGTCAATGTGGAAATAACTCCTTTGACGTAATCGGTGACACTGAGAGTAGAGATTAGTTTGGTGGGAGTTGCACCTGTATATGCGAGGACAGGACTCGCTCCAACCAGGATTAAGAAGTCTCTGTGCCCTGTTTCCCCAGGTATGAGATCCCAGACACCCAGATGGCTGATGAGAAGCAGCTGGAGATCCTACAAGATAAGGCCAACTTCCGAAACTTCAAGCCAAAGCCCTTCAACATGCTGGAGTTTTACGATCGGGCTGGCCATGATATCCGGGAGATGCTGCTGTCCTGCTCCTTCTGTGGAGAGAAATGCAACCCAGAGGACTTCAAAGTGGTAAGTACTGTGGGCTTCCTCTACCCCTGATCCTTTGGAATGATGCTGTGCCTAGAGCAATCTGGATCATGCCACTGCTTTTCTGATCTAGATTTGTATCCTGAGATGAGGGTGTCTTGTGAATTTAAACTGTGTGTAGGATCTGTGGCTGGCATTGCTGTGAGCACAACCAGAATTAATGTGGGACATTATAGGGGTGGCCCATAGTGGGTGCTGCTCGTGGGCACCCTCTGCAAACATTACGTCGACTCTCTGTGGTGAACATTTCTGTGGCCACCTTCTAGGATGGGAATTACTGTGGACATGGTATAGTCTTGTGTCCAGGGTGGATATGTCTGCGATGGTGACATGCTGAAGGGAGGATTTGAAAAAGGGACCAAGAGAATTTTTCTGTCAGTGGTTATGCAGACTCTCTTATGTGTCTGAATAGCACGTCCTTTGCCTTTGACAAGAACTGGCTTGCACCAAATAGCAGGTATTACAAAAGGAGGGGGGACTTTTCAAGAGAGGATACACTTGGATCTGCATCCATCCATGCTCTTTGTGGACATTGTGTAGCCTCTGGCAGGTATTTCTGTGGCTCTTGTGTAGATATTTCTGTAGTTGAACAGTGTGTGTGATTCAGAGGGGGTTGAGGTGGGCACACCATAATCATGTACATATATATCATGGCAAATTTTCCAGCCCTTAGGTGGCAGGTCCTGGAGGTGGGCAAACCCTGGTGGTAACTGATGGCTCAAGTGATACTGAGCAAAGTGGGTGTGCTGTGCTGCAGGAGCCAGAGTGGTTGGTACAGAGACTGCAATGATTCTGGAGTGACGAGGTGTGAGCTCGTCAGCAAAATTACATGTCAAAGAATCATAGAAATGTATGGTTGGAAGGGACTGCAAGAGGTCATCTGGTTCATCCCCCTGCGCTGAGACCGGACCACGCATACCTAGACCATCCCTGTCAAGTGTCTGTCTAACCTGTCCTTAAAACCAATGATAGGGATCATGTCAACTACAGATGGTGGCAGGAACCATTGGTAGTATGAGGAGGGAAATTATGTGAAGCCAACTTGGATCTCCCAGGTTTCTGTGTGTTTGAATTGACATGCCCAAGAAAGGAGGGAGCTGCCAGCTATACATATGATATTTGCTTGCTTACCCTCCCACTCTCTTTACCACTCCATCTTCTAAAATGTTCAGTAGTGAAATATTGACATTATTAAAGACCCATCATTAGGTTTTAGAGCTAACAACTAGTGAGATTAATGGGGGACCAGCCCACTGTTTCAAGCTCTGTGCAGACCTCACTGCATCGGTTACACTTGGGTCACATTTGGGATATTTTCTATGCAATATGAGGGTTAAAATTTATTTTTGGTTTTTAAGACAAAAGCTGGGATTCTTCAGAATCTGACTATTGTGTAGGCCACATGCAGCACCAACAAGGCCAGTGGGGCAGGAGGGGCCCAGAGCTTGACACCCCTGCTATAAAACATGCAGTGACACAGGGATGTGGTCTGGCATGGGAACCCAGGAGGAGCTGACTCTATTTTTGATGAAGTAAAGAAATCTTAGTCCTGGCAAGGCCATCCTTACCAGTGAAAGAGCAGCAATGTGTGTGGGGAGGTGGATCCAAAGCTGTCCCCAGCTCAGTGTAGCCTTTGCCCAGGACATATGTGTGATAAGAGAGTTTGGGTGAAATATTTGCCATAAACTTAGACTGAGGCCAAGTTTTGGCACCTTTCCTGAGTTTCCAAACACCAGCTAACTGTCCATTCCTGTTTCTGGCTTCCCTCCCAAAGGCCAGGAGAGACTGTTGAAGACTTCCCAAGGTAAATGTCACACCTTTTGGGTGTCCATCCAAACTGAATGGAGGCTCCTAGGGTTTACTTGCTGTTTAACCACTGCCTGGCTGAGGAACTTAGCAGCAGATGGCGAGGAACTGAGAACTTAACACAGCTCCTGGTCTGGGGAAGATCTTAGAGTCAACAGGCAGCAGAATTTAAAGGCCGGGGGCTAGTGCCAGCTCTATGGGCCCTGATGGTGCTCCTTGCTCTGAGTAACAAATTTCAGATCATGCCTGGTTCTCTGTACTCTTTATATTTAATCTCTCTTTCTCAATCTGTTTGTGTCTCTCCTGCTCTATCTTTTTTTTTCTCTCTCCTTTCTCTCTCTCTCCATTTATCAGGTTTTTTTTAGTCTAGAGTCTTTCTCTCTAGCACCAAATTTTAGAATTCTAATTGCCAGTACATCCACGGCAAGTGAACTATCAAGTGGGTCCTCTGCACCATTTCCCCTTTACAAGAGCAGCCTTTGGGGCAGTCTCATAAAGTGTCTGCCTGAGGAGTGCGGCCTCTCGTGGAGTAAGAGGAAATCCCTCTCCCCAGATCTCAGCCCCCTGCCCTCTATTTTGGAGCTTCTTTCCCATGGAGTGGCACTGTAATGAGATGTCACCAGCAGAAAATCTGGAGAGAGTGAGCGAGACAAATGACAAGACTGAGAAACATAAATAGACACACAGACGCTCTGTGTATTAGTGAAATATAATTTCCAGTCACTCATTTGAGCTTTGTCATCTCCCTCTGTACTGTACAGTGTTTGTTTCATGCTGACACATAGATCCGATATACAATAGAGCCTCTATGATAGGTGTCTCTCCCTCTCTCTTAGGTTCATCTGTAAATTACACAATACTAGAACTTTGAAAGTTGACTAATCAATTCATTGGCGAGAGTTGGCTTTTTAAGCCACTTTTTCTTTGAGAACAGGCTCAATTGTGGTGCTGATAATGGAACATGGTACTACTTCTCTGGCTTTATGGTTCTTGGAAGAAACACAAATCAGGCTAGGTTCCCCGACCCGCCTCCAAAGATGTCGGCCATCCCTCATGCTAGGATTCTCCCAAGCTGAGCAGGGTTGGGCCTGGGTTGGTATTTGGTTGGGAAACCTCTGATGTTGCAGAAGGTGCTCTTTCTGACATTGTAGATGGCACTCTTGCTTCTTGAGTCTGTACCAAGTGGAGAGAGGGGATCTTTGGGAGGACTACATCGAGAGTAATGAGATGAGGTGCTGCTGTCACAGAAAGCTGAGGTACTGATGGTTATCGTCATTAGAGGTCCCATGACACTTTGCTCAAGTGCTGGTGTCCAGGTCACATTCCAGCCCAAGTTATCCCATTGTGCCTCATTAAATTCCCTCTAGAGTTTCAGTTGGATACAAGATTCCTCTTTGTTAACTGTCATTAACTTCATTAACTGCCATGTTGTTTAGTTTGTTAAACAGTAGCTATGTTCCACCCCAGAGGTGGCTGCATTTCAGTGAGGAGTGAAACCATCCCTATATGCCCCTTTCCTTCCGTGTGGGGATATTGTGAGTATTAATTCATGTTTATAAAGAGCCTCACATTCTCAGATGACAGGAACAACAGAAGTGGAAAGTGGTGGTTGGTGGTAGCTGTAGCATCAGTCTTGCACTGTTGGATCCTCAAACACAGGCCGTGGGGTGCAATCTGTACAGTGTGACCTGAGCAGTACTTACACCAGTGAGCAGCTCAGACATTCACTCAGCTGAGTGTTGTTCTTCATGTGTTTCTGGTACGCTCAAGGTAGTGTCATCTGTAGGTGGAGCAGAGAACTCCAGGCTCTGACAACTAACCTTATTTTGACACTGGGCAGCTTTCTTCCCTTGCCTGTGCGTCAGTTTCTCCATCTATGAAATGGGGATAATTCACATTTACCCATGTCATATGAGGAGGATGGTTATGAAACATAATGCATTCAAGTATGTTGTTGATAATACCTAACTCTTATATGTATGTTAAGGATTTTGAGACCCTCAACGAAAGGTGCTTATTTAAGTACAAACGATTCTATTTTTGCAGTTGATAACAGCAATAAGTACCTCCAGGCTGAGCATTTCCAAATGACTTAAGGAACCTCAGCTCCACCTCTCCATCAGTTTGGGCTTATTGATTGGGTTTCCCAGAAGCAGGCAGTACAAGCGGCGTCTGACTGACAGTTCCTCAGCAGGATGAATTGGACTGATGGTAGCATTGAGGTGCTGGCCTTTGAACCATCCTGCACATTTGTTTTTAGCTGACAGTGGATTTCACAGATATGCAAGGAGGTTTTTGTATCTGATGATAAGTCAATGATCCCTGTCATGGGGGTTGCAGCAGGTGATAATAAACCATGACAGGAGTTGTGTGTTCAGGGCTGAATGCAAAGGTATCTCAATGTCAGTGCTTGCTGATGGGACAGTGTATATCAAAAGAGAGGATAACTGCAGCTATTTTTTTTTAATCAGTAATTTTGAACAGTGTGATGAATTAGCTAGTTTGTGTGGGCAGCACTGCCCTCCTGTGGATGGAATCAGAGCTGCTGCACTGTGTGTCCTAGGCTCTGTATTGCTAAGCGCTAATGGAGATTCCCTGTTAGCGTATACAACAGGGGCTGGTACCTTTTGGAACAGGGGGATCTGAGTCTATCTGTGTGAAAGGTCTAAGCTGCCCAAAGAGACATTGGATTGGTTTGTTCTATTTATGGGGTTCTAAACTGCTCAATGTGACACTGAATTAGTCCATTCTGTTTATGAGGGTTCTGCTCTAGAATATAGTATGTTTTGCATCTCACACTTGGGAGGAACAAATAAATTTGTTAGTCTCTAAGGTGCCACAAGTACTCCTTTTCTTTTTGTGAATACAGACTAACACGGCTGCTACTCTGAAACCACACAATATATCAGTGGCTGTTTCATTATTACCACCTGGATTATTTCTTGTGAGCAGGCTGATATGATTTAATGGATTTGGTTACAAAAAGCTGGCTCCATGCTATATTTATGCTGCTCTTTGGATTCCCCTTGCAGCCCTGAACATGCAGGTTTTGTGCATAATATGTTAGACAAAGCCTGTGCTCTGTCACTGCCTTTGCATCACTAGAGTTCCTGAAGCCCCTTTCATTGAAATAGTTATGAAATATTTGGCCATGTTTCCCTGCACATGGGCTCCAGAGGCTTTGTCAGGGGTGTTTGTGTTAATGCAGAATATCATTTCACTTTTGGAAAACGATGTAGCAATACATTTCTCCCTTCCCATGTCTGTTATGTGCGCTCTCTCGCTCTCTCCATCCAATCAGCCCCCTTTCACTCACTTAGTCTTTTCTACTCTCTCTTCCCTTCTTTCCCAACCTCTCATGCATCAACTTGTTCCTACCTCTTCTTTTTCTTCCCCCCCTTTCTATCTTCTCCCCACTTTTCATCTACTTCCTCCTCTCACTGTCTTTTTCTCTCCACTCGGCCCCCAAGCTGATTCTCCAGGGAGTTTTCTCAAGTAATGGCAGAGCTGTGCTGGGAAATACCCATCTTCACAGAAGGGAAAAAACCCTTAAAAGCTGCCGTAGATCACTGGAGACACTTTGAGAGGATTGTGGTGTCACTGTGTTACTTAGTGCTGCTTATCCAGTTTGTAATTCATATCCTATTATCTTGGAATGAGCCCTGGGGCAGGCTTTTCCCAGAGCATCACATCAGGATCTGTCTTTGTATTAAGCCTTAAAAAGCAGTAATCCAAGAAAGGAGTGAGATTTTTTTTTTTCAAGACAATGTGAGAAGCAGGAACATTCAGAGGGTTTTGTTTTTTAATATGAAAGATGGAAAAACCTGCCAGAGGCTTTTTAAGAGGTTTTCTTAAAGGTTAATTTCTGTTGCCTCTGCCTCCCTCCTCCCAGCTTGGATCACTTCCACCAGCGCCGTACTGAACTGGGTTTGGTGCCACAGGCTTCTTTCTACATGGGCAGTTGCAGCCTCAGCTGCATTAAAAGAACTGGTTGGTTTGTGCTGGGGGCCGTTTGAAGGAGCCTTTCCTGTGAGATCTAATACTGTGGCGTACCATGGCCACAAACACTGCAGATTCTGGGGATTCCCTCTCATGCACACCACGGTCTGCACCCACCTTCCCCCAAGTCTCTGGGAGCTGAGTGGCAGCCTTCTTCCCTTGCCTGAAGCAATGAGGAGAGCAGGCCCATTTGCAGCCCTGGGCCCAAGCCCAGATCCAGACCTCTGATCTGTTACTGTTAGCATCTCTCAGGCATTCAGCAACTTGCAGATTCGAGCCTGCGGTATGGTGCTCTTATTCAGTGCCATTGTGCTGTGCATTGTGCTTTGGTTGAAACAGTTCTGTCTGCTTTGATATTGGGGGTCCTACCCCTTTAAGAGGAATGGGAGGAGAGGGCTGGTTGAAAGAGGAGTGAAAGGACAGAGAGACAATGCTGGTAGCAGAGAGCCAAGGATCTGGTTGTGAGTGTTCTGCAGGCATGATGTGGGAATAGGGTTGAGTTATTTATTGCCATGGCTGAGAAGTTTGGCTATGTAACACCGTGAGTGCTAAGATCTGGATATGAATAATTAATTAATTAGAGCCAGTCTCCTGTGGCAAACAAAGCCCCTCTCCCATCCCATATACATCCCTGTACAGTTTTCTTATCATGGGATGGATGCTAGTACCTTCCTCTTATGCCAGAGACAGCGCTCTGGGCTCCGAATCCCTTCACCACTGCTCCTCCTGCTTGTCATGGCCCTGCATAACCCCTCCCCTTTCTGCTCCTTTTTCTTTCTCTTCTCTTGTGTGCTTGGCTCCCTTCTTTACAGCCTTCAGACAGACAGCCTGGATACAGGCTCCTCCTGCAGAGCTCTGCTTCCGCTCACCTTTGAACTTTGCATGTCTGAGTTGGGGCAGGGGTCATACCTCCCTGGCTCTGCTTGGTCAGAGCTTCTCTGTCACACCTAGAGTTTGGAGAATCATCTATAACTCCTGTAACAGATGCATTTTGCCTCTTCCTGTAGATGAATTTGGCTCAATTTTCTGGTCTTTATTTTGTCGTTCCAAATTGTTTGCCATAGAATTCTTTGCTAGTAACGGCTTGGTTACAAGCATTTGATATCCAAGCTATTGTTGATTGGCCACACAGATCACATGGTATAGTATGGGGCGGGTGGTGTGACTCTTACAGTCAGGCTCCCCATCTGAATGTTTGAGATTCAGGATTCCCTTTCTGAGAATATTGGCCCAGCATTCCTTTAAAACTAGCTCTGGCTGAGATTGTTCATGGAGATCTTCCTGGAAAAATGAATGCAAAAGGCACATGAACATAGTCACAGCAAATTCATTTAAAAATTCAAGTTTGTACTGTCTCCCCAGCTCTGCTTATATTGGAGGTGACTATGATCAAAGCACGGAGATTTGATAGTGAGGCCTGTATTTGTGAGCTGTATCGATCACATCTCACTGCCTGAGTATCCACACAGCACTGGCTAAATTTCCAAACTCCTGCGCCAGCCTGCAGTGGACTCAGTCTAGAAACCGCCTGGATTCTCTGCAGGTAATCTCTTTGGCCCCAATTCTGCCAGTACTTAACTCACATGAGTAGCTCTGTTGTCTCCAATAGGGCTACTCATGTGAACAAAGTTACACAGATGCATTAGTGTCTGCAGGAAATGGGTCTTTGGTTATTCCAAATCCTAGGTCAGGAATGGGATGGGATTGGACCACGTGTGAATTAATGTCCCTGAGACATTACAACGTACTGTGGCAAATAATGTCATTTAATAGCCTGGCTCAAAGTTGGCAAGAAATTCTTGGCAACACTCTTTGCAACTACTTTTATGCCTTTGTTCGGGCCTGTTCCTGGCACCCAGAAAATTAGTTTCCATGAAATTGTGGAATGGCACACGTTTTCAAAGAGAAATTATATTTCAATGCATCTGAGACATGCAGGGGTCCTATTATCACCCCAAAAATGTCCCTTTTCCCCCCTGAAGCCCCCAAACATGACAGGCTCTCCCCCCCTTTAAACTTGAGCCATTTTGTAAACTTCAAATCCCTGATAAATAACAGTTGCAGCAGATGAACCAATGGCCCCATCCAGGACCACAGGGAATGGTGCACCAAGCTTGGGTGATCCCATCCAGGACTGCAGGAGATGTGGCCCCAGGCTCAGGTCACCCTGTGGTTTCATCCAGGACAGAGGACTTGATTGTAATGTCTTACTAACCAGATGAGAGATGGAGCAAAAGCTCCACAAGCCTCTTCTTTGTCAACCTGATCTTCACTGGCTGTTCATGCAAACATCCTGCCATCCTCTGGTTTTCCTGATGGCTGAATCTCAAGACAGATGGTCTTTAGACACACACAGCCCTGCCTGGGAATACACTTCATGAACAAACAATCCAGGGAAATAAGATTGCTCCATGACATGTCCAAGCTCCTGCTCTTACCACAGCATGGACCAGCTGCAGATGCCAGCGTGTGAATCTAACAGCATTGCAAACACGCGCAGTAAGACTCCTGGTCCCTTTCTCGCAATGCTGTGGACTTATCTCAGGTGTCAGACAGTGCCAGATAGAAGCAGCTGAAGCAAGAGGACAGAGCTAATGTAATAACAATGCTTAGCACTTACATGGAGCATTATAAACACTTCATCTGTCTGGGAGATATCAACCACCCCCATACAAGGGATGGGGAAATTGCATCACAGAGAGGGGAAGCGACTTGACCAAGGTCATATAGCAGGACAGTAGCAGACCCAGGTGTCATGGCTCCCAATGCCCCCTGCCTTGAACCCACTCTGCCCACTCTTTCTCATGCTCCTGCTGTCTCTGCACATGCTTGCTTGCTCTGAGCTCTCGCCGATCATTCTCCTGCTCTGAACTCTCGTGCTCTTTGCATGCTTACTCTCTCTACTCTTTTTTTTTCTCTCACTGTTTTTCTGTCTAAATACGTTGATAAGTCTTTCTCCAAGCTTGTTCTGCTGACTCAGCCCATCAGAATTAACAGGTGAGCAACTTCAGCAGCAGCAGAAAGGCCTGAGCCTGGGGGAATAAGGGAGCTATCTCTGCTCCAGTGGGAAAGGAAGGGGATGCTCCCTTTGTCTGGACCCTGCTTTGGCTGGAGACCACAGCATCCTCCTCTTCTGCAGGCTGTATACCCTCTCCCCCTGGGGTTCGCTTTGTCTGGGAAAGGGGAGGCCAAGCTCTTCTTCCCGTCACATTCAGCACTACCTGTGCCTGTTTGCCCAGCACCAGAAGTGGCCAGCTCCCACTCGCTTGCATGCCAGGTGCCAGACCCACCTCTGCTCCCAGCCATTTTAAGGTGCTGTTACTCCTGAGGACAAGCTCTTGGGACCTCTGTCATCTCCTTTAATGTTCTACATGTTTGAGGTACTCTGGTGTCTGCTGGAAACCAATGCTTCTTTAAGTTTGTGGGTCTCTTCACCACCCACTTCAGAATCGGCCTCCAGCTTCTGCTGATGCATCCATTGTCCTTAAGATCCATCAGGCCCCTGCCTAAACCAGAGAAGATCTTCTCCAGTGTGCTTCTCCTCTCATCCCTCTAAGGGAACCCTAGGCTCTGCATTGCTGTGGAGAAGGTCTGTGATCCCCAACTGCACTGGCCAGGACCACGTACGTGCTCTGCTTTCTCTTTCCCTTGATAGGATCACAAGAGGGAGCAGAGGGGCCCTAAAAGACATCGAACAAAGGACCGTTAAAGGAAATGCTTCTTTCCACAATGTATCTGCAGCACTCATTGCAGCAGGATAATGTGGAGGCACATAGCTTAGCAAATTACGGTCAAGGGTATGAAATGTCTGTGAAGCAGGGTTGACTCTGCAGTTGACCCAGCTGGGATTAATGAAGGGGAAGGGGCCTCGTTCCTCACACTTCAGTACATAAATGGATCAGCAGCTTGAGATCAGAAAGCATGGGATAGTATTGCACAGTGAGGTTCATTAGAAGGGTGATGTGATGGGAAATAACCCCCCCCACACACACACACACACACACACGAGCACTTAAGGGGTAAGAGGTGGCGGAGCGCACACCTGGAGGAGGTGCCAGGACCAATGGAGAGAGCTTGGTGGCTACTGTAAGTGAAGGGCTTTAGGCCAGAGAGGTGGCACGGGGCAGGCAGAAAGTAGGCCTTGGGATCCTCTCCCGAGAGGAAGCTCTGGAACAGCCTCAGAAAGCTGGGCTGTAGGTGAAGGGAACATGCCTGGATGGGGAACCTGAGAGAAGGCTTGGAAGAAAAGCTGACCCTCAGGGGAAGGGAGTACCCTTGGGGAGCAGGTCCTGAGAGAAGGGCAGGACTGGGTGAGGGCTTTGAAAATGGATTTAAGTCCTGAAAGAGGCGCAAAACTAGGAAAGCTGGACTTTGGAAGAAGGCCTGGACTAAATGGAAAAGGACCAATAGAGGGGCCTGCAGGAGACCTCTGGTACTGAGTCTCTGAAGGGAGAGGGCAGCTGGGGAGAAGAAGAGTCCTAAAGCAGACTTGAGGGAAGAGACATGCCAGGGAAGAAGCCCTGAGGGTCAGGAACGCAGGAGGAGCAGAGCATTCAGGGAGAGGGTCCTGGGAGGCAGCACCCTGGGGCAGAGTAAGGAGGAGCTCGGCAGAGCCTGGTGAAGAGTGTGCAGAGGGTTGATTCTGGGAAGAACAGAAGTGTTTCTGTTTCTTTGAGTTTAGACGTTATTACCAAAGAAAAGGGGCAGACTTAAATTGTGACCTGGCTGGAGGGCCGAGTCATGTGAAGAGGCAGACCCGCTGAAGAGCCAGAGCGGCTGTTGTTGGGGGCCCCCAATGAGATGAGAGCGGCTTGGCCATGAGGAGGCACTCTTGCGGTGAGTC
The DNA here is from genome assembly GCF_015237465.2 of Chelonia mydas. Taxonomy (NCBI): domain Eukaryota; kingdom Metazoa; phylum Chordata; order Testudines; family Cheloniidae; genus Chelonia; species Chelonia mydas. The sequence continues at coordinate 167,932 of NC_051260.2, forward strand.
CCACCCTGCATAGCGGGTTGTTCTCTTCCCCTAGCATTGGCAGCTACTTGAGACAGGATTCCAGACAAGATGGCCCATTAGTTTCTTCAATCCTGGGGTGGTTCTACTGGCAAGTAACATATCTGACACTGAGGAGCAGAGCCTTGTCTGGATCAAACTCTAGTGATGAAGCATAATGCTTGCATTGCACATTGTGCCACCCTCCTGCTTTGTGAGCATTCATTGATTCATTCTCTCTGAGAAGCTGTCGGTGGATATTTTTGTCCCCATTTTACAGGTATGCAGGTTGATGTGCAGAGAGAATAAAGGCCTTGCCTAGCACGACAGAGGAGGTGTTAATGTCAGAGGTGGCTCCTATTCACATGCTCATCTGCTGTACCACACTGCCCACAGAGCTAGGATTAGGACCCAGGATCTTCTAGCTACCAGGCCTGTGGTCAAAACAATAGCATACCCTAGCTCCCAGAGTAGGGTTGCCACCCTGGAGTTCTCAGCTCATACCGCCTGTGATGCTAAGCATCCTCATTTCCTCGGCTGGTTGGGTGGGAGACCTGCTCCCAGGGTCACCCATTTGAGGAACAAGAGATATTTCATCCAGCTGCATACTGTTGACAGAGCCAGATTGATTCCCTGTGGCTCTGTGCAGGTGGGCACCCCAGGTAATTCCTCAGTTGCACAGACCTCTGCAGAGAGCCTGAAAGCCTGAATGCATCCAGCCAGGGATGCTGCGCTTAGTTGCTGTGGCAACGGGGCCTGTTGCTTTTTCACATTGGTCCCTTTTGCAGCTATTCAACTTTGGTGCCTTTGTTCCCAAGCAGGGAGAGTTGGAGATTTGGTGGGAGGAAGGACGGGGGAAGAGAGACAGCAGAGGACGAATGGGGAAATGCTGGCTATCTGCTGTCAAGGAGCAGCATGTGAGGGGAGACAGGAAGAGCTGTGACTTCGATGCCAAGCTCAACAGCTCTCATGCCATGCATCACAGCTGCCGTGTTATCTGTCCCTGGCAGAAGAGAGAGCTTGGGTGAGACACAAAGAATGCAAATGAGGCCCTGTCATTACTGTAATAACCATGGAAGCTGATAAGGCAGCAGCGGCTGCCTCCTACCTGTTGCCCCCCAGGGGACTGCTTCAGGGATCCTGGCAGATGGAATAGCATTCTTTTGGGGGATAAAATACTGCAGCACCCTACTCTACATCCATTCTATGATGCCTGCCCTGTGATGCTCTTTGCCCTCTCTGCAGCACCTGCCCTGTGGTTCCAGCAGTGCACTGTGCCTCTACTGCAATGTCTTTCCTGTGGTGCTCTGCTTCTGCCCTAAGGGGCCCAGCACCTCCTGGCACCTCAGGGACCGTGTCCCTAGCCTCGGTTTGCCAGAAGCTGGGAATGGGCGACAGGGGATGGATCACTTGGTGGTTACCTGTTGTGTTCGTTCCCTCTGGGGCACCTGGCATTGGCCATTGTAGGAAGACAGGATACTGGGCTAGATGGACCTTTGGCCTAGTATGGCCGTTCTTATGCAATACTCTGTGCCCTGTGGTACCAGTGGCTGCGGTGCTCTGTGGCCATACGGTGATACCCATGCTTGAGCCTGCCTTGTAGTGCCCTCTGTGTGGAGCTCTGTGTCCATGCTCTGTTGCCTGTACTGCAGTGCTCTGCATCTGCCTTTTGGTGCCTGGGCTGCAATATTGTAGAGTACTAGCCCTGAAGGCAGCAGTTGCAGTCATATTATTATATTGTCATGGACCCTTGGCATGTGTTTGCTGCAGTGGATGGGGAGGGGGAAACCTTCAGAAGAAGACACCTCCCAGATCTAACATCCCATAATATGAGAATGGTCTGGGGGCATGTAATGTGGAGGGGCACTCAGTCTCTGTGGCACATTCCATCCCCACCTCCCTGCTGAGGAATCCATTAGCATCGGTTAGGAGGGTGGCACTGGGGACACCCCTGCACTCAAAGCCAGGGAGACCCGTCTGGGGATATGGACCCCATGGTGTTTCCGGTCTGCCCACACACACATGCACTCTGCACTGAGCAGAGTTAATATCTCTGAATCCCACTCCTGGTCTGATCTGGAGTCTCTTCAGGGAGCTATGTGGGGCCCCATGCTGCATGTGTGTGGAATCTCTTTCAGAAGCTGGTGCCATCTGTTCATATGGCTGCCATCTGCTACAAGCAGCACAGTTACCACTCAGCACACCCTTGCTCTGTGGGAGATGAGGATTCCCTAAACCACAGCAAAGCTACAGTCTGGAAATGCCAGGCTTGCCAGGCTCCCTTGTGTGGCTGCACCCTGGGCACTCAGGGTATGTCTGTCCCCACTGAGTTCTCACGTGGGTCTGTCCTGGGGATGCCTGGGCTTTTCCTTCCCCCACACCCTTCCATGGCACTGCCCTGGAGCTGCATCATGCGTTAGTTCCAATCTGGAGTTCTCAGTCCCTTCCATCATTTGCATTCCTCCAAGCTAGCTCTGTATGTCCAAGTCCCAGCCTTGGTTCTTCCCTCAGCACCCACCTCCTTGCCCAATTGTCTACCCTCAGTTCTGACTTCTGCACCCAGCTCTCCCCACTCTCTGCTCTTCCCAGTGGGGGTCAAACTGCCTCCAGGGCCCTGCAGGTGCCAGGATTGCCTTTGTCAGTGGCTTGATGCCATGTGCTGCTCTAATTGATTTTTATCTCTCCATTAATGTAACGGAATTGATGTAAGTAACCGAGGCCTTGGCTCACTCAGCCTTAAAGGGATCCTGCTGGCTTCACTGGTGAAGAGTATGCAGAGCTGCTCGTGGAGATGTTCCTTGTTCCCAGGAACTCATGATTCTGCTCTGGACATTTAATTTAGTGGGAGAAAAGGAACCTCTGGCCTTTGCAAGGTTCAGGTTCATCCTCAACTTCAGCGGAAGTCATTTGTCAAAAAGGAGCCCCTGCCTAGTATTGCTCCATAGGCCAAAAGTATTGTGGGTCAGAGAAAGCATCTTCTGCTGGCGTTTCCTGTATTGGACACTGCTGGAGAAGATGGGCACATCCAGCATGTTAGGAGGCAGGATCTCATCTGGGATGGCAGGAGGTGGGATATGGACTAAATGGACTGTTAATCTGATGTAGTACTGCCAGCCCTGTGTTGCTAGACCTGCCCCTTCTGTGATGAGGGGCAGGGTAGTGAGAGCATGAAAATTCTGGGCTCCACTTGTTTATGATCACATTTCTGAGAGGCATAGGGGTTTCAGAACGCTGCAAGGAATTTCCCACCCTCACCCTGGCCTTGGCTTTGGGTGCCTTTTTGCTGCTCTCGCTGAGTTGGGAATGCTTTAGAACTTGAAGGGAAATGGGAGACCAGTGGCCTGTCAGCCTGGCATTCCTCCTCCATTATTGATCCATCCAGTCCATCATACTGCCTCCAGCAGTGACCAGAAGAGGAAGGTTTCCAGGCCCAGATGCAGAGGGCTGGCCACAGGAACAGCCTCCCTGTGAGAAGTGGAGGCTTCTTGCCTTACTGCTTCTTTTTCACAGATAGTTTTCAGAGAAAGTAATTTTCTAACCGTACCTGTGGACACACCCTCCCCCCTGGGTTCCAGCACTTTCCTCCTTTGCCACTGCTGGAGAAGGAGAGCTGTGCCCTGGGCAGCAGGGTGCCAGGCAGAGCTAGCTGTGGCTGCTGCAAAGGGGAATGTGTTTATCATCACATAAGGGTAATTGGGGTTCTCTGGGGATGCGGCCTCCTGCCTTCCCTTGGCTTGAGGAGATGAAGCTCTTCCCTGATCTTATTGGACTTCTCAGACATTCAAAGTGGGAAATTGATGACTCTCCAAACAGAGCTGGAGAGCGGAAGGAGCCTCAGGGGAATGGATGGAGGAGCTGCTGCCAGCTCCATGCAGCACAGAGGCTGCCTGGCTTGGGCTGCAGCACTAGGGGTCGCCCTTGGAACCCCTCATTATCCTAATCAGCAGCAGGCATGTGTCTGTGGCTGGCTGTGTGTGTGTGATCTGTGATGGAAACAAGGCTGGTTTGTAACTGTGCACACAGGCCCATACTGATTTTCAGGAGATTTGGGGCTCTAGGATACGGAGGGATCTCCTGTGGCAGAGAGCAGTGTCTCTAGCTGTGCCCCAGCCATGTGTGGGAGGGAGGAATCAAACTCCCATTGAAGACCTCTGTTGTACAGTGACAAGGTGAGAACTAACCAGTGCAGTTCCAGCCTCTGCCCCACAAGTTCCCAGGGCTGCTGTTTGCATCTGTTGCTGACACCTCACTGGTCTCATTGTCTCTGCTGAGGGCCATTTATATGGAGCCTGCATGAAGGGCTCTGGGGCTGCAGATCATGTTGCTTTTGCTGTTTATAGTGCTAGGAGGCAGAATGTCGTGCTTAAATGAAAAGGCCAGATGAGATCTGTGGGGCCCTGTGCCTAGGGCAGGGCTGCAGGGTTTGCACTGGCTTTTATTAGCATTATTCTTATTATCTACAGAATGAGAACAAACCTTTCTGCTGGAGCATTAGGCAGGCTGTGCTGGGGAAGACTCTCACCACAACAGTCAAAGCAGGAGTGATGTCGGCAGCCTGGCAACCAAGGAGACCCCCACCCCTCGTGGGCGCTCCCTCTGGCTGGTCTCCTGCCCTGATGGGGTGGGGCTGTCCATGGTTGCCAGGTTGACCACGTCCCTCCTGCTTTGGAGTCCTGTTGTGGTGTGAGTCTGGGCCCAGTCTTTCCCCCAGCTTGCAGCCTGCCTGATGCTCCAGCAGAAAGGCTTATCCTCCTACAGTGGGTGATGATGATGATAAATCTCCTGCTCACATGAGACCCAGGCTTCTCTAGGGGATCCTTGATCTTCTGGGCTTTACCAGAAAAGCTCAGATGAAACAGGGACCCGGCTCCCAAAAGTGCTGGTTCTGCATCTGAAGCCCAAAGTCCTGTTGTTGCAGCTGTACTTCCTCCTGGGCCTGGGCACTGCCCCTTGCCTGGAGGGCAGGGGAGGAGGCCCTGAATCCTTTGATCTCTCTAGGGGACGGATACTGAGGATGAGCACCTGTGGTATTGTAGTGCAAGAACTGAATACTAGGCTGATAATGTGGGGTGTGGGGGCAGTGCCTGTACGGGTTTTAGGTAAGGGCAGCGGAGGATGTGAGGGGTGGGGGCTTTAGGGAGGCACAGGGGAAGATGGAGAGAGACCCAAGTGTTTAAAAATCATGAGTCAGTTCCCAAAAGGTCCGGAGATTGATGTCAAGATAATGAGATTTTAAACATAAAACATGCTGTTGGTTCTTTAGATTTGCCTTCTAGTATCTGAACCTGGTCGCACTTGGGTCACATTTTCGGTCTTTTCTGTGCAACCCTGAGGGCTAGAAACTTGAAGTTTTTTCAGATGAAACCCAAGATTCTCTAGTAATCCCATGACTCCAGAAGCTGGGGCCTTAAGAAAAACAGTAAATATCATGAAACTTGCCATTAAATCACAAGAGTTGGCAACACTGGTAAGGGCAGGGGTTCTAAGGGGCTGGGGTCTTGTTGGCTAGGGCCCTCTGCCCCATTTGCCAGGAGCTGCCACTGCAGCCACTCATCTGGCTGTGAGCACATGATACCAAAGTGTGACACCTGCCTGGGAGGCAGCTGCTTGGCTCCTCTCCTCACTGCTCCGCTCTTAATTACCAAGAGAAGGCAACAGAGCTGATGACTCATTCACTTCTCCCAAGCAGGGCTTGGCAAGCCTTGCCTTTCGCTGCTCAATGGGGTTCTCCCTCACATTCGGAGGCCTTGGGAGCAGAATGGGGCGCTGACACTCCATTCAGCCGACACTAGCCAGCCCTGGGCATTTTATTTCAGTGTAGACATACCCGTAGGGGCCAGGTTGGCCCTACCCAACCTGTTGCCATTCACACCACCACACTGGGGATGTAAAACACTTGGCCCTCGCTTGGCTCTGCTGTGAGTGAGGGTGAGGGGCAGGGACTCTGTGCACAGGGGGCACTCCACATGCAGTAATAGGAAGTGGGGGGTGGAGTGGAGTGGATTCTCCAGGTTCCCCCTGATTTGGGGCTAAAGAGAGCAGTGAGCCCCTCCTGCACTCAGACACGCATTAGCAGCTCAGATCAATTCTGCTCACTTGCTGCTTCATTATTCATGAGCTACAGCCCGGCTCCCTCTATGCAGTAACCCAAGACCCCTGCTCTGGAGAGATGGGATGCCTGCTGAAGGGAGGGAGCTGAGCAAGAGGGAGGGGTACGCGGAGCACCCTGCATTAAAGGACAGACAGTGCAGGTGTCGTGGTGGGGAGAAAGAAAGTGCTCCTGAAAGGGTTAACAGCAGTAGGTCTGGCTGGGATCTTTGCCCTTCTCATGTAGTTGAATCCAGCTTCTTCATGTAGACTCTATACCTAGATCATTGTTATCACTGCAAGCACAGGAGGGAGAGGGAGGGAGGGAAGGAGAGACAGTTTTGTCTGCTTTATGTTTCCCTTTTAGCATTAGCAGGGGCTGTAACCAGAGCACAGTGTGCTGGCTTGGTGCCCGCCTGGTGCTCATGTGCAGGGGGAGGGCAGAGAGGCAACACGGACCATACTACACAGGGGAGAGGGAGCTGGGCCAGCATTTGCAGATGTAGTGATACTGGCACCTAACCTCAGTGAATCGGCACAGAGCCATGTATAGGACCCAGGAGTCCTGACTCTCAGCTTCCCCTGCTGTAACCCACTAGACGCTACTCCCTTCCCAAAGCTGGGAATGAAACCCAGGATGCTTGACTTCCAGCTCCCCCTGCTCTAACTCTCTAGTCTCTGGTGCCCTTCTTTCCAATTCAGGAAATGATGATAAATCCAGAATATGGCAAGAATTTTCAGCTTACTATTCACAACCAACTATTCACAACCAAGATCCCAGCCCACTGCCCCTCATCTGCATCCCTGACCTGTACCCCAGCTCCCCATCCTGCCTCTAGTCCCTGTACCCCCAACCGCAGCTCCCTCCCATGCTGAGGGATGAAGGGGAGATGGTCTTGTGTCTTCATTCTTGATCCAGATCCCAAAGCAGGAGGTTTGGACTCTGGGACTGGACCATCACTAGATCTTGGACAGGTTGGTGCCTCAAGGCCTGGCCCAGCCGGAGGCCCGGTCCTTACTGTTTCTCCAGTGGGGCACACCCAACAGGAAGGAAAACATGGGGATGAGTTAGTCCTCATTGCTGGTTCTTCTGGCTCCAGTGGAGCTGCCCTCCTCCTCCCAGAATCCCAGGCAATCTGCGGGGGAAAGTTCCTGTTCCACTGGGCCTTGCTGTGGCTTGGTCTGTACTGAGCAGGAGCCGGCCAGCTGCCTGTATGACAGGCCCCAATGGCATCCCTGTGGCACGCGCTGCTGGCCAGCAGCCAAGGCCAGGCTGGAGATCGAGGTCACCACATCAGCTGGAAGCTCTGATGGAGCCAAAAGGCTCATGCTAGAAACTATTGGTCTGTGTCCTAGAGCGGGGGTCAGTAGTGGGATGGGACTCCAGGGGCTGATGGAAGTACTGGGGGCCTAGGGTCTGTGCCAGCCTAGAAGGGGGGACAGTAACCAGGGGTTTGAGCCCCGTCCCCAGTGGGGATTCCCCCCCAGTGCAGCCCCTGTCTATGGGGTTCCACCCATGCTCAGACCACCTGGCTAATGGGTTCCCCACCCCCACCCCCAAGGTGAGAGACAAACTCCAGATTACTGGGTACCATCCCTAGCTGCTAGAGCCTTTAATTTGCCACCTCTGGGAGTGAGTTAGTGGCAGCCACAAAGAGAACCAGAGATTTTCTGTCTGTAGCACTGGCTGTTGGTGGAGCTCTCATCTGCCCCAGTCACTCCCTCTCCCAGCAGGAGATGCTTTAGGGGAGCGGGGAAAGTACAGTAAAGCTCTCATCTGAGGCAGTGTAGGAAATGGGGGAAGTGATAGCTCTGTGAGGAGCTCTCTGCTGCTCCCAGCAGGAGGTGCTCTAACAGCAGTGTAAATGCTGTACCCAAGAAACAGGGAAAGGAACAAGCTGGTAAAAGGCTGCAGCTCGTTAAAGCCCCTAATCAGCCCGGACCCATTGTGTTCATTTGGCTTGTATGCCTTTGATCAGTGACATTAGTGACCCATGTAGCAGGCAAGTGGTTGTGGATGATGAAGGGGTCGGATTAGAGGTTTTTAAGGCCTGGCTTGACAAAGCCCTGGCTGGGATGATTTAATGGGTGTTGGTCCTGCTTTGAGCAGGGGATTGGACTAGATGTCCTCCTGAGGTCTCTTCCAACCCTAATATTCTATGATTCTAATGGGGCATCATATGTGAGGACTGATTCTGACATTAAACAACCCTGTCTGTCAGACACCCTCCCCCCAGGTCCCTCTCCAATAAGGGGGCTGAATATATTGCCTTAGCTGATGGGAAGCACAGGCCAAAGGTTCAATAATGCTGCCCTGAGAGCAAAAGCCGCTGAGGATTCACTTGCAGGGCTGGCAGGTTCCTCTTCTCTGGCTCCTTTGGCTTCTGATTTGCTGGTTTGAATCTGGTCCAGGTCATTGGCCACCAAGGGTGTCCCCAACTGCTGTCCCACATGAGCCGTATTTGGTGGGCCCAGTCTGATTTCCAGTCATGCCTTATCATCAAAAACCACCTATACAGCTGCTTCTGGGCACTGTTGGCAGTGTCAGGAGAGGGGCCCTCTCCCTCTGCCCCATCACGGCAGGATAATAATTAATATTAGAATTTAATTAATTGCTCTCCCCAGGCATCCCTGCAAGCCAGGCCAGGCTGAAACATGCTGGCTGAGTGAAGGCTGTACTTGATTCTTCAGGGTTGTCAGTCTGCTATCAGTGTCATGTGGGCCTGCCCCCACCAGGGCATACACAAGAGTATCCCAGGGCCCAGGTCATGAATATAGTGCTGGAGGGGCAGCTGGTGCATGGGGAGTGGGGCAGGCCTCCTGCTCACGAATGCTGTGCATGGCTGTTATGCCACGTGCATCCTCGCTTTCTGTAAGAGTAGAAGGAAAAGGAGTACTTGTGGCACCTTAGAGACTAACCAATTTATTTGAGCATAAGCTTTCGTGAGCTACAGCTCACTTCGTCGGATGCATCCGATGCTTCATCGGATGCTGTAGCTTACGAAAGCTTATGCTCAAATAAATTGGTTAGTCTCTAAGGTGCCACAAGTACTCCTTGTCTTTTTGCGAATACAGACTAACACGGCTGTTACTCTGAAACCTGTAAGAGTAGAGTTGGAGCCTCCAGGTACAGGTTGCCAGGTCTTCTCAAGGCCAATGCCCTATTCCTACTGGGTCCCAAGGCCACGGAGAATGAAAGCCAAGAGGGCCGTTGTCAGTTCTTGCGATGTCAATCACCAGGCCTGTTCATGAGCCCCTCCCACATCACAGGCAAGGAGCGGAGTTTTACAATGCACTCTCTGGAGATGTGGCAGCAGGACATTTATTACCCCTATCACTCCCTCAGAAATGGCTTGACGGAATGTGCTGAAAGTTCGGAGGCTCAATATTTCATGAGGCCAGAAAATGCTGATACTCACATTTGAGACAATCAGAGGCAGAAGGAAAAGTTGTGCTTTCAGGTCTTCTGTTTTGATGTTGCATTTTAATTAGGTGACACAGCCTGCAACCTGGCTGCAGTTCATTAAAGTGTGTGCGTGTTTTCTTTTAATCCCACCGGCAGTTAATCTCCCCCCTCCCATCTGAAACCGGCACATTCATTACAATTGATGACCATGAAGGGACCTAGATTTGCAGTAGCCAAATTGTATGAATTAAAGGGACAGAGTCAGGCTGATGTAGCCATAGTTATTCTGTTTGTTATTTGAAGTGTGGTAGTGACCAGTTGGCTCAATTGATGCTGGGTCCCTGTTGTGCTGGGCACTTCACAAACAATGCATCAGGTGTCCATGGTGGTTTTTAAAATCAGCTATTACCTTTGATTAAAATTGAAGGAATTTTAAAAAATCTAATTCAGCTGATGCCAGTGATGTTGTTTGTCCTCATTTATTTAAAAATATACACAACAGCATTGCGCTGTGATCCTTCCCCAACCCCTCTAATAATGCCACAGTGTGGAGGCACTGGACAGGGGGTCAGGAAACTTGGGTTCAGTTCCCAGCTCTGCAACTGAGCTTCTGTGTGACATTTTGTAAACTGAGAATAGCAACACTCCCTTTCTCCCACTTGGTAGGAACTATCTCTTCCTGGATATATGTACAATGCCCAGACTAGTGCGGCCCACGTCCTTGGTTGTAATATGAATAATAATACCCCGCTGGTAAGCTGCTAGGCTTTGGACCATTACTGAGCACTGGAGTACTCCAGTGCCATGCACCAGTGTCTTCAGCAGTCATTAAATGCCAATTCTGGCGAAGTAGAGTTTTACACACTCTTTATGCAGGGGTGAGCAATGACACATGGCACAGGCAGGGACAGTCAGGCCCCTTCCTTTCTTCATTTATTCTTTAAAGAGTGATGTCTACTTTTTTGCCCTCTTTGAAAGCTTGGGGCTATGAAAGTAGACTGGCCTATTTCACAACTGGCTTCTAGTCACTTCCCCTCCTTTGTTTGCGCAGACTGTGGCCCAAGCCAGTGTTGAGTTTGTGTTGCCAAAGCTGCAGAGAGGAAGGTTTCCATTTTTAAATAGAAGTTGTTTACATTTAGGAACAATCACAAGCACATTTGTGATTTATGTTGGTCCAGATGTTCAGCACTGGGCAAGGCCAAGAATGTGTGTTTGCACACTTGATGTGTGTCGTTAGTGAGAGTGCACAACAGCTGTGATAACTGCACTTATAAATGACTCACTAGATGTCTGGTCAATTCCACATATTTACTGTGATTGCATGTCTATTCATGATAACTTCATTCTTGCATTTGACCACCAAATGCACATGTGTTTTCAAGTGTGAAATATGAGCATGCACATCTGCCAATTTGGGCCATTCACCTTTTAACTGTTCCAAGCAGATTGAGTTGTAGATGTAACCAAAAATACGTAAAGATCTCTGATAAGAATGAGGGGGCCAGTTGCTGTTGAGGGGACCTCATAAATATATACAAACAAGGTTTCTTGATCCTAATTTGTTACAAACTAGTGTCAGTCAAAGACAGAAAGCGCCCTTTCTTTGTGGCCACTTTAAATCCATTGTTTAAAAACCTAAATATTGGCCATTATCTGTGTCTCTTTAAATGTATCCCCAGCCTATGAGTTAAAGCCATGTTATCTGACCCTCTTTCATCATCAGTTCTGTTAGCTATACTTGAGGAGATGGAGGCTAATCCTGTTGCCAGCGGGAATGGATTTTGGTGTCATCCTTTGGGACTGGGGATGAGGGGCATCACAGACACCGAGATAAACTTGAAAGGATTAAAAACTCTGGGCCATTTAAATGTGTCTCAGGAGCTGTGTTTGTACTGGAGAGAATCAGGTATATTATGGGGATCACACTGCCATCTTCTGCATTTGGTCCTCTGGACTCCTTTAGGTCCCGGAAGAAAGACAATGGGGAGAGTTTTGGTGGGACTGAGCATTGGCAAGTCTCTCAGAGTCCTGTCGCCCCTATGGTGGCCAGCTCCTCTGAGGGAACCAGTAAGACAGTCCCCAGGTTACCACCCAGCTCAACAGGCCCGTGTTACGCTGTGTATGCTGCACAATGTGTGCTGGGGAGTTCTTTTCTGCCAGTGATTCTCCGTACCCTCCCATTATGTCAGGGGCTGATCAAGGTGCCTGCGTTCTCCACCATTTGTCACAAGGCAGGGTTTTTAATTGTTCAAACTCCACCAACCAAATAGCCAAATTTAGTTCCCCCGCCCCCCCCCCCGCCCCCCCCGCCGCATCTCTGGCTTTCACTGCCTCCTCTCTCAGTCCTGCTGGGCATACTTCCTGCAGCTCTGCTCCCACTGCCAGCCTCTCCTTGGGGCTCCCGCAAACCTTTTGTAGCCCCAGGTCAGCCCTGCTCCCTTAATTGGCCAAACCGGGAGCACCTGCTCTGGCACCCAGGAACTGGACCCACTTCATTGAGTGGGGCCAGCCACCCATTGACCTGGGGCTTGTTATTAACAAAGGATTTGGCAAAATCTAAGGTTAACAGAAATGCCTGCGTGGGTTGGAGCCAGATACTGTTCCCATGTACAGCACTGTGAATGTGGAGTCATTCACTGCCTTCACGGGAGAAAGGGCTGGAGTATGATCTGCCTCTTCCCAGGCTGCTGTGCTTTGCGCTAGGGGCAGGAAGAGTCATGCCAGAGAGTCACTCTTTCCCCTCAGACAGGTGTGCTTTGCATTGGGTGGTAGTGGAAGTCTCTCCTGACTCCTGGTTCCTACTGCCCATGGCAGAAATGGCTCCTCGGACACATTATGAGCATGCTCTGCATGCCAGCAGTACTTCAGCACCAGTGTGTGTTTAAAGTCAGCTCTTGCTATAGAGTCATGTCCGGGTGCTAGGTAGCCCCTCTCCTGCACTTAGTGCAGCATGGCAGGGTCTTAACTGAAACATCATGAAAGAACTGGTGCGTGGTGATGTCTTGGGGCCAAGGACGTATTTCCAATATTAGCATGTGCACCCAGAGTAATGGGGCTGACACTATTTCAGTAGCTGGGCTCCAGCTTGTTCTCAGCCGTGTAACAGGTTCCTCAAGTTCATGGACAAATCCTGCTCTGATACTCACATTCAAGGGCAGAATGGGCCCCACGATATGCTATGCATCTGATGAAGTGAGCTGTAGCTCACGAAAGCTCATGCTCAAATAAACTGGTTAGTCTCTAAGGTGCCACAAGTACTCCTTTTCTTTTTACGAATACAGACTAACACGGCTGTTACTCTGAAACCAGGAAAGGTACTGATACCCTTGGGAACGTTGGTGGTGTAAGTGCAGAAGGACCCCTTTGGGGAATGGAAAGGACATAGCCCTAGAACCCAAGTAGTTTGACCCAGCTGCTCAGTTGCATAATTACTTGGCAGGAAGGGGTGTGAGTGAGGGAAAGACTCTGACTGAATGAGTCTGTCTCAATAGTGTCATTAGAACGGCGGGCATCTCCTTGGATCATGAGCCTTCTCTGGGCTTAGCACATGTTTAGCTTTCCGGAGCCTGGTGTGCAGATGTCTTCTGCTGTGTGATTGCTTCCAGTGAACCTGTCTTCTTTCTGTAGCACCCGTTTCTGTGTTACCTGGTGCTGATGCAGTCACACAGATCAGCCCCGCTCCCACCAGAATGACAGTCAAGGGATGGCTTTGCCTAAAAGGCACTTTCTGCTTCGTGTTTGCTGTGCAGCTAAGCGTCATGCATCCCCCAGGCATTTTCAGGGAGCATAGTCACTGGGACGTTTCAGCGCTTTCCCCACCACTGGTACTGCTTCTCCGTGACTAGCCCCAGTGGGCGTGCTGGTGCAGGCAGGACAAGGTAGCCCAGGCTGTGGTGTTGCTGTGTCATCCAATCCTGCAGGGAGCAGATCTATACAACACAGTTATTAAACCACCTATCCCCTCTCTACACTAGTGCTGCACCAACACCAGGCGAGCCACACCCCTGGTGAGAGAAGTCTAGTAACACACACACACCTTCCTGTATTTTCCCCTCCGCAATATACACACACACCTCTTATACCCACCCCTTCCAATACGCACACTTCCTTTCGTTGCACCCGCCTGTCTTCAGGCAGAGCTTTGCTAAGTAGACTCAGGAATATGTGTCCCTTTCGTCTGTGAGCAGATACGAGTGGCAGCACACCACTTTGTACACAGGGACTGCTTGTCCCTCTCCCTCTCTGTCCCCAGCTTTCACCCTCTTCTCAGAGACTAATTTTAGAAGCGGGGGGAGGGGGGGTGAATCTCCATCTTCAGGAAATGCCAGAGGAACCCAATTCCTATTGGTGCCTCCACCATGCAAGGCTAACCTCATAGCCTGGGCTGCTTCCTGCTCTAGCCATCCTGGTAACCATGCCTCTTGGCCTGGAGAGTCAATACTTGCAGTTACACATTAGGATCCCAGCAGTGAATGGAGAGCCCCTGCAGTGATGTGTTAGTGGATAATCATAGAGCCAGAGTGAGAAGCAGCTCTAACACAGCTGGAGAGAACAGGCTTCAGAATCACCAGTACCCAGATATTTCCTGAATCTGGAGAGACAATAAATCACATGGACCTGTCTGACTTGTTCAGTGCAGAAAAGCAGCCCTTGCCACTGTGTGTGTGTTACATGTCTGCTGCAATATAGCATGTGTGTGCACCAGTGCCCTTTGCTAGCTGGAATCAGAACTACTCCATTTGTGTCATAGCCCTGACTGCTAACAGAGAAGTCTCCTTTAGCTGAAGTGATAGGGGTGTGGGCTTTCAGAGCAGGAGGATCTGAACTCTGTCCTTGATGTTGCTGTGGCCATGGTGATGACCATAAAGTACCTGGGTGCCCAGACACTTGTCACAGTATGTATATGTACAGATTCTCACATGTGCATTTACATACGGATGGGTTACACAAGAAGCTGCTGGAGCCAGGATTCCCACAACTCTTCATACAACTGATTTATGATAAAGACCTTGTTCAGGGCCAGCCCCAAAGAACGAGCGAGGCTCGGTTGATGTGAGCTGATCCTTCTGCCTGTTGGGTGCTGGGGAGAATGATGGTCACCGGGCTGGCAAGAGGCTTCAGGAGAAACGCTAATGATCCTGTGTGTGTAGGCCATGGGCTGCGATCTGGTATTTATTCAGTAGGAGGCAGTGATAAGTTAGCATTGAGGCAATAGCCCAGTGTAGTGCCAGGGGTGCTGTACTGCAGGTAGTGGTGTTGGTATTGGGAGGGGGCACGTTCCCATCTGAGTTAATTCTGAGTCCAATGTCCCAGTGCAAGGCAGGGTAGTGCTGTGCTGCCAGATGGGGTTGTCTTTCAGATGAGGTATAAAACTGACATCTTGACCATTTGGGATCATTAAAGATTCTGGGTAAAATTTTCAGAACCATGTATGTGACTCAGCAGCATAAGTCCCATTTTCAAAAGCAACCTAAACACTTAGGAGCCAAGTACGTACTGTAACTCCTCACTTAACGTTGTAGTAATGTTCCTGAAAAATCTGACTTCAAGCGAAACGATGTTAAGCGAATCCAATTTCCCCATAAGAATTAATGTAAATGGGGGGGTTAGGTTCCAGGGAAGTTTTTTTCACCAGACAAAAGACTATATATATATACACACACACACACAGTATAAGTTTTAAACAATTTAATACTGTACACAGCAATGATGATTGTGAAGCTTGGTTGAGTTGGTGAAGTCAGAGGGTGGGATATTTCCCAGGGAATGCCTTACTGCTAAATGATGAACTAGCACTCGGCTGAGCCCTCAAGAGTTAACACGTTGTTATTAATGTAGCCTCACACTCTACAAGGCAGCACAAATGGAGGGAGGGGAAACAGCATGGCAGACAGAGACAGAGACACATCCTATGTGAGAGAGAGAGATGCGCATTGCCCCTTTAAGTACGCTGACGCCACTCTAAGTACATTGCCTTTTTAACTAGATCAGCAAGTTGAGAGAGCAGCTGCTGCCAGCAAGCTCCCTCTGTCCTGAGCCCTGTCGTGTCCGTCCCCCGCCCCACTCTATGGAGATGGGGTAAGCGGGGGGGGGGCAGGAGCCGGGGGAGGGGGACACCCTGACAGTAGCCCCTCTCTTTCCCCGCCCCAGCACAGCAAGCAGGAGGCTCCCAGGAGCAGCTCCAGGGCAGAGGGCAGGAGCAGCACAGGGCAGTGCGGGGAGGGACAGCCTGCTGGGTGGCTGCCACGCAGGGAACTTAGGGGAGCAGGGAGCTGATGGGGGGCCTGCTGATCCACCCTGGTTCCAAGCCCCCACCAGCTTGCTGCAATGGGCTGCTCTTCCTGCAAGCAGTGGACAGAGCAGGCGGCTGCCAAACAACATTATAAAGGAGCATTGCACAACTTTAAAGGAGCATGTTCCCTAATTGATCAGCAACGTAACGTTAACCGGGACGACTTTAAGTGAGGGAGAAAAAAAAGAGGAGTACTTGTGGCACCTTAGAGACTAACAAATTTATGCCCAAATAATTTTGTTAGTCTCTAAGGTGCCACAAGTTTTTTTGTTTTTTTGGTTTTTTTTTTTTGCTGATAGGGACTAACACAGCTACCACTCTGAAACCTGTCACCATGTAAGTGAGGAGTTACGGAAAATCATTTTTGAAAATGGCACATAGGCTCCTTACACACTTTGGAAAATGGTACCTTCTATGTCCTTTTTGGCAATAGAGGACTTTTACCTCTGGTGTCCTCTTTAAGTTCCTCTTTAAATAATTGTATTCTCTCTGATTGGGGTATAATAATCTTCTGTGCTTCCTGTCCTGAACCTTGGCTTAGCTTTGCTATTGAGCAGCTGCTGCATTCCAGCCCAGAGGCAACTGTATTTCCGTGGTGAAGGAAGAGATCCCTATGTATAGCATGTGGTCTGTACAATTCAAAGCACTTTGGTATCCTTGTGGATGAAAGGCACTCTAGAAATATAAGATAATGTTATTTATTATTAATTAGTCTCGGGTGTATCTGAGGATGGTGGTCAGGAATTCACTGGCCCCAGCAACTCATTAGAGGCTTACATGTTACGATTGTTTGCTCAAAGCTAACCTTCTAGAAACTGAATGCATCCGATGAAGTGAGCTGTAGCTCACGAAAGCTTATGCTCAAATAAATTTGTTAGACTCTAAGGTGCCACAAGTACTCCTTTTCTTTTTGCGAATACAGACTAACACGGCTGCTACTCTGAAACTTTCTAGAAACTAATTTTGATCTGTTCAGCCCTGATTTATGTAGCAGATCTACTAGCAGACTCCACCCCAATGCTCACCAGATTAAACTGTCTTAGTCCTCTATGGAAAGGCCAGTCATGCTCACAGCCTGAGTCTCCATTTCCCAGCACCTTGTACAGCCATTGACACCAGTGCAGAGGGGTACACATTGGTGTAAATGACTGTCAAAGGTGCAGGGGTTGGAGACCCAGGCCCACAAGCCCCATCACCACCTCCCCAGAGCAGGGGAGAAGGTGGAAGTAAGTAAATGAGCCTGGATGTCACCTGGTTGAGGACAGGCTAAGAACCAGACCAGAGACTCATCTTGAAGGGTATTTTTAAAAGGAGTTTGTCTTTCTTTTCTGTCCTGTTGCTCTTGATCTGGAGCTGGATTGGAGGCAGCATCCCATGGTGCCTCTCTCTGCCTGTGTCCATGTGGAGATGGTAGAGTTTCTGAGTAATTACCTGGACGGAGACAGCTGGATCTGGCTTGTCTGTCTCACCAGGTGTTGAGTTGGAGGGTGGCAGTTGTAGTCATTTGCACCCTGCATGTGACACTAATGCACACAAAACATCCTAGGGCATCATCCCATCCCAGCTGGAAAGTGGAAGATTTTCCCTTGGGCAGCTTGGTTCCCTCTGCGCTTAAGGCACTGTGGGGCCTGTAAGCTGTGGATCCTCTCCCAGGCTCGTCCCCGCCCCCCAGCTCGGTAGTTGGTTCCTCCTAGTTGTCCCATGAACTGCTGACCCAAGGTTCATGGTGGCAAAGCCATGCTCAGCCCTATTCTCATGGGATGCCCTCCTCTCATCCATTTGGACAGGGTATTGGGCAGCAGTGGAGATGGGGGAGCATAGGGGAGTAGGGAGGGCTGGAACACAGAGTGTTCATGAACTCTTATTCCTAATGGAAGGGGTCCGTCCTACTTCTCTACTGCTGACAAGGAGCCAGTTCCGTGAGCAGCACCGGCGGCAAGCTGGTTAGGGTGATTATTGTGACTGCACTGTGCTCGAGCTCTCCAGCAAGGTGATTTGAAAGGAAGAGTGGGAGACATGCAAGGTGCAGGGAGGGGAATTGGCCTGGACTTCCATGGGATGGGAGGAGGCGGAATGAGGCCCAGACACACACACGGGCAGAGAGAGGGGCAGTTTGGAAGCATTTGCGAGCAGTTTCTTTGCCTGCCATCTCTCCCCTGCCCGGATGTTTGTTGTGCAGGTTTCTGGGCGGCTTTGTAAGAGATTCCCATCTCCCTTTCCTGCTCCCCCTCCATGCAGACTCTGCTTCTGGAAAGGCCTGTGGAGTTCTTGGCTGGAGATTTTTTTTTTGCTGTGTGCCTCTGGACATCCTGTGCACAGGATAACCTCCGGTCCACTTTCTTTCTTTCTTTCTCTCTCTCTCTCTCTCTCTCTCTCTCTCTGTCTGGACCCAGGCAGTGAGAACTGCCCAGCCCTCAGTCTCTCATAGCACATGTCCTGTCCTACCCACAGCTCCCCATGTGCCCTCCTGTTTATGTCCGTGTCCAGTCACATCCGATGACCCCTGTTAAGCCCTCAGCCCCCTTTGAACCCATAAACCCGCTCTAATCATTAGACAACACTCCTCCTCATCCCAAAACTAAGCCCCTTGACATGCCACAGACTGGAAAGCCAAGACTCTAATTAAATATGGTCTCCACTCACAGAGCCCTGATTAATCAGGTCCTTTTCCCATGATGCTCTCGGGTCACTTTTGGAGCACTATCCTCTCCTTGTCCTCACATTATCATGTACAGTGTTTAAAGCTATGTCTACAATACAGATCTTACAGTGGCACAGCTGTACCACTGCACCGCTGTAATGTCTCCCATGTAGCCGCTCTATGCCGATGGGAGAGAGCACTCCCATGGACATAATTAAAGCACCCCCAACGAGCGGTGGTAGCTATGTTGGCGAGAGAGCGTCTGTCACTGACGTAGTACTGTCCACCTTGGAGCTTTTGTCGGTGAAACTTATGTTGGTTGAGGTGTGTTTTTTTCACACCTCTGACTGACAAAAGTTTTACTATCAAAAGTGCTAGTGTAGACAAAGCCTAAGTGTCTTTGGCATTTTGTCATTCACTCAGTGTGTGGCGGGGGCATTTTATACGCCCACCCACATCCCTGAAATCTTCCACACAGTACTCAAGCAAGAGTATCCCCTAATGAAAGGCCACTGGTATGCAAGAGGCCTAGACAAGAGCAGGGCTTGCATGCTGTTGTTAGAGCAGATTTCTTCCTCCCGGGGGGGGATGAGGCTGTCTTTGCCATGCCCAGGGTCTGTGTTGGTACCATGTGGTGGTGAGCTCCAAAGTGACTCTGGCTGCCTGAATGGAGGTTTCCCTCAAAGAGCCAGATTCATCGCTAAGGATGGGGCTGGTTGGATGGGTTGTAGGGTTGAGAGGGTGCAAGGCCCTCCTTTGCTCTGCTAGGAGGTTTGTGCCATCTGTTAGCCTGAGCGTGCTGCATACCACTGCCACCTGCCAGGAGGTGTAACCCTGATCCCTGAGTTCACTCTGCTATCTGAGGTACTGCTATACAGGTACAGGTATATGCTGTACAGGTGACATATGGAAGCCAGACACTGGCTTGCTGGGTGACCTTGGGTAGTCACTCCAGCGCTCTGTGACTCAGTTTCCCCATTTTTAAAGCACTTTGAGGTCTGCGTGTTCTGCACCTTGCCGTATCCTGTCTCCTAACCTCCTCCTGCAATATAGACTCACCTAACCCTCTCTCCTGACCCGACTGTACCTCCTGTCCCTGCTCCAGCCTCTGATGCTCCTGCACTTCCTGCATGGTCGTGCCTCCTGGCCCTGTCTCTGGCCCTTAACCTTACTCTGTCCCTAATTCTTCTCTCTTAACCTTCCTCTGTACCTTACTTCTAACCCACTCCATCCCCAGGCCCTATCCTGCAGTATCTCCTAGCCCTAATTTTATTGCATCACTAGTTTAATACCATGGTGCCTGCACTGATATCTATGAGGTGTGGGGGCTCACTAACATGAAAAGGGGAGCTGTTCCTCCTGCCTCTCTCTTCCTTGGGAGTAACACCATACGCAAAGATACCGGCCAAGAAGAACCAGCCATGTTTGGCCCTCAGAGTACTTTGGCTTACTTTCTTCATCTCCCGTGGTTAGCAATGTTTTTGTAGCCGTGTTGGTTCAAGGATATGAGAAAGACAAAGTGAGTGAGGTCATATGTTTTATTGGACCAGCTTCTGTCATGGAAGGGACAAGGTTTCGAGCTATACAGAGCTCTACACAGACGCTCTGATTTCCTTCTCCAGACTTGAAGAAGAGCTCTGTGTAGCTTGAAACTTTGTACCTTCAGCCAACAAACGTTGGTCCAATCAAAGATATTACCGCACCTACTTTGTCTTTCTCTTCCTTCACCTCTGTGTTACCAGTGCTGTCCCAGGCTCCTGCCCTCCAATGAGAGATGAAATCCTGGTGTCCATTCATTCACACTTCCAAATACCCCGCTCCCCTGCTTCAGACTGCCTCCTCCTGCCCCTTGGGTCTCACCCCTCCCCTGCTCCTGCTTTCTGGATCTATGAGCAGGGGAGTCCCCAGCCCTGAGAATGCACATGGCCAGAGTAATCGGCTGATCCCTTCAGCTTCCCTTTGGCCCCATCATAGTCTCTCTCTTGCTCATTCTGCTGTTCCTGTCTCTCTCTTTCTCTGAATTCACAGTGTTTTTATTTTCCTTTCAGATGAATGCCCCCACCCCTGCCTTTTGACTGGTTCAGGTACTTTGTTCCTGGGGTGGGTGGGGCTCTGTCAGGAGCATCAGAGGCCAGGAGAGAACTGCTGAGCTGACAGGCTGCCACCAGCAAGATGGCTCATTAGCCTTTGGCCTCTGGGGAAATAGGAGTGAAGCAGATACCAGTGAGGGAAAGGGGAATGTGGGGCAGGCAGGGGCAGAGATAAAGGCAAAGCTGCTCACTTGGCCCTCTGTCCCAGAGGGGATCCCCATGGAGAGTGTTTTCCATGCGTCCATTTATAGCCTTGCTCTGTCCCCAGTAGAACAAGAATTTCCCGTGATCCCCTAGGGATTCTGGTTCGCTCCGTGAGTGCTGGGGGCACGGGCAGCTGAGGCACCACACAGGTGTAGGGACAGCAGCATCTTTATCAGGAAATCCCACCCTTCCCCGCAAGCTGCTCGTTTTCTCGACTCTGTTGGGAGGAGGAAAAGGCAGAGTTTAAGTCCGGGGACTGGGAGTTGGGGCTCTGGGCTCTATTCCCAGAGTGTTGTGTATTAGTTGGGGCAGGGGCTATATGGCGTCTAGGACTCCTAGGTTCTATTCCTGACTCCACCACTGACCTTGAACAATTTCTTTCATCCCTCTGTGCCAAATATCCCCATGTGTAAAAATGGGGCAGATGATACTGACCAACCTTTCCATGCATCCATCCGTGTACTTGTATGACCCTCATCTCTACTAGCTCCCAGAATCCCATGGACTCCTCAGAGGGGGAGGTTATAGCAGTGCAAGGTGTTATTGCTAGTAAGTGCCTCTGGTCGTCAGAGAGGTCCCATGTGTGGCGGCAGTCCAAATGTTGAAGCCCATCTCTTCCCATCACTAACCCTGCTGATCCTGGGGACCTGGGAGCAAACAGGTTGCTGGGGCACAGACCCATACC
This sequence comes from Chelonia mydas, assembly GCF_015237465.2. NCBI lineage: Eukaryota > Metazoa > Chordata > Testudines > Cheloniidae > Chelonia > Chelonia mydas. The sequence goes on from NC_051260.2 coordinate 189,334, forward strand.
CCAGAATATGGCACGAGCTTCAGTTTTGCTGCTTACAAACAAGCCACATCTATTTCTGTTTCCCTGATTTCATTGACGTCACCCAGCTGAAGCCTCCAGGTGCAGAATCAAGCGTACAAGAGCATCTGAGAAGCCAAAGGGGGAAGTGCTTTCCTTCTGCCAGTTCCAGACCACAGGGGGCAAGAGTTCAAACACAGAGGTTGGGGTGTCTCTTACCTATTGGCCTTCTGGGATTGAGGATCCAGTGTGCTCCCCTTCCTTCCACATGACAAACCACTGGTTCAGCAAACCGCTCCTGAAATCACCCGATCCCATGGTGATGAGCACACTGTAGATCAGACATGGTCTCAAAGCCCCTCTGAGTTCTTCCTGCTCCTTATTATGCATCATTACTTGTAATGAATAATTAATTATAGAAGGTACAATAATAGGACACAGCACTTCACTAGCACCTTCTGCCGGAGGATCTAAAAGCTCTTTGCAAAACCCATCACCTGCTTGTGAGAATTGCTATCCCCGTTTAAGGATAGCAGAGAGAGAAGTGGCTGTCCCAGTGCCACACAGCGCAGTGGAACTAGGAATAGAACCCAGAAGTCCTGACCCCCAGTTTGTTGCTCTAATCCCACTCCACTTTCATAGCTGAGAATAGAGCCCAGATTCCAGACTCCCAACTGCAACCTCCCTGCGCTAACCACTAGACCCTACTACTGTTCCAGAGATGGAAATAGAATCCAAGAATACTGACTCCCAAACTACATCCCTTCTCTAACCCAGTAGACCCCACTACCCTCCCAGAACTGGGAATAGAACCCAGGGTCCTGACTTCCCGTCTCCTCCTTTAGCCATTATAGATGCCACGGGAGGAACTTAGCTGGCAGTTCTATCCAGGAAGCATGCATAAGTGTGAATAGCCTTCAGCTCCCAATTTCACACATGTTGCCCCCTGCAGGGATAAGAGGAACAAACACTTGTAGGTATTTTTTAAGATCATAGATATTACTAAAAGGAAAAGGACTTGTGGCACCTTAGAGACTAACAAATTTATTGGAGCATAAGCTTTCATGAGCTACAGCTCACTTTATATTACTGGGAGCAGAGGTGAGGCAGCAGCAGGGACTAATTAATCTAGTGTCACTTTCCTTGCTGTAACCACGCACTGAGAGACTAAGCAAAAGCAATCAGCTGTGAACCCTGTACCAGTGGGCATTGAGCACTCCACGTAGAGCAAGGACACGGAGCCCTTTGCCAGCAAGGAGCATGCATCCCCCATGGAACAGCAGCACAGAGCCATATGGACTCGGTAGCACATACACAAACGCAGGCCTGGTGCGTGCACACATTCACAGAATCGGTCTCGTTCCCTCCCTGGCCAGCACCTTGCATCACCCTGTGCAAAGTGAGTGCAAAATGCTTCCCATTCTGGCCTCCCCCAATGGGAGTGTTTTACACTGTGGATGGTGACCCAAGGCAGGGGAGAATTGTTGTCTCACAGACAGTCTCACAGAAGTGCTTTCCCACAAACTTCCATAGTCCCTCTTACGCATGGGCTCAACCTTTGTCTCCAACACAAACCTCCACGCTCTCCCCACACACATTCGCCCAAACCGAGGCATGCAACAGCCCACCCACACAACCCCCCATTCACACACTCACACCTTCAGTCTCACACCCAGGCAAGCCCTCCCACACTCCCCCTCCATTCTACTTGCTTGTCACCCGTTCCTTGAGGCGGGCTGCCCCTCCTGACAGTCACGATAGCAGGTGGTGCCACTGGGCAGCTGTGATTTACCCCCACACTGGGCGCAGTGGGTGGAGAGTTCCCTCTGTCATGCTGATAAGACACAATATAGGATTTTTCAAATTGTTCGTCCTTAATCTCTCTTTATTCTTTATCTAAATTGAGGCCCAGCGATTCCAGCCAATGCAGAAGAAATATTCCAAGGCTACTTTTCTTTTTAGAACCCATCCAGGAAACACATTTGTGTTGTTTTCCCCATCTCTCCGCTGCTTTAAAGTTATGCAGGAAGCCCAGCTCTGGGATGGGTGTGGACAGGTCATTAGTCGGATTTGGAGAGATGAGGGAGGCAGGTACTTGTTGTTTAGATGGAAACGAGTAAATTAATAGTTACACAACCTTTTGCTTTGAGTTTAATTTATAGTGCTTTTTATAGATGCCTTCTTTGTTTTATTGCCCATGGAGCATTTGGCCAGAGTCAGAGCCCTTTAAATGCCAAACATCCTCTCAGTTCCCAAAACACTCATGACTCAAGATGCTTCTCGCCATCTTGGGAATTTATTTATTTATATGAGGTCCTCGTAATCGGATATTACAGCCATATTTTGTGTACAGCAGTAGCAGGGCTCCAGAGCTCTTTCCATCCAGCCTTTGCATGGTCGGTTTGGGTCTTTGCTTCCCTGCTCCAGCGTTTCTCAGATTTAAGAATGGAATTTAAAATGAAAGGGGGGCTGTTGTTGCCTGATGTCACCTGGTGTGGGACGTCCTGCTCTGCCCCTCCAGCAGGGGAGAGGCGCTTACTGGCGTGGGACGTCCTGTTCTGCCCCTCCAGCAGGGCAAAGGCGCTCACTGGTATGGTTCATCCTGCTGTGGCCTCTGTAGCAGGATACAGGTGTTTCCTATCCTAGTCCAGTCTGGGCTCCATTCAGAGCTGTAGCTTGGCAGCTGGGGAGATGTGTTTGTTTCAGACAGTCCCGCTGTGCCTTATCTGGGAATTTTGCTGCCAGTCACCAGTTTAATGTTTAAAGTTTCACACATACCAAATGCAGCCCATTCCCTGCAATCCACCTATCAGGGAAATCGTAACTGGAGTCTTTGATTGAGCTACAAGCTGTGAGCTGCAAGATACTGAGGGGAGAGTGTGTGTTAGAGAGGTGCCCTTATCTCTCTGCTCACTCCATGTACTGAGAGCTACACCCTGTTCCCAGCCTCATCTGTTCAATCAAACAGGCCCTCTCTTTTGAGTCCTTGCAATCTGATCTGCTTCATATTTTTTCTCTCCTGCTCCCACCCCTCACTTCCTTCTTCTCCCTCCTCTTAATCCCCCTTCCCTTTGCTCTCCCCTCTTCCCCTCCTTTTCCTTTACCTTCATCCCATAATCCCCTTTACCTCCTCTCCCATTTCCCCCTCCCAGCAGTGTGTTTGTCCCCCCACTCATCCCTCACTTTCTCTCCCTTTGAAGCTCCAGCATCTGATGCAAGTTAACTCCGCACCCAGGAGGGGCAGTGGAGACTGGGAGAGAGCTGCCAGATTCCTGCCCCCTGCAGGAGTGCTCCTCAGCTGCTTTTGATGCTGCTTTCCCTGCTTCTTCTCCAGTCCAGTCCTGGAGCCTCTTGTCTGCTCCCCCAGGCGGGTGCATGCAGGTAGCACAGCCACACCAAGGCATCCCAGGGAGGAGGAGGCTGCAATGCATGAGGCTGGAGACAGTGCAGGAGGATCTCAGAAGTTTCTGCAGGTTGAGCTCAGCCTGGACTGCGCAACAAGTAATTGTGCAGCTACCTCTTCCCCTGTTGCCTGTCCTCACTCTGCGCCCCATACTGGCGCACCACGTCACAGCACCCTCTCCATGTTGTATGGGTTTGATGTGAATGGATGTGGGCTGGGTGACTGTGATGTGTGTGTGTGTTTGTCAGTGGAGTGGGGAGGGGCAGAGGCAGTGCCTGGCCAGGCAGAAAACTCACTGTCCCTTCCCCTGGTTGTGGTTGGAGGGGGGACTTGCTGTCCCAACCCCAGCTCTCGTAGAAGTGCAGGGGTGGTGCCAGGTTGGTCACTGTCCCATCTCCCAGCTCTGGCAGGGGCACAGAGGTATTGTCAGCCCAGGTGCTTGGCTCCCTCTACCATACCCAACTCTGATGGGGAGCAGCAGTGGTGGCTGTCCAGGCAGCTGCCTTGCTCAGAGCTGACTGATGATTAAGGAATGAATGTGAATGGGAAGCAGTCCTTGCTGAGCCGCAGCTGGGCCTCACCACCTGCCAGCCCCGTCCCCATGATAGATGGCCTGTAATTTCAGCCTCTTGCCAGAGTGCCCAAGTTCCAGGGAGCCCTAAAATGTGAGCAAGAAAATAGCAGCTACGTCTGCCATCCACAGTGAATGACATTCTCCATCTGCACAGCCTCCTGCCTACCTGCCAGCGGGGGTAGTGGAGCAGAGTGGGAGACTGGCTTGGGACAGGGGGACCAGTGAAAGTCACTCCCCAAAAAGGAAGCTTCTTCATCCTTTATGGGTCAATGGGCTGTCATTTCAAAGGCATCCTGGCTTTGAGCTGGGAATGGAATCCAAGAATCCTGACTTCTGAGCCTGGAGATTTGCAGGACCAGACCATTTGGGGCAGTGGAGAATGGCAGGTCAGAGGGAGGGAGCAGTGAGGGTTTGAAATTAAAGCAACAGCCCTTTCCACGTAGACCGGCAGTGCAGCAGTGGCATTAGCATGGGGAGATAAAGGCCTGCTGGCTCCCACTGATTATGTCCATTTGTGAGCGACACCAAGAGGCAGCAGAGGTGGGGGGATCCAGCCTGCATGGCACAGATTGCTGAGTGGGGAATGCAATGATGTGTGCAAAAGCAGTCGTCTGCAGCAAGGAGGGGGCATGCCACTTCCTCAAGGCAGAAGTGCAGGGTGGCCACTTACCAGGGACCTGCTCCAAGACCACTCTGGGGCAGAGAATTTCTCACTCCGGGAGCACGTCCCCTCCCCAAACCCCTTGCTCTAACTCTGCAGGGTTGGGGAATAAAGCCACATCCCTGTCATCTTGGCTGGGGATGGTGGGGACAATACAGTGATGACTACAGGAGTCCTGGCTGGCACTGACAGGGCATTGCTGTGAAGAAGGTTGCAATGCTTGTATCCCAGCTGGTACTGACCAGGCACTGCTAGAGGGAAGCCCACATCATTGGATCCCAGCTGGGGCTGGTGTGAGGAAGCATGTGCTGCTGGAGTCCCAGCTGTGAGAGGACTTAATGTTTATAATGGATTTTTAATTCACAAGTGCTGCTTCCTGGCCCTGGGAAATTCAAACATATCGAACACTGGGAAAGGTCAGTTTGACTCTCCTGTAAAATTAAAAGTGCAGTTCAAAGGTGAGGGCGGCAGGAGACCATCAAAGCCCTGGCTGGGATGATTTAGTTGGGGATTGGTCCTGCTTTGAGCAGGGGGTTGGACTAGATGACCTCCTGAGGTCTCTTCCAACCCTGATATTCTATGATTCTATGGCTGGGCAGTTTGCTGTGGATTACGCTATAATTAGAAGACAGATTGAGCCAGTGTGTGGCAGTGCAGTATGGGCACCTTTCTCAAGCTGCTGTCTTGTTCTCCAGAATCGCCAGCTTTCCTTTAAAAAAATAAGTTATGGCTAGCTGGTTATGAAGGGCTTACCTACACTTGGAGATGTACTGGAGTCACTCCCTGTCTGGACGCTCTTATAGTCTTATTCCTTAGGAAGAGTGTTCACACAGCGGCTTTTACTGAAACTGCTCTTCTGGAAGAATTACTTGCTAACTTTTCAAGTGTAGACAAGCCAGAAAAAAGCCTCAAAAATGTGAACTGAGTGTAATTCATGCAGGTATCTGCCTGAGACTTCAGAGTGCCTGGAACTATAGCACTTGGTGGTGTGAAATTCCCTGTTCATCGCAGTGAGGGGTTAACTCCAATGGCAAGTGCTAATGTAAATGTTGTTAACTCTTACCTTTGCTGGTATCACCAAGAAAGGAGTCAGAGCCCATGGGCTTGCTCTCCCTCACCAAGAATGAGACAAGTCCAGGGAACTGCACAATCCTGTTGTCATGCTTGGAGTTATGTGAAACCCCATTGAAGCTGGTGGGCATAATCACCGCCTTTCTTTCAAGATAAACATAAGAAGCAGCTAAGCTCCCTTTGGAGTGAAATAGCTAAAACAATAGGAGCCTCCACCCAAAACACAGGCTACATGTGGGGCGGGGTGGGGCGGGGCAGGGCAGAGGCTGAGCTTTGTGAGCAGAGGGATTTGTCTGAGGTTGACTCCGAACACAGAGGGTTGAATTTGTGAGCAAAAAACTGCCCTATGTTGTTTGATTCCTCTTGTGTTCAGGGAAACAGAACTTTGTACAATCTTTGTAAATAAACAGAATTGATCAAGATACCTGACTATCATCAGTTTCTCCTCCTCATTGAAAAAAAAACTCTAAGTCCCCAAATATTGGCTAATCACTTGGGCTAATGGTATTCTGAATGTTTGCACAATATAGTGTGAGTGCTGGCTCATCTTGGTGACTCACATGGGTGGGGCTTGTTTTGTGGGAGGAGCTTGTAGGCTCCGCCCACAGTTTGACCCCTGGCTATAATATAGTAGGGAGCAGCTGATCTGGAACAGGGGAGGCGGATTGGTTTGCTGTGGGTTGTGCAATAATACAGGAGAGGAGCTGATCTGAAACAGGGCATTGATGGGGTGGAAAAGAGTTTACTGCAGGTTACACTAGAACAGGGGATTCAGAACAGGGCAGGAAAAAGGCATTAAGTCAATTTGCTGTGGGTTATATTTTAAGAAACTGCCAGGGACACAGAATTCACAGGCCCCTGGGGGCTGAAATTGGGAAAGTCTTTGTTAAAATCCCAAAACATCCCTGAGAGAAACACTCCTGACCGGGAAGTCACTGGAAACTCAAGTATCAGGGGGTAGCTGTGTTAGTCTGTATCCCCAAAAACAACAAGGAGTCCAGTGGCAACTTAAAGACTAACAGATTTATTTGGGCATAAGCTTCTAACAGATTTATTTGGGCATAAGCTTTCGTGGGTAAAAAACCACTTCAGATCTGAAGAAGTGGTTTTTTACCCACGAAAGCTTATGCCCAAATAAATCTGTTAGTCTTTAAGGTAGCACCGGACTCCTTGTTGTTTTTACTGGAAACTCAGTAGGTTTCTGCAAAATCCTGCTGGGTCTGACCGTAGCAGGGCTGCCCTCACGTGAAGCCCTGGGAGCTGGGGGAGAGGTGCTTTAATGGCTGGGGAACAAAATGGGGAGGCCTGGAATTGTTGTGTGTACCCATATCCCTGGACTCCATCTGTGCTTCCTCTTTGAGGCACCAGTGCCCTCTCCCTTGGCTGAGCAGTGTCTAGAAGACTCCACGTGGGACAAATCTCCACCATGCTCCAAAGCTGCTCCTGTTCTAGAGCACTCCAGCCATCTCTGCTCCAGCTCAGACCTTCGTCTGCATTCCAGCAGGGCCCCTGAACTATCCACTTCTGCTTTAGGAGTTCCAGTTCTAGACTGAGGCCGAAAGTTGATCTCCCTCCACCTTGGTTCCTTTCAACCTTTGGTACTGTCCATCTCAGCTCTGCCATGTCCCATCAGGCACTTGATGGGCAGAGACAGGCTGATGTAAGGAAGAGGCAGAGATCTGAGGATGCATAGCCTCACCTAGGGCTTGATCCTGTGAGGCGCTGATCACCCACAACTCCAAGCTCAGCAGCTGGCAGGATTGAGCCGCTAGTGCTGCACTGAAGGAAGAAGCAGAGAAGCGATGTGTGGTCAGGGGTGCTGCTCGTGGGTGTGGTGGTCTCTGTGCTCTATTGATGGACTGCCTGAGACATACCAGTTTACTTTCATGATCCACCTTCTCGTCATCTGCAATGGGTCCTGCTCAAGGTTCTGGGTAGCATGGACCAACTGGCTGTCTCCTGTATGAAGAAGTGCTATTGTTGTGGCACCCCCAGAGGGCAACCAGCATGCTGCACTTGTACAGTGGGACCCGAGGCTCAATGTGTGCCAGAGGGAGAAGGGATTCCATACTCAGGAACTGAGGAATTGGCAGGCCAGGTCAGACCTGTGGCCCAGCTACAGGAACAGAGGATTCCATTGGACTGCAGCAGCATCAGTGAGGAGGCCCAGACCCATTTCACACTCTCTGTTATCAGTTTAATATCCGATTCAACCTCTCTCTATTGGGGCCTGGGCCTGCCTGGCGGGATTAAGACAGAGGGATGGGCTGTAAAACCCAAATGGGATTGTCTATCTTCTCTGAACTTTGTTACCCCACAAGCCAGCATCATCTTTCATACCCAGGCAAACAATTGGTCTCCCTTGTTCACTCTCTCACCCACCCCCCCACGCACACATACATTGAAATACCATATTGCTCAGTATCACACACACACACTACACAGAATCAGTCAGACTGTACACACAGTATCACACACACTGTCACGGAGTCATTCACCATCACAGAATCATAGCAAATTCTTCACAGATCATATAGACACACAATATCCTGTCCCACTACTCAGGATCAGTATGTGACAAAATAGATTACATATTAGCACTTAGATACTATGCTGCTGTGTGTATTATAGCTACCTACATTGGATTAGATTTGATTTGAAAACCATGAGGCATGTAGAACAGAACTGGGTGAATGCAGCAAGAAAACTAGATCTGAATATTTTTTCCAATAAAACAGTCAGCTTGCATTTGTTTGCACAAACCATCTGAGTGAGCGTGAGTAATGTTGGTAAAAATCATGACCCATTCAGGGATAATTTGCAATTGGCAGAAAACAAGAAAAGGCATTTGGATAAAGGTATTTGCAGGGAATAATCCCACTAGCGCTGGAATTAGCTGCAGCCCAGCTGCTTTCTCCAGATACCTGACAGCTCCTGATCAGATCCGAATGCTGGATGTTGCAGTTGGGATGTTGTGCCCCGGACAATATTAAAACTCCAATAATTCCCTCCCATCCGTGTATACACACTCCCCTCTCAGTAGAAACCACGGCAGGGTAAATCATTGCAGAAACCTCTCAGCATTACAAAGTGTTTCAATTATAGCAGCATAAATAGGTTCATGGCAAGAAGGATAATGTAGTTGTAGAAAGGTTTCAGAGTAGCAGCCGTGTTAGTCTGTATTCGCAAAAAGAAAAGGAGTACTTGTGGCACCTTAGAGACTAACAAATTTATTTGAGCATAAGCTTTCATGAGCTACAGCTCACTGATGAAGTGAGCTGTAGCTCACAAAAGCTTATGCTCAAATAAATTTGTTAGTCTCTAAGGTGCCACAAGTACTCCTTTTCTTTTTGTAGTTATAGAAACTATCACATCGAACACATTGTGTGATTGGTATAGGACTGGGTTCTTGCCACCTTCCAACCCAATCAGCTGTTAAACGCTCTCCGGCTGCTTCTGGAGACACCGGATGACCACTGGGAGAAGCCGTCAGGAATGGCACTTCAGCACCAGACCGGGCTCCCCAAGGGCTGTGGGGCCTAGGCTGGGTCTTCCCAAGGCCCGTGAGCTCCTCTGGACTAAGCCCCTTTCTCCACCCAGCGGTTTCTGCCATGATGCCAACTCCCTCCCCAGGGGTCACAGAAATGGGCTCAATGGAAACCCCAAATCCAAATCTGCTGTAGCTTGGGCTTCATAGCTTAGCCCCATCTCTGGTGACAACATGGCGTAGTGGGAAAGTCGCCAGGGCCTCACCAGGCTGTTGTTAGGGCCCAATAGCAAAGTAAGGATTGCCAGACTGGATCAGATCCATGGTCCATCTAATCCAGTATCCTGGCTCTGACAGTGGCCAGCCCCAGATACATCAAAAGGAGGAGCAAGAGCCCTGCAATAGGCTGGTGTGGGTTATTCTATCCCCCAGGAGGGTCTCAGGCTGATCTCTAACAACTAGGGATTGGCTTTAGCCCAGAAGCCTGAAGGGTTAATATTCTTTCCAGAATTGTTTTTAGCATTAACTGCTCTAATTCTGAGTGTTTATGTTATCAGTATAAACATCAGGTTCCTTTTTGATTCTTGCTAAATTATTGCCCTCAGTGGCATCTTGTGACAGTGAGTTCCATTGGCTAATTGCAGGTTATATTAAAAGAATTTCTTTTGTTTGATCCATTCTGAATCTTCTGCCTTTCAGTTTCATGGAATGCCCCCTTGTTCTTGTGTTATGAGGAAGATCAGGAGCTTCTGTTCTCCATGAGCCCTGCCCTATCAGCAACAGGGCCTCACTCCTGCTTTCCCGAGAGCCTAGCTGGCTCCACTCACATGTTTTGGAAGTTGGGAGAGGAGTCTTTTGTGGTGCAGGTGACACCTGTGAGAGGGTTAATCAATATGAGGCTCCAGCTGCCATGAGGTAAGAGCCTCCTTGCTCTCCTACTCTGCCCACCTCCTCTCGGACTCATTGAGGGTCTCCCTACATCATCCTGTTCTCTACTCTCAGTCCCTAGGGCTCGCAGGGCTCATGCTGCCCAGACTGCAGCACCTTGGATTCTAATTCCATTGAGCCAAGCCCTCACCCCCCTCGCTGCCATCCAGGATGGGGTGGCACACCCCTTGCCTACTAGGGGAGGCCCGTCAGCTAGGGGTGCCCCCATGCTCCAGGAAGTGGTCAGCTACTGCTCACTCTGGTGTCTTGTGAGTGGACCTGTGGAAGGATCTTCCCTGCTGAGCCCAGAGGAAGGAAGCGTGGGCTGCGGCACGCTGGAGCCCAGGCAACAGGGCGGGGAGCCACTGCAAGTGGGACAGGGTTCAGTAGCAGCTGGAGGCTGATGGGGACTCTGTGGGGTTGTGAAGCTCCCATTTTTGTTTGGGAATCACACTTAACAGTCCCAGGGACCTGGGTTGGGTTTGTATGTCTCCCCAGCATCCTGGGTTTTCTTGGGCTGCCTCCCATCCAGAGACTGAGCAGGTCCCAACCCAGCTTAGAAATAGCTTGTGAGAGCTAATAGCAGGAGACTGTGGCTGCAGAAAGAGAGAATCCAGTGGGGAGGTGGAAGGGGAGGGAGAGAGAAGCCCCATTGGCATTATAAATAGAAGTCAGACTGGTTTTCCATGCACACACACCACGCATGCTTTCCATGGCAGATGCCACCTGCTTGAAGCCTGGAGCTGGGCCATGAAATAGATTCTGGCTGCTCTGCAGAATTGCCTTGGAATTGTTTTCTTTTCAGCTGTGAAGTTTTCCTGGTGTCAGAGCCACATGTCTGACCCACCGTTTTGTTTGCTGTCAGCTCTCTGGCAGGCAGGGTGGGAATGGTATAGAACAGGGGCGGGTAAACTTTTTGGCCTGAGGGCCGCATCAGGTTTCAGAAATTGTATGGAGGGCCAGTTAAGGGAGGCTGTGCCTCCCCAAACAGCCAGGCGTGGCCCGGCCCCTGCCCCCTATCTGATTCCCCCTGCTTCTCACCCCCCTGGGACTCCTGCCCCATCCACCACCCCTTCTCCCCGTCCCCTGACTTCCCCCTGAACCCCCACCCCTGACTGCCCCCTGCCGCCCCATCCAACCCCTCCACTCCTTCCTGACTGTCCCGTTCCCCGCCCCCCGCTCCACAACCACTGCCCCATCCAACCACGTCTTCTCCCTGACCGCCCCCGGAACCCCTGCCCCCATTCAACCCCCCTGTTCCCCACCCTCTGACCACCCCAACCCCTATCCACACCCCCGGCCCCTGACCACCCCCTGAACTCCCCTGCCCTCTATCCAACTCCCCTTCCCCGCTCCCTGCCCACTTACCACACTCCCTGGAGCACCGGTGGCTGGTGGCGCGGCTGCACCAGGACAGGCAGCTGCGCCGCCCGGCTGGAGCCAGCCATGCACTGTGCAGCACAGAGCACCGGATCAGGCCGGGCTCTGCAGCTGGGCTACCCCAGGAGCTTGCAGCTCCGCTGCCCAGAGCATTGCACCAGTGGCACAGTGAGCTGAGGCTGCGGGGGAGGGGGAACAGCAAGGAAGGGGCCGGGGGAGAGCCTCCTGGGGCAGGAGCTCAGGGGCTGGGCAGAACAGTCCCGTGAGCCGTAGTTTGCCCACCTCTGGTATAGACGCTAACAGATCACATTGCAGGGAGCTAATGCTCAGCCATAGCTGAGATGGAGCATCAGGGACATGCCGCGCATGCAGCCGTGGGAAGCCCCAGGTGAGCAGGGAGCGACACGGGAATGCAGGCTGCGATACTGGGTGCAGGAGAGGGTGACACTGGGACGCAGGCTGTGATACTAGGTGCAGACTGACACACTACAAATTACAAGGTGGGTGAGTCAATATCTCTTATTGGATCAACCTCGTTTGGTGATAGAGCCAAGCTTTCGAGCTACACAGAGCTCAAAACTTGTCTTTCTCACCAAGAGAAGTTGGTCCAATAAAAGATTTTGCCTCACCCACCTTGTCTGTCTAATATCCTGGGACCAACACGGCTACAACAACACTGGATGCCTGAGAGTTAGAGAAAAGTAGTTACCTGGAAGCAGGTAACAGCGACTCTACTGTTAGCAACTCAGGAGAACGTTGCAAACACCTAGAAGATTATAAGGTGATAAATAACAGTCAGCATGGATTTGTCAAAAATAAATCATGTCTAACCAGCCTAATAGCTTTCTTTGACAGGGTAACAAGCCTTGTGGATGGGGGGAAATGGTAGATGTGGTATATCTTGACTTTAGTAAGGCTTTTGAGACTGCCAAGCATGTCCTTCTCATGAACAAACTAGGGAAATACAACCTAGATCAGTGGTTCTCAAACTTTTGTACTGGTGACCCCTTTCACATAGCAAGCCTCTGCGTGTGACCCCCCCCCCTTATAAATTAAAAACATGTTTTTATATATTTAACACCATTATAAATGCTGGAGGCAAAGCGGTGTTTGGGGTGGAGGCTAACAGTTCGCGACCCCCCATGTAATAGCCTCGTGACCCCCTGAGGGGTCCCGACCCCCAGTTTGAGAACCCCTGACCTAAATGGAGCTACTATAAAGTGGGTGCATAACTGGTTTGAAAACTGTTCCCAGAGAGTAGTTATCAGTGGTTCACAGTCAAGCTGGAAGGGCATAACAAGTGGGGTCCCACAGGGATCAGTTCTGGGTCTGGTTCTATTCAATATTTTCATCAATGATTTAGATAATACAGAGTACACATATAAAGTTTGTGGACAATACCACGCTGGGAGGAGTTGCAAGTGCTTTGGAGGATAGGATTAAAATTCAGAATGATGTGGAGAAATGGCCTGAAGTAAATAGGATGAAATTCAATAAGGCCCAATGCAAAGTAACCAATGCAAAGTGCTCCACTTGGGAAGGAACATACAAAATGGAAAATGATTGCCTAGGAAGAAGTACTGCAAAAACGGATCTGGGGGTCATAGTGGATCACAGGTAAATATGAGTCAACAGTGTAACACTGTTGCAAAAAAAGCAAACATCGTTCTGGGATGTTTTAGCAGGAGTTTTATAAGCAAGACACAAAAAGTAATTCTTCTGCTCTACTCTGCTCTGATTAGGCCTCAACTGGAGTATTGCGTCCAGTTCTGGGCACCACATTTTGGGAAAGATATGGACAAATTGGAGAGAGTCTGGAGAAGAGCAACAAAAAATTATTAAAGGTCTAGAAATCATAACCTATGAGGGAAGATTGAAAAAATTGGGTTTGTTTACTCTAGAGAAGAGAAGACTGATGTATGGGGGGGATATGATAACAGTTTTCAAGTACATAAAAGGTTACAAGGAGGAGGGAGAAAAAATGTTCTTTTTAACCTCTGAGGATAGGACAAGAAGCAATGGGCTTAAATTTCAGCAAGGGTCGTTTAGGTTGTTGGACATTAGGAAAAACTTCCTAACTGTCAGGGTTAAGCACTGGAATAAATTGTCTAGGGAGGTTATAGAATCTCCATCACTGGAGATTTTTAAGAGCAGATTAGACCTCTACTGTTGGTCTCCTCTACTCTAGACCTAGACACCTGTCAAGGATGGTCTAGATAATACTTAATCCTGCCTTGAGTGCAGGGGATTGGACTAGAAGACCTCTTGAGGTCCCTTCCAGTCCTATAATTCTGTGATTCTATGTTAAAACACATCTACAAGGGATAAACATTTTTAAATCAAAAGGCCCAGATATCTTGCACCCAAGATTCCCAAAAGAGTTGGCTAAGGAGAACTCTGGGCCACTGAAGTTAATTTTTACTAAATTTTGGAATACCAGGGAAATTCCAGAAGAGTGCTAATGTGCCAGTATTCAAAAGGTCAAGTGGGATGACTCAGATAACGATAGGTCAGTTAACCTGACATCATTCCCAGGCACAATAATGGAATAGCTAATATGGGATTCAATTGATAAAGAATAGGAATATGAGTAATGCCAATCAACATGGTTTGATGGAACGTAGGTCTCATCAAACAAACTTGATTTCGTTCTTTGATGGGATGACAAGTTTGGTTGATAAAGGTAACTGCGTGGATGTAATGGACTTTGGTAAGGCATTTGAGTTAGTACCACACAACATTCTGATTTAAAAATTAGCAGTATACAAAACCAGTAAAGCACATATTAACTGTATTAAGAACTGGCTAGCTGACAGATTTCAGAAAGTGGTATCAGTAGGGACTTATTATCAAATGGGGATGTTTGTAGAGGGATTCCTCAGTGATCAGTACTAGACTTGACATTGTTCAACTTTGTCACCAGTTATCTGAAAGTTAATATAAAATCACTACCGATAAAATTTGCAGAATTAAAAAAGACTGTAGAGTGATAAATAATGATGAGGACAGAGCAGTTATACAGAGTGATCAGTCACTGTGTAAGCTGGGCCCATCCAAACAAAATGAGTTTTAATACAGGAAAGTACAAAGGCATACATCTAGGAACATGGAACGCCTGCAGAATGGAGAATGGGGGACTGTATCCTGGAAAGCAGACACTCTGTAAATGACTTAGGGGTCATAGTGGACAAGCAGCTCAGCATGAGCTCCCAGGGCGATGCTGTGGCAAAAACAGCTAATGCAGGGGTAGTCAATAGGCAGCCCGTGGGCCAAATCTGGAGTGCCAGACGCTTTTGAATGGACCCCGAAAACTTTGAATTTACTTGCTGTTTGTTGTTGGGTTTTTTATTATTTTTTCTGGCGTCTGGACCTTGACTATACCTTGAACAAGAAATTTGGACCTTGACAAAAAATCATTGACTATTCCTGAGCTCGTGTCATCCTTGGATGTATAAATAGGAGAATAGTGAGTAGAAGCAGGGAGTTGATTTAACCCCGTATATTGCATTGATTGGACCAACACTGGAATATTGTATCCAGTTCTGGTGTCCATGTTTTAAGAAGGATATTGAAAAATTGGAGAGGATGCAAAAAAGAGCCACAAAAAATTATTCAAATGCTGGAGAAAATGCCTTACAGTGAGTGACTTAAAGCGCTCAATCTGTTTAGCTTATTAAAAAGAAGATTGAGGGGTGACTTGATAACAGTGTACCTTCACGAGGAGAAAATACCGTATACTAAAGTGCTCTTTAATCTACCAGAGAAAGGCTGAACAAGAACCAGTGGCTGGACGTTAAAACCAGATACATTCAAATTATAAATAAGGCCCAACAGTGTCTTATCTGTTAACGGTGATCAACCATTGGAATAAACTTCCAAGGGAGTGAGTAAATTCTCCATTTCTTGATTTCTTCATGTCAATACAGGATGCCTTTCTGGAAGAGATGCCAAACAATTTATGCGACTCTGTACAGGGCGAACAGTGAAATGTAATGTCCTGTGATATACAGGAAGTCAGACTAGATAATCTAATGTCCCTGTTGGCCTTAACTCTATGAATCTGTCAATCTACTGGGTAACAGGCTGTCTGACTGGCCTGCTTTGATACTGACACTTAGGCCATGTCTACACTACCAATTTGTTTCGACAAAAGTGATGTCAACATAATAAAAATCGCAATTTCCTGTTCACACTTGCTCCGTCTGTCGGCAGATCGCATCCAGAGTCAGAGCACCATCATCGACAGAGTGAGCAATGTACTGTGGGTACCTATTCCACAGTCCTTCTGTCACTAGGTATTGTGAGACGATGGAGCGGATCGCGGAGCATCTTGGGACAGTGCTAAATGTCCCGTGATGCATTGCTTTCTGTCCAAGTACTCCATGGGCTTCCGGCTTTCTTTCACTGCATTTTTCCAAACCCCGACATCTTTGTGAGAAGGGATGGATCCTGTGCTGCTCTCCTATGCTCTGTTAACTGTCATGAAGACATCGCGGATGGCAGTGCAGTTAATCGTGAAGTTCCTAACTGAGGAAGATTCGCAGGCACCTGACATTCTCCGTGGTGTGGATAGGAGCAACTTTAGATTGCTTTTGGCATTCACAGAGTAGGTGCACAGAGTAGACCATCGCTTTTGGGCTTGGGAAACAAGCAGTGAATGGTGGGATTGTATCATCATGCAGGTGTGGGATGATGAGCAGTGGCTACAGAATTTTCAGATGCGGAAAGCCACCTTCCTGGAACTGTGCCCGGAGCTCACCCCAGACCTGCAGCGCAAGAACACCAGAATGAGAGCTGCCCTCTCGGTAGAGAAGTGTGTGGCAATTGCTGTGTGGAAGCTGGCAACTCCAGACTGCTACCGGTTGGTTGCTAATCAATTTGGAGTGGGGAAATCGACTGTTGGGCTGTGTTAATGCAAGTGTGGAGGGCAATAAATCGCATCCTGCTACAAAGGACTGTGACTCTGGGAAATGTGCATGAAATAGTGGACAGCTTTGCAGAAATGGTTTTTCCTAACTTTGGAGGGGCGATAGATGGCACATATATTCCAATTTTGGCACCAGACCACGTTACGATGGAGGACATCAATAGGAAGGGATACTTCTCTATGGTGTTGCAGGCTCTTGTGGATCACTATGGGCGTTTCACTGACATCAAAGTGGGGTGGTCTGGGAAGGTACATGACGCATGCATCTTCAGGAACATGGGCCTGTACAGAAAGCTACAAGTGGGGACTTTCTTTCCTAACCAGAAGATTACTGTCGGGGGTGTTGAAATGCCCATCATGATCCTGGGGGACCCTGCATACCCCTTACAGCCATGGCTCATGAAACCTTACACAGGACACCTGGACAGCAGTAAGGAGCGGTACAACAACAGACTCAGTAGGTGCCAGATGACAGTTGAATGTGCCTTTGGCAAATTAGAGGTGCGCTGGCGATGCCTTTATGGCATGTTGGACTTCACTGAGGATAATATTCCTATGGTCATAGCTGCGTGCTGTACGTTGCATAAGCTCTGTGAAGCTAAGGTGAAAGGTTTGCTCAGGGGTGGAGTGCTGAGGCAGACTGCTTGCCCACTGATTTTGAGCAGCCAGATACCAGGGCTGTCAGAGGAGCCTAGAGGGGAGCTATTCCAATCAGGGAGGCTTTGAGGCAGCACTTTGACAATGACCACCAGTAACATATATCTCTGTCTGAGTTGCTTCAATGGTACATGACATATAGTTTTCCTAGGGGCAAATGGTGACATTTGGGGCCTTATATTCTTGTAATAAAGTGATTAAAATGCCTGTGCATGTATTGGCAGTGCCTGCAATCTCACCCTGTAGAAAAAAAATAAAGACGATTTATCATTATAAAAGTTTGCTTTCATTGCACAAGAAACAGCACATGCAAACACACAGACGCTTGGCGGGAAAGGAGGAATCAGGGAAGGGCAGACTTTCACAGCTGTGCGTAGGTCCAGCTATCATTGTGAAAGTTGTCCAAGGGAGAGTGAATGGAAAACCCAGAAGTCCTGGAGGTGGAAAGGAATGGATGACCTTGTAAACTGGAGTAATAGTAATAGGATGAAATTTAATAGTGAGAAGTGTAAGGTCATGCATTTAGGGATTAATAACAAGAATTTTAGTTATAAGCTGGGGACGCATCCATTAGAAGTAACGGAGGAGGAGAAGGACCTTGGAGTATTGGTTGACCACAGATGACTATGAGCCACCAATGTGATATGGCCGTGAAAAAAGCTAATGCGGTCTTGGGATGCATAAGGCTAGGTATTTCCAGCAGAGATAAGGAGGTGTTAGTACCGTTATACAAGGCACTGGTGAGAACTCATCTGGAATACTGTGTGCAGTTCTGGTCTCCCATGTTTAAGAAGGATGAATTCAAACTGGAACAGATACAGAGAAGGGCTACTAGGATGATCCGAGGAATGGAAAACCTGTCTTATGAAAGGAGATTCAAGGAGCTTGGCTTGTTTAGCCTAACCAAAAGAAGGCTGAGGGGAGATATGTTTGCTCTCTATAAATATATCAGAGGGATAAATACCAGGGAGGGAGAGGAATTATTTAAGCTCAGTACCAATGTGGACACAAGAACAAATGGATATAAACTGGCCATCGGGAAGTTTAGACTTGAAATTAGACGAAGGTTTCTAACCATCAGAGGAGTAAAGTTCTGGAATAGCCTTCCAAGGGAAGTAGTGGGGGCAAAAGACCTATCTGGCTTCAAGATTAAACTCGATAAGTTTATGGAGGAGATGATATGATGGGATAACATGATTTTGGCAATTAATTGATCTTTAACTATTCATGGTAAAAATAGGCCCAATGGCCTGTGATGGGATATTAGATGGGGTGGGATCTGAGTTACTACAGAGAATTCTTTCCTGGGTATCTGGCTGGTGAATCTTGCCCACCTGCTCAGGGTTCAGCTGATCACCATATTTGGGGTCGGGAAGGAATTTTCTTCCAGGGCAGATTGGAAGAGGTCCTGGGGGGTTTTCGCCTTCCTGTGCCATATGGGGCACGGGTCACTTGCTGGAGGATTCTCTGCACCTTGAAGTCTTTAAACCATAATTTGAGGACTTCAATAGCTCAGACATAGGTGAGAGGTTTATTGCAGGAGTGGGTGGGTGAGATTCTGTGGCCTACATTGTGCAGGAGGTCAGACTAGATGATCATAATGGCCCCTTCTTTGACCTTTATGTCTATGAGTCTATGAATGTGTGGGCAGAGTTGGGCGGGGATGGAAAAGAGTTCTGAATATGCTGCAGTGGAGGTCGAGCACTGATCTGCTCGTCTGCAGCATTATTAAGGACTTCACCTCCATTACTTTAATCATCCGCTCAGTAGTGTCCTTAACAAACGTGTGATTCTCTTTTCTGTCCTGCCGTTCGGCTTCCCAGCACTCCTTGCGTTCCCTTTTTTCTGCATTGGAGCACTTCAGGACCTCCCGGAACATGTCTTCTTTGCTGTGTCTTGGATGCTTTCTTATCTGCGGAGATGCTCAGCCGGGGTGCGTTCCTGAAGGCCACATCTGGTGAAGCACAGGAGACAATGCACAGAAGCGGGATTGTTAAATTTACACACAGCATTGAAACATTTCTGGTAAATACACCTTTTGCAAAATTGCCATCACTTTCTCACTGACCCTAGCCAGGCACACATCTCTGTGAACACCCAAAGCATGGTGAGTGTTGGCAGGGTTGGGGGGTTCTGCATGGGGAAAAGAGCACAGATTCTTTACGAAGGTGGTGTTGCAACATTCTAGGGAACAAATTCTAAAATCCTTCCACACTTTTCCACAGGCTGGGGTAATACTAGCAGACTTCTCACTGCTAAGGGTAAGCAGGGAAAAGAGGGTACAACTCCTCCATGCTTGTGGCTTCCGCCCTGCACCCTGTGCTGCTCACCTATGTGCCGCTTTGGTCCCTGTACAACTGATTGCCGAACGGTGCGGGAAAGTTTCCTACAATGGGGGAAGGAACAAAGCTGCTCTGCCACGGAACCTTCGGCAGAGGATTGCCAAGTACCTCCAGAAAACTTTCCTGGAGATCTCTCTGGAGGATTCCCGTGAGATCTCAGCGTTCATCAACACTCTGTTCTGCTGTACTGATTAGCTACACAGGGAAATGTCCAGCTCACAGAAACACAGCCAGCCTCCCATATTACTATGCCCTGAACTCACCTACGCACTACACAAGCCACAGTCACTTAACAGGAGTCTCATCTCCTGCTTCTTGCTCACCAGAGAGCAACTGCTGAGACTGGCTAAACACCTCTGGAGTGGAGAACAGTTCCTGGCTGCCTGCACCACTGGGCGACCCCACCGGGAGCTGCACATCCTCATCTAACACCACCTCTTCATCAGTAACTTCGTCCTCTGGGTTAGATCCTCTTTCCGCTGCCTCCGTGCCCTCTGAAGTATCCACGGGGCTCTTGGTGATGGAGGTGGGGTCGCTGCTGAGGATAGCATCCAGCTCTGTAGCCTCCCTCATCTTATGGTACGCCTGCCTCAGCTCCTATATCTTCGTTCTGCACTGCAGCGTGTCCCCGTCATAAACGTTTTCACACGAGCCTCAAGAAATTTGTTCAAACTGCTAACCAGAACAGTCAGGATGGGCATTGTGGGACACCTCCTGAAAGCCAATTAAAGTGATGAAATGAAGCATGGTGTCTACACTTGCACTTTGTCGACAAAAATGTAGAAGAAAAAGATGTAAATCTGTCATGAGGGTGGGTGTATTTTGTCACCAAAACTGGACATTTTCCCCGACAAAAGTTGCCTCGCAGTGTGCACGCACTCACTGTTTGGGTGGACAAATGGCAGTTTTTGCGACAAAACTTGGTAGTGTAGACAAGGCCTTAGTCCAATCACAGCTGGCTTCACCCTGATGCCTCCTATGCTCACTGCTGTCCTGCTGCTGCCACCCTTCTCGGGAGTTTGCTGCAGTCCTGATGTGGCGCATCACTCATACCAGGATCAGCTTCTTTTGACTGGTTTGATTCTGTCCATAATGGTTTAGTTCTGAACACCGGATGAGACTGAAGAAGCTGGTTGCATACTGGGACAGCATTAGCTGTGCTAGTTCCAATCTGGATTCAGTGCTGACTCTACTGGTTTTACATGAGGACTAGTTTCTGTTTGCTTACGGTTTATATATTCAAATTAACTTCTTATACTGGTTCATACTGGGCCTAGCTGGTGCTCAGACTGGGTTTATACTGGGCGTAGGTGCTGCTCAACTGGGATCACATTGGGGTTAATTTCTCTCTATTCTGGGATTACACTGGCACTGGCTTCCCTCCATAAAGGCATTGTGCTGACTCTGCCAGTTCTGGGATTGAAGTGCTCAGGACAGTCCCTCCCAGCCAGTAGGCCAGTGGCTGGAGCTGCTGCTGCCTCTTTCTTCTCTTTGTCATCCCCTTATTATTTCCTGATGTGAGTTGATTCTCGTTAAACATCACAGGGAATTTGATCCCAGGGTGTTTAACAAAGGCCCAGGGCAGAGAGTGATTTCACTCAGAAGGCTGCAGCTGGCCGATAACACAGGATTAGCATAGCTTGGCAGGTGCGGCCCAGCGTGCAGGATAACCGCTTGCTTTCGGGGGGCTCTCACTCATCTAAAATTGTTTGCTTGGGGCTTAGAGCTGGCAATGGGTGTCTGAGCCCCAAACCAGGATTCCTGGTGCCACATTTGGCTTCTGTCACTTTGGATGGTAAACAGAAAATCACACAGACCTTTCATGGCTCTGATTTTGCCAGTGCTCCTGGCCTCAGTAGGTGGGATGATATGGGTCAGACGGAGAAGTTCACCTCTAAGTTGCTGGGTGAGAACCAGATGGACAGCCATTGCCACCTGGTGGCTTTGACCTTTTTGAAATGAGTGTGACAGGTCTCAGCCCAACTCCAAACCTCTCCAGTGATGCTAATTACCCCTGGTAACCCACCTCCACACAAAGGCCAAAGACAGAATGAGCCGTGAATGTGCCCTGTAGGAGGGCTCACTTGGGAGGAAGATTGAAGCTCCCTGGCAGGATACGTGGGGGCAGGTGCCCTTCCACTTCACCTCCTGCCCTGAGCCATTGTGCAGCATCGCTACGTGCTGCTGGACAGCGCTGTCTGTGCCTTAGCAGTGGGTGAAGCAGTCCCTGCGCCTTGGGGTGAACGGGAAATTGAGACTCTGATTGGAAGCCAATGACATGGGAGCATGGAGCCTCCTCCTACCTTGTTGTGAGGCATAAACATTTGTGTGCTGGAAGCTTTGCACAGCATAGTGGCAGAGCAAGTAGCCACAGACAGAGGCATGGCAGGATGGGCTGGGGAGGTCTGGGAGAGTGCTCAGCAGCGCAGGTCTGGGAAAAGCAGGGAGGATTTGAAAGATTAATGGGGTTTAAATGGAAGCGTTTGGAGGGGAGATAAGGCTGTTCTGATATAAAATAATATAAAACAATGGGAGCCAAGGAGGCACTGAGTCCGTAATGAAGTCCACTTAGCGCATTACTCACCCTAATGTGCCTTTTATTAAAGTCTATTACAGCAGATGTCAGGCACCATGGCTGATAACCCAAGCAAGGGCTAAACAGAGCCATGCTGAGGCTCTTTGTTAGTTGCTGGAGGCACGAGAGGGAGTTTAGAACATTTCATCCCTTTCGCATGTCTGTGTGAGAGCTTGTACACTCAAGGGCTGCACCCGCAGGAGAGGGTTGGTGCCACCGAGGCCCGCACGGGGAAGGTCTGCTGAGATCGAAAGTGCACAGGAAAGGCACAGGATCCCTGCTGTGCAGAAACAAGGCTGCAGGGGAGGAGCAGGAGCTGGGCTGGAGCCAAAAGAGAGATGGAAGCAGAGCACCTCATTTTCGAATGGCGAAGTACAACTATACCAATTATGACAAATTCAACTGTTTTATTGACCACCTTGCTGTGAAACCTTGTGAACAGTTCAAGGCCATCACAGTTCTAGGTCAGCTCTTAGTAAGAGTCTTGTTGCAAGCCTCCCTAGATGCAGCCGACATTGCAGCCTGCTCCACCTTTATTGCATATCTTTGCTACATTGTCTGGCTTTCCTAGGGAGGGCCAGAATACTGAGAAGACCTTCCTTTTTATGGACTTAAGCTCTTCTCCAAATTTCAAGGTTAGAGGTTTCAAATAAGCCCACAGACATCAACAAGAAATTGCCTTCAACTACTGGGACACATGGCAGCACGCCCAATATGCCAGGTTGCACCTTTGCTGCTTTCAGGGATGGCTCAGAACAGTTTAGATTCCAAACAAACACAGTCTAGACAGGATGGCTTCTGTCCCTTGTTGAGTTCTGGATTTACTCAGCTGGTGGAAAGATCCTTCCAAAGTGTGTGCAGGAGTTACTTTCAGCAAACCTCCTCCAACAGTCACCATAACTTTGGCTGTATCCTTCGTGGGCTGGGGAGCACATCTAGGGACACTCACCATTCTCAGCAAATGTCTACCCAAGAGTCTCATCTTCACATCAGTTTCCTGGAATTAAGAGCTGTCAGGAATGCCTGTATACACTTCCTCCCCAACATCAGGGGCGAATGCATGAAAATCAAGTCAGACAACATAACCTGGATATTTTACATACATCATCATCGGGGGAGGGAGGGAAAACCCCTCTGTGCCAAAGCAGTGAATCTCTGGAACTGGTGTAAGTCAACCCTTAATTTCCAGGCATTCATAATACTATGGCTGACAATCTTAGTAGGCATTTCTCCCAAGATTAGGAGCAGGAACTTGACTCTCAGACTGTCAAACACATGTTTCTAATTTGGGGGTTTCCAAAAGTGGACCTCTTTGCAGCTGCCACCAGCAGAAAGTTCAAGAAATTCTGCTTGAGAGCAGGTCTGGGTCATCAATCTTTGGAAATGCATTTCTCATCCCTTGGAGAAAAAGCGTTTTCTATGTGTATCTACCCATATCCTCCTGCCGTTGCAGATACTGCTTAGAAGTCACCTGAAGTGGAGCCCCCATAAGGACACTATTCAAAGAAGAAGAGGTTACTCACCTTGCACAGTAACTGGAATTCTTAGAGATGTGTCCCACTTTGGGTGCTCTAGTCCCTACCTTCCGACCCCTCTGCTTTGGAGTCTCATCTTTGGGACTTCATAGTGGAGAAGGAACTGAGGACGGCGTGCCCACACATCTCTCTAGAAGGGAGAGTACATGCATAATCCAAACAGGATCTGCTACTGAAAATCCCCAATCAAAGGCACCATGTGCACCTCAAGTAGAGCACTGTAGGGACACACATCTTGAAGAACTCTGGTTACTGCACAAGGTGAGCAACCTCTCCCTCTACATTGCACCGCCGCCTTTGTCCCGTTTCTTTCTCCCTCCCTTCCTTCCCCTCTCCATCTCTCTTAAGCATCCACACTGCTGTTCCAAATTCCTTTCCTGCATGGGCTCCTTTGTCAGGGAAGTGAGTCGGAGTTGTGAGCCTGCCTGTGCCCCCAGGTCCAGGTCCCCATCGGGTTCCAGGAACCCCAGGACTTGCAGGGCTTTCAAACAAAGATGCCTGGGTGCCCACAGACAGCTCTGCCTGTGGGAGTGGGGCACAGTGGGCTGGAGTGCCAGGTAGTAACATAAATATCCATCATTGTTTGGTTTTCCTGCCCTGTTAGGTGGTTTATTGTCCAGAGGAGACCAGCCTGTGAGTCACATGGATTAAAAGGGACAGAGCTAGGGGGATTGGGGTGATAGGGGATGGGTTGTAGGGGGATGGGACAGGGCTGACAGGATGAGGCGAGGGAGTTTGGGGCCATGTGGGGTGGGATATAGGGGAATGAAACCACGGAGACAAGGATGAGGTGGGATCGGATGTAGGGGGACAGGATGGGAATGAGGGCAGGGAGATTAGGGTGTTGTGGGGTGAGATGTAGGGGGCAGGACAAACTGGAGGGATTGGGATGATGTTGGGGAATATGACAGGGTGGGAGAGGAGCAGAACAGATGGGCAGATTGGGGTGGGACAGGACAGATCCAGGCTGGGAAGAATGGGGTGGGACAGAACAGGACAGGGTCAAGTGGAGTGGGAGACAGGATAGATGGGGAGACAGGGTGGGCTGGCACATCCTTCTGATCGACTCTCCAGTGCAGCCACTCACCTCCGCTTTGACCTTATTCAGATGTTCCAGCTGCTGGGATCGGAGATGCTCCTTGGGGCTCATCCAGAGAGCAAAGTAGTGCAGGGGGCTCCACTGGGGACACATGGGGCAGAGACCACGAAGGGAAACCACTTCCACACCTACTGTCATGGGACAGGTCCCTGGCACTTTAGAGCCCTGTCATTTCCCTCCCCCTGGGGTTGCCTTGCTTGCCCCTTCCCAAGGGCCTCATTGCTCCCATAGCCCCTCCCCTCCAGGGATTTCTGCTGAGCCCACAGCCCTGGGTCTTCTCAACACTCTTCCCTTTAGGCCCCACTGTTACCCAGCCCTATCTCCCCTCCTCTCCCTGTGCCTCCCAAAGGCTCCATAGGGTTTGATCAGGGGAACATCTGTCCCGGGGGGGGGTATGGGGGGGGCTATGCCTGCTTCATGCCCACTGCTCCCAGTGTCTCTGACCCTGTCTTGACTCTCTTGATAATCCTGGAATTGCCTTCCTGCCTGGTTCAGGGAGAGGTATCGGGCCAGGACCCCTCCCTGTTCCCAGGGTCACCCAGCGTGGTCTGGAGACTCACCAGCTCCCCCCAAGCAGTGGGAATGTCCCTGGGGAGAGAGGGCATGTGGTGCTGGCGGCAGTATGGTGAACTTTCTGCAGTGTTTGGCATTTCCAGCTCTGGGACTGAAGGATGAAAATGGCTCCTTTGATAGCACATTGGGTCTGTGACTCCTCTAGTGCGGAGCTGGTAAATTCCAGCAACTGACCTCACTGAGCCACAGGGAAATCTGCCAGGCAGCACAGCAGGACAAGAACCCCAGAGGCCTGACTTGTGGCTGGCAGCACACTCCCTCACATAGATGGGGATGGAACCCTGATTTCCAATTCCCCTCTGGCTCTGATCCACAGGTCACACTCTACGCCATCACCAGGAAGAGAATCTAGGAGGCCCGACTCAGCATCTTATCCACAGGGCACAGGCTAATGCCAAGGGCAGGGTGTTGGGTGCACATATCCCAGGAGGTGGGCTTGGGGTCCAGAGGACAAGCAGGGTTCCCTTGAGAGCTGAAGCTCTGGGGAAATGAAAGGGAAGAACATGCACATAAATGTGTTGGTGCATCTGCAGCTCCAATGGCGTGTAATGTCAGGTGCTGCCCTGAGCCATCCTGCTGCACCTGTGGCCACAGAATGAGTCAAGGACAGTGGAACTGCCTGGCCCAGCAATTCCTGCTTCACTCGCATTAGAAGAGAGCCTTAGCTACAACCATATGCTCTTCATCTCTCCCCTTCTACATTCCCCATCTCTCCCCCCACATCCCTTATGTCTCCGCCTCTGCAATCCCAGTCTGTGTCCCCACCATGCTCTGCATCTTTTCCCCTGCACTTCCTCTCTCCCCCAGGTGTATTTCCTTATCTCATCTGATTAGTCAGGTCGGAGGATGGAAATGCAGAGGCTGTGGGCATTGGATGGATTTCTACTTTCCCTAAGGCTGCAGGATCTTTTTACGTGCTCAGACACTAAGGGTCCCAGAACTGCAGGGTAGCACCATAAGGCTCTCTTAGCTGTCCGTATAGTCCGGAACTGTTCCTGGGTCTCAAGGCTCCTGCAGGTACCTTCCCTAGGCCATGAACATGAAGGTTTTGCTGGCTTTCTTGCTTCCCCCTTTACCAGACACTGTGAATAATTGCAAAATTGTGCTAAAAAATTTATTCTTAACACTTCCCAGTGGAGTGGTGAGCATCTTAGAGTGTCTGCAAAGCTAGGGTGCAAGTGCCTGGGACCATGGTTGTGTCCAGGTAACTCCAGCTTACCAGCTACATCCATCTGTGAAGGGATGAGGGATGGGGCAGCCCCTAGGGTTTGATTACTATGGAGGCTGGGGCTTGCTGCCCCCAGGGTGTTATGGGCTGGAGGACAGGAAAGACTGTCCAGGTTATTATGGGATGGATGCTGGGATTATCCCTGTTGTACAGTTCATTTCGTGTCCTGTCCCCCCCACCACCAGTTTCTTCCACCCCACCCCTATCCACTGTCTTTTCTGGGCTTGCTGACCTCTCCCTTGGGGATTTCCCATCCATCCACATAGCTCTCCTGCACCCTAGGATTAATCTCCCCAGCCCCAATTTAGGGTGTCAGGGGTGAGGGAAGCTACTTCTACCCTAACTGTGGTGCATGGACACATGGAGGCATCCTCCCTCCCATGGAGACAAGGTGTGGAAGGGTAGGGATGGGGTGAATTCTACATGGGCAAAACTTTGCTTTAATCATCAGTTTTTCTGCATTAGAATGTGACATGCTAATCCACCGTGACGCATCTAATCTCGGGGATAAAGAGCTGGATAACACAAGCCACACTCAGCTCGGCCAGTGAAGGGAACAGATGCAAGGTGGCAGGATCTGATAAGAGGGAGCCTGGAGCTGGGAAGGTGAGGTGTAGGTGGCAAGAGAAGATTAGTCCAGGCATTGATCAGAGCTGCGTGGGTGATCCCCCCTTGCCCCCACGTCCCCAAGCTGGCGTTAGAGAGCAAGTCAGGGAGCAGCATCCATGCAGCTTTGATGGGAGGTGGGGGCAGGAATGTGCTAGAGCAGCTCTGCATTTGTGCTAGGACAAATCCTTGACTTGAGTTCTGGGCTCACACCATCCTGGGACAGAAGGGCTTCCATTGCCTGTATGGATCTGCCATGTATTATTGTTCCAGCTCTGAACCTCAGGTATACCCTCGAGGCGCCATGCTCTAGATTTAAACCTGATCTGTGTAGAGAGTTATGGACTGCACTCCCAACATACCATGGTTTGAACCCTGGTCTGAACGGGAGATCACCTAACTCACCTGCAGTCCCGTTGAGCAGAGCTGCCCAAGCTGTCAGATCTGGGAAGGGGACCATGTCAATTGGCTTCCCCATGCTATGTCCCCCCAGCATGCACACCAGAGAGGTCTCTGCTATCAGGGGATGTGACGGTTCAACCCAAGAATGTGGAACCGCTGCTGGGGAGCACGAGTACCGTGAGCTAGGCATACGGATGAGCAAGAGCCACTCTCACCGGGCTAACTGAGGGAAATGAGTGAGAAAGAGAGAGAGAACAAGTGCTGGATTCTTTGTTCAGTTTCTCAGACAGCCCCAAGTGAAATGATGAACTGGGCTGAGACATCCACTCACTTTCTAGCTGAGCAGCCCCTGCTGCTCCACTGTGCGTTCCTATCTCTCACACAGGCACAAGCATCCCTGTGCTGCAGCATTAGCAAAGCAGTTTCCAGGGATGCAGCTGGGGCCAAGTGGCACGTGCTGGTTTTTTTCTCAGAGGTGCTGATGGTAGGCACTGGGATGCAGCTTCTTGGGCCAGGCAGGGGGCACCTGGCTGGCTTACAGACTGGCCATCAATTCCCCTTAGGGTGCAAGTTTAAATTCAAGTCACTAGAGCCCAAAGCCATTTGGTAGTGTGAAATGAGTGAGCTGTTCTCATCCCAATTCCTAGGACATGGGTTTCCATGTCAGGAAACCACTGACTGGCTTCTCATTAGCCAAGGACTGAACGGAGACTGAATTCCCCTCCTCTCCCAAGGCAGAGAAGGGGCTCTAGTATAATTTCACTGTACAGTGGAGGAGTGTGTCCTCTGTCTCACTGTGGGCAGATACATTTACTCTTCAGAGTCACTCATTTCCCCCCTAATCCCAGCGTGGGGAGCACAAGGTGTGAGGGGTCCAACCTGACATGGGGCTAACCGACAAAAGGGGTCTTGGAAGTAGTAGAGGGACAGTAGATTCCGTACACCCTTCCCTACACCTTTAACTCCATGGCTGGGATCTGACACACATTCTCACTGTTTCCTAACTGCACGGCAGAGCATCTTGTGTGCCCAGCACTCTGTTCTGCCAGCCCAAGGAGCCCAACCAAATCCCAGCCCAGCAGACCCCCTCCTGGCAGACTGAAGTGAGGTGCTGCCATCTTGTGGCCTCTGGAGGAACAGGTACCCAATAGGAGGAAGTCCAGAAGAAGGAGGTCAGTGGAGCAGCCACAGGCCCCTTGATCTTTGCTGAGCTGTGACCGTCAGACCTGGAGCTGAACTCACCCAGAGGCCAGGGCAGGATCGGGAGGTTGGACCTGAGCACGCTGCCCCCTCAGTAGGGATCAGGCAGGACTTGTCTCAGATGGCTATGAAGAGGATTCTGAATTGAGGCTACTGGACACAGACAGACCCCGTGGTTCTCCCTGGCTCTGACTCACCCAGCTGATGCTGCCTAGGAGGTCCCAGCCTGTCAGCATGGAAGGGGCTCCTGGCAGCACTGCACTGGCCCCTCCCTAGTCGGGACAGAAAATAACAGTGGGTTTGGAGGATCCTAGTGCCTGTAAACAGGGGAGTTTGAGTGGGAGTTTGAAAGGGGAGTTTGTCTTGTGGTGCTTGTTTGGTTTTTTGGGTTTTTTTTGTTTGTTTTTTGCTGTGGGAGGTGGTGTTTTGGGTGTGGTTTGTTTTTCCCAGATTAAGAGGATTTAGGTGGCAAGGCTATGACAGAGACAGAGGCAGCAGTGGGAGTGTCCCATGTAGCAGAAGACACAATGGAGATGACTGGATGTGGAAGCTGTGGTATGTACATGATCCTGGAGAGGGCACCTGGTAAGAGTTTTGTCTGCATGAAATGCCGTCTGATAGAGCTGATGGAGGAAAAGATCCGAGGTTTGGAGATGCAGGTGGAAAGTCTGGTAGAGTTTAGGAAGGGGTTTGAGCAGATTATGGAGCAAAGACATGAGGTATCTGAAGGGAAAAGCTCAGACTTGCAGGTGGAATCAGGGCTGGGGAATTCTGAGGGGAGACTGGGTGAGGAAGGTGGTCAGTGGAAGCATGTGACTAAAAGAACCAGGCAGAGGAAAAGACGAGCTAGTGAAGGAGAAATAGAGCTCAAGAATAGGTTTGCGGAGTTGGAAAATGAAGAAGGGGCTCAGCAAGTAGTCACTGAAGGTGGAAGGGCAAGGAAGAAGAGAAGAGCGGCTAGTCCTATAGGAAAAGGGGAAGAGTTAATGGAGATTACACCAAATATGAGCCCCAGGAGCATACAGGATGGGTTAAAGAGGATTACAAGGGAGAATAGGAATGGAAAGAACTTGCAGCCAGAGGGAACAGGGGATAGACTGGAGAATAGCACCGTCACTAGGAAAAGGCAGGTCTATGTGACTGGGGACTCTTTACTGAGAAGAATAGATAGGCCTGTAACCAGAGCTGATCCAGAGAATAGGAGGGTGTGCTGTCTTCCAGGTGCTAAGATATGGGATGTAGACCTGAGGTTGAAAAGGATTCTAAAGAGAGCAGGAAAGAATCCCCTAATTATCCTTCATGTGGGAACAAATGATACGGCTAGATTCTCGCTGGAAAGTATTAAGGGAGACTATGCTAGGCTGGGGAAGACATTTAAGGAAATCGAGGCTCAGGTGATCTTTAGTGGGATTCTGCCTGTTCCTAGATAAGGGCAACAAAGGTGTGACAAGATTATGACTATCAACAGATGGCTTAGGCAGTGGTGCTATAAGGAGGGCTTTGGGATGTGTGGCCACTGGGAGCCATTCATGGACAGAGGACAGTTCTCTCGGGATGGACTTCATCTGAGTAGGGAAGGAAATAGACTTCTAGGATGGAGGCTGGCACAACTGATTAAGAGAGCTTTAAACTAGGAATTTGGGGGAGATGGTTGGGAGATGTCCAGGTAATCTCCACGCCGGATTTTAGCATTGAGAGGAAAGAAAACGAAGTAAGAAAGGATACAGCCGTGGGTAGGAGGAAGGGCAGTGTAGATACCAGTCTAATAGGTTATACTGGCTGTAGAATGACCTGCCTAATAGGGTACAGAATGTGAGTGAGGTCAAACAGCAAAAATTAAGATGTTTGTACACTAATGCGAGGAGCCTAGGTAACAAAATGGAGGAACTAGAGCTACTGGTGCAGGAAGTGAAACCAGATATAGGGATAACAGAAACATGGTGGAATAGCAGTCATGACTGGACTACAGGTATTGAAGGGTATGTGCTGTTTAGGAAAGACCGAAATAAAGGTAAAGGTGGTGGAGTAGCATTGTATATCAATGATGAAGTAGAACGTAAAGAAATAAGAAGCAATGAAATGGATATGACTGAGTCCGTCAGGGCAAAAATTACATTGGGGAAGAAAACTATTAGAGCCTCCCCTGGGATAGTGCTTGGGGTGTGCTATAGACCGCCGGGATCTAATTTGGATATGGATAGAGCCCTTTTTAATGTTTTAATAAAGTAAATACTAATGGAAACTGCGTGATCATGGGAGACTTTAACTTCCCAGATATAGACTGGAGGATGAGTGCTAGTAATAATAATAGGGCTCAGATTTTCCTAGATGTGATAGCTGATGGATTCCTTCAGCAAGTAGTTGCTGAACCGACTAGAGGGGATGCCATTTTAGATTTGGTTTTGGTGAGTAGTGAGAACCTCATAGAAGAAATGGTTGTAGGGGATAGTCTTGGCTCAAGTGATCATGAGCTAATTCAGTTCAAACTGAACAGAAGGATTAACAAAAATAAATCTGCAACTAGGGTTTTTGATTTCAAAAGGGCTGACTTTCAAAAATTAAGGAAATTAGTTAGGAAAGTGGATTGGACTGAAGAATTTATAGATCTAAAGGTAGAGGAGGCCTGGGATTATTTTAAATCAAAGCTGCAGAAGCTATCGGAAGCCTGCATCCCAAGAAAGGAGAAAAAATTCATAGGCAGGAGTTGTAGACCAAAGTGGATGAGCAAGCATCTCAGAGAGGTGATTAAGAAAAAGCAGAAAGCATACAGGGAGTGGAAGATGGGAGGGATCAGCAAGGAAAGCTACCTTATTGAGGTCAGAACATGTAGGGATAAAGTGAGACAGGCTAAAAGTCAAGTAGAGTTGGACCTTGCAAAGGGAATTAAAACCAATAGTAAAAGGTTCTATAGTCATATAAATAAGAAGAAAACAAAGAAAGAAGAAGTGGGACCGCTAAACACTGAGGATGGAGTGGAGGTCAAGGATAATCTAGGCATGGCCTAGTATCTAAACAAATACTTTGCCTCAGTCTTTAATAAGACTAAAGATGATCTTAGGGATAATGGTATCATGACAAATGGGAATGAGGATATGGAGGCAGACATTACCATATTTGAGGTAGAAGTGAAACTCAAACAGCTTAATGGGACTAAATCGGGGGGCCCAGATAATCTTCATCCAAGAATATTAAAGGAATTGGCACATGAAATTGCAAGCCCATTAGCAAGAATTTTTAATGAATCTGTAAACTCAGGGGTTGTACCGTGTGATTGGAGAATTGCTAACATAGTTCCTATCCATAGTTCCTATCCATAGTTAAAGACATTGAAGTCAATGGTAAATGGGACAAAATACAACATGGTTTTACAAAAGGTAGATCGTGCCAAACCAACCTGATCTCCTTCTCTGAGAAAGTAACAGATTTTTTAGACAAAGGAAACACAGTGGATCTAATTTACCTAGATTTTAGTAAGGCATTTGATACCATGCCACATGGGGAATTATTAGTTAAATTGGATAAGATGGGGATCAATAGGAAAATTGAAAGGTGGATAAGGAATTGGTTAAAGGGGAGACTACAACGGGTCCTACTGAAAGGTGAACTGTCAGGCTGGAGGGAGATTACCAGTGGAGTTCCTCAAGGATCGATTTTAGGACCAATCTTATTTAATCTTTTTATTACTGACCTTGGCACAAAAAGTGGGAGTGTGCTAATAAAGTTTGCGGATGATACAAAGCTGGGAGGTATTGCCAATTTAGAGAAGGACAGGGATATCCTACAGGAGGATCTGGATGACCTTGTAAACTGGAGTAATAGTAATTGGATGAAATTTAATAGTGAGAAGTGTAAGGTCATGCATTTAGGGATTAATAACAAGAATTTTAGTTATAAGCTAGGGACGCATCAATTAGAAGTAACGGAGGAGGAAAAGGACCTTGGAGTATTGGTTGATCATAGGATGACTATGAGCTGCCAATGTGATGTGGCCATGAAAAAAGCTAATGCGGTCTTGGGATGCATCAGGAGAGGTATTTCCAGTAGAGATAAGGAGGTTTTAGTACCGTTATACAAGGCACTGGTGAGACCTCACCTGGAATACTGTGTGCAGTTCTGGTCTCCCATGTTTAAGAAGGATGAATTCAAATTGGAACAGGTACAGAGAAGGGCTACTAGGATGATCCGAGGAATGGAAAACCTGTCTTATGAAAGGAGATTCAAGGAGCTTGGCTTGTTTAGCCTAACCAAAAGAAGGCTGAGGGGAGATATGATTGCTCTCTATAAATATATCAGAGGGATAAATACCGGAGAGGGAGAGGAATTATTTAAGCTCAGTACCAATGTGGACACAAGAACAAATGGATATAAACTGGCCACCAGGAAATTTAGACTAGAAATTAGACGAAGGTTTCTAACCATTAGAGGAGTGAAGTTTTGGAATAGCCTTCCAAGGGAAGCAGTGGGGGCAAAAGATCTATCTGGCTTTAAGATTAAACTCGATACGTTTATGGAGGAGATGGTATGATGGGATAACATGGTTTTGGTAATTAAATATTCATGGTAAATAGGCCCAATGGCCTGTGATGGGATAGTAGATGGGGTGGGATCCAAGTTACCCAGGAAAGAATTTTCTGTAATATCTGGTTGATGAATCTTGCCCATATGCTCAGGGTTTAGCTGATCGCCATATTTGGGGTCGGGAGGGAATTTTCCTCCAGGGCAGATTGGAAGAGGCCCTGGAGGTTTTTCACCTTCCTCTATAGCATGGGGCACGGGTCACTTGCTGGAGGATTCTCTGCTCCTTGAAGTCTTTAAACTACAATTTGAGGACTTCAATAGCACAGATATAGGTGTGAGGTTTTTTGCAGGAGTGGTGGGTGAAATTCTGTGGCCTGCGTTGTGCAGGAGGTCAGACTAGATGATCCTAATGGTCCCTTCTGACCTAAATATCTATGAATCTATGAAAGCTAGCAGCTCTGGCTCCTCCCCAGACCCCCACTCCAGACCTGACCAAGTAGGCTGTTGGGGATCAGACCAGGGCCCATCCAGTACTCCGTCCCTGACAGTGGCCAGCACCAGATGTTTCAGAGGAAAATGTAAGGAACCCCCTCATGGAGAATTATAACCTGCCCTGCCCTGATGGAGGTAATTCATCTTCAGCCCTGTATGGCTGTTGGTGGCCCTGTACACTGCTGGAGAAAGATCCCTTGTCTAATCTCCCCATCCTTTCTGTAGTGGGGTGACCAGAACTGAACACAATATTCTGAGTGGGGGGGTGCCATTGCATTCTCTAACGGCAGCTAGATATGCTCCACATCATCCCCATCTCATTCCTTAAAACAGCCTAATGTTTGGTTTTCTTTCCTGATTGCAAGCGTTGTCTGGGGAGGGAAGGGCTCCCTTCAGGGGCAAACTTAGTGGATTTTGGAAGCATCTATAAAATCTGGGGACAGGAACAACTTGTTCCTTTCCCCTCCCTGTCAGGGTGTTTACAGGAAAACAAAGTAAGTGTCTCCAGAGTAACTTTCATGTGATGTGTCGGTACTGGGCTCCATGTGACATGTTGAATTGGGTACTGGGCTCTGTGTGACATATCGTGTTGTGTTGTGTCGTGTCATGTCCGAGTGATGTGTCAAGTACTGGGCTCCATGTAACATGCCAAGTCAGGCACTGGGCTCCGTTTGACATGTTGAATAGGGTACTGGGATCCTTGTAGCATTTTGGGTACTGGGTTTCATGTGATGTGTCATGTTGGATACCGGGCTCCATGTGACATGGCAGGAACTGGGGTCTGTGCAACATGTCAGATATTGGGCTCTGTGCAATGTGTCATGTGTGGTACTGGACTCCATGCCATGTGTCATGTGTGGTACTGGGCTCTGTGTGACATGGCATGTTGGGTATTGGGCTCTGTGTGACATATCGGGCACCTCGCTCTGAGTTTGGCAGGTCTTAAGCAAATAATAAATCATAACAACAATAAATTACATTGTAGGACCTTTCACCCTAAAGGAGTATCTATCTATCTCATCTTGAACAGTCTGTGTGTGTGTGTGTGTGTGTGTGTGTGTGTGTGTAATATATACAGACTGTACATGTACATACATACAGTCAGGAACTGTTGCAACTGTTGCACTCTGGTTTGGAGCACATTGGCTGTTTCGCAGCCTCACAGCAGTGTTAGGATGGGACATGAAAGAGAATCTCAGATCTGCCTAGCACTGATGTTGGGGAGTCTACGGAGGGCAAATGTAATTGCCAGTGCTGGAATATAACCAGTGTCTCCCCAGCCCCTGGGGTTAGGGTCAGATCAGGGGGTCTCAGGATGAGGGAGCTGTCTCAGTCTAGGGATTAGTGGAGCCTGGTGTGTTCTGAACTGTGCCTCTTCCCCTTCCCTGCACCCTAAGGCTGTCCTTCTAATGCACACTCCACGCTGTTCTCTGCTAGAGCCCAGGGTGGTGTGGCAGAGACCCCCTGAGAAGGCAGGACTCCATGGACTCCTGGTGTTATCATGCTGCCCCATCAGATATTCATTCCCTGGATTCCACTCCTGATTACTCTGGACAGCTGTTCACTTGAATCCTGATCGATTCCAGCTCCTGGGGGGGATGAGAGAGACCAGCCGCTCCACACAACCGATTACACTGGGAGCAAACTCAGACCCTCATACCCCATTACTGCTTATTCTGGGCAGGAAACAACCCTTCTCCCATCAGCCCCCATCTGAAGGAGAATCCAGGGAGCCTCTGTTTTCCCCTCCCCTCATCCTCGCTAAAGCTGCCGTGTTAGGAAGAAGGTGAATATTATTAATCAGCAGCTCTCAAAAGGCCAGGAAGTGCATTAACCACTGGACATCGCTCCCAGTCCTCATCTCCAACCACTAGACATCTCTTCCTTCCTGAGCTTCAGAGAGAACCCAGGAGTGCTGGCTTCCAGTCCCCGGCTCTAGTCACTGGATCTTGGTGATGCTACCAAAGGGAGGAGGGGAGCATTTGATACTGGTTATTAAATGAATTGGTCTGGCTCTGAAAGGGTGATTCTCTGGTATGTGTTTCAGGATTGGAGTACGGTGGCGCTCGCCGTGTTGTTTTCTACCCGCCTTCTTGAGGGTTGGTTTATCACTGTGATATCTCCGTCCAGGCTTCTATCTCTCCGGCAATTAAAGCTTGAGAGGCTGTGAAATGTGCCATTGCCGCTGTCGGCTCTGCCTGCTTTCTCTGCACTTCCCACCAGCCCTGCGGACCCCTGCCTCTCAGACTCCAGGAAGGAGCTGGCTGGGATCAGAGTTCCAGGGGAGTGGCAGCGGAGGAAGGCCTCATCCACTAGCCATTTGTGGCTTCTAGCCAGAACCCTGCACATCTTGATGCATGAGACCACGGTCTCGCCCTGAGCTGCAGGACAGAGCAAGAGGAAGAGCCTTCTATTAGTCACCCTTTATAGTAACAGGGTGAGGGGGATCTGCCCTACAGCTCACGGACCCAGAGCATGTCCATGCCCTTTTACAGCAGTGGGCGTAAGAGCTCCAGAGGCCCAACCTCAGGAGGCAGAGTGGGGGAAGGCAGGTAGCACATCCCCTGAGCATGGAGCAGCTCATCACAATCACAGAGATAGCTCAGAGCACATCATGGAGGTGCCTAATGGGGAAGGCAATGGGTCTAGTGGGGAAGCAAAAGTCTGGGATCCAGGACTCCTCTGTTCTCTTCCCAACCTTGGGAGGACAGTGGGGTCTAATGATTAAAACAGGGGCCTGGGAGCCAGCACTCTTGGGTCCTCGTTCCAAATCAGCTGCTGACTCTCTGTGTAACCATGGGCAAATCACTGACTGCCCTTGTGCCTCAGTTTCCCAAGCTTGAGTGAGTGGTGGTGTGATCCCTGAGCACATGAGGAAAGGTTGAAGCACTGCTCAGATTTGGCTTGTGGTCCTCCATCACATCAGAGGGGCCACAGGGCCAAACCTAAGTGGGCATACTGGGCAGTGGGGTGGCCAGCACAGCTCCTCCTTGCTACTGGCATGGGGCCAGGTCCTGCACCAGGACCCCCACCTGGGAACCTGCCTGGCTTCTCCCCCTTCCCAGCAGCCTGTGTCTCCTCTCAGGAAGGGGGATGACATTGCACATGGAGGGGGCAGGCTGCAAGGTGGGGACTGAGTGTGCCATGGACTCAGCAGACAAGGCAGTGGGGCCAGCAGCTGCAGCAGGGATTGAAGCTGCGTACCGTGGAGAAAATGTCTGGGGGCGCCCCTGGACAAGTGTGGCAGATAAGGAACAGGTCAAGCACCGTAGCATTGGGGAGGTTTCCCTCGGCAAACATAGCTGGCTTGGTGCCCCAGTGCCCAGCCTGTTCTGCACAGAGCAGAGTGTATTGGGTCTGGGTGGCTCCAGAGCCCTGCTCTCCCCCCAGTCTCTCCCACCACTCACTCCTTGAGGGCTTGTTTCCTCTTCAGTCTCCCAGCAAGGCTGGGCATGAATTGAGCAGCTGCTGGCCGTTACCTCCCCATATTCCAACCCGAAGGGGAAAGAGAAGCATCTTATTAGCTCATGTTACTGATGCTCTCAGCAGCAGGAGGGGTGGAACCCAGCAGCTGGTGTCATGATAGGAACAGGGTCATGATGTCAAAGCTGGGGCCAGGAACAGTTCTCAGTGTCTCTTGATCTTCGTTGTGCTGGCAAAGAAGACAAAGCAGGCCACATGACCAGAGCCACTCCAAGTCCTGGAGGGAGACATTGTGACTGAAATCCCAGCTAGCTTGAGGAGGGGCGGAGCGGAGATTCAGGCCTGGCATGGACAGGAGAAGGGACCAAGATTCTCTTTCTAGGTTTGGGGCCTCTATGTCCCCTAATAACAAAAGTCTTTGCAATTCTTTACTCACCTCTGTCACATATGCAGGAGGAACTGAGGCACAGAGAGACTAAGGGACTTGCCCAGGAAGCTGGTAGCAAAGCAAGTAATTAGACCCAGATCTCCTGAGCCCCAGACTAGTGCTGCAACCACTGGACCATCCTCCCTCGTTGGGTCAGATAGTGGCTGGGTTGAGGAGATGCCATGGAGATTCCCTGGTGGCTGAATCATGAGCTCGATCCAGTTCCTTGCCGGCTGCTCAGTGACAAGCAACTGGAAGTGTGTGCAGGTCATTGGAGCTCTTCACCTGAGGCTAGTTCAGCCCTGGATGCAGGCTCCCTTCCATCCTGGGGACTCCAGGCCCCCAGGTTCCTCCCACCCACCCAGGGGACTCCAGGCCCCTTCCATCTGCCACCCTCCCTGGGGACTCTTGGTCCCAGGCTTCTCCCATCCACCCTGGGGACTCTAAGAAAGCCCCCAGGCTTCTCATCCCCCCAGGACTCACCCAAGGCTCTGAGAAGTCTGTTGATAAAGGCAGGGATTCAGCCTTCTCAAGCTGAAGTTGAGGTACAAAAGCCTTCTCTGGTTCCCACACTTTGCTGCTTCTCTCCTGTCCCATCAGCTCCTGGAGCCAATCAGAACCAGCATCCACTCTGCGCATTCCTAAGGCAGCAGCTGCCCTTGTACTGAGCTGTCCTGCTTCTTTCCTGGCCCCAAATGACCGGCAGGGGGCTGGCTCAGTGATTCCCATGATATGCCTCCTCCACCCCCTCCCACAGGGCACTGGCTCAGTGATCTGCACCTTGGAATGGAAGTGGCTCCAGAAGTGCAGACACAGGCACTTGGCTGGTGCAGCACCCAAGGTCTGCACTGGTTCTGTTTCCATGTCTATTTTTAACACTTCCCACATGCCCCCCCCTCCCACTTACAAAAAAAAATGCCTTACCTGAAAAAGGGTAAAAATAACCCCTGATAAGGGAAGAGCTGGAAGGAGTTCAGAGATCCAGCCTTCTGCAGCTTAAATTAGGAACTCAGTCGCACATGCAGCCCAAGGCTCATGGAACACAGACTGGGGTTTGCAGCAACACCCTCCCCTGCAGGCCATGCGACTCTTGCTACACAGGCCCCAGGAAATATCTGCCGCACCACGTTGTACAGCACATGTGCACGTGCCCAGAACACGCAGACAGAAATAGTGCAGCGCAGCACATAGTAGATAATGGTATTCTCAGAGAACTGGTCTGGGGCGTGTGATTCAAGACAAGGATTCATGGGTCCTTAGATCTGGGCTGCAGCCCAGTGTGTGGATGTGGGCGGCAGCCTGGCATCATTTAGTTCCTAGCAGACACATAGCTGAAAGAGTGGTTAGTTCAAGACAGAGCCCCTCACTGAGGGCCCAATCCTGCGTGGCAGCCAGAGCCTTCCATTGCCTTCTGCATGGGAGTCAAGGGTGCTCAGTACCCCACAGAGCCAGGCCTCACAAAGTATGTAGAAGCCCTTTACACCAACATTCCACACAAAGATGGACTATAAGCCGTCAGGAACAGTATCCCCGATAATGTCACGGGAAACCTGGTGGCTGAACTTTGACTTTGTCCTCACCCATAACTATTTCATGTTTGGGGACAATGTATACCTTCAAATCAGCGGCACTGTCATGGGTACCCGCATGGCCCCACAGTATGCCAACATTTTTATGGCTGACTGTGAACAACGCTTCCTCAGCTCTCGTCCCCTAATGCCCCTACTCTACTTGCGCTACACTGATGACATCTTCATCATCTGGACCCATGGAAAAGAAGCCCTTGAGGAATTCCACCATGATTTCAACAATTTCCATCCCACCATCAACCTCAGCCTGGACCAGTCCACACAAGAGATCCACTTCCTGGACACTACAGTGCTAATAAGCGATGGTCACATAAACACCATCCTATACCGGAAACCTGCTGACCGCTATTCCTACCTACATGCCTCCAGCTTTCATCCAGACCACACCACATGATCCATCGTCTACAGCCAAGCTGTACGATACAACCTCATTTGCTCCAACCTCTCAGACAGAGACAAACACCTACAAGATCTCTATCAAGCATTCTTACAACTACAATACCCACCTGCTGAAGTGAAGAAACAGATTGACAGAGCCAGAAGAGTACCCAGAAGTCACCTACTACAGGACAGGCCCAACAAAGAAAATAACAGAACGCCACTAGCCATCACCTTCAGCCCCCAACTAAAACCTCTCCAACGCATCATCAAGGATCTACAACCTATACTGAAGGACGACCCATCACTCTCACAGATCTTGGGAGACAGGCCAGTCCTTGCTTACAGACAGCCCCCCAACCTGAAGCAAATACTCACCAGCAACCACACACCACACAACAGAACCACTAACCCAGGAACCTATCCTTGCAACAAAGCCCGTTGCCAACTGTGCCCACATATCTATTCAGGGGACACCATCATAGGGCCTAATCACATCAGCCACACTATCAGAGGCTCATTCACCTGCACATCTACCAACGTGATATATGCCATCATGTGCCAGCAATGCCCCTCTGCCATGTACATTGGTCAAACTGGACAGTCTCTACATAAAAGAATAAATGGACACGAATCAGACATCAAGAATTATAACGTTCAAAAACCAGTGGGAGAACACTTCAATCTCTCTGGTCACTCGATTACAGACCTAAAAGTTGCAATTCTTCAACAAAAAAACTTCAAAAACAGACTCCAGCAAGAGACTGCTGAATTGGAATTAATTTGCAAACTGGATACAATTAACTTAGGCTTGAATAGAGACTGGGAGTGGATGGGTCATTACTCAAAGTAAAACTATTTCCCCGTGTGTGTATGGCAACACCCATTGTTTCATGTTCTCTAAGTATATAAATCTCCCCACTGTATTGTCCACTGAATGTATCCGATGAGGTGAGCTATAGCTCACGAAAGCTTATGCTCAAATAAATTTGTTAGTCTCTAAGGTGCCACAAGTACTCCTGTTCTTTTTACACTTCGGTAAAATGCACAGCTGGCCCATGTCATCTGATGTGGGCTGCTGGACTCTACTATTGCCATGTGGACGTTCTGGCTTGGGTCGCAGAGCCTGGGCTCCAGCCCAGTCCGAATGCCTGTATTACACCTTTGTAGCCCCATCAGCCTGAGTAAGCTGGCGCAGGCCAGCCAGGGGCATTTAAACTCAGTATAGATACATCCGATGGGGAGCTGCAATGGACACGCTCTGGACCTAGCTTCGTCAGGATTCATCCAAGAGACAGACGCCTTGAAGTGTCATCTCCCAGCTGACAAGTTGTGCCAAGGTTAATGCAGGAGCTGACATTGCTCCCACCCCACCTGGGATGGGGACACTAATTAGGCAAGGGGGCACAGGTCCTGCCCTGCTGCCCTGCCTGGCTCGTTAGTGCTAAGAGCTTTTTAATTGCTGGAACCTGCCTTCAGAATATTTCTGCCATAAAGCCTGGCTAAGGTTTCAAGGGTCACCTTAGTGCTGCAGGCACTTGCCTTCCTGCTGGGCTTGGGTGTCAGCACTCTTCTTGTCTGGGGTAACCTGAGCCTAAGTGCTAAGTGAGCAAAGGGAGGGCAAGGGGATGGAGAAGGGTCAAAGAATAAAGCAAGAAGTGTGGGGGGAGGGCCATGAAACCTGCCTCTGGCCCCAGCTGCAGCAAGGCCTGGGCTGAGAGCCGCTTTTAGTAGATAGTGGAAGCTATATGCAGAGTCTGGGGGACATGGCTCCCTGGGGCAGAGTCATCAGGGAAGTTGCCCTAGGGGTGAGCTGGGCCTGTTGGGGCTAGCAGAAGAAGGTCACTCACCCTTGTGCAGTGCCCAGTGGAATCAGTGGGGTGGGGGTGGCATATGCCAGAGGAGAATTTGGCACATTGGGCTGGGATCATGCCCAGTGCTTGAAAGGCATAGGACTGGGAACTGCGTGGGCCAGGTTTCCTGCAGGACCAGGTGAACCTCTTCTCTCTCCCCCACTCCCTCCCCCCCTCCACTCAGTGCGCTCAAGGGGTGTGTGGGCAGTAAATCCAGTGCTGCCCAAGCAAGCAGTAAATCGCTGTGAGTTGTTTAAGCTGAGTAGAAAGTCTGGTTAATGGCTCCCACTGATGATGGAGTGCTTTCATTACAGCTTTGCCTCTTCCAGTCCTCTTAAGGGAGTCCTCCTTTCAATTATTTACAAGAAAAGGCATTAAATCTTTACCCCTGCCCTGTTTGCAGGTGTTGGATTGTTCCATCCTCTGCAGCACCTCTCCTCCAACAGGCCTTTAAGGTTCTGTCCTGCTACGGCATCAGTGTCTCAGTGTGATGAGCCCAGTGCTTTGGGAAAGGCATGGCTGCTAGATAAAGAACATGTTCCACCCTGAGAGGACACCTACCTTTGGCATGGTAAAGCCCTTATCTCTGGTGGGTACTGAGCCCCAATTACTGTGGTGTCCAAGTGCTGCACCGCCTGTAACAGATCTATTCTCATGCTCCCTGGGGAGGCAGGGCATGGCTATGGTACAGCTCGGGGAGTGGGGCACAGAGAATCTGTGGCAGAGCTAAGAATTGAACTTGGGTTTTCTGAGTTCTAGGCCAGGGCTGTGACCACTAAGCCATCCTTTCTCCCCCCCCAACATGTGCCCCCCACCCCACCCGACCTCACCCCCCAGGTCACAATCCCAAGCTGGTGAGGAAAGGGAATGGGTTGCTAGTACCTCCTTTCCCATCTCTGCCCCTTGGCCTTGGCAGCTATGCTTTGAGGGCAGGAACCCTGTCCTTATGAGTGGGGCAAACTGGAACCTGGCTCAGAGCTACTCAGAGAAAATGCAGTCATGGTGGAATTAATTGCAAGAGTTTCTCATTTGTTTCTTTTCTTCCCCCTCAATGAGGCAGGTTGTCAAGTGTATAGTGGATGTCTCAGGAGATTGATGTAGCAGAAAAGAGAAGGGGTGGGACTTCAAAGCCAGAGGTCTCCCCAGGCTGCACTCTGAGGACCATGCCCAGCCATTCTGGATCCCCTCTATCTCCCCTCTGCTGACCCACCTCTAGCACTGCCAGTGCCTGGTTAGGTCATCCCCAGGTAGGGCCTCCCCATGAGCAGTGGCTGCTGAACTGGCTCCAGCAATGGTGCAACCTGCTCAGAGTAAACTGGGGACAAGGGGGAATCCCCTCCACATGCATCACTGGGAATAATGGGGAATCCCCATACCCACCACTGAGAACAGGGGAGATGCTGAATGCCACACTCTCTTGAGAATCTGGCCCTAGGCTAGTCCATGGAAGAGCTGAGCTAGAGCCCAGCTCCCCCGACTCCCGCCTTAATGTTCTAAGTGTCACAGTTGGGGAAAGTGCAGCACAGAAGGAGATCTCTCTTTTCATAGACAGTGCTTGAGGGTGCAGCCCCCACACTCCCCTTGGCTGAATCCCTGTTTGTAGATGAGCCCTCTCTTTGGCCGAGCTCAGAGAATGGCAGCACTGACCAGATGTGTGTTCATGTTATACCAGACCCAAGGCTTTCATCACTATTCTCCCCCTTGCCATGGGGCTGGAGTAGAAAGCAGGACTGGGTTTCTGGGTGCAGGCCTCCCAGTGGGTGTGTTGAGTGGGTGTGTTGAGGACTTGACCCTCTTACCCAGATGCTAAGGAGGGGAGGCAGCCCATGAGCAGTGAAGCCAGAGGGATGAGCTGTGTCCACTTCATGCTGAGTTAACATCACCCAAACGGCCAGTTTCCTGGCCTGCTCTCTC
This sequence comes from Chelonia mydas, assembly GCF_015237465.2. NCBI lineage: Eukaryota > Metazoa > Chordata > Testudines > Cheloniidae > Chelonia > Chelonia mydas. The sequence goes on from NC_051260.2 coordinate 232,572, forward strand.
AGGCCTGCAAGTGCTGCCTGTTTAGACATTTCCCATCCCTCTTGGGTTAGGCAGCCGCGACTGCGGTGCAAGAAACAGGCTGGAAATTACTCTGTGGCCGCATCAGACTCCTCTTCTAATGGTCTGAGTGCAGGGAAGGCAAACCACAGGCAAGGCTCTGCATGGGGGGAGGCACTGCCATGAGGTAGGCTGCAGATCAGAATAAAAGGAGCTTCTTTCTCAGCTGGGCTATTGCAGCTTCCCTGGTGCTGGCTCTCCAGGTCCTGCTGCCACCCCCTTACAGCACAAGCACCTCAGTCCCTGCACTTTCTTCCCCATTCATTTTAGGATCCACTTTAAAATTGCCCTCCAAGACTCATGGCAGCTGCCCCCTCGGCTCACCTAGCATCACCTTCTTCCTGCTTTTGGGTGGGGGGTGCCCCATACCCTGAGACTGTAGCAGATTTGGGAAGCTCCTGTGTACAGGGAAGGTCCAGGGCATGGTTGAGATGCTTTGTTTCCTGCAAGGGCAGCAGAAATCCAGCTTCCCAGCACAAGGCACCAACTTGATTGGTTTATGGCCAGAGGATTCTCTGTGGTATGAATCCCACACACTGTGGTTTGGGCTCTCTGGGTCCCGTATTCTCTGTAGTGTGAACTCCAGACATTGTGTTCTGGGCTCGGTGGGTCCCGTATTCTCTCTGGCTCTGGACACTTTTTGATAAACAGTTGTGAGGTGTTAGAACAGGCTGAGACATGGTGGGTTCGGGAAACAACCTGCCACTGGGAAGATGGGGCCTGGATGCATCGGACTCTCAGGGGCTGCCAGGCTGGACTGTGTCCCTCCCCCCGGCCCTCATCACCTCTTCCACCGGCTCCGAGGACAGGGAACGCTGATCAATTATTCAGCAGGCCCGGTCTCTGCTGGCCGGGCTGATTGCAGCACTGGGCTGTAGGACTCCGTGCTCACACACCCGCATGCGATCGTCCGGAGCTGGCAGCCACACAGGAGTGCTGCAACTCGGCTCAGAGCTCAGGGGGTCGGGAGCTCCCAACTTGTTAGCAAATTGAGCAGCGAAGCTTTTGGAGCCAGCAACACTCTTCTTCTTTGCCCTGCCAGCCACAATCCGGACCAGTTTCCTCTCGGGGCTGGGTGGGAGCCCTGCAGAACTCCCGTTCACTCATCTTCCTCCCATCCCCTTCTCTCTCGCTTCTCCGACAATACCTCATTTGTCCCTTTCTCTCTTCCAGGCTCTTCTCTCTTCCCTTTTTCTCTCTGTGTCTCCACTTCTCCCTTTGCCACCCCCTGTCTCCATCTGGTCACTCTAATTTCCTCTCTCTCTCCCCCTCTCCTCCCTGCTTTTTCACTCAACTTTCCTTTCCCTCTGTCCTCCCTATCTCTCTCTCCTGCTCTCATATCTTTCTTTCTTTGTCCCTCAAGAGGGCCAGACCAAAGCCCTTGAGGACCCCCTGGCCAGCAACGGAACAAGGAGGGGTGGGGAGGGGCAGGACCCCCCCTCCTGCAGGATGCCCATCCAGATATTCTGCACCATCTCCTTCTCCTCCAGCGAAGAGAGGCATGGAGACAACGGGGCTATGGGGCGAGGAGACGACAGCGTGGACGAGATCCTTTATGGTCAGGAGGAGGATGAAGAGGAGGAGGAGAGGACGGCCACTGACATTGTGGCTTTTGCCAGCAGCTGCACGCTGCACGGAGCCAGCCACATCTTCATGGAGGACGGCTTCAGGGCGCGGCAGATGTTCTGGGCACTGGCCTTCCTGCTCTCGCTCTCCATGTTCCTCTACCAAGTGGCTGACCGCATCATCTACTACCTGGAGTACCACCATGTCACGCAGCTGGATGAGCAGAATAGCCCCAAGATGACCTTTCCAGCCATCACCTTCTGCAATATCAACCTCCTGCGGATTTCGCAGCTCAGCCAGGAGGACTGGCTCTACATTGCGCCCCTGGTGAAGCCCCTGGTGGCGTATGAGAGCACGGTGGAGCCGGGCTTCCCCCTGGCCCAGCTCAGCCCCGAGGACTTTGAGCAGCCCCTGAACATGTACAACTTCTACAACCGCACCTGCCATCAGCTGGAGGACATGCTGCTGAGCTGCAGCTACCAAGGGGCTGAGTGTGGGCCAGAGGACTTCTCTGTGGTGAGTAAGCCCCACTCCTGCCAGGAGCTTTTGGCCCCTTCAGTAATGTGGGGAAGGACAAACCCAGCAGGGAGCCAAGGGCAGCTTGGTCCCACAGCTGGTCTCTGTCCTTGGGCCTGTCCTGGCTAGCCTGTTTGTCTCTCAGCTGTGCCAGTATGGCAGGGTCCACGTGTTGATAAACAGCACTGGGCACCTGTTACCATGGGCATAGACAATGCCATTCTGGGGCAAGGCAGTGCCATTGGGCTTTGGCAGGAACCTTGCCACCTGGGGAACCTGAACAGACACAAGGATCTGGCTGAGTGGTGTTTGCAGAATGGCGATTGGGACTCACTATGTTTATGGGGCTCAAATATCCCAAGACTTGCTCTTTGCTTAATTTCCACCATTAAGGAGCTCATGCACCACGAGGAGACCTGGTCTTCAGTGCAGTTGTGGCCCCATAAATGACTCCCTGCGGCATAGCGGACTGTTACAGCAGTTTTGCTCTTTCTCCTACCTCTATTGGAGCCCATGTGCCTTTGCTGTAACTCCCTCACTGGGGACTGAGGCCTCATTCCCCCTCCACCACTACCAGTTCCATCAGGTCTGGTGCGGAGGAGGGACTGTCTGCCCCAGAGTGCGGGGTCTGCTAAGACAGATGTACTAGCTGCTAAGATGAGCATCTAGTTCTAAACTCTGGCAGCCAAGGGCCCTGGCTCAGGTTGGCCCTTCATATGTCTCATGCCACTCCCTTGGTGCTGTGACTCGTGCCAGCTGGGCCCGCAGGCTCCCCACGTGGCAGGCAAACTGCTTGCTGTAATTAAAATGCTCCATGTGTAACAGGCAGAAATCATGACCTGAACTAACAGTAAATGGGTTGGAGAGGTGGGGGAGGGATGCAGGAGAAGTGAAGGCCGGGAGCGATTGTCAGCTGCCTGACTGGAGCGAGTTCGATGACTGAAATGTTATTTCTCTTTATCAGCTGCCTGGTGTCAGCTGGCAGGGAGGCATCCCTGTGGAATGCCCCAGTGTTGATGCCCCAGAGGTAGCAGGCAGGGAGCGCTGGGTCTGGGGCTCTATAGGAGCAGGGCTGTTAATGCCGCAGTGGTGGCTGGCAGGAAGTGTTGGGTCCAGGGCCCTATAGGAGCAGGGCTGTTGATGTCCCAGGGGTGGCTGGCAGGGAGCATCTTGTAGGGGGCCCTGTAGAAGTGGGGAGCCTATGGCCTGGGAATCACAACACTTATGGTTTCCAAAGGCAGAAGTTCAGAAGGACCAACTGGTATCGGAAGATACCCAGAGCCTTTCCTCAGGGATTCCTGGGCCCCATCCCACCAGGCTGGCGGGGACTGGAAGCCACCCTCTGCCCGTCTCTCTGTGGAGGGAGTGCCTACAGGGCTATCTCCTGTCATCTCTCTATAGGAGTGCCATGGGGAAACATCTCCCTCCTCCCACCTTTCTATAGGCCGTCCATTGGGGATACGGCGTCTCAGCCCCTCAGGCTCCCACTGGAGTCAGGCTTCCTCCCATGGCTGCAGCACGGGGGCTGGGCTCCTTCAGCGTGTTCTTGTGCCAGTGCAGATACAATCAGCAGTAACAGGCTAGGCTGTGTCCAAACACAATCAGTGGGGTGGATGAGAGGCACTTTCTCATTTGCTCAGTCGGGGACAGTTGGATATTTCAGCATATGGAAGCTCTGTCTTTGCAGCAGCCTCAGGGTCTCATGGCATCCAGCTCTGGGGTGCACTAAGATGGCCCCACCCACAGAGGGACTGGGAAACTGGGACTCAGTTCTGGAGAAAATCAGAGTGTGTGAGTGTCTCTGCACCCCACTGCCCTCTGCTGGCTGGAATCAGAGCAGCTCAGCTGTGTGTCATAGTCCCTATATTAATAACAGTGAATGGAGAGTTTCCTTTAGCTTGGGTGCCCAGGTCTGTGCTTTTAAAGAAGAAGGTCCTGGGATTCTATCCCTGCAAACAACCACAATCAACTTCTTGGTCGGGCTGTGGGATGCAGCCAAGGCTCTGTGTACTGGGCGGTTCCTGGGTCCGAAATCCTACCACAGATCCCTGGCTTCTCTGGGAAAGACAGGAGATTCAGAATTGTAGGGACATAAATGTCACACTCAGTGCAGCAGTCCCTACGCTCCCACACCCCAGGCAGCACGCCCCGCCCCTGCCCTGAACAACAGGCTCCGCACAGTCCCTTGGGGATTTATGTGTCTGTTAATTTCACCCTTCTCCCCATGAACTGACTGTATGTAACTGCATCACAGATGTTGTTGGGATGGGGAGGCCAGAGGTCTTGGGATCCAAGGAGGGGGCAGTTGGGGGGTTTGGCATAGGGAGACTGGGGTGGGGCAGTTTGGAATTGTGGGATTACCACATTCGCTAAATGCTGCTACTAAATCTACCAGCAATTAAATTGTTAACCATGCTGCCATTTCAGCAGACATCATTAAGTTTCAGAGTTAACCCACCTATTGCGCTGAATGGGATCGCTCACTCCTCTCAGTGCTGCTGTTCTCTTTGCAGGCTCTGGCAGGTGTCGCTGATTCCTTTCCTTGATTCCTTTGCAACCAGAAAGGCTAGAAACATTTTTGTTGTTCTTGTTTTTAAACAGTGAAATCTTTGCCTCTCAAAGCCAGGCAAATTCTGGGCACGGCGGGTGTTGTGCGGACAGTGAGCAGAGACATGGGGTCTCAGCACCCAGAGCCATTGCCACTGAGGCAAGCTGCTTGACTTTGGTTTGGATTTACTCATGCGTGGAGGTTTCTCTTTTGTTCCCAGGGGCCTACATGTCTCTGTCCTCGCTATGAACCTGCTCCTTGCCATCTGGAATAGTTTTTTAAATGCCTTTGCCTCCCTGTTCACCTCTCACAAACTGCTTCCCATTTAGCCATGCTGCATGTGCCCGAACGCTCCCCTTCCATGGGCCAAGCAGATACCTGAGATGGCTGGTCGATAGCTCAGCCTCCTGGGCAAGGTCGGACGTGGCCGGGAGAGGCAGACACTGATATGCTCGCTAGGAGTTCAGGCAGAGACAAAGAGGACAAGGGAGGGGTAGTTTTGAGGACAGCTTTGCCCAGCAATCCTCGGTGGGCGAACCTAAGAGTTACGCAGCCTGGAAGCTGGAGGGAGAGGGGGCATCTGTGACTTGATGCAAGTTATGGTGGGAGTTCACTAGATGGCGCTGGAACATCCTGTGTGTTCCATCTGTGTTAGTGTGATCCTATGAAGCATGGTCCTTGTAGCCCTTTTGGAGCTGGGTACCAGGAAAGCAGGGACTTGGGACTGGTGTTATCCCAGGGAATGCAGGGGGAGTTTGGCTGCGAGTGCCAGTTGGGGATATGGTGTGTGCTGGGGGTGCTGGAGAGTCTGGCATCGGGAGCAGGGGTTAGAGCAGAGGTGCTGGATTGAGGTGAGGTGTTGGAGGAGCAGGGGTTAGAGCAGAGGTGCTGGATTGAGGTGAGGTGTTGGAGGAGCAGGGGTTAGAGCAGAGGTGCTGGATTGAGGTGAGGTGTTGGAGGAGCAGGGATTAGAGCAGGGTCGCTGGATTGAGATGAGGTGTTGGAGGAGCAGGGATTAGAGCAGGGTCGCTGGATTGAGGTGAGGGTGTTGGAAGAGCAGGGGTTAGAGCAGAGGTGCTGGATTGAGATGAGGTGTTGGAGGAGCAGGGGTTAGAGCAGAGGTGCTGGATTGAGATGAGGTGTTGGAGGAGCAGGGATTAGAGCAGGGTCGCTGGATTGAGATGAGGTGTTGGAGGAGCAGGGGTTAGAGCAGGGTCGCTGGATTGAGGTGAGGTGTTGGAGGAGCAGGGGTTAGAGCAGAGGTGCTGGATTGAGGTGAGGGTGTTGGAGGAGCAGAGATTAGAGCAGGGTCGCTGGATTGAGGTGAGGGTGTTGGAGGAGCAGGGGTTAGAGCAGAGGTGCTGGATTGAGATGAGGTGTTGGAGGAGCAGGGGTTAGAGCAGGGGTGCTGGATTGAGGTGAGGTGTTGGAGGAGCAGGGGTTAGAGCAGGGTCGCTGGATTGAGGTGAGGTGTTGGAGGAGCAGGGGTTAGAGCAGAGGTGCTGGATTGAGGTGAGGGTGTTGGAGGAGCAGAGATTAGAGCAGGGTCGCTGGATTGAGGTGAGGTGTTGGAGGAGCAGGGATTAGAGCAGGGGTGCTGGATTGAGGTGAGGTGTTGGAGGAGCAGGGATTAGAGCAGAGGTGCTGGATTGAGGTGAGGTGTTGGAGGAGCAGGGGTTAGAGCAGGGTCGCTGGATTGAGGTGAGGTGTTGGAGGAGCAGGGGTTAGAGCAGAGGTGCTGGATTGAGGTGAGGTGTTGGAGGAGCAGGGGTTAGAGCAGGGTCGCTGGATTGAGGTGAGGTGTTGGAGGAGCAGGGGTTAGAGCAGGGGTGCTGGATTGAGGTGAGGGTGTTGGAGGAGCAGGGGTTAGAGCAGAGGTGCTGGATTGAGATGAGGTGTTGGAGGAGCAGGGGTTAGAGCAGGGTCGCTGGATTGAGGTGAGGTGTTGGAGGAGCAGGGGTTAGAGCAGAGGTGCTGGATTGAGGTGAGGGTGTTGGAGGAGCAGGGGTTAGAGCAGAGGTGCTGGATTGAGATGAGGTGTTGGAGGAGCAGGGGTTAGAGCAGGGGTGCTGGATTGAGGTGAGGTGTTGGAGGAGCAGGGGTTAGAGCAGGGTCGCTGGATTGAGGTGAGGTGTTGGAGGAGCAGGGATTAGAGCAGGGTCGCTGGATTGAGGTGAGGTGTTGGAGGAGCAGGGGTTAGAGCAGGGGTGCTGGATTGAAGTGGGGGTGTTGGAGCATCTGGGAACAGGGATTAGAGCAGGGTCGCTGGATTGAGGTGAGGGTGTTGGAGGAGCAGGGACTGGAGCAAGGGTGCTGGATTGAAGTGGATTTGGAATCAGGGATTAGAGCTTTCCTGGCTCCAACTATGCGCTGAGCAGAGGTCTCAGCAGAGTTGCCCTCAGCAATACCCAGATCCTTTTTAGAGCCCTGGGTTTCCTGAGGAGTTCAAATCTCCCCGCCAGTGTGTGTTACTTTGCATTTGTGGGACTCACATCTGAGACTGAAGGCTAAGCTTCCTATGATGATCCCTCCTTCATGAGGCACCCTGGAGCCAGCAAGCGGGAAGTTGCTGCCCAAGGAGGCTGCAGACAGGATCCCTCCTTCCTCCCTGGAGTTTCTGGCTGCATGCTGGGCTCCCAGAGAGCCTTGCCTGGCCACTGCATCTGTAGAAATCCTGCATACAACTCCCAGACTGTGGGAACAAGTCCTGGTCAAATGGAGCTTCACAGGGAATGGGGTTGGTTCTGTTGTATGCACAGAACCATCCTTCACCTACCAGTTGGGCCCTCAGCATCTCTCTGGATCTTTGGACTGCAGAAACTGCATGTACCCTCTGTGATCACCAGGTGGTAGCACTGTCCCAAAAGCCAGCCCCACCACCACCAAGCCAGGAGATATGAAGAGCTCTTGGGGCTGTTCACAGAGGCTGGGAAGGAATCTGAGAGCAGAGATGGTTCAGCAGAGCTCTGGCAAGGCAGCGATGGACTAAGCCATTTCTATCTTCCCAAGGACATTGTCACCATGGCGAGCGCAGCCTTTGTCCTTCATTGTCTGGACTACTACGAGCTGGACCCCCATCTGTGACATCCGTGCGTCAAACCCTCTTCCCTATGAGCCTCTGCGAGCCAGCTGAAACCTCACTTCATGAACAGGACAGGCCTGATGCTGGGGCATAGCGCTGACAACCATGGCACCGGGAGGCTGGAGGTGAGGGCCACTCAAGCTACGGGAAAGTTGGGCATCTCCTGGAGATTGATGTGGGACAGAGGGCAGGGAGCCCTGTCTCCGGGCCTCTTGCACTTACTGTGCACTGATCCCTGTCGCTGCTTGGCTTTGTTTAGGGCACAGATGCAGCCCTGGAGTAAGTAAGCAGCAAGTCTGCTCTGCTCAGGGCAGGGTTTTGTTCGGTCTTGTCTCCACCCTCTCCTCCCCCCGTCTATCTCTGTATCACTATCATACAGAGTCTGTGTGCATGTGTGCTTCTCTCTTTCTCTCTCTCTCTCTGATACATCGTCTTTCCTCCCCTGCGCACACACTCACCCAGGTCAGAGGCAAGAAACCGCGCCAGTCCCTCCTTCCCTCTCTGCCTTCCCAGGTGGATGTAGGGAACCTAGGAGAGGTGCAGTCACTTGCTATGATTCATCTCTGCTGCCTGTGGCACCCCGAGCCTGGGAGCCAGCGTGGTGGAAGCTCCTGCCCAAGGAGGCTGCAGGCAGGATCCCAAGTATCTGCCTCTCCCAGAGAAAGGGAGACGGGCTTGCTCTGGAGTAGCAGATGTGGCATGACAGCAGGGTTACCTGGAGACACAGCTGCCTCCAGACCCCATGCTCCAGGGGCTCCTTCTGCACTTTGCCTGGGAGGAAAGCAGTGAGCCATCTGCAGAGAGCAAGTGCGGAAGGAACACAGAAAAAGGGATGCTGGAAAGGCAGAGCCAGGCATAAGAGAGGAAAGGAGGGGAGATCCTGCTTCAGGTTTGGACTTTCCCAGCCCAAAACATTGCCTCTTGTTCCTCTCCGCCTTCCTGCCTCTTTCACATTCCCTCCTTTCCCTGAGGGGCTCCCAGGGGGTATGGGAACCAGGCTGGGGTGGACATAGCATGCATCCAGCTGTCAGGGACTGAGGCTCCCTGCAGGACTTTCCCATGTCTTCTTGGACCAGACCAAGTTCCATCATGGGCTGTGGTTCATCTTGTCATGCCTGCGCTGGGGGCTGGCTTTCCTGGCCTCACTGGCCCTGCTGCTTACCTAGTCGTCTAACTGCATCCGCTAGCTGCTCTCGTTGCCCATGAACACCAGGAGGTTCAGGAATATGAGCGAAGAACAAAGGAAAGCCTCACAGCTTCAGAACAACTCATGCAGCACGGGATCCACACTGAAAGGGCAGGTTGGTGTAGCGGTCCAGCATTGATGGCAGGGAGTGGGGAATAGTGGTTAGAGCATGAGGTACTGGGAGCCCAGACCCCTGGTTCTATCCCCACCGCTTGGAGTGGTTTGGGGTCTAATGGGTAGAGCATAGGGGTCTGGGGTCCAGTTCTGGATGGGGCTATGGGTTAGGAGCCATGATTCTATTCCCCGCTCTGCTTCCTTTTCTGTAAAAAGAAAAGGAGGACTTGTGGCACCTTAGAGACTAACAAATTTATTTGAGCATAAGCTTTCGTGAGCTACAGCTCACTTCATCGGATGCATTCATGTCCCCTGCCTTCCCTGGGCCTGTTTCCCCTCTGAGCAATGGGGAGAGGTGTGCCCTGCTCTGTGCAGGAAGGGAGGGTGGTGAGGCTCCTAAATGTTTGCAAACCACTTTTCATTCCTTCCATAAAAGCCACTGGAGAGAGAGCCTCAGTCTCATTCCCTCTGTTCCTCCTTATATCCATTACCTGTCCACGCCTCTAATGGGGCCATTAGCCAAGTGTCTGCAAAGGAAACATTAACAAGCCAAATGTAACTGAGAGCTGGCTGGGGCATGTCACCTCTGGACAGGGGTCCTGCCTGCAGTGCCTGGGTTTGAGCAGGTTTCAGTGGATTTGTCCTTAGATCTAATGCGGCTGGATCCCTGGGGCTTTTCCCATCCTTGAATTCTATGACTGGCAGAGCTGAGCCGCCGCCCCGCATCCCATCCTGAGACATGGAGGACCTTCCCTATGGGGTTCGGGGGAGGGCAAATGGACATGGGCTGCATAGCAAGATAGAGACTGGCAGAGAGGGGTTGTTGGGCTAGTGGGGGAGGGCAATATCAGGGAGGGCTCCTGTGACACATGGCTAGAAAGAGTTAAACATCCTGCAAAATAAAAACCCTCAAAAGACATGTGGAGGGATAATGTTTGTGTTTGTTTGTATTTACATAGGTATGAGTAGGGTGGACAGTGTAATCAGCAGTCCCTGTCTATGCTGTATTCTGATAATTCAGAGATCAAAGAACATCCTAGCACTTAAATGAATTGTAAACATGAGATATCTCTGTATTCATCTCTCTTTGAAATGTATAGCAAATAATCTGTGAATGGTGGAAGAACAAGCAAATTGTCTTATGTTAATTCTATAGCTAAGTACCAGTGATGGACCTCCTTCAAAGTCATCCTAATTACTTTTTGTTCCTGGAGAAACTCCCAACTTGTCAAAGAGGACATGAAATTGTATAAAAGATCCTTGGGTCCTGATTCTGTCATCTCAGATCTGCTTGTGGCATCATACAGGGGAAGCTTAGGCCATAAGGACTGAGATCCCAGTCCTAAACTGGAACACCCTGCAATGATATTGGACTATAACCTATGAACTATTTCTGAAAGAACTCTTTGCAACTACAAAGCTCACCATCTCTGCTATGAATCTGAATCTTAAGAACTGAACGCATGTCTGTGTTTATATTGATCTTTTAACGATACTCCCTCTCTCTGTTGTTTTTTAATAAATTTTAGTTTAGTTAATAAGAATTGACTGTAGCATGTATTTGGGTAAGATCTGGACTATTCAATAACCTGGGAGGTAATGTGTTCAATCCTTTGGGATTGGTAGAACCTTTTCTTTTATATGATGAAATAAGATTTCCAGGAATCTTCATCATATTTGACTTAGGTACCTGGATGGAGGCCTGAGTCTGGATCACTTTAAGGGAACTGTGTTGTTTGGACTTTTGAGTAACCAATAAGGTAATAAAGAAGCTTGCTTGGTAAATCTAAGTATTGGAATATCGACCAGCTTTACGGGGATTGTCTGCCCCTATTCTTTGCAGTTTGCCTTAATTGAGTGATCATAGCTGGCCCCTACTGGGACACCCCGGTCACAGCTACAGTCTCCCATGGAGGAGCCCCATCACTTGGCACGTTGGAAACGAAGGCTGGAGAAAGCCCTAGCAGCGCCTGTCCTGCACCACTGTGGGGTCTCACAGGTCTTGTCCATGCCTGATTAACTCCCTTCCTTGGAAGCCCCTTAGCTTTGAATTGATCTCAACACATTGCCACTCCTCTTGCTCCCCATCTCTGTTTTGATGGGACCTCTGCTGCCCTTTCTGGAAGCTCCTGGTGACATTAGCTGAAGAATGGTACTGGCTTTGTCTCTGCTTCCTTGCTTCCTGGGGACAGGGCTGGTGGAGGAGGAAAGTCCTGAGTCCCAGGAGTGAAAGAATCCCACCTAGGACGTGACATGAAGGGAGATGGGGAGTGCCCAGCTGCTGAGGAAGAGATGAATGCAATTGTGGTGGGAGGAGGAGAGGAGCTCTGGGGAGATAAATAGGGGTTATGGCAAATGCATACTGAGGAGGGAGCAGAGGGGCACAGGAGCCTCCCATGGGGGCAGGGTCCCCAGGGAATGCCCTGGACAGTGATGTGAGCCCAGATGCTGTTTGAGGTGGGAGCTGTCTGTGATGCTGAAGTGACTGGGACAAAAGCTGACCCACAAAGGCCTGATACTGAGAGGCACTGAATTCCCACTGAAGTTAATAGGGCTCAGGGGCCGAGCGAGACAGTTTAGCCTGGAGACCACCCCGCGTCACTGCTTCCAGGATTTTGAGTGTAGAGACCTCGACCTGCTTAGTCCCATGGCCAAACACACTGGAAAATTCATGCCAAAATTTGGAAATTTATTTATCAGGGTTCACAAGAGAAAAGGTATCAGAACAAGATACAAGTATTTTGGAATCACAACTGAGTGGTTATGCAGAACAAACATAATCAGAACCTATCCAGTCCCATTCTCAGAGAGAGAGATTGGTTAGAATCTCTTTATTTTGTCAGACAATCCTTGGTGGGAAAGAAAGGGCTAGGTCTGCTGTCCAGTTCTGAGTTACGGACTTTCCTTGCTATGACAAAACAAACAGACACGGGGAAAGGGTGCCAGCAGGAACCAAAGTCTCACAGCCCAGGTGGTGGTGGAGAGTTAGCCAGAGATGGGGGAGGTGGCGCTGCCATCTGGGTCCCCCTCTCTGGTCAGGACATCATCGGGTCAGGATGGCAAAGGCCAAAGAGTGTCACGGTCAATGCTGAGGTCCTAGGAGATGGTGAAGATGGTAGCCATAATGGTAAAGGTCCCTCTTGCAGTCCACCCATCTTGCAGCCAGACAGCCAGCTTGATAGTCCCCACAAAGGTTTTTTAAGGACCCCCGAAAGGGAATAATGAGTGGAATAGCCCATCCCCTCATTACTGTGTTCACCAGTTAAACCTAATTTCTGACACACCAATTTTTGTCCATTGATTTCCAGTCCCACACATCTCTTGTTTAGCACATGTGTTTTTAACACAATCCTGGGGCAATCTCAGTTGACCTTTTGGTTTGCACTAGTCCAGTTTGTTGTCTCCTTTTGCACCTTTTCCCATTAATGTTGGATAGCAGCGATGGGACAAGTTTATAACTTTCCCACAGTTGAGCTCACAATTGGGGTAGGATTATCAGGCCCCAGTTATTACAACAGACCCTGAATGGTGCCCCTGCAGTGGGGGTGGGGGAGTCCCTAATCAGTGACCCCATGATAGGGGATGAGTATCCAGGAGGCGTACCTGATTGGTGACCCTGCAGTGGGGGGGGTATGTGAGGGGTAGGTTGGTGACTCTATGATGGGGGGGAATATCCCCAACTGGTGACCCTGCAATGAGGGATAAATCATAGAATCATAGAACAACAGAGTTGGAAGGGACCTCTGGAGGCCATCTAGTCCAACCCCCTGCCCAGAGCAGGACCAATCCCAAATAAATCATCCCAGCCAGGGCTTTGTCAAGCCTGACCTTAAAAACTTCTAAGGAAGGGGATTCCACCACCTCCCTAAGTAACGCATTCCAGTGTTTCACCACCCTCCTAGTGAAAAAGTTTTTCCTAATATCCAACCTAAATCTTCCCCAGTGCAACTTGAGACCATTACTCCTTGTACTGTCATCTGCTATCACTGCGAATAGTCTAGATCCATCCTCTTTAGATTCACCTTTCAGGTAGTTAAAAGCAGCTATCAAATCCCCCCTCATTCTTCTCTTCCGTAGACTAAACAATCCCAGTTCCCTCAGCCTCTCCTCATAAGTCATGTGTTCCAGACCCCTAATCATTTTTGTTGCCCTTCGCTGGACTCTCTCCAATTTATCCACATCCTTCTTGTAGTGTGGGGCCCAAAACTGGACACAGTACTCCAGATGAGGCCTCACCAGTGTCGAATAGAGGGGAACGATCACGTCCCTTGATCTGCTGGCTTTGCCCCTACTTATACACCCCAAAATGCCATTGGCCTTCTTGGCAACAAGGGCACACTGTTGACTCATATCCAGCTTCTCGTCCACTGTCACCCCTAGGTCCTTCTCCGCAGAACTGCTGCCTAGCCATTCGGTCCCTAGTCTGTAGCGGTGCATTGGATTCTTCCGTCCTAAGTGCAGGACTCTGCACTTGTCCTTGTTGAACCTCATCAGATTTCTTTTGGTCCAATCCTCCAATTTGTCTAGGTCCCTCTGTATCCTATCCCTTCCCTCCAGCGTATCTACCACTCCTCCCAGTTTAGTGTCATCCGCAAACTTGCTGAGGGTGCAATCCACACCATCCTCCAGATCATTAATGAAGATATTGAACAAAACCGGCCCCAGGACCAACCCTTGGGGCACTCCGCTAGATACCGGCTGCCAACTAGACATGGAGCCATTGATCACTACCCGTTGAGCCCGACAATCTAGCCAACTTTCTACCCACCTTGTAGTGCATCCATCCAGCCCATACTTCTTTAACTTGCTGACAAGAATACTGTGGGAGACTGTGTCAAAAGCTTTGCTAAAGTCGAGGAATAACACGTCCACTGCTTTCCCTTCATCCACAGAACCAGTTATCTCATCATAGAAGGCAATTAGATTAGTCAGGCATGACTTTCCCTTGGTAAATCCATGCTGATTGTACCTGATCACTTTCCTCTTGTCTAAGTGCTTCAGAATTGATTCCTTGAGGACATGCTCCATGATTTTTCCGGGGACTGAGGTGAGGCTGACCGGCCTGAAGTTCCCAGGATCCTCGTTCTTCCCTTTTTTAAAGATTGGCACTACATTAGCCTTTTTCCAGTCTTCCGGGACTTCCCCCGATCGCCATGAGTTTTCAAAGATAATGGCCAATGGCTCTGCAATCACATCTGCCAACTCCTTTAGCACTCTCGGATGCAACGCATCCGGCCCCATGGACTTGTGCACGTCCAGTTTTTCTAAATAGTCCCGAACCACTTCTTTCTCCACAGAGGGCTGGCCACCTCCTCCCCAAGCTGTGCTGCCCAGTGCAGTAGTCTGGGAGCTGACCTTGTTCGTGAAGACAGAGGCAAAAAAAGCATTGAGTACATTAGCTTTTTCCACATCCTCTGTCACTAGGTTGCCTCCCTCATTCAGTAAGGGGCCCACACTTTCTTTGGCTTTCTTCTTATTGCCAACATACCTGAAGAAACCCTTCTTGTTACTCTTAACATCCCTCGCTAGCTGCAACTCCAGGTGTGATTTAGCCTTCCTGATTTCATTCCTACATGCCCGAGCAATATTTATATACTCATCCCTGGTCATTTGTCCAATCTTCCACTTCTTGTAAGCCTCTTTTTTGTGTTCAAGATCAGCAAGGATTTCACTGTTAAGCCAAGCTGGTCGCCTGCCATATTTACTATTCTTTCTACACATCGGGATGGTTTGTCCCTGTAACCTCAATAAGGATTCTTTAAAATACAGCCAGCAATCCTGGACTCCTTTCCCCCTCATGTTATTCTCCCAGGAGATCTTGCCCGTCAGTTCCCTGAGGGAGTCAAAGTCTGCTTTTCTGAAGTCCAGGGTCCGTATTCTGCTGCTCTCCTTTCTTCCTTGTGTCAGGATCCTGAACTCGACCATCTCATGGTCACTGCCTCCCCGGTTCCCATCCACTTTTGTTTCCCCTACTAATTCTTCCCGGTTTGTGAGCAGCAGCTCAAGAAGAGCTCCGCCCCTAGTTGGTTCCTCCAGCACTTGCACCAGGAAATTGTCCCCTACACTTTCCAAAAACTTCCTGGATTGTCTGTGCACCACTGTATTGCTCTCCCAGCAGATATCAGGATGATTGAAGTCGCCCATGAGAACCAGGGCGTGTGATTTAGTAGCTTCTGCGAGTTGCCGGAAGAAAGCCTCGTCCACCTCATCCCCCTGGTCCGGTGGTCTATAGCAGCCCCTCACCACAACATCACCCTTGTTGCTCACGCTTCTAAACTTAATCCAGAGACTCTCAGGTTTTTCTGCAGTTTCATACTTGAGCTCTGAGTATGCATGGGGGTGGGGCAGTGTCCCCAGTTGGTGACCTTGTGATGGGAGGTGAGTATCCATGGGGGTGGGGCAGTGTCCCTGGTTGGTGACCTTGCAATGGGAGGTGAGGATGCATGGTGGGGGGTGTCTCCAGTTGGTAACCTTACAATGGGAAGTGAACATGCCGGAGGTGGAGGTGTTGAGCTCCAATCAGTGACCCTGTCTTTGTCACTCCCTGATGCACTGACTGGCTGGGCACAAGCCAATGTGTTTGGTCCCCGCAGAGCTGACTTAGCACCAGCCTGGTGGTAGGGTCTAGCATCAGCCCGCCAGCTCTGTGTCTAACTGTGCCCTCCCATCTCTGTCCCCCTCAGGTCTTCACACGCTACGGCAAGTGCTACACATTCAACTCCGGACAGGATGGGAAGCCCCGGCGCATCACCATGAAGGGCGGCACCGGCAATGGCCTGGAGATCATGCTGGACATTCAGCAAGACGAGTACCTGCCTGTCTGGGGGGATTCAGGTAACAGGACCTGTATCCTTGGCCTCCAGCAGCAGCTGCACTAGCTGGAGCAGCTGTGTCTGCAAATCCCTCCCTGCCCCATGCGGAGATGGGCACCTCTGCTTCTACACCCAGAGCACTTTGCCCCAGTCCGATGGTGGGCCATCTCCACTCCCTTGATACCTGCCCATTCAACCTCCTGCCTCTCGGCCAGACCTCACTCTGCTCACGCCTCCCCTTCTGTGTCTCCTGCACAAGCTGTATTTCCATGGCAGCTTTTCATGGCTTGTTGTTCACAGTGCATTGGGGGCCTGGCCTGGTTTGGGAAGCCCAGCTTGGCACAGCAGTGTCCATCTGAAACCTCTGAGCACCACCAGCAATAATAACGCCTGGGGAGGAGGGTCAGACAGGCCTGGAGAAGGGACATGCGCAGTCACTTGCTTGCAGCCGGTTCCCAGGAGGCAGCCATAGCCCCATAAAGGCCCATGCGTTGTCTCCCTGGAGCTGGGCCCTTGCCATGCCCTGTCTCCAGTAGCCCCAACCCCCATGACCCTACCCCAAGGCTCCCATCTTCTCAGGTCCTCCCATTTTTCTTGCTGTCAATCTATTTTTCTCCTCCTTTTTTCTTACCTCAATTATTAGCTATGGCAACTGCCTGCCAGTTTAAATTAAGTAGCACTTGTCTATAAATAGTTCCACCCACTTCCCTGCTGCTCTCCCAGGGCTGTGGAGCGGGAGGGTGGTGGGGAAGAAGAGAGTGGGAACAGAGGGGCTGGGAGGGAGGGAAAGCAGACAGAAGGAAGGAAGGCATGTGGGTGGGAGGGTGGCACATGCAATAAACCCGAGGAGCCGCAGTCCCTACCCCCACTGAGCCTGAAACAACATTGCACTGTATGGTACAGTGAGCAGGGGGGGAAGGGAGAAGCCTGTAGAGCAGGGATGGGGCTGTGGACTAGGGGAGGGGTTATACAGTGGAGAGGGAAGGGGCACAGAATTCTTCCTCAGGACAGACACTGGAGAGATTGTCATGTAGGTGATAGACACACACACAAACACACACACTGCAAAGCTGGGTGGAGGAGAGAGTATGTCTGAGAACAGCCCCAGACCATTCACCCCTTCACACCTTCTCAGCATCCTTCCAGAACAGATAAATTTGTTAGTCTCTAAGGTGCCACAAGTACTCCTTTTCTTTCTTCCAGAACAGTTACACAGGCAGCTGGGCAGGAGGGACTTGCCCAGACAGAAACCCACCTCTGCCATCTGTGTTAGACCCGTGTCAGAACTCCTGGGTTGTGTTCCCAGATCTGAGAGGCAGAGTGTTCTAGAGCCTATAGCAGGAGACTGGGAGTCAGGATGCCTGGGTTCTGTTCTCACCTCTATCATCCTGATTGAGTCACTCCCCCTCTCTGTGGTGTTTCCCCATCTATAAAATGGGATGCATCTGATGAAGTGAGCGGTAGCTCGTGAAAGCTTATGCTCAAATAAATTGGTTAGTCTCTAAGGTGCCACAAGTCCTCCTTTTGTTTTTGCAGATACAGACTAACACGGCTGCTACTCTGAAATCTGTTCATTAATGTTTCCAAGGCAGTTTGAGGTCCCTGTGTGAAAGGCACCAAGAATGGCCCAGTTCTACTCTCACACTGGTGTAAATCAGGAATAACCCCACTGAAGCCAGTGAAGCTAGCTCAGGGTATATCCAACATTAAAAGGGGAATCCTGACTTTGTTCACATGTGCAGGGGTGTAAGAGAGGGCCTGGCTCTGGGCCTGGCTCACCCTGACCTGGGCCTGGTGGCGCCAATCTCACCCGTGCAAAGCGACTGTGAGATGTGACCAAATGAGATCTCTCCCTCACTCACGCCACTGCGTGTGTCACATGCCTGCATTGCACAGATGTAGATGGCAACAAGGTGCCAGCTGTGCGGAGTTGGCCCCTCATCCTTGGAACTTCTGGTGCCCTCTGAGACTGTCCCATGGCTCTGTACTTGTCCAGGCCTGAAAGGGCTCTTCACACTGGCAGGGACAGGGTTAATTCCACACCAAGCTCCATTAAAGACAGGACAACCTCTCTGAAGCTAGGTTAACATATGCCCTGGAGGAGAGCAGAATAGGTGTATCCTGCGGATATGAAATGGGCTCCAGAGAGTTCTCACCCAGGATGCCTGGGTTCTCCAACCCTCTCAGATACTCAGCTCCCACTTTTCTCTTTGTTGCAGATGAGCTCTCGTTTGAAGCTGGGATCAAAGTGCAGATTCACAGCCAGGACGAACCTCCCTTAATTGACCAGCTGGGCTTTGGGGTGGCACCTGGATTCCAGACCTTTGTGTCCTGCCAGGAGCAGCGGGTGAGGGGCAGGGAGAGCACTGGGCTGGGCACTCTGTGCTGGCAGCCCCTGAGCTGCCTCTGCCTGACACAGACAGAGAAGAAATACTAAGCGGGGGGGAAGGGGTGGATGCAGCATTCCAGGAACCTGAAGGGTTAAGGTGGGGATCTGATAGAGGTCTATAAAATCCTGAATGGTGTGGAGAAAGTGAATAAGGAAGTGTTATTTACCCTTTCACATAACACGTGAACCAGGGGTCACCCAATGAAATTAATAGGCAGCAGGTTTACAACAAACAAAAGGAAGTATTTCTTCACACAACACACAGTCAGCCTGTGGAACTCGCTGCCATGGGATGTTGTGAAGGTCAAAACTATAACTGGGTTCAAAAAAGAATTAGATAAGTTCCTGGAGGATAGGTCCATCAATGACAATTATCCAGGATGGTCAGGGACGCAACCCCATGCTTTGTGTCCCTAAGCCTCTGACTGCCAGATGCTGGGACTGAATGACAGGTGATGGATCACCGGATTAATGCCTTTTTCCCTCTAAAGCTTCTGGCATTGGCCACTGTCAGAAGACACGATTCTGGGCCAGATGGACCATAGGTCTGACCCAGTATGGCCGTTCTTATGTCACTGCACTTCTTGACAATTATAACAAACAATCATGAGCCAAATCAGGTGGGAGGAAGAATTTAATCAGAAAAGCATGAAGGATAATTGGGAATTGTTTAACAGCACTTCCACTAGATGTCCCAAAAGCCACCATCCCACACTCAAGGAATAAGGCTGTATTGTTAAAAAAAGACCTGGTTTAGAGGGGAAGCAAAGCCAGCTATGAAAAAATTAAAAATAATATATAACAAAGGGGCAGTTGATATTAATATAAATCAGATGCTAGAAATTGTAGAAAATTGATAAGGAAAGCAAAGGGACACAAGGAGAAAACGGTGGCCAGCAGAGTTAAGGAAAATAAGGAGTTTTTTAAATATATTAGGAACAAAAAGAATCCTAACAATGGTATTGGTCCATTATTAGATGGAAATGGTAGAATTATCAATAATAATGCAGAAAAGACAGAAGCGTTCAATTAATGTTTCTGTTCTGTATTTGGGGAAAAAACATGAAATAATCATATCAGATGATAACATTCTTTCCATTCCACTGATATCTCAGGAGGATGTTAAACAGCAGCTACTAAAATTAGACATTTTAAAATCAGTAGAATGGGGAAAGTGAGCCTGACACAGGGGCTTGTGGGCCTAGTTAATCGATACTCTGAGATTCTCAGCTTGCTCCTATGGTGGCCTGATCAGTGCCTGGTCCACCTTGGTGCTCAACAAGAGCCTTCTGGGAGCATTCCCTGGGGAGAGAAGGGGTGGGGCTCCTGTTCTCATTCTTCCCTGCTCTGCCCCAGCTGATCTACCTTCCCCCGCCCTGGGGTAACTGCCAATCCATAACCAGAGACTCTGAGTTCTACGACACCTACAGCATCGCGGCCTGTCGCATTGACTGTGAGACCCGCTACCTGGTGGAGAACTGCAACTGCCGCATGGTGCACATGCGAGGTGAGCCCAAATGGGGACAGGGACAGGCCCAAACCAGCCCCGGGTAGGACACTCCCTGTGCAGCTCAGAGCATCTCCCTGCCACCCCAGATCAGAAACTCATCTAGCCCAGTATCCCCCCAGTGCCTCCCTGCCACCCCAGATCAAACCAATGGACCCACCTAGCCTAGTATCCCCCACACTGCCTCCCTGCCCCAGATCTGACCAATGGGCCACTTAGCCCGGTAACCCTCCACTTCATTGTTGCCGTGGATCAGCCCAATGGTTCATTTCAACAGGTATCCGTCTGCCACACACTGCTAGTAGATCTAGTCCATTATCTTGCTTCTTGTACCAGAGCCGACCAGTGACCCATCTAGTCCAGTGCCCCCCTCTCTCTCTCCTTGCTCCAGGATTCCTGCCTCAAGAGGACACTGCTCTGTCTTGTTCCATGTCCTGCTTTGGGGCAAACAATACCTGAAGATGAACAGCACCTTACAGTGCATGAGCTGAGACCCACTGCTGTCAGAGCACAGCCTTTGCAGTTAATGCAGCTCTGGCCTGAGTCTGCTGCAGCCCCCTCCCCTAAATCCCAGCTATTCTGGCACTTCCAGCACAGCTCTGTGGCTCCAGGATGGATTCCAATTTAATCCCTCAAATTCCTCTCAATTCTCAGCCTATCAAGAAACATATCCAGGCAGTGCGGGAGCCAGAATACCATGGGAGATGGGCTTGCTCAGGCAGACACGTGGGCTCTGGCAGTGGAGTTGGGGGTTAAACTTACTCTGGGGTGTGCAAGCAGGTAATGCTGTGTCCCCAGAGTGCCCCTGAAGGTACCTCCCCAGTGCGTTTGGAGGTCTCCATGGAGGGTGCTGGCTCTGGAGCAGGCTGCCCACAGACCCCTCACTAAGCCCATCTCTGAAGATCAGACCAGACAGTGCTGATCAGCATTTGAATGGCAGCTACTGCAGTACCAAGATTGGGGTAGGCCCAGTATTTGTCTAAGATCCAAGGCTGGCTTGAAGGAAATAAATAAGGCAGCATAAATCCCGAGGCAGGCATGTGCTGCTGCAGGCAGGTGGGGAGACCAGGCAGCAGTCCCCCCGGGGGCTGCGGATTGAACCTTCTACTTTGTTCACCCACAAAGAGCTGGGAACCACTTCCCCTCTCATGGAACCAGCCCTTTATTCCAAGGGCTTTAGCACTGATGGGACTAGTCACTTGCAAACAGGCCATAGCAAGTAAGGTGTGTTCCACAGATCCTTGGAAATTAACATACGGAATCACAGACCCTACATTATTCTGGCTGATTGCTTAACCTGGGGTGGGGATTCTGTACACAGTCGAGGTGAGGTGTTAAAGTCAAGACTCTCTGTATGCTCAGGATGCTGATGGTACAGGGAGGGTTTTGAGATTGTTGGGAGGTCTCCTGGTCCACGGGGGCGGGGGGAAGAGTGCAGGCTAGGAAACAACACACAGATTCAAGGAGCAGCAAAATAACTATGCAGGCTGCCACACAGGATAAGATTGCTTGTCTAGCTGTTCCTGTACCCCTCTCCTCCACACCCATGCTGGACCAGACCAATGGCTCATCTAGCTCACTATCCTCCCTCCACAGCCCCCCTCCCATATCAAATCAGACCAATGGCCTCTGTAGTCCAGTATCTCCCCCTCCACGGCTGGATCAGATCAATGGCCTGTGTAGTCCAGTATCTCCCCCTCCTCGGCTGGATCAGATCAATGGCCCGTGTAGTCCAGTATCTCCCCCTCCTTGGCTGGATCAGACCAATGGCCTGTGTAGTCTGATGTCATCCACCCACTCCCCCACACACACCCACTGGATCAACCTCTTCACCTTAAATCCAGCCCCAGCACAGAGATTCAACTGAAACTTTGCTCTTCTGTCTCCCTGCAGGCGATGCCCCCTATTGCACCCCCGAGCAGTACAAGGAGTGCGCGGACCCAGCCTTAGGTGAGACTGCCTTGCCCCCTCTCCCTTTTGAAGGTTTGGCCACTAGCCCAAAGCGGAGCATTTGGGCCTGCTCCATTCCAGGAGGACAGGGTTCTTGCTGTGCCATGCATATCAAGGGGCAAGGAGAGCACCCAGCAGCAGTGGGGTGTGTGAAGGAAGGCCCCCATCCCTACCGTAACTCATACCTCATTCCAGTTTCTAATGGGGAGCCAGCAACCCCATGCAGGTCCCCTAGACATCAGGAAGGGGTGTAGCACGAAGGGACTCTATCCATCTCTGAATCAGGCCCTTCAGTCCATCTAGGCGTGCATTTCCTTCTGCCTCTGGGGTCCAGCACCACACCTGCTACTACAGAAGCTCAGAGTCATGGTCCCGTCAGGCTCTCTATGCATGGATGGAGCAATCTCTCCAGGGTGCAACCAGTTTTTTAAGCCCTAAAGGATGAAGATGACTCTGGCTATGTCTGAGACACCTCCATGGTCTTCACCCTGATGGTATCTGTGCTCCTGTGACCATCACTAGCAGCTGTCTTCAGGGTTGAACTCTGGCCATTCACTGCTAAAAGCACAAGCTTTTACTGCTTGAACTTAGGGAGTAGCTCCATTAGCTGGCAGCTGCAGTAGACCCTTATTCTCATATGTGGACCACCCACTAAAGGAGAAAGACCCACACTCTGATACCGTGGTTTACACTTCTCTTGCACACCTGTCAAGGACCCTACTGCCACATCAGACTTGGCCACGCGGCCTTGCCAATGGCTGGCAGTGATGGTGACTTGGTTGTAGCAGACTGTGTCCCCCATTTACATTCATCCTTTAGACTCCAAAGACTCTTCTGTAACGTGACTGCGGGTGCCATATTTCTCACCTCTCTCTTCCCCTGTCCCTCCCTCTGATCCCTGCACTGATTGCCCTGCCCCCTTCATTTGTTTCTATTTGCATCGTTTTCAGATGGTGATTTTCTTTCTCCTTCTTTCATTTGGCTCTGGTAGTGCCTTGTGTTTGTTTTGTTGCCATTGACCTCCCGAGAGCCTTAGCTAGGACAGGGGAATGGCTTACAAGTGGGAACTGGGAGGAGAGGGTCCTAGAAATCTTCCGGAAATTGTCCCCCTCTTTCTTCTCCTGTTCAGTGGCTTGAGGGGCACTTTCCAGGGCAGTTTTGAAGTTTGAGGAATGTCGAGAGGCCCCTTTAGAGTATGATTTGCTATTGTTTTATTTTGTTCTCTCTCTCCGTTCCCCTCCTTTCCGCTCACCTCCCTCCTCCCCCCAGATTTCCTGCTGGAGAAGGACAACGATTACTGCGTCTGTGAGATGCCCTGCAACGTCACCCGCTTTGGCAAGGAGTTGTCCATGGTGAAAATCCCCAGCAAGGCCTCAGCCAAGTACCTGGCCAAGAAACACAACAAGTCGGAGCAGTACATTGGGTAACTGGGGAGGAGGCTTGCACCGCAGACCTGGGGGCAGAGCCGATGGAGCCAGGACACTGCACATATTGCCAGTGCCACACGAGTTTCATTCCCCATTGTCCCCCTAGGCACCTGTCCAGTCTCCACATCTATGGGACGCCAGGTGCCGGTTCTTAATGCCTAGTCTCCTTTCCCTGGTCTCATGGCTTCCTGCTGGTTTCGTCCATGCTGGATGTGCTTCAGAGACTCCAGGCTGTCACACAGAGCCAGCCCCATCCAGTGACACTCCCTTCCTCTCTTGCAGGGAGAACTTCCTAGTGCTGGATATCTTCTTTGAAGCCCTGAACTATGAGACAATTGAGCAGAAGAAGGCCTACGAGGTGGCTGGCTTGCTAGGTGAGCCATGTTTCCCCTCCATACTCAGGGGCAGGTAGGGAGCCCGGCCTTGTGGTCACTGCTGAGCAATGCTAGCTGAGTGCTTGTGGTAGGGGTCCATTCAGCTCCAATGACTCCCCCTACACTAAGCCCCGGATGCCTCCTGTCACCTCCAGTGAGCTGTGGCTCTCCCTTCCACCTGTCGGTGATGCTGGAGGTAAGCTGAAGCAGGGAGGGCAGTCAGAGACCGTGGCTCTGCGGCAGCCCAGTGGGCATGAGCTGTGGAGTCCCCTGGGAGAGCAGGGCCTTTGGTGCTGAGTGCAGGGGAGAGGTGGGGCAGATGGTAATTCCATGGCTCTAAGGCCAGGCACATGGTGATGTGTGCTGCGGGAGGCTGAGAGACACTGCACATCTGAGTGCAGTAGCTGAGTCCTGATCCCACTGCTGTGAATTGCAAAACTCCCACTGGCTTCTGTGGGACCAGGATGAGCCTCAGTGGGGGGTTGGTGGGAGCTGTTCTTACACGAGGCTACTGCTTCTCCTGCTGCCCCCTTGGGGACAGAGCCTGCTGTGAGTGGCACTGGGGTAAATCTGATGTACCTGGCCCAGAACATCATATGGGATGACGGGGAGCATGATCGCCCCCAGCTCAGATGGCTGTGTGCCCACCTTCAGCACGGAACTCACCCCCTCGCACACCTCACCTCTGAGCCTAGACCATGGCTGCTGGCTCAGCTCAGCGATTTGCCTCCCATCCCACCCCAGGCAGATGGGGGACCGTGTGGTCCGTGTCTGGCAGGTGAACCAGATTTCAGTGAGCGGGAAGTAGCATTATCTGTACCTGTCCTTCCCCAAAGTTCCCGTCCTGATCTGTTTTCTCTGCAGCAGACTCCTTCCTGCAGACCCAAGTGCAGATGTTTAAGGGCTTTTTGAATAAACCAATTAGAAAATAGTAATGGCTCCATTTAATGAGCAGATGTCATCTCAGTGCAGAGCCACTGTGGTTTGGTCTCTAGCCGGCTGAGGGAGTAGGGCTCATGAAGTGCAGAAATTATATAGGATCCCTGGGTGCAAGTGCACTGGTGTGAGGTCCCAATTGACAGGCCCTTGTAGGGCAGGTGGGTGAGCCAATGAGAGAAGCTTATCAAGCTCAGGGCAGAGAGGTGAGCCAATGAGAGATTGGTTTATAAGGTTATATGGCAGGCAGGTGAGCCAATAAGGGTAGCTTAGAAAGGTCAACGTTGCCTCAGGGCTGACTGGGGAATGGAAATACCCCTGGAAGTGGGTGGGGGCCCCATTCCATGAGGCAGATCACTGTCCAAAACTACCCCCCACATACAGACACACACACACCTTATCCCTCCTGACTTGGCTCTTCTGAGGCTTTCTCCTTCAGAACCTCCCTGCCCCAGCTCTCCCTTGCGTTAGAGAAGCTCTTGGGCCTCGGTACTCCAAAGATGGAGCAGATCCCACTTGGTCTAGCTGCTGGTATGAGTCAGTGGAGCAGCTCTGCATACCTATGCAGGGCCCTAGAGCCTGACAGCCAGTCCCAGCCCCTTCATGAGAGGCTAAGAAGAGTCAGGGCTCAATTCCTAGAGTCAATGGGAGCTGTTAGTATTTGGCCTCTCGGAGTAGCCATCCGCAAGGGCCGGGGGCTTTGCTGGCTCCATACGGAGGGGTGTTTATTGGGGACACAGAGCCAAAACCTGTACCCCAGAACCCTGGTGCTTTGGGGAAATCCTGGCATGGCTGCAGGCTCCATGGCTCCTTGGCCTCATCCCTGGGTCTTCCTAGTGAATCTCACATTGGAGCGCAGAGCCCTGGCCACTGGTGAGTCCATTCATTGCAGAGCGGAAGGACTTGCTACCCTACTTCCAGTGAGCAGAGGGTGCAGAACCCATGCCCTGAGCCCATGTGGAGGGTCACTGAGCTCGTAGGTTCACCAGTCCAGCAGATCAGAGCTCACCAAACTGCAGCCTGGAGTCAGGACCAAGGATCCCCAGACGCCTCCGGTTTTGGTTTGCCGAGGGGCAGGGGGTGTTCGTGTCACAGGCTCATCGGACACCACTAGAGTGAACTCCGGGGGGGAGAGATCCAGCCTCTCACTACAAGTGAAAAGAAAAGGAGTACTTGTGGCACCTTAGAGACTAACAAATTTATTTGAGCATTTATTGAGCCTCTAAGGTGCCACAAGTACTCCTTTTCTTTTTGCGGATACAGACTAACACGGCTGCTACTCTGAAACCTGTCACTACAAGTGGATGAGCTGCTATGGCAGATGCAGCTGCTGCCTTCTCCTTTCCCTCCCTCCCTCCCTCTGTCTTGTCTCCATTCCTCAGCTGTCCTGTCCTACACTATATAACTGAGCCCCTGAGTGGCTGAGGGGCCACCCACTCTCAGCCAGCCCGCCCTGACTGCTCTCATCCCTCTCGTCTCCAGGCGACATTGGTGGGCAGATGGGGCTGTTCATTGGGGCCAGCATCCTGACCGTGCTGGAGCTGTTCGATTATGCCTATGAGGTGAGTGAAGGAGGGATCACCAGGAACCCCACTCTGCTGTGGGGGTTGAGAACCATCCCCCATGATGCACCAAGATGCTCCCCTAAGGTCAATCCTCGTCACACTGCTTCCCCCACAGCTCCTTCCTCACATTCATCTCTGCATGTCACTTCACTGCCTACTCCCTGCGTGGTCTCGCCCGCCAGCCCCCCTCTGTCCTCCCAGTCCCTTCCCACTCAGCATGAAAGCTCCCCCTAGGCTGGTGCCAGCCTCGCACGCCTCCTGCCAATCCCCTGGGACCCAAATCCCTGCTGCCCATGGGAACTGTGAGCCTCTTCGTATGTTGTGGGTGAGTTTCTGATCTCAGATACCCTGCAGCCAGTCCAGAATGGGGAGTCACTCTGGATTTACCTTGCTATGGCTGGGAGCAGGATCTGGCCTGTGCTGTTTCCACTAGCCCCTCATCATGTGACTTACCTCAGCACTGCCCCCCTGTAACTGGTGCCCCTGATGTGCCCCCGGCTCCTCAGCGCGCAGGGTGCTTTGGGTCACCATGAGGGGGCCATGCCACCAAGGAGCTGCTTTCACTTTCAGGTCATAAAGTACAAGCTGTGTCGCCGCGCCAAGTGCCAAAAGAATCACAAAAGGAACAACACAGACAAGGGCGTCACCCTGAGCATGGATGATGTGAAACGCCATGTAAGTGCCTGAACCTGCCCTTCTCTTCGTGGCATGGGCCACAGCTCAGTTAGACTCCCCGACATCTCCACTGACCCCTATGTTGGGGGAGCGGCAGCACGCTGCCCTGCAGTGCCCCCCAAGCTGCTCAGCGAGCCCGCTGGGGCTGGGGGTTCTATAGGAGATTGCTGAGTGCTTGTGAGACAGGCAGATCCATATCACAGGCCAGCGCCTGCTGTAGGGTAGCCAGGTGCTATGCAAGGTCCTCATACATAGGGCATGCATCTCAGTCCTTCCCTTTAGCACCCTTGTCCTGGTCTCTTCCTGCTCCTTCACCTCTGAACTAGCAAGGAGGGCTAAGAGAGGACTGCCTGCCTTGAAGGCCAAAGTTAGAAACCCCCAAAGCCTGTAGGCTGCTCAGAAAGTGGCTCATGGGAATGACCTTTGTGCTGTGGGGATTGCTGGGGAGCAACCTGCAGTGAAAGGACATGGCTGGGATCAACAGCAGGGCACTGAGCATGCCAGCTTGGGGCCTCATGCTCCAGTGCCCAGTACCCCTGTCCTCTGGGACTGCCTGGAGTGATAGCTGGCAGCCTTTGGAGAGGGAGAGGATAGAAAACCGCCCAGGTCTTGCTAGTGTGCTAGTCACCATGGTATTTAGGCACCGGAGTTCAGTGCCGACTGGCTTGCTGAAGATAGCTGACAACTGTGGTTCTCTTGGCGCCATGACCCAAGCCAGAATGTTCGGACCCAGATGCACAGATCCCCCAAGCTCAGGGGCATTGGGCCTAGGGAGCTGGTTCACTCATTACAGAAGAGCCACAAATCTTGCAGCCCATCTCTAAACAGGGTCTTTGTTCATGGGAGGTGGCATCACTCAGCCAGGTATATGGAGATCTCCTGTGCTCTGGAGCTCCCTGGGCAAGGGCACTAAGTGTTTCTGGGGCATCCCCTGAGCTGCTGGGCTCCCCAAATGCTGCCAGAGCCTCTGGTCTCTGTGATTACTAGAGGGCTGGACTCTTGCCTCTATCAAGGCATTGCATGATGCTGTCGCTGTAACATCTGCTCTTCTCCCTGTGCTCGGGACCATCCACACTTAACTCTCCTTCCCTCATCTCCCTTGCCCCCAGAATCCCTGCGAGAGCCTAAGGGGCCACCCAGCCGGGATGACGTATGCAGCCAACATCCTACCTCACCACCCGGCCCGGGGCACGTTTGAGGACTTCACCTGCTAACTGACGTCTGGATGTACAACGTACACTACCAAAGCCCTCCGGAGAGCGGCCCCTGTCCCTGGGGGGCATCCGTGGAGGGGACACACCTAGGGGCCCTTGCTCCTCGCCACAGTGGGACATTAACAAGAGTGATGGCCTCAGGTTTAGGGCCAGGTGGCAGGTGGTTGGGTTGGTTTCTGACCCTGGATACAGACTCAGCGCCAGCTGCTCCCTCACCCCCCCATAGTTTAGAGACTCTTGGACGTTCCGGTCCCAGCCCCCCCCCCGACCCCCGCCACACACACAGAGTACTGACTCTGCAGCCTGTGTAGGAGCTACACATGGACCGGGCCGGGCCACAGGACCTGGCCCGCTCCTCCTTGGCTCCTCAATTTGTTTCTAACTAAAAAGAGAAAGGAGCCCAGAAGAATCAGCCCTTCGGCGGCAGTCACGTTGGGGGAAGTAATCCCTCTCCCATGTTCCACATTCCTGTCCATTTACCTGGTTTCCATGTCTATCCCACATCCACGCATCACACTGGAGAGAGCCTTGGTGGGGGGAGGGTTATGAGCGAGCACGAGGAGGCCTGGTCCCTGCACTCAGCTCGAGCCAGCTCTCCACAGAGCAGGGGAATCTGTTAGTACTGAAGCATCACCTCCACGAAGGTGGGAGCTTCCGATGCCTGTCCTCTGAGCCAGGGCCCCCACTGCTATGGCAGCATGTTTGCTGGGCCCCTCTTTCAGCATTTCACCTCCAGTGTGGATGGGAGAGGCTGATGGTGAGAGCTGGATCCCAGAAGCTTCCACTGTGTGTCCCATGTGCACCGCAGCCGATTCAGCAGCCACAGTCTTGCTCTGAACTTAGTCCCCTGCCCCTGGCACTGAGTCTCTGAGCATGATGGTGCCTGGGAGCCTTCCCTGGCTGTTGGTTCAGCTCGAGGGCAGATGCCCCCAGGTCTCCCCTGCTCCTGTCCCCTCCAACATGACAGCGGTTGATGCTGTGTGGACTGAGCTGGAGTAATGATAGCCCCATCTGTGAGCTAGCACAGCCTTCTTCCTCCCTTCACCATCACCCTCTTCCACATGCCGCACCCCCAGAGAAGTCTCCTGCCCAAACTCTGATATCTGGAACCTACACAATCCAGAGGCATCCAGAGAGGCCCCTCTGTGTTGACAGTGCCAAAGACTGTAACTTGGGGTGGGAGAGAGGAATGAGGCCCGTACAGTAGCCATGCTGCAGGGTCAAGGAGGACTTTCCAAAAACCCTAAGAGGCTTCAGCCTCCTTTTCCCCTAAGACAGAAGCCTCATAGCTAATGGGGCACATAAAGGGAAGAATCCCCCTCAGGCCTATAAGCCCCTGCTGTTGCATAGTCCTTGCCAGATAAGCTTGCCAAGCCAGGCAGCTGGGGATGGATGTGCTATGGGGAGCACTAGGGTCAGCATAACAGGCAAAGAAAATACTGATGGATGAAGCTCACACTCATCGTGCTGCCATTTCCCATGCAGGTGGGATCAGCCAGGAAGGGGAGCCTGCCCGGGACAGCCCACACTCCAGAGCTGCACTATGGATAGTCCGACACAGGGTTTGGGGGCGGGGAGCCATGCCTCCCTAAAAGGCACCTATCCAGCTTTCCCAGGCCGGTCACATGTCCTCTAGGCAGGTGCTGTCCCAGGAAATGTAGGGCTTTGCATTCCCGTCTGCCATGGAGTCACCCGGAAGCCAGGCATCCTCAGAAAAAGCCTGACACGAGGGAAGCCTGTGGCTCAGAGCTGGCTGGGGAAGCTGGTGCCCATGGGCTGAGCTAACTTCCCACGGAAGGAGGCTTCCAGCAGGACAGATCCTGTCCACACGACCCTGCTTGTGCCCTCAGCTCTGCCATGGTCAGCTGAGCCAAGCCCTCCACCAAGCAGAACCCTCTGGGGACTCACAGACACCCACCCTTCAGAAATGACCCACAGACACTCCCCCTCCCCACAACCTCTCCAGATGAAATTCCCAAATCACCGGCAGCTTCTGAAAATGGCAGGCCCTGAGCTCGGTTTTTCAGCCATGCCTGTCGTTCACAGCCACCTTTGGCCCTTTGTGTCTCAGAGTCTCTGCTACTGTGTGGGCAGAGCCAGCCCAGTCATGGCCCCTCCATGGGACTCTGGTACATAGAGGAGAGGAACTGTGAGGTCAGTTTGACTTAAGAACATAAGAATGTCCGTACTGGGTCAGACCAAAGGTCCATCCAGCCCAGTATCTTGTCTTCTGACAGTGGCCAATGCCAGGTGCCTCAGAGGAAGTGAACCTAACAGGTAATGATCTAGTGATCTCTCTCCTGCCATCCATCTCCACCCTCTGACAAACAGAGGCTAGGGACACCATTCCTTACCCATCCTGGCTAATAGCCATTAATGGACTTAACCTCCATGAATTTATCCAGACTTGTGTGTAACAAACCCAACCCCCTCTGCAGCCAGGCCAGGGACTCAAGAGCCGGACCTTGCCTGGGCTGCCTCCATCCTTTTGTTCCACTGTCAGAGCCAGCCCCAGAATTCTTGCATCTACCCTGTGCCCTCCACCAAGTGACAGCTCTGCAGGGATGAAGTGCTACTTAGCTTTAAGAGCTTTTGCAATGTCATTTTTATTATTTTTCTAATCTTTTTTTACTTTATGATTGTTATTATTTTACTTCCTGACCAAAATTAGGAACCGGGGTCAGGCCTTTGTATCTAGCACTCGCCCAAAGACAAACGGGTCAGCCACGTCCATACATTGTCTTATGGCTCCTTTGTGCAGTTTCATTCCTTTTCTTTCTTTCTTATTTTCACTCTCACGCTCTAAAGCTTTTAAAGATGGGGCTTGGATTTGGATTTGACCTTGATGCTCACCCGTTGAAACTTATCACTTTTTATTTGTCTGTTTTTACTATATCATCCTCATTTTATATTTCTTATATATAATATATAATATATATTACTATATATATATGTGTGTGTACATATATATATATATATATCTGTATGCGGCATATCAGTGTAGATACCCATCCAGTAGCATTTAGGCCTTGATATTGTGCCATTTTTCTGTTACCGATCTCTGAATGCCTTCAAGTGTATAAAGTGTTGAATTATCTCTGGTATCTGTACTATGTACACACATTTTCATAGGAAGCACAATAAGGTGACAAATGCATTGTATATCAATATCTCCTACTCTTAATGATATAAAGGATACTATAAATGGATGAGATAAAGGATAGAGACTGAGCCTGTTTCTCCACAGCTGGGCTGCAGGACTCTATGCTTGTGGGTGGGAAATCAGAAGCACCCCAGGCAGCTGCTCCCTCCCCACATGGCTCATGTTGTGCATCTCAAACTGAGGACCAAAGAGGAGACCTGCTGCAGAACAAAGCGTTTGCCTTGAATTGGAATGACTTAAGTACATACTTACCTTCAGCTGTGTGAGAGAGTCCCATTGACTGCAATGCTTAAAGTTAAACGTGCTTAAGAGCTTTCCTGAGCTGAAGCCTCTAGAAGGGAGGCTTTAAATGTTGTTTCAGAGTGGCAGCCGTGTTAGTCTGTATCCGCAAAAAGAAAAGGAGACTTTGTTAGTCTCTAAGATGCCACAAGTCCTCCTTTTCTTTAAATGCTGTGAGATTAAAGGAACAAGGAGGCCCGATCCTGCTCTGTCCTGGGGCCAGTCTCCATTCATAGAATCATAGAATCATAGAATATCAGGGTTGGAAGGGACCTCAGAAGGTCATCTAGTCCAACCCCCTGCTCGAAGCAGGACCAAGTCCCAGTTAAATCATCCCAGCCAGGGCTTTGTCAAGCCTGACCTTAAAAACCTCTAAGGAAGGAGATTCTACCACCTCCCTAGGTAACGCATTCCAGTGTTTCACCACCCTCTTCGTGAAAAAGTTTTTCCTAATATCCAATCTAAACCTCCTACACTGCAACTTGAGACCATTACTCCTCGTTCTGTCATCTGCTACCATTGAGAACAGTCTAGAGCCATCCTCTTTGGAACCCCCTTTCAGGTAGTTGAAAGCAGCTATCAAATCCCCCTTCATTCTTCTCTTCTGTAGACTAAACAATCCCAGCTCCCTCAGCCTCTCCTCATAAGTCGTGTGTTCTAGACCCCTAATCATTTTTGTTGCCCTTCGCTGGACTCTCTCCAATTTTTCCACATCCTTCTTGTAGTGTGGGGCCCAAAACTGGACACAGTACTCCAGATGAGGCCTCACCAATGTCGAATAGAGGGGAACGATCATGTCCCTCGATCTGCTCGCTATGCCCCTACTTATACATCCCAAAATGCCATTGGCCTTTTTGGCAACAAGGGCACACTGCTGACTCATATCCAGCTTGTCGTCCACTGTCACCCCTAGGTCCTTTTCCGCAGAACTGCTGCCTAGCCATTCGGTCCCTAGTCTGTAGCGGTGCATTGGATTCTTCCGTCCTAAGTGCAGGACCCTGCACTTATCCTTATTGAACATCATCAGATTTCTTTTGGCCCAATCCTCCAATTTGTCTAGGTCCTTCTGTATCCTATCCCTCCCCTCCAGCGTATCTACCACTCCTCCCAGTTTAGTATCATCCGCATTGATTACTATTGTTCTGTGTCGGACACATAGCATCACCAGGCAGGAAGGTCACCTGAGCAGTCCCATTCCAACGGGCTCTTTTCATCTTTCTCAGGATTTCACCTCTGCAAACTGATGTGGAAAGTTTGAGCAAAAGCAGAAGAGCCATTTTCCAAAGAGTCTGGGGAAAAATACACTGTTGCTCCTACTTTGTTGAATGTGTGATCTCTAACCTTTCACAGCTGTAGCACCTCAGTGGTTCAGGGCAGAAACCTGAAATTCAGCAGAGACAAGGCCAGACTTATCCCTCTCAGGGGCCTGGTGAGAACCTGTTTAATTTGGCTGTATCAGGAACAATTGGCTGTCTAACACCATAATGCAGGGCAGGATCCAGTCCCTGAGGGAGACTTGAGCAACACATGCCGGTGACAGGTTTCAGAGTAGCAGCCGTGTTAGTCTGTATTCACAAAAAGAAAAGGAGTACTTGTGGCACCTTAGAGACTAACCAATTTATTTGAGCATAAGCTTTCGTGAGCTACAGCTCACTTCATCGGATGCATCGGATTCATCGGCTGGTGATGTGCTGGGGACAGTGTAGAAAGGCCAGACTCACTCCCCTCGCTCAGATTGGGCTTCATAGGAACAGCAGGGGCTGTCGGTAGAATGAATGTCAGTGCATGTCAGCTGCAGTCATGACTGCCTCCCAGACTGCTCTTTTGGGGCCAGAGGCGGCGCTGCACTGCCAGTGGGTGGGGGTGAGGAGGGATGTCTTTGAATAGGAACAGAATAGTTAGTAGTGTAAGCCACATGCCCCATGGGGAATTAGTGAACCTAATTTAACCAGCCATTAAGCAAAGTCTGGCTGGGACTCTAAGACTTCTGCAGAGCTATGGGGACTGCACTGGTGTGGCCACTGCACACTGGCGCTGTCCATGAGTGTCAGTGTGGTTTGCTACAGGCAACAGTGCATACTGTGTGACAGCATTCACTGGCACTGAATGTGGCTTCAGGCCTATGAAGGGATGTGCACCCCACAGGAGCCCTGATAGGGCAACAAGGGCCCCAGAAGCCAGACAGGTTACCTGGCATCTCCAGCAAGGAGGCGGACCTGGGTTAATTACAAATGAAGCCCAACTGTGGAAAGGCGAGGGCAGTGCTATAAAGCCAGAAGGGGATGTTAGGGGAAGGAGTCTGCCATCACTCTCTGGAATGAGGGCGCTTGTTAGGGACAAGCAGGAAGTCTAGGGAGCGAGTAAGCCCTGAGATCCTGCCCTGGAGTAAGAGTCTAGCAAGAGGCTAGAAGGGGGTGAAATAGTCAGGGAGTAGTATAACTCTTCTGGTAAACCCATAAACAGGCAAGGGGAGAGAGAGAGAGGCTGGGTAGGAATGAGCTAAGGGACAGGGACTGAACAGACCTGGATTGCTGGTCATCGGGCCCCTAGGCTACAATCCGGTGTAGCAGGCAGGCCCGGGTTCACTGCTAGCTACTGGTCCTGCTGGAGTTTGTAACCCCAGGAGGGGCCTGGCCAGAGGAACATGTTACCAGGATAGGCTATTGCAGAGAGCAGAAGTAGGCACCCCATGCCCCAAGAACTACTTTCCCAGATATAGCCATGAGCAGGCATGCTAGTGGTGAGTAGGAATCCTGTTACAAGGCCTCAAACACATTTCAGCATGGAGCAGACAAGGACGGATCCTGGGACCTGACTTTGTGTGGGGGTAAGTGTAGGGGCCCTGCATTCCAGCACTGGGCAGGCATGGGGCTGGGACACTGAAGTTTAGGGCAGGAGCTGGAGCCCAGTGCAGTGAAATCCTAGGCCCCTCCTTTCCCACGCTAGCCAGGCGTTGAGCCTCCTGCCTTCTAGTACAGGGCACCATAAGGAGGGCTCCAGCCTGGGTTTGCTCTGGTGATGTGCACCCTCGAAGTGGGCACTGCTGCCTCCTAGCAGCCAGATGGTGACAAAACAAACCCTGTGTCATTGTCCAGAGCTAAATGGCTGGAAAACGTGGCCTCTACGGTTACAGGGCCTTGTTAGTAGCAAAGTCATGAATATTCCCAGCGCTGCAGCCTTGAGCAATGTGTTGCTGGCATTCATGGCTTTCGCGGGAAGCTTGAAGCGGGCCTGCTCCCTCAGCACCTGGTGCCCAATGGCTGAACCGCCACCATGGGGCTGTGGCTGGGGTAAGGCGGGTGGGGGTGGTACCTGATGCAGTGAGAATGAACCCTTTGCACCTCATCCTGTTCTCAGGCCTCAACACAGCCAGGGCTCAGGAGGGCTGGGAGTGGGAGTCTAGCTAGCAGCAAAGGCCAGTTCTGGAGCTAAATATCCCCAGACTTCAAGGGATCTTGGGTTTGGTCCTAGCCCGTCTGTGACATGTAATAGTGCACAGGTCACAAATGGCTGACTTGGGCAGCTAGTGAGCCCTCTGTCTCAGCCTGCTTGCCTATCGCTATCCAATTCCATGGAATGAGTCCAGTAGGTTGCAGCATAGTTTTGACATCACAAAACCCACCAAGATGAGCCCTCCTGTTGGTAGCTCTATGAGAGGCCAAGGGCTGAATGGGCCACAGGAATTTCCCTCTCCTCTCAGTCCTAGGCCGGTCCCTCCAGGGTAGGGCTGTGGCATGTTGGTGGGGGTCAGGTGTGTGGGGAGGGGGGAGGAGCTCAGGCTGCTCCTGACAGGCATGAGGTTCTGTGAAATGGCCCTGAGTCCAGCACCGCTCTGGTGTGCTGACATAAAGGCTCCAGGCCTGATAAAAGGGCACTCTTCATCACAAGGCCCCAGATACTCAGTCTCTATGCAGGGATAAGCTCCCCACTGCTAAGACCTGGCCTTCTCTGGGTTGAAACATAGCTGCCATGCAGCAGCTTAGGACAGGAAGTGAAGAGGAAGCCAATGCCCAGTGGATACTGAAGTGGGCAGTTAGGGAGACCGCAGGGAATTTGGCCAGGTGCTAATACCATGTGTCTCATGTATGGTACCATAGGGCCTTTCACAACCACAAAGATTAGGACCTCGGTTTTATGGCACCTCCCATGGTGTGGCTCTGCAGTCCCACACCAGGACACTGAGTTGAGCATGGAAACAGGCCCACCAAGCCCAGGACACCTCATCCACAGAAGAATTCCTGCCCCTACAGAACAGCATTGCATTAGCCTCCTACCTAATTAAATGGCACTCAGCAAACTTGCCACTGGATACTCCAGGCTTGGAGCCAATCAGATTAGAGAGTCCCAAGCATCCCTTTGAGCCGCTCTCTGGCACTAATGGAGTTTGGTTTCTTGGGGCCCATCTCAATCAGTTAAGACTCCACTGTGGACACATCCAGCTGCTCGTCTCAGGAGAGAAACAGGCTACAGCTCCATTACTGCAGCAGCCAGAGAGGCAGAGTGGATTAGAAGGCATTAGCTGATTTATCCCTGTTAGGGAGGAGGAAGTCTGGACTGTGGGACCTGCAGGTAGCCAGCTTTCTCTGGAGCACAGGGGGGCACAAGCCATGCTGCCACTGCTGGCACTCTGGTGCTTTCACCCTGTGGATTGTGTGGCCTCTGCAGCGTGAGGATTAATCATGCTGAGTGTGTATAAACACAGGCAGAGGGGCCTCTGCGCCCTCCTGCAGTAATTCATGTTTACCCTTCGCTCACTGCTGGTGCTGCCAGCAGACACAGGAGCTGTGATATAATGATACAGCCGTGAAGTAAGCACCATACGGGCAGGGGAGAGCTGTGCTGGGCAGCCAGGTGCCATGACATGGGTTGGGGCCCATGTGGCAATGACAGTCCTTTGGGCCAATCACCCTGCCTTCTGTGAGATGCACATCTCAACTACACTGATGGGCCAGGAGCTGAGCTGGGCAGACTGGTCCATGTGGGATTTCTCTGGTGTAGTTACAGGCTGGCGCTGGGGCTGAGCCAGTCAGGAAGGGCAATATGGTCCATGCACTGCTGTGTATTTGTGGCCACAAGTGTTTGGTGTAGCCTGTGTTCCTTTTGTGGGTCGCCCTCCCCCATCCCACGAGACACCTGGAAATGAAAACTCATCCCTGGCAGTATTTGGTCTCTCCTAACTTGACAAGCATTGCTCTGTTTTAAGGTCTCATGAAAGTTGCTGCTGCTTTCTGTGCTGTGCTGCTCTGTGGGCCAGGCCTATCCATCACATCAGCACTGTGCTAGGAGCAGGACTGGGACTTGGCAGCATAGCACTAAATAATGCAGGTCCTACAAAAACAAGTTGCTAGGTTTTTGGGGTGGATGGGTTACTGAATTTCCTGGCAATAAATGTTCCGCTCTTCATCCAGCCACTATTCCCCCGCCCCCATGCTGGCTGCTGCAGCAGTGGGGCCCGCACCCCACACGCCTGGCTCTCCAGCCCCAGCCTTGGGCAGGATGCTGCTGCCCATCTCTTCCTCACATGCAGAGAAGCCCCATCTCCAAACAGCTTCCCCACCACTCCATTCCCTTCAGCAGCTAGTTCAAAGTGACCCCCCCCCCCCCATAGTTTAAAAACTTTCCACAGATTTTGGTTCTCTGCCCTCCCGTTAATGTGCTTCTGCCATGATGTCCACAAACATGTGGGCCTGGCACTAGCTGGGCTGCGGTGACTTGGGACTGCAGAGACCATGGATGGAGACAACAAAGCGCCCCTGGGTGCCCTGATCTTTCTCCCTCCCTGAACCCCTCCTGTCCATGTTTGACATCAGAGAGCTCTGCAGTTATCACTCGCTCTCTGAATTTTGCCGTTTTCGGTCTCTCCTGTAACTGCATCTGTCTCTCGCTCGTAAACCTCCTCACTACGCTTCCAAGCGGGGCTTGACTTGAAATCCTGTCAGTGGCGTTAGATCATTGTACAAGAGATCAGATTTAGGCCTAGCAGCTCTAACTCAGACCCTTGCATCCCCCACACACCTAGAAAGAACTGAACAGCCAACATCATAACAAACCAGCACAGGAGAAAGCGTTTTGCTCCAAACTAAAGAGAATCTTTTACAGGTAACTTTGCATTGACATTACTAGAGCCCCCTAGTGTGCATTGAGCCATTTCTCCTGACACGTGCTGCAGCTACCTCATTAAACAAAGCACAATATTGTACATTAGCCAACCCCAATGTTTTGCAGTAAATCTCGTGTCAGTCAGAGGAAATTGCAGCTAAAGCTCAGTTGCCAGGTAGAAGGTGTCTTCCGTCTGGCAAGGAATTTACCCTGCACCCTTGCAAGCAGGACCAGAGATTAAAAAAATCCATTTTATCTATGGGTGGTCACACCCCACTGTTCATACACCAGACACCAAGGGGCTGATCCTCCTAACCAGTCTAGCTCCAGGGATTTAAATGGGGCTACTCCTGATTTACACTCGTGTGAGCAAGCAGAAAATTGACACCCTCAGGTGATCAATCCAGCCAGACACAGCAGGTGAACTGTCTAACCAGCTGGCTTGGAAACAGCCCCTGAAGCTCCAGCAGAGCAGTGCTTTCCAGCAGTGCTAAACCTTGCTCCTTGGGAGGTTTGGTTCAATAGCCAAACATCTTACCCAGATCCTTTGGAACATGTATTTGCATCAAAGCTATTTGGAGACGAAAAGTGTTTTAAATCATTCACCAAAATCCCACCCTAGCCAGAAATGCCCGAAGCAGGGCCAGAGCTGGGTTCTGATGAATCACTTTATTTCCATTCAACATGTATTAGGATATTTTTAAAAGCAGAGGTTGAGGCTCCCTGCGGGGCAGCCGGGGGTTCTGGGCATCCCAGCGCAGCTGGGCAGCCCCGGGAGATGCTTTAAGCCAGGGCGTGCTCTAATTTTTGGCAGCCTCCTGAAGGCTCCTGTGTCCCTGCCCCGTCCTCATGGGCACTGCCCCCCTGGACATTACCCCCCGTCTGCACTGCCCACAGCCGGGGGCTTTTCCCCCTGCCCCTCCCGCTGGCACTGCCCCAGTCCCTCCCCAGGGGCTCTTGGCTGCCCGCGGCCCCTTGCAGTGCCGGCCCCCACGCGGCAGGGGGAGGCAGCCTGCGTCCCCAGCATCTCTCTGCACCCTCCCCGCGTAATCTATGGCACCTCTGGTGCCGCTCTGCCCCACGCGCTCTATGATCGGTGTCCGGTTCCGGTCCCGCTCCCCCTCCCCCGCTTTGTGCTGGGAGAAGATGGCGGCGCGGGCGGGTTTCCAGTCGGTGACTCCGAGCGGCGGCAGCGGGGGGGCCGGAGCGCTGGGGCCGGGCACCCCGGGGCCCCCCGTCCGCATGGGCCCGGCTCCCGGCCAAGGCCTCTACCGCTCCCCGCTGCCGGGCGCCGCCTACCCGGTAAGGCCGGGGGAGGGGGCGGGGCGGGGCGGGCTCGGAGGCTGGCGTGGGGGAGGGGAGGGTCCGGGCCGCGGTGCCCCCTTGGGAGCCGTAAAGGGGAGGCAGCGTTTCCGAAGGTGGGGGCAGTGCGTGGGGTGGGGGGTGTCTCGGGGGCAAGGGGCGCCCCAGGCGTGAGCGAGGGTCCAGGGAGGGGGCTCAGGGCAAGCTGGGGCTCAGGGCGAGGGAGACGTGGGGAAGAAATGGGGCCTAGGTGCAGGGTGAGGTGAAGTGGCAAACTGGGGGGGGCGGGTATTTGAGGAGGAGGAAATGTTTGGGTGAAATTGGGGGCACCACAGGGTGGGAGTGAGAGAGGTCACCCTGCAGTGAAGTCAGGGGTGCTCTGCGTAAGGGTTACGCTCAGGTAAAAAGGTGACCCTAAAGAGAAGATTGATTGGGAAGGGAGGAGCTGGGCTCTGAACTGTGGAAAAGGGAGAGGAGAGCCAGCCTAGAGGAAATGAGTGGGGTGAGGATTAGGAGTAGGAAGGGGGAGAGGGGGAGCATCTTGTGGGGATGGCAGTTGGAGTGGTGATTCAATGCATGGAGGAAAATTGTAGGCAGGGGTTAGGGCACAAGGCCTGCAGTGTGGAGAGGTGTGTGAAATTAAGAACTGTCTCTCATAGCCAGCATTGCGGGTTATGGTTTCTGTGTTACAATCCCATTCGTTCTTGGAAGCATCCACTTCTGGAGCTGCTAGCCCTGTAGTGATCTATCTGAGTCCATCCTAAGGAAGCCCATGAGTCACGTGGCCCTGTGCTAGCGGGGTCACACTTAGCTCAGCAAGTGTGGCTTGGTAGCCCACTTGTGCTTAGAACTTAACTGCCCTTTATTGGGGAGTCTCCATCTTTTCAGAGTTTGGGTCGGATGGAGACCAGATCCCTGTTTTTCTCTCCTCAGCGCCCTGGCATGTTGCCAGGCAGCCGCATGACACCTCAGGGACCCTCCATGGGTCCCCCAGGATATGGTGGGAGTCCTTCAGTCCGGCCTGGAATGGCCCAGTCTGGTATGGATCAGTCCCGCAAGAGGCCAGCTCCTCAGCAAATCCAGCAAGTCCAGCAGCAAGCTGCCCAGAATCGTAACCACAAGTAAGAGGCCAGATTTCTCACCTCGTTCTGAGATTAATTATCTTTTCTATGACCACTTAGTGCCTCTTCATGAAAGACACCAAAGTTTTTCACAAGTTGTAGAACTATAATACCAGCAAAATGCAGCCACCTCTGAGGTGGAAGGCTGGAGCGAACCAGTGCACAGCACATTGCTAAATAGTCATTCAGCGTCAGGCAGATTTTGTCCAAAACACCAGCGCATCCTCCCCACCCACCCTTACAAAAGTACCAGGGAGACTCTGTCCACAACAAGCAGACATGATCTGAAGTGGTTAAGGAAGAAAAATGCTCATCGAGAAAGCAATATCTAAATTGAAATAGGCCATTTATGACCCTCCAGAAAATAGAGACCAAATAATAAATTCTTGTCCATCGTATCAAATAAACCCCTTTGGATGCTAGTTGGCTACATTGCAAAAATGGATTAACCAATACTCAGTAATTCAGACGCTTGCTGCTGATGTCAGAGATCAGCACAATGCTTTGTTGTTTGGGTCACTACATCTAGGACTTCCGTCTCTGCCTTGCTGCCAGCACACTCTTGGACTTTATTCTTTAATTGTTTTACATGGGTGGCTCAAACTGACATAGACTTTTTGTGCAGCTACTTTACTGGGTGATGGGAGCTTCAGATGATAATACTCAGCTCCTATGCAAGAGCAAGTTTTTTTTATTTTTTAACACAATGTCATTGTCACTTGATACTGCTCAACAGTATCTCCTGGCTTAAAAAACTTATTTGTTAGGAAGTCCAACTTAACATTCAATCAAGCCTGGGAGCCACTTTGTATCAAAATAATATTTAACCAAACACCTCTCCAAACTCAGGGCAACCCCAGCTATTCATACCTCTTGGGAGACTTGAAATGTTCAGATAATCACGTGGTCCTGGTCTTGCCGGTGCTTTTGAGCTCTGCAGCATTAGAGTTTCAATCCTGCTGTGGCTGTGGGGAGAAAGGGTGGGTAAGGAAGGTGTCTGTACAGAGATTGACAGTCACAATAAACAGCCTTTGAAAGAGAGGAGGACTAGACTGAGACAGATGTTGCGGAGCAAGTGCCCCTCATAGCAGAGTCACAAACCTAAGAATAAACCCACATCCTTGCTCCTTTTCTTGTGCTCCGACTGTTTGAGGGACAAACTGGTTGTCATGTTAATGTGTGTATCCTTCTTTAAACAGTGCTAAGAAAAAGAAAATGGCTGACAAAATTCTACCTCAGAGGGTGAGTGAGGTTTTTTACTTTTGCTGCCTCCGCTGCTGTAGTTCTGAGTTCTCAACAGTTTCAGGGGGAGAGAAGCAGCGTTCTTGATTGGCTTGTGCTTTGCCATAGATTCGTGAACTGGTACCAGAGTCTCAGGCCTACATGGATCTGTTGGCATTTGAAAGGAAACTGGACCAGACAATCATGAGGAAACGTCTGGATATCCAGGAGGCCTTGAAACGACCCATTAAGGTAAAGGAGGATAGTGCTCAGGTTTCTTGCTGGGGTGCCGAGGGACCTGTGCCTGAACTGAGAAAACAAGACTGACTTATATGGCATTTAGGTGGGTCTGTAAAGGCTCTTGGGAGTGTGATGTATTGAGGGTCAATGTCCTATCCTGGACTTTAGCCTCAGAGTGCAGTCAGGGGTGCTTGCCGACCCTCTCTTTGCCTGGCTTGCTCTCTGGTCTGTCACTGTTTCTCAGGTGCAGGAGGTAAAAGTGAGTCCAGATCCTGTGGTTTCTTGATTGTGGCTGTGGCTCGAGCGTTTTTATTGGCTTCTGCATTTTGCTGTTAACGTTTAGCTGATGCTTTTCCTCTTAGCAAAAGCGAAAGCTGCGCATTTTTATCTCCAACACCTTCAATCCAGCCAAGTCGGACGCGGAAGATGGCGAAGGGACTGTTGCCTCGTGGGAGCTCCGGGTGGAAGGGCGGCTGCTCGAGGACGTGAGTGTGAGGCACCCAGCCCCTCTGGGAAGGGCGAGGGACCAGCATTAATTCTCCAGATAAGATGAGATGAATGGGTGTGGGAACTAAACCCTGTTGGGTTGTGACCAAAGAAGAAGCTTTCAAAGGTCTGGAGTTGGAAGTGAAGACCAACTGCTTAATGTCTGAGAATGGAACTAGGGGCCCTCTATCCTAGATGATCAAAATGGTCCTTTCTGGCCTTGGACTCTATGAATGTATCCTCTCTCGCTCGTACCTGCCCAAGGAGTCTGACGAGAAGGGGGAGAGGGTAAGAGGGCCAAACCAGTTGGCCACCCAATGAGGTAGGACACTACAATAATAATACTTAGCTCTTTATAGCTAAGAGGATTGATGGTGGGAGCAGATTTGTGACACTTGCCTTCCCTACCTCTGAAAGCAGACACAAAGATTGCACATGACAGGGTTGTGAGTTCGTTCCCCTCCCAAAAAAGTCTCTAGTCTGCTGTGAGGAATTGGCCTCGAGACTGGATTTGCAAACAGAAGGGAAGGGTCAGGGTTTATCATGGGTAGTATGGTTCCTTCTTAGGTCTTGGGCCAGTAACTCTAGTGCAATTTTGGAATAGGGCTTCTTGGGCTTTAATCTTTCTGCATTTATGTGACTGCCCTGGGCCTGGAGGAGGCCTTGAATCCGTCTCATAGGAAGCTAGTCAAACATGGCATTGTGCTATAGTTATTGGCAAGGGATTCCCATGGAACATCTGTATTGGATGTAAAATCTGTCCCAGCACTTCAGAATTTAGTCCCGTTACTTTTCATCTCTGGTCTGTCCTGTGCTGTTGAGCTTCTTCCCCTTTTGTGCTGGATAGCTGATCTTGTGTATGTCCTTGAGGGACCTATTTACTCTAGCCTGTAGGGGATAGCCTGCCTGACTGATTGGCAGGTAGACTGTGTTGAGAACAGCTTTTGATAACCCTGGATTCCCTAGAAAGACGCAGTCCCTGCCCCTAGTGGAAAGGCAAATGGATGAATGACAGAGGATGTGGGGGGAAGGGATAGAACAAACAGCAAAGAGGCCAAGGCAACCAGCAAACATGCCATTGGCTCCATGCTGGGGTTTTGGAGGGAGAGGTGGGTTTAGTATCGGTAAATGAGAGTTGGATTGTTCAGTTCCGAACAGTGCTGTTGTATGTGCTGGGTGTGCTCCACTGCTGGCCTTATCTGCCCTAACCCTCTTCCTTTCTGTGCTGCAGGCTGCTCTGTCCAAATATGATGCTACCAAACAGAAAAGGAAATTCTCATCCTTCTTCAAGTCTCTGGTGATCGAGCTGGACAAGGACCTGTATGGCCCAGACAATCACCTGGTGGAGGTAAGCTATACTTTGTTATATCATCTCCAAATGGAGTTCAGAATCTTGGCAACCGTGTCATTCTGGGAGCTAGGAACTCTTGAGTGCTGAGCCCAGCTCTGCTACTGACTTGCAAGGAGCCTTGGGGCAAATCGCTTCACCTCTTTGTCTCTGTCTGTGAAATGGGGATAGTGCTAACCTCCCTCAGAGGGGTTCAAGCTTGTTGGATAAGAAGATAACTTTTGTTTGTGCCCTTTCTGCTCCATTCTGATAAATAAGAACAGTATCAGAGTCCCTTAGCTTTGCAAAATTAGTGTATGTGAAGCTCTAGGCAAAAGATGCTCCTGTGTAAAGTGCAAAGACACAGACCATAAGTGCCTGTCTCCTCTGTTCCCCATACTTGGAGCAAGTCTGGTAACACTGGGAATGTAGCAGAGGTGGATGCATAACCTGGCCATGCTGTTGGGAATCTCATGACAAAGCCCATCAATTCTATGTTCTGCCTGTTTGCAAAGATGCGAATACACTTACACACTTATTTGAAAGAAGAGTCTAAGACACATCTGCCTTAACAGAGAGGCTAAGGG
Source organism: Chelonia mydas (assembly GCF_015237465.2). NCBI lineage: Eukaryota > Metazoa > Chordata > Testudines > Cheloniidae > Chelonia > Chelonia mydas. The sequence continues at coordinate 276,315 of NC_051260.2, forward strand.
AGAGCTATTAGCTATCAACTGTTTTTCAGCGTATTGAACAATTGTTGCAGCCAAACCCGTTGTGTTGGGGACAGCAACGTGGTCCATGCCAAATAAATGAAGCCTCTTTGCAACCACTTGACTCTTGTGAGTTCACATTTCATCCGTATCATTCTCCCCTGATGCTCCATGATAGTAATCTTGACCTTTAAAACTGGTGAGCTGTGTGCTCCTCACATTATTCAACGCAGGAGTTCCAACCTCCTTTCAGAGGTGTTGTCAAAGCCACCACAACTGTCTGTAGAGTCCGGGGCACGTGGCAGAGATCACATGCTGTCAAATGGCCAGGATCTTTGTGGGGAGGAGTTTGTGTCATCAGTAAATGGCAGGTAAATGTTGTGCCTGGCAGGCAGCAGGAGCAGAGGGAATGACCTGGCAGTCTGTGTTCTTAAACCACCTCCTCTGCTGTGTTTTTTCCAGTGGCACAGAACTGCTACTACCCAGGAGACAGATGGCTTCCAGGTGAAGAGGCCTGGGGACGTGAATGTGCGCTGTACTGTCCTCCTGATGCTGGATTATCAGGTAGGCAGGCTGGTACGATGCAGATGGGGAGTGTGCAGTGCCTTAGCATCTGAGTTGTGACTTGGATGAGCACTAACTGTAGCTGCATCATCCTTACCCCGACCTTTGTCATGCTCTTGTCTCCTCAGCCTCCACAGTTCAAACTGGACCCCCGCCTGGCTCGTCTCTTGGGGATTCATACCCAGACCCGCCCAGTGATCATCCAGGCACTGTGGCAGTACATCAAGACCCACAAGCTACAGGATCCCCATGAGCGGGAGTATGTCATCTGCGACAAGTATCTCCAGCAGGTAAAGGTGTCTCCAACTTGGGGTGGGGCGGCGTGTTAGGGGCAGGAGACAGCTTTGGCTTCTGTTGCCAGGAACCAGAGATTCTCCAGGCTGCCTCTTTTCCAGCACTGACCTGCTTTCCACCCCACTCCCTGTTTCTCTTGCAGATATTTGAGTCTCAGCGGATGAAGTTCTCTGAGATTCCTCAAAGGCTGCACGCTTTGCTCATGCCCCCAGAACCAATCATCATTAACCATGTGATCAGGTGAGACTGGCTCCTGAGGCACTGTTTGTTGGGAAGGGCGGATAAGAGAGCTAGAGAGACTTGTATGGGGAGATGCTCCTTGTTACAGTCAGTTTCAGAAGCTGCTGAACTTCCTGCACCTCTCCATCTTTCCATGCCTTTATTCACTCTGCCCTGTGTGCATTCAACAGCCTCTTTTTCCCATTCACCAAGCACCCCTTCTGTAAATCCCTGCTTTCTTTCCTTCTGCCAACACTGACCTCCACACTGTGCTCCTGAACTCTGAGCCTTTGCACTGTGCTTGTCTAGACTGTAAGCTCCTGGTCCCCTGTGCTGCATGCATGATGTGCGACTAGGGAGATGAAGTGTTTTCCTGCTCCTCTGTTACTGACCCCTTTCCTCTGTTACAGAAAACCAAATGTAATGCATACGTTAATACTGTCTTCCCTACCCCCACCTCTCAACCTATGGAGCTTAGAGGTGCTAGTAAGGATGCACTCAAGTACTGACTCAGGCTTTTCGCTTTTTCTGGGTGTTCTCTTGCTGATGTCCACAGTGTTGACCCAAATGACCAGAAAAAAACCGCCTGCTATGACATCGATGTGGAAGTGGATGATACTCTTAAAACTCAGATGAATTCTTTCTTGCTGTCCACAGCCAGCCAGCAGGAAATCGCTGCCCTGGATAACAAGGTAGAAGCTGGATCCTGCCCTTCCAGCTAGAGTTTGTGTGCTGGGATGAGGTTGGCTGGCACAGTGTTGCAGAGAGAGCTGTCTTGCAGCTTTTAATATAGATTCATTTCGTGACTTTATATTTGGGATCTGGAACAGCGAGGGCAACATTTCTGCCAGGGTGGCACCATTTCTATGACACAAATCCAATAGTGACAATCTTTTTACTTATCAAGAAAATAGATTTGAAAATGAGTGATTAGAGGGAAACTGGTTTAATGGTTAGATCAGGGGACTGGGAGTCAGGACTGCTGGATCCTCTTCCCAGCTTGTCTACCTGAGACCTTAGAGGCACAGAATGAAGTGACTTGCCTATCTCATTACAGGGGAGTAACGTGAAGCTACATCTTGGAGGGTTTGCCAGGGTTCCTGGTAGTTAAAGGCCAATGAGGTCTTTGGATGAAAGGTGCTGAATGTCCTGAGTCTGCATGTCAGTGCATTGACTTGAACCTACCGCCCTGTCTCTACAGGAAGAGGGATGTGGGGTGGGGTGTATGTTACACATCTGGGTCAACCAGGAAATATGAGAGTTTTCGATCTTAACATGCTGGACCCTTTGGTTTGTCTTGCCTCTGTGTTGGGTTGGCCTTGTAACCTGGTTCAGCAATACCCCATTACTACCTTTTTCTCTCTCAGATCCATGAGACAATAGAAACCATTAATCAGCTGAAGACACAACGTGAATTCATGCTGAGCTTTGCCCGTGACCCCCAAGGTTTCATCAATGACTGGCTCCAGTCACAATGCCGAGATCTAAAGGTAAAAAGATTTTTCCCTTTTGTGTGGAGGCAAACAGAAGCTCAGTCCATCCCATCAGACTCTTTTTGTTCAGTTAGCAGCTGAGATCCATGCAGGGGCACAATTTGCAGGTCTGTAGCCACGCCAAAAATTGGAATTGAGTGCCAGGATTTCAATCTGACAGCACTGGCTGGGCCAGGTCTTGCTGGAGTCTGCTTGGGGACAGTGCTTGTGGGTAGCCCAGGACATGGGGTGGGTTATGAGAGTAACGTGGGCAGCTGCATGACTCTGGGTTGTAAGCTGCTCTCTTTCCTGCCTCCAGACTATGACTGACGTTGTTGGGAATCCAGAAGAGGAGCGTAGAGCTGAATTCTACTTCCAGCCCTGGGCTCAGGAAGCCGTGTGCAGATACTTCTACTCCAAGGTGAGCGTTCCCATTTGAGGGAATCCATCCACACCTGGTAGCTGCTATTCTGCTTGTGGGGAGATGCTGTTTGCTAAAGCTGGGCGCAGTGCAGCCAGGCATACAGAGTTTCAACCACCTAGTTCTGCTGATGCATCTCAGTCCTGATCTCCAGCACCCTTCTGTTCCAATCCTGGATACCCACACACAGCTTGACCAGTGCACCTTGGACCTGGATTTGCCACAGCTCAGCTATTCTAAGTCCCATTGCTTCAGATACAATGCTGCAACTTTGTGGGGTGTTCTTGTGCTGCCTACTCCTAAGGGAATGCTGCGCACAATACTTCAAAATTATGCAAGTTTTATTTGTCAATAAATAAATGCAGAGGCACGGTGGCACGGAATTCGCCCCAGGAGTAACTGCCAGTAAACAGTCACCAGAGCTAGAAAGACCTCATCAAACTATTTGCTGGTTTGGATCCAATTAGGATCAAAACCAGGTCATGCAGAGGTGATACTAGTGTTAGCCCTCACCACCACCTAGCCAGCCTCTTCCCATTTAAATCCATTGTTTTTACACAGACATCGATTTTATATCACAGCCAGAACCATGGTCCTTGGGCTTGCTGGGGTGGAGTTGCTTCCTAGGAGTTGCTTCCTAGGAGTTCCTTGTGCAATGTAGCTGTGAAGAGAGGCTATCCCCCTCTCATGGGATGCATGCTGGTTTGGCCTTTGCTTTCAGATCTCTGAACGGTAGCAGCCCACAGGCTAGTGCAGAGTTGATGTGGACCCTGGCAGAGAGCTGGAGCCATGCCCCAAAATCCCCTGCATGATATTGAAACTGCCCCATCACAGGCTTCTTGTTAAGCAAACTGTTTTAAAAAAAAAAAAAAAAAAAAAAAAAAAAAAGATTCTTTGCGCTTTTGTATCAGAGGCTGAAGTGCTTTTTACATGTGCTAATTCCCTCATAGCCCTGGAGGAGGGAGGTATTGGCTGCACTTCAAAATGGGGACATCAGGGCACAGGCTTGCCCCAGTTCATGCAATGAATGACTGACTGGTAGAGCTGGCATTAGATCCCCCGAGTCCAGACTTCCATTCACTTCATCTAACCACTAGACAGTGCAGCCTCCCTACTGTGCAATTTGTGCATCCTTCGCTAGCCTGTGGAACACATTGTAACCTATGGGCTGTACTATGGACAGGATTAAGGAGGCGGGGACAGGGAGCCAACAGGAAAGACATAGCTCAGCTGAGGAAGGAGTCCTGTTTCTTTCCCAGGGGCTGTGGATGGGTTTGGGCTCATCGTTCCTTCACTTCCTCCAGGCTAGGAACATTTGTTATTCAGACTCTGACTTACCATTCACTGTAAGTGTATTAAAGCAGGGGATCTGGCTTCTCCTCCCACAGGTGCAGCAGAGACGGCAGGAGCTGGAGCAGGCACTGGGAATCCGCAACACATAAGCTGCCCCACTCCTCCCCTGATCAGAAGGCATCACAGCTACTTGTGGAGACTGAGCGCTGCAGAGTTCACTGTTTAGGCCCACACAACCCCCACTCCAGCGTAGAGACCTGCAGCCATTACTCACTTCTGGCAGTGTCTGTATCAGTGTGACTCCAGAGCCCCGCGGGGCTTTGGGGATGTAGCAAGCAGACAGGCTCAAAGGGTCACACACTTCTACCTGGTTTCCTCCCTCACTGAGGCCCTGTCAGTCTCGGAGCTCTTGCGAGCCCACCTTGTCTCTGCGTTGCCTGTGTTGCCCCCAATATCCAGTGTTGCTGCAGGCTCAAAACTTCTCTTGAGTTCAGAAACTTACCACAGCCCCTTCTCCAAAACTGGGCTCTAGTTCTTGCACCCCAGAGAATGTGGGGCTGGAAAGCCTCTCAGTATGGGCCCTTCTGGATCTGCCATGCGGACAGAAGCCCGAGGCCATTCACTTCCCAAGGTCCATGAGACGCAGCAGGCAGAGCTCCTGCATGTTGGCGCACACTCTCCCCCTGTGGGGGTGCTCTTGCATCATCCCTCCTTGTAGGACTCTCCTCTCTTGAGAAAGGGTTTCTGTGCTATGTAGAGAATTGCTTTTCCCATCGTGTCTGTCTCCTTAGTTAAAGCTCCCTTCGTGTTCCCCTAGGAGGCTGCTCCAGCCCTGGATCATGAGGGACACACTGGTTCAGCACAGAGATGAAGGAGCTATGAAGAGGTGACTCTACTGCATGCCAAGGGAGCTGCAAGCGTAGCTCTAACGTGCAGGATTGAGCAGCAATGCAGTCTTGCCAAAGGCTGCTTGTTCTTCCTGCTGCAGGGAGTGGGGAATGCACCAAGTGCAGCTCCTCCTTGCAGTGGGATTAGGCAGAAGTATAAAGCCTTAGGGTCATTTCTTGGACCAGGCTGATGATGATCCTGCATCTCTGCCTTTGGTGAAGTGAATGCTCCTTTTCGTATATCTGAGGATGTGAGGAGGCAGCCTGGGCCTCTACCAAACAGCCCCAAACAAATAAGCAAATTAGTAGAAGTCAGGGCTCCTCTGCTTTGTTGTCTTTCATGTTTGGGCACAGAGCAAGTTCTGGGGCTGTCACAGGGCAGGTGATCAAGTATGTGCAGATGGGTTTTCTCCAGCTGAGAGAGTAGCAGCCTAGACATGGAATGAATTGCTAATGAATTAATTTAGTGGCACTCTTGTGCTCTTTGCCCTCAGGACCATGTGTGTGCAGCAGGGCATGTTGGGAGGTGGGGCCTCTCTTCACCTGGGGCTAAATATTTCTGCTCAGATTCCTTTTTGGGACTGTAAAGTGAGTGGATTCAGAACCCAGTTGGTTGTGCTCTCCTGACGTTAGCTGCAAAATCATGTTACTGACAAACAGCCTCACACTACCCTGGAGTGTGATTGGGGGGCTGCTATGAAATTGGGAGCCCCTGTAAGCCTGTGTGTGTGTGAGTGTGTGAGAGAGAGAGAGAGACTTCTTGTCTGTGAGTAATAGACTTTCCAACCTTCTCTCCCTTCTGTCTTTGGACCCTTAAAGAATTGCCCCTTTGTAGCACCAGGGGCTGAAGTCCCGGTGCCGGTTAATGCAGACTACCGGCTCCTCAGGGCAAGTAATAGTGAAGGATACTTGGTTATTGCCTAGGCAAGTGTAGCTGTTGCAGAATTACTGTTTTTATTAACTGATTATGGTTTTTCATGGACCAAAATTTTTTTTGTACTGTATCCTTGTAGATGTCACACAATTTTAATAAAAGCCTCCTGTGAAGGAAGCTGCTTGCCCTCCTTCTGTGCTGGCGAATGGCAGTTTGTAGTTGTGTAACAGACAGCTGCTGTCACATAACTACTGTGGAAGAGATTAAATGACTTCCTGCTTGCACCTTCAAAGCCCTCTGTGTAGTGGGAGCTCTGTTCATTGAGGGAGAGCAAGCAAGAACACTAGACACCATTCCCTTTTAAAAGGAAGACAGCTTGTTTATATGGTCCAAATTTGACTCACCTTAAAATTGTGTGGAATTTGGAGGGTGCTGCGTTATTTATAGGGCCCTACCAAATTCATGGCCATGAAAAACACATCATGGACTGTGAAATCTGGTCTTTTGTGTGCTTTTACCCTATCATAATCATCACTCCCATAACCACATTGGTCGTTGGGGGCCCCCTCATTGATGAGCAATCAACCAGTTGTCTACACCCCTGATAATTGTGTGTCAGTGCTTGAGTCTCCATGAAGTCCATTCCTGTTCACTCTTTTTACATTGTCAGTCCATCTCTTGTGTCTACCTCTTCTTCTCTTCCCCTGAACTGTCCCTTGGAGGATGATCTTGGATAGGCCAGATCTTGTTACATGGCTGTACCACTTCAACTTGCGCTTCTTTACGGTCGTCAGGAGGTCTTCATATGACCCAGCGCATTGGGTGATGATGTTGCGGACCTCTTCATTAGTGACATGGTCAAAGTAGGAGGTGGCCAGGATTTTACGGAAGTATCTCATCTCTACTACCTGTATTTTCCGTTCAAGTTCTGCCACAATGGTCCGTGTCTCCCACGCATACAGAAAAATGGAGATGACTAATGCCTGCAGCAGTTTGTTTGGATTCTAGAGAGATGTTCTTATTCCTCCAAATTGGCTTTAGCTTTGCCGCCGCTGCTGTTTGTGCAGTTCTTGCCCAAATTTCTGCCTTGGATCTTTCATCTGTGATGATTGCCCCCAAATACTTGAACTGTTTCACTGTCTCCAGTTCTTGTCCACTGACAGTGATATGTGAGCTGATCCCACCACATTTGTTTGTCATCAGCTTGGTTTTCTCTGCACTGATTTCCGTGCCATATTTTGCAGAGATTTCATCCAGTCATTTCACAAGGTTGGCAAGTTCATCTTTGCTGCCTGCCAGGCCATCAAGGTCGTCAGCGAACCGAAGATTTGAGATTGTTTGCCCCCCAATGGTGACTGTGCACATGTGATCTTCTAGGGCATCAGTCATTATGCGCTCCAAGTAGATGTTGAACAGTGTGGGCGAAAAAAGGCAGCCTTGCCAGACTCCAACCATGGTGTGAAACCACTCTCCTATTGTGCCATTGACGAGAACTGCACTGCTGCCTTTGGCGTACAGTTTAATGGTAAGAATAAGTTTACGACCAACATTGTACTACTTCATGGTTGCCCAGAAAGCTTCGTGCCATACTCTTGTCAAACACCTTCCTGAAGTCAACAAAGATGTAGATGTCCTGCTGATGTTGTAAGTATTTCTCACATAGAACACAAAGGTTGAATATATGTTCTGTGGTACTTCTTCCAGCATGAAAGCCAGCCTGTTCTTCAGTGATGATATTCTCTGCTTGTGGCTTCAATCTGTTCAATATGACTTTCAGCATCACTTTGCTGGGATGGCTAATTAAATTTGTGGTCCAGTAATTTTGACACAATTGCAGGTTGCCTTTCTTTGGCAGAGTGATAATTAGTGACTGTGTCCACATGGAGGGCCACTCACTGGTCTGCCAGATCTTGTTGCAGATCTTGGCGAGTATCTCTTACTATTTCTCTTCCGAATTTCATCAGTTTGGCTGGGATGTTGTCAATACCTGTAGCCTTTCCGTTCTTGAGTGATTTCACAGCTGTCTCCATTTCTTCACATAGTATTGGAAAATCTTCCTTCTCTGTTGAATCTGGGCTGTCTAAGACTCTGGGATCTCCATTTGTCTGGTGGTTGTATAGATCAAAGCAGTAGTTTGTCCACCTATTGATGCCCTTTCATCTGTAAGACTGTTCCCTTCTTTGTCTTGATTGCGTTAGCTTTAGTCCATCTTTCCTTCGTCAGATCTTTTACAACATGGAAGGCTCGGCAGTTTTATTATTGATACGCTCTCCAATTTTAGAGTATTGTTTTTCAATCCATATCTCCTTGGCCACCTTCATTCCTTCCTTGATCTTTCTGCCAATCGCTCTGTAATTATCAGCTTCCTCAGTGCTGTTCTTGTCTCTCTTAAGTTCTCTTCTATTGTCCCATATTTGTAGTATTTCATTTGTGACCTGTGGTTTTGGTCTATTCTGTCCCCAGACCACACAGATTTCACGGGGAAGACCAGCGTTTCTCAAATTGGGGGTCCTGACCCAAAAGGGATTTCCCGGGGGGGGGGGGGGGGCGGGGTTCAGTATTGCTACCCTCCTGCGCTGCTGCTGGTGGTGGTGCTGCCTTCAGAGCTGGGTGACCAGAGAGCGGCTGAGGGTCCAGCTCTGCAGGCAACAGCGCAGAAATAAGGGGTCATACCATACCATCCTTACTTCTGCACTGCTGCTGGCAGCGGCTCTGGCTTCAGAGCTGGGCTCCCAGCCAGTAATTGCCACTCTCCAGCTGCACAGCTCCGAAGGCAGCGCCGCCGTCAGCAGCAGCACAGAAGTAAGGGTAGCAGTACGGCAATCCCCCCACCCCACACGCACTCCCTTTTGGGTCAGGACTCCTACCATTACAACACTGTGAAATTTCATATTTAAAGAGCTGAAATCATGAAATTTGCAATTTTTAAAATCCTGTGACCATGATATTGACAAAAATGGAATATGAATTTGGTAGGGCCCTAGTTATTTACACTGAGTTTTATAAAACTACCTAAAAATCAATGGAATTAGCATTAGACAAACAAGGTGGATGAGATGATAATTATTGTACCATCTTCTGTTGGTGAGAGAGATAAGCTTTTCAGTTTGCACAGAGCTCTTCAGGTCTGAGTCTCCAGAATTTGTGTGGGCTACCAACAGGCTCCATCTGAGTCTGCCAGACCTGAAGAAGAGCTCTGTGTAAGCTCGAAACTTCTCTCTCTCTCTCTCTCACCAACAGAAGATGATCCAGTAAAAGATATTTTCACCCTCCTTGTCTTGCTAATAGCCTGGGACCAACACAGCTACGCTAACACTGCATACATGGATTTGGCATGACACACGAAAACGAGTGCTCTCACTGCTGCTCGGAAGCTGCAATTAACTAAAATTGTCTGAGCAGTACGTGTTTGTATTACAGGTTGTATAGTGCTTTAGAGAGAATCCCCACATCATTCCTGTAAGGGAGAGATCCTCCCTGGCTACAGGTTAGGGAAACTACTTTGCCCAAAGGCAACCTTCCTATACCTCAAACAGTTGTTGAATGGCAGCACTGGGATTAATGTAAAGTTCTTGTGTCCAAGTCCTGTCCTCAGCCCCATTCTCAGAATCAGTATATTGACCCCTTCCAGCAAAGTATAAATGTTTTCTGAAGAAAATGTAAAGGAGCATGTGGTTTATGGGTCAAAGCGAGAAAGTCAAGACTGCAAGGTCCTCTTCCTGGTTCTGTCACCTGAGACCTTGGGTGCAAGTTACTTCACTTTGATAAAGGAAACATAATCCTCAGGCTTGAGAGAAACAACTATTTTTATTATTTAAAAAAAAGAAAAGAAAGGGTGTTCCTGTCTCTGAGCCCTAGCGGCTTATTTCTCAGATGCCTCCTTGGGCATGTTGATACTGAGGCCTGCCGGTTGCTTCAGCTATCAAAGCCCATGTGCTTCTTACCAACCCTCCCAGGCCTCTGCCCCAAGTAGCTCATCCGTAACCTTGCACTGCTTTTCAACCTTATTTATTAGCTTGCCTTGTGGCAACCATCAGTCTCTGGGCTTTCAAATGAAATGTTCCAACCCACAAAGGCCTCTGTTGTCCCTCTGCGTCCCCAACACATTTGCTGGCTCCAGGATCAGCCTTGTGCTCTGAATGGCAAAACCCTGCCTCCTGCATAGTTTGTCCCTTCAGTGTAAATGCTGTGCTTCTCTCTGACCTCTTCGTGCCTTTGGCTCTGAGGCACTGATAATTTTGTGCCACTCAAGTGATTCATCCGCAGCAGAGATCAAGCCAGCCTTTACTGTGACTGGCAGGTGCCACCCCAGGGCCCACAGCAGTAATGAGCCTCCCTGCTTGTCTCCCATGGCCCTCAAAGCGCTTTGCAAAGGTGAGTAAGGGGCAGTCTGGGAAGGGCAAGGCGTGTTGAGGGGGGAAGGCACGGACCCCCCTCTCCCTTCTCCTGTGTCTCCACTGCCGCCCCCCCCCCCCCCCCCAAAAAGAAGCTGGCCAGGCGAGAGGCGAGACTTGCGGCCTCTGGGGGCGGGGTTCTCTGCCTGGGGGCGGGGCCCACCCTGCCTGGGGGGCGTTAAATGCCCCCCGTCCTGGTGGGGCGGCGCAGTCGCCGCCTGCCTCCCCTTCGCCGACCATGGGCGGCCGGAAAGTCTGTATCGTGGGCTCCGGGAACTGGTGAGCATCCCCGGGGGCCGCGTCCCCTGCCGCCCATGGAGCCGAATCCCGAAGCCGGCCGCGGAGCCTGCGCTTGGGGCGGCCGTGGGCGAAGCCGGGATTCCCGTCCGGGGCGGCGGGTCCCAGCCGAGCGGGTCAGGCCGGGACCTGGCCGTCCCGGGGCCGCCCCCTGGCCGGGGTTGGGGGCTTTGCGACCCGCTGCAGCTGCCTCGGAGCCCGGCTTGGATGCGCGCCCCCCCGCGGTCTGCCCCCTTGTTCTCTGCCCCGCCGGAGCCCTGCCTGTCCCCTCTGCCCTGCCCTGCCCAGCTCCGTCTGCTGCCTGTCCCCTCTGCCCTGCCGCCCCTGGGCTCGGGGTTATCCCCGCACACAGCCAGCGGCCCTGCCCCATTCCCTGCCCCAAGGGTCCTTAGCCCTGTTAACCCCCGGCTCCTTCGACCTCCTCCTTTGACACCCCCCCCCCCCCCGCAGTGGATCTGTGGGGTGCCCTGGGGCCCTGCCGGGGGCTCTGGTGGGACCAGTACCCAGGCGAGTGCCAGCCCTCCCCACCACCAGGGAAAAGACTTGCATCCAGTCCCCTTTCTGTGACCGTGGCCAAAGCCGGGGGCCTTGCTCTGCCGGGGCCATGTGGGAGAGCCCGCTCAGAGATTCTGCTGCTTAGGACCCATTGCCCCTTCCGGTGCCTGATTGTGCTCTCCCTCTGTGACACCCCCCCCCCCCATATATCTGCCTCCTCTGCTCCCTGCAGGGGCTCAGCCATCGCCAAGATCGTGGGCCGCAATGCAGCCAAGCTGGAGCAGTTTGACACCACGGTGAACATGTGGGTATTTGAGGAGGAGGTGGGTGGGAAGAAGCTCACCGAAATCATCAACACGCAGCACGAGAACATCAAATACCTGCCAGGGCACAAACTGCCGCCCAATGTGGTGAGTCCAATATTTTTTTGGGGGGGGGGACTATTTCACCAGTGGGCAGACTCTGTAGTCACATCAGGTATAGGCTGGGGAGATGCATGGAAGGTTCCTGGTGTTTCACTAGCACCTTTTGCTCCAAAGCACTTGGAGACTGAGGTGTTGCAGCCAGCTCTGGGCTGGAGGGCAGCAATCGAACATTGCACAACACACTGCAATTGGGCAAAGACCTGATGAGCAGCTATCCTCAGGTTCCAAAGCTGCCTGGATCTCCCACTCAGCTCCCTGGGAAGCACAAACTAACCCTGCCGGAATGAAGTGATTCCAGGCCTGATGCTTAGACTGCTAAGCCACCTCTTTCAACTGCCAAAGCACACGCCAACCGATACCCCAGGAACACCTTCGTGGGCCACTGAAATGCAGTCAGTGCTGGGGTGGGCCCCAGCAGCTGTTCTCCAGCACCTAGCAATGTCACATGACCTCACAGGCTGGGAAGAGGCAGAGGCATGTCTCCTGTTGAAACTGCTGGGAGGATTGCGGGGGAGCTTGGGGGTAAATGCCTCCCTCTCCAGCCACAGCAGAGCCCTGAAATGCAGCTGTGGATAGAGGAGCTGGCTTGTGTCTCTCCCAGCAGAGTGAAGATCAAGGGGGGCAAGGCCTGTTTTCAAAGGCTTGTCTCCTTGGTGACAGAGGTAATAAATAACTATCTGCTTGGGAGTCGTCTAACTGAGCTGGTTCCCTGAGGCCAGGACACAGAGGGAATGGCTTGTGCAACCCTTGCGGGGATGGCTCCTTCTCAGTTACTCATTCATGCAGTGACCTTGCCCTGTGCACCGGCCCCTGGCTTCTCTTACCCCATGGAGCCCCGCTCCCCTCCCCGCTGTTTGGCTGACCCTGTTTCTCACCCGTGCGCATGCTCTACCGCAGCCCTGACTGATGCAACGGGTGCCCTAGTTGCTCCTCACACCATACTGGATGGGAACCGCGCTGCATGTCTGGTTGTGCTTCAGGGTGTCAGGCCTGCGAAGAGCCCCCTTCTCTCCAGGGGTCTGTGGTGTTTTAGGGGCAGTGACCTCCATTACAGAACCATGTGCCAGCAGAGGAGCGGGGTTAAACCCAATTAAGACCCCCAGATAGGTGTGTGGTCTCCCCATCCATCAGCCTCATCTCCTGTCCCCACCCCAGTCCTCTTGGATGGCCTCTCTCTTCCTGTCCTGGCCATAGGCTGAGCCTTCCTCCAGGTGGTGCTGTGCCATAGAATCATAGAATATCCGGGTTGGAAGGGACCTCAGGAGGTCATCTAGTCCAACCCGCTGCTCAAAGCAGGACCAATCCCCAATTTTTGCCCCAGTTCCCTAAATGGCCCCCTCAAGGATTGAACTCACAACTCTGGGTTTAGCAGGCCAATGCTCAAACCACTGAGCTATCCCTCCGCCCATCTTCAAGCCCTGGCTGCCTCACTGGACCCTGTCCCAAAGACCCTGCTTGAACTCTAGGATTGAGGGGAGAAACTCACGTGGCTCCTGACTTCAGGTGGGCTGTGTCCTTGCAGAACATGCTTCCTCCACAGGGGAGCCTCTGGCAGCCCCCATTCCCCACATTACCTAGTAATGCCCAGGGTTTTACAGGCCCCTCCTGGCACTAGGTAGCAGATCTGTGACAATGGACACAGCTCCTTGGTGATGGGCCCGTTCCCCTGCAGGTGGCGGTGCCAGACCTGCTGACGGCCGCAGCTGGGGCAGACATTCTCATCTTCGTGGTGCCCCACCAGTTCATCGGCAAACTCTGTGAGCAGCTCAAAAACCATGTGAAGAAGGAGACCATCGGGGTATCGCTCATCAAGGTGTGAGCAGGGGAGCAGCATCTAGATGCTGAGCCTCTGAGCCTGGTTCAGAGGCGTGGCTCTGTGCGCTGGTTGGCAGGGCATGAGCTGGGTAGGGAAGGGAGCTGGGTTGTAGCAAGAGGGGGCCAGGTCTCTAGGTGGACAAGGAGCTGGGGAGGAAGAGTCTAAGGCATTTTTCACCTGGAAACTGGGTTTCATGGGTATAACAGGCACGTTCAGGCCGCGGCACGGAGGGGAGCAGCAAGCGGGGTAACTCAGAAGGAATAGGAACAGGGTACTTGACTGTGCGGGGGGAATACTGCTATGGCATTGGGAGAGGGTGTGTGGGATGAGGGGAGACTATGGACCAAGCATTGGGATTGGTGGAGGGATAATGGGTCATGGGCGTGGGGGTTAGGGCACTATGGAGACAATAGAGATCATCAGGTGGGAGACCGAGGCATGACGGTGGGCCATGGGCAAGGGTTTAATGCAGATGGGGCACGGGGAACCCAGAGCGCAATGCAACTGAGGGAGCTTGGGAGTTACAGGGCATCCGACCCCCTGGGGCAATAACCACTGCTCCTGGTTGCATCGCAGGGGGTAGATGAGGGCCCAGAGGGGCTGAAGCTGATCTCGCACGTTATCCACGAGTGGCTGGGCATCGAGATGAGCGTCCTGATGGGGGCCAACATTGCCAACGAAGTGGCGGAGGAGAAGTTCTGCGAAACGACCATTGGTAAAGAGCCAACCCCCCCACTGTTTCCCCCTCAGCCTGGAGCCAGGGAGGGGGCAGGGCTAGAAGGGGTTAAAATACCCCACCCTACTCAGGGGCTCTACCAGTCTTCCCTCCCAGGACAGGGGTCCTGCCTGCTGCCCACCCCAGGCACAGGGCTTGGGGTGGGGGTCGGCAGGGAACCCCTGCAGGTGTCATGCTGAGGGAACTGATGCCATTGCTTAGTTGGGTGGCATTAGAAAAGTGACTCTTCCACCCCAACCCATCCCTGCACCATCGGGGTGGGTCTTTGAGCATCAGCCAGCTTCACCAGTATGACTGTGTGAATTTTCTGGATTTTCTGGCTTTGCACCATTGGCAAGGGGGACAAGCCTCTTGACTCCAAGGGGGCTGGAGCCTTGAGGGGGAACTGAGCAGAGGCCATGTGGCATCATGTTAAGGGAACTTCTGGTGACACTCTCCCAGTCTTCCATTATCAGTAGGGCAGCTGGAAAGCTCAGCTGATGACAGGCCCGCTGTGTGGCCTGTTTGTTAAACATAGAAGCAGCCAAGATCAACAGAGTGGCTGGCTGGCTGGCTTGGGCACCTCTTCCGTTCATGAAATTCAAAGGTGGCTTTGGCTTTAAAAGCAGGCAAGACCCTGCAAAGGGGGTGGGGGGAGGCAGGCTGGAATGTTGTAAACCCATCATGCTCTTAGTAGTAATCACGGGGGTGCCTAGCAGCCAAAGCCCCGTTGTGCTGGGTGGTGTACAACCACACAGACGGTATCAGTCCAAGAGCTGGCAGGACTGAGGACCTTTTTCATGGCATGGGTGCATGTCAGTTATATCTTGGTGGATACACCAGAGAGGCTTGGAGTTGGTCAGGTCTCCTGGGAACTATTTTGGGGATATTACTTTATCTAGCATTGTAGCCTGAATGTGGCACTTTCCAGCCATGCATAGCAGCCATGTCCTTGTCCTATGGGGTGCCACTCAGGCAAAATGCAGACAGCAGAGGAGCAGTGTTGCAGCATGAAAACCAAGAGGCTGAGCTGGGTCTTGTACCATGTTACATTCATGGGTTTTTTTAATTTAGGGCAAAAATTTCAAACTTGGATGCTTGGAGTCAGGGTCTTTGAGCCCTTCACTGGCCTGGCTTTCAGAGGGGCCAATACCTGTTGAAGGCAATTGGAGCTGCTGACTATGAAGCCAGGTCCTGCCCATTCCTAAATGTTGATGTAGGAGCCTGGCCCCATGTCTGAAAATCACAGCCTCTCCTGGTCCGTTATTAAAGGTGGGCACTGTAGCTCAGGGACACTCCTCCAGTCCTGGGTCTTTGCCTGCTAATAGCTATGTTTTACAGTAACATCTCTTCCTTCTGGGTTATTTGCTGTGTTCAGAGTCTCCACCCCTGCTGAATGTGTTGTTTTAATTATTAAGAAATATGCCTCACTCATACAGACCAGAGCTGGTGAGTCTGTTTACAACAGCTCCTTCTAGACACCCAGGCCACACCTGTGGCTCACCCTGCGTTTGTATAGTGCCCAGCAGTAGGGACCCCCCCAGATCTGGAGAGGCAGTGTGGGGGTTATGGTCATACAATACTATGCGTCCGGTCAGGGTAGGATTGTTCCCTGCAGCATCTGTCACAGCGTATTAAGAGCAACTTGGGTCCAACCGCCATTATGGTTGTACAGGTCAAAGCCTCCACTGCGCTTCCCTGGGGAGCTGTTGGGGGATTAGAGCGGAGAAGCAGTGACCCAGTGCAGGTGCCTCGCCCCTTGGGGATCTGTCGTGTGTGTTCGTGTTTGTTGCCCCCGCAAGGAGATGAGTGACTCACACATAAAGGTGGCATTCATTCAATTCAAGAGCAGGCAGGGAAAGCCAAGCACGTGTTGTCCCTAATTAGGTCTCAGCATGTTAAAGTCATGCCAGACTTGCTCTGGGTGTAGGCTCCTTATTAAGTCAAAATCGTGATTCTGTCTCCAGTTGAATTAGCAACAGGGCTCTGCAACTGCTTCATGTTCCAGTAACATTCATCAATCCACTATGAGAGTAAGAGTCGAAGCCTGGAGCAGAGGGACAAGGGGCATAGGTTGGGGTGGCGGTGGGGGGAGAATTTAGGGTTTTGTAATGTCAAACAGCCAGGCTGTGGTTCCCTTTATCACTGCAACAGCTGCAGGCTCCACACCCCTTGCTGCTGTCAGCCCTTGATAGACCATCTGTCTCCCACGATATCCCAAGGCTAACGACTGATCCAGTCTGTGTTTGTCCAGCATCCATGCAGGAGCTTTGCAGTAGGTTTATTTCTCCTTGCCTGTTGATGCTTTCCTCGGTCAACACTTTGAGGACTTTCCATGTGGGCACTGTCTGTGTATGTTCAGGAGTGCTGGATGAAATTCAGAGGGACCCCACGGGGGTTGGCTCACGCTGCCTGTTGGCCTGGCAAGACTTGGATTTAAATTATATTTGGAGGGTAGGGCTCATGCGCTGCCCTTCTGCCCCATCCACTCAGGGAGTCTCAGAGCACTTCACAAGCATTAAGCCCCCCGCTCCCAGCAGCCCACAGAGGTCACTGTTGTTCCCACCAGGGCTGGCACCAGCGTTTTTGCCACCCCAAGCGGCAAAAAAACCCAAAAAACTTGCCGCCAAGCACAGTGGCGGAGTGATGGTGCGGCCGCCGAATTGCCACTGAGCGTGAAACGCGCTGTGACGGAGCAGCTGCCGAATTCATGCCCCCGCCGAGGGCAGATTGCTGCCCCAGAACCCGATTGCCGCCCCTTTACATTTGACTCCCCAGGCACCTGCTTGGTTCGCTGGTGCCTGGAGCCGGCCCTGGTCCACACTGTGTGTCAGTTTCCCCATCTGCACCATCTGGTTGTTACTATGATGTGTCAAACTGGGTTGCTGGAACCCTAGGAATGGAAACCAGGAGTCCTGGCTGTTAAGCCCTGCATTTAGCTGATCAGGGTGAGATGCCATGTGTAGCAGCTGGAGTTGTGTTCCTGTATTAATGATGTGTCCCAGAGGAGGGAATCCTGCTCCGGAAAAGGCACCTCTGCTTCCTTTTGCAGGTAGGACTCTGGAGTCCTTTTGTGGAGCCTCGGCACAGGGGCTGGACCAGTCCATGTGTCATCTCTGCTGCCCTAGTGTAGATAAAACCAGATCCCTCCCCACTGCTCTGCAAGGCCCCAGCTCTAACACCTGGCAAGAGGGGCTGAGCTATCAGGAGTGTGGAGGCATGTGTTCATCTCCCCTACTGGGCAGGTTGGAGGTGGGCACAATCCTCCTCCAGGGTGTCCGCCAGTAACGCTGCTCCCCTCCCACCCCCCTTTTAGGCTGCAAGAACCTGGAGCATGGGCAAATCCTGAAGGAGCTGATGCAGACGTGCAACTTCCGGATCACTGTGGTACCGGAGGCTGACACTGTGGAGATCTGCGGGGCCCTCAAGGTGCATGAAAGGGCAGGGCATCGGGTTAGCAACAGGCCTGGCCTGCCATCTCTGCAGGGCATTTAGGGAGGCTAAATGGAGAGGCCCAAGTTGGACTTTGGCTGGGTCACCACTGGCACAAAGCATCATGGGAGCAATGGGGAGGCCTCAGTGTTACACCAAGTCCAGCAGCATGCCCATGCTGAGGCAAGTGGACATAGTGGGAAGGATGCCACCTAGGTCTCCCATCCAGGTGCTGGCCTGATCCACTCCTGCTTAGTTGACACTCTGAGCAGGAGGAGCAGATATGGGCCCTCAGGAAGGTGCCTTGATGCTCCAGGAACATGCAGGCAGCTTGTGGCACTGACAGGATGAGCCCTGCTGGTAACAGGCTCCTCTGGGCTGTCATCCCCCCAGAACGTCGTAGCTGTAGGGGCTGGTTTCTGTGATGGCCTGAGCTTCGGAGACAACACCAAGGCAGCTGTGATTCGCCTCGGGCTGATGGAAATGATTACCTTTGCCAAGCTCTTCTGCAAAGGCCCTGTCACCTCGACCACCTTCCTGGAGAGCTGTGGGATCGCCGACCTTATCACCACCTGCTATGGTGGCAGAAACCGCAGAGTGGCAGAGGCCTTTGCCAGGACTGGGAAGGTGTGTGCCAGGTTGGGGAACATTGGTGGCATCAAGGACCTGAGCCTCCTGGTCTTTTGTGGGAGGAGGAGGGATGGGGGTGGGCAGTAAATGGGCTGTAGCAAGAGGTGCCCTGTCCTGGTGGGTCGGAGCCCGGTGGCCTAACTTTCCTGGTGAATCTGGTCAGCACTCACTATCCCTGCTGCATTGGCTCAGCCAGTGCTGGATGCTGCAGAGGAAAGTGTAATTCCTCCACACCCATAATTGGACAGAGCTCTGCCCTGACACAGCCCTAGTTCACAGCTGTGAGCCCGTAGGTCAGATCCAGGCGGTGGCTGCTCTCTGCAGCCCATTTAGTCCTCCCCTGTGATGAAGCTTTCCGAGCTGGGGAAGGAAGGACAGGCTGGGGGCCGGGGGCTGCAGGTGAATGGGCCCAGCTCACCTTGCGGTTGGGTTGTATTTGGCTTGTTTAGTCCATTGAGCAGTTGGAGAAGGAGATGCTGAATGGACAGAAGCTGCAGGGTCCCCAGACGTCCGCCGAGCTGAACCACATCCTCAAACACAAGAACCTGGTGGAGAAGTGAGTGCTGTTGCCCCTCCTCTTGGCCTTGCCCATGGTCTCCCTTGGAGCCCCACCTATGAGTAGGTCGGGCTCTCTGGCACATCCCAAGCCTTAGCTCTGCACCCACATGTGTAGTAGAAGTGGACCTGCCCCAGAGTCTGGATTGTCTGCCCCAGAGATCAAGGTCCTTGGTGGAGACAGAGGGTCAGCCTGCTAGCTCCGGTGAAATCCCAGCAAACCACCAGTTGGGCAGCTGGATGGTGGCAGCAGCTCATTCCTCGTTAGCTGATCTGGCACTTTGTCCCTGCGTCAGTGTCTCTCTTGTTGCCCATATAGCTTTTGGAGTTCGCCTTTCTTAGGCTCCCAGGCCGCGGTATTGTCGGGCAGTGTCTGCCATTGTCACCAGCTCCTGCCTCCCAGTCTGGTTCCTCATTTATGAGCCGTCTGGGTAGGTGCCTAGTGCATGTGAAGACAGGCCTGCCTTGGGGCTGCACGTCAGCTGCTCTGCATGCTGGATTGCAAAACTGCACCCTCCTTGCCTGATATGGGAACAGGAGCTCCAGTCTCCTGCAACCACCCCAGCCATGGTGGTTTTTTAGAGCAGGTGATGCTGCTCTTCTCACGTCAGGCCAGGTAGAACTGGTGCTAAACCCAGAAGAGATCATCTTGGTGCAGCAGTGACTTGCCAGTTACCTCTGAGTGCAACCACAGGGTCCTGACTCCTGTGTATGCAAAGCCAGGCATGTAGCTGTGCAGATCTCGTAAGCTAAGTAGGGCCATCTAGGCCAAGACCTTGGAGGGGAGACCTGTGGGAAAAGCAAGGTGTTACATTTCTGATTCAGTAGGAGACACTCTTCCTCCTGGATTGGTGTTGAGCCCCAATGCCCAGCAGAGGGGTTGGGGAGAGGTGTCACCTGTTGAATGAGGCACCAAATGTCTGTGGTCGTTAAGATCTTGTCGCACCGAGTGCTAATGCCAGGATCGGGGCTGTGCTCTATCAAGGTCCGGTCTGATCTGCCTCTGTAGTCTCGGCTGGATACACCAGTCTTCATTTCCTGCCCCAAAGTGCTAAGTGCTGGTAAGCAAAAGATGTGGGGTGCAGGGATCCCTGTTGTTCCTGGAGCTGATGCTACAGAGGTTGAGACTCTGTCTGTATTAGAGATGGATTTGCCACCATCAGTGCTGCATAGTGCATCACTTTGTCCATCTGCCCATAGGTTCCCCCTCTTCACTGCTGTTTATCAGATCTGCTACGAGGGCAAACCCGTCGCTGACTTCATCAACTGCCTCCAGAACCATCCTACCCACATGTAACTAGGCCCGAACCACTGAAACGGGGAGAAAGCCGCTGACGCAGCGTGAGCCTTCATGTACAGAGACACTGGATCCTCCATGAGCCATGGCAGACCATGAGTAAGGGGGGTCCTTCCCATCGCCCTGGGGCTGGGTAGCCCTCAGCCTGGCGATGCTCTCTTGATTCTATATGGAGGCACCAAATTAAACTCCCTCCTTCTCTGGGGTGTCTAAAATTTGCTGGTCCCCAGGATATCCTCCTTGGGGAGGACATGGCATCATATTTCTCATCAGTGATGCAACTGGTGCTGTTCACTGTGCGGCTCTTCTGGGCTTCCTTCGTGAGCTGTCTGTAGATGAAGCATTTGGAGGTTGCTTTGGCTGTGAGGACAGTCTACTTTTGCGCGCTGTATCCCTGACGGGGCTGCCTGGCAGGGCAAAAGTCCCTTGTTGTCTGCTGCACTGGTAGTTTGTTACTATTTTTTTTAGCTTACCCTCCCCGCAGCGAGGGATTGAGAACATGGGCGGACACCTGCCAGATTTTATCTGTCCACTGCCAAACTCTTTATGATTTTAAAAGGGGTCATTGATCCTCATTTGTATAATCAGCCCCAGGGCATAGGAGCACCCGCACATGAAACACTGCTCCCCAAAGTCTCTTCCAGTGCCTTGGTTCCAGCCCAGCCCTGACTGAGACAGTGCCAGGACCCAATCAAACTGGTGAGGGTGAGGTCTCATTTTTGTGCCAAGATAACTCCACAGGTGTCAAAAAGCAGCTTCCCAGGGCTGTGTCCACTGCAGATTGTTAGAAGCAGCCAAAGGAAGTTCTTTGGCCTTTTACTCTGCAGCTCAAAGCAAACCCCATTGGATACTCAGATTCCTGAATCCTCTCCTGTCCCCTGTGACTCTTGGGCCGCTCTGCCTTGCAGCTCCCTGTTGTGTCCCATGTAGCTCTTCGTCCCTTCTGAGCTTTGTGCAGCTCCTGTCTGGCTAGTGCAACCAAGGGACTCATGTCCCTAAGTCAGAACTGCAGTGGGCTCCCCTACCTGGATGGGTGGGTTGCTGGCTGTGAATCTTGTTAGCACTGCACCTTCCTGAGCAATTGGGCCAAGCTGCTTTTAATCAAGAAATGGGCTGGACCTGGAACAGCCTCCTGGCCCCCAGAGCATCTGGATTCTGTGCTTTGGGCCTGTCTCTGCTTTTACTTGTGTGCCTTGGAGGCTGCACCCTCCCTGATGTTCCTCTCGCTCTTGCCTGTGGGCTCTTTACAGGCCCAGGTGGGGAGGCTGAAACTGTCCACTATAATAGGGGCCATCAGTTGTCAACTGAGCTGCATTTCCCTGGAGTAACCCCTGACCTGGAGGCTGTGGGAGGGGAGACATTCACCAGCACAAAGGGGAGTTGGGGTCCCTGTTGATTTTCAGTGGGCATCAGGCACCTTGCTGCCCTATTTGCCTTTGAAAATGGCCCCTCAGCTAGCAAACCTGTTACAAGCCTGTCTGAACCCTGTCACAAAGCTGGATAATTGCTTGCTACAGCTTCACAAGGTTGTGGCCTCCCAATGCCCCGGGCTGGGCTCATGGGTGTGAGTGAGCAAAATGCTCTCCCACCCCCAGCGCTGGATTTGCCTGGTGTCTCTGGCTGGCTGAACGTGAAAGTACTTCGATTGTGAATGTTTAATTAAAATAATATAGGGACGTGAAAAAAACCTCAGCCCCCAGTCTCTGCAGTCTCATTCTGCTGGTGCTGGCTGGACCTAGGGCCAGTGCGAGGCCAGACTAGTGCATCCCCACTGTCCCTTCTGGCCTTAAAATCTCTGTGCTGTACCCCAGAGGGATGGTATAGAGCCCCTAGCGGAGGCAGGTACAGCTGAGTGGCAGGGCTGGCTGCGGGGTTCCAGTTTCTAACTGGTGCCTTGGCTGACTGCTGTGATTCCACTTCATACGCTGGATGGGATGGACCCAAAGGAGCTGGGGCAATTGAGATCTTGCTGCCTACAAGGGATTGGGCGGAGTCCTAGGATCCTGTTTCTGTGTCTCTCCATAAGTGGGACCCACGGGTGGGGAGGGAGAATAGGGCTGGGACCCTGCAGTAAGAAGCTTGTGCAGCTGTAACCCCAGAGCCTATTTCCACAGGCTCCCCTGACATGCTATCTTGCTGGTGTGTTCCTTGAGACTTTATTCTCCATGCTGTTCTCCCCCAGGACCGCTGGTTCCTCTTAGCAAAACTTGTCCAAGTACCTCCAGCTGGGTTGCCTCCCTGTAAAACACACCTTGTCCTAAGTGACCTTTCCAGTCCCCCTCCCACCAAGCTTTAGCCAGGGGAACTTAATCTGCTGATACTACAGTCACTCTTGTGCCTTTTATTAGATGCTTATTCTCTCCAGATAGCCTCTGACCTTTAGACTGAACTGACTGTATAGAAGGCTGCCAGCTTCAGCCTCCTCCCGATCCTGCTGGAGCTACAGAGAAGAGAAAGAACCTTACGCCCCTGCACCCTGACTCCAGTCCTGGTGCTGGCTTTCTGCTCCTATTGCCTTGGAGATCTGAGAAGCCCAGCTCCTTTTGCATGAGGTGTTCTATCAGAGATCCCGCATTAATATGCAGGAGGGCTCTCCCACCCAGCCACAGCTGAGTCCCAGCGTCTCCCACAGAGCAATCTCTGAATTACTCCAGCCTAGGCACATTGCAGGGTGGGAGGGTCTCTGAAATGCTTCTCACCCTGCCCCATAAGCTGCTTTCCAGTCCTCCTGCAAGCAGACTTCTTCTTACACCCTGGCCTTGCATGCCCCAGATCCCAGTGGTCCAGATATTGCAGTGCCTGATGCCAGGCTGGCAGGGTGTGTGTAAGGATGTGGCTGCAGCAGCTTCTTTTAGAGGTAGGTGCTTCCTGTATTCCCCAGGTTGCCTTGTCACATCCAGTAGTGGAGGGTTTTTTAGTAGCGAGGGATGAACTTGATGTGCTAGCACTGAGCAGCTTTACCTGGGATGTGGCTAGCTTGGTCCTACCATCAGACTTCACTGCAGGTGTGACAGAGCCCAGATCCCCTGGGGCAAGGATGGGCAGAGCTTGTCTCTGAGAGCCTCACTGTTCGTGAGGAAAAGCTCCCCTCCCCTGCCCAGCTGCTGGAGGTCGCTGGCTATAAAAAGTCTCCCCTTTGCCATTTGGAGTTATGTTCTGCAGACACAGCACACGTCAAAGGGCACTCTGGATGTCAGTGCGGCTCCAAGAGCTGCATCTGTTCTGATCCCAGGTGCGGGGGGGGATCTTTACTTGCCAGCAGACCCAGAAATGAAGCAAGCAGGGAAGCAGCCTAAGCACTTCCACTCTCAGTTTGTCTGTGGCTGCGAGGGACTTTCAGGTTGGAGCAAACTTTTATGAAGCCAGCACTAGGGTGCTAGCCCTCAGGCTGCAGGGCTAGCAGCAGTGAGCATATATCCTTGCTGCTGGCCCTTTGGAGGAGCTCACTCGGCATCCTGGCATCCTGGCAACTGTGGGCGCTGTGACGAAGCGGGACTGTTCTTAATGTTCCTCTGAATATTGTGGGGGTGCCTCAGTTTCCCCTATGCAGTTCTTAAGTATCTAGGGGGTGGGATAAGGGTGTATGATCATTGCAGAGCCCTAGAGGGCAGGGGTGTGCAGGGGTCTGGACACAGAGAATGGCCGACACCCTGTTTCCTGGCAGCTGATGGCCTGGCCCTTCCCTCCTGCAAGGTGAGATCTAAAGGGTTGGAGAACAAAGGAATCCGGTGACCTCCTGGCCCGGGAAAGGGACAAAGCCCAGAGGAGGAGGGGCTGGAAGGAGTTTCAGTTTGGGGCTGGCTGGGGACATGCAGTGAAGTGCAGACGGGGTTGTCTGGCTTACTGCCCCCCAAAATGGACCCAGCTGAGGGGTCCTGTTCTCTGCACCTGCAAGCTCTGTGTTAGACCATGTTCCTGTCGTCTAATAAACCTCTGTTTTACTGGCTGGCTGAGAGTCACGTCTGACTGCGGAGTTGCGGGGACAGGACCCTCTGGCTTCCCCAGGACCCCGCCTGGGTGGACTCGCTGGGGGAAGCGCACGGAGGGGCAGAGGATGCTGAATGCTCCGAGGTCAGACCCGGGAAAGTGGGAGCTGTGTGTCCTGCAGACAGGCTGCTCCCAGAGAGGAGACTCCCCCAGAGTCCTGCCTGGCCTCGTAGGGAGCAGTTCCAGAGCATCGCCCGAGGACGCCGGGACAGGTGCCACTTGTGCTGTGTTATTGTGAGAGGGACACCTGTTCGGTGGTAAGCAGGCTGCAGCCTCCTCAACAGACCTGCTGCTGTGCAAACTTACCTTAGGGGAATACAAGTCCCTTGTCCTCTTTCTACTCCCCAATACATCTAATGTGAGTGCTGTGAGGGGCTCACATGAACAACAGAAAGGAGTGGAGGGTGAGTATGGGAGGGTTTCAGAGTAACAGTCTGTATCCACAAAAAGAAAAGGGGTACTTCTGGCACCTTAGAGACGAACAAATTACAAGGACTCCTTTTCTTTTTATGGGAGGGTTGCGGACCACGGGAAAAGCACGGTATGCTACTGTGTGCGGAAGACAGGCAAGCAGCTCATGTCACACGTTGGGGGGGGGGGCAGGGAGTAGCAGCTCATCACACGGGGGGCAGAGAGTAGCAGCTCATGTCACACTGGGGGGGCAGAGAGTAGCAGCTCATGTCACACTGGGGGGGCAGAGAGTAGCAGCTCATGTCACACTGGGGGGGCAGGGAATAGCAGCTCATGTCAGGTGGGGGGGCAGGGGGTCGCAGCTCATGTCACACGCAGGGGGGGTCAGGGAGTAGCTGCTCATGTCACAGTGGGGGGGGCAGGGAGTAGCTGCTCATGTCACATGGGGGGGCAGGGGGTAGCAGCTCATGTCACACGTGGGGGGGCAGGGAGTAGCAGCTCATGTCACACTGGAGGGGGCAGGGGGGTAGCA
The DNA here is from genome assembly GCF_015237465.2 of Chelonia mydas. Taxonomy (NCBI): domain Eukaryota; kingdom Metazoa; phylum Chordata; order Testudines; family Cheloniidae; genus Chelonia; species Chelonia mydas. The sequence continues at coordinate 301,322 of NC_051260.2, forward strand.
GCTGATGTCACACGTGGGGGGGCAGAGGGTAGCAGCTCATGTCACACTGGAGGGGGGAGGGGGTAGCAGCTCATGTCAGATGGGGGGGCAGGGAGTAGCAGCTCATGTCACACTGTGGGGGGCAGGGGGTAGCAGCTGATGTCACACGGGGGGCAGGGGGTAGCAGCTGATGTCACACGTGGGGGGGCAGGGAGTAGCTGCTCATGTCACATGGGGGGGGCAGGGAGTAGCCCCTCATGTCACACGGGGGGGACAGGGGGTAGCAGCTCATGTCACGCTGGAGGGGGGAGGGGGTAGCAGCTCATGTCAGATGGGGGGGGAGGGAGTAGCAGCTCATGTCACACTGTGGGGGGCAGAGGGGTAGCAGCTCATGTCAGACGGGGGGGCAGGGAGTAGCAGCTGATGTCACACGTGGGGGGGCAGGGAGTAGCTGCTCATGTCACACGGGGGGGCAGGGAGTAGCAGCCCATGTCACACGGGGGGGGCAGGGAATAGCAGCTCATGTCACGGGGGGGCAGGGAGTAGCAGCTCATGTCACACGTGGGGGGAGCAGCGGGTAGCAGCTCATGTCACGCGGGGGGGCAGGGGGTAGCAGCTCATGTCGTGGGGGGGGCAGGGGATAGCAGCTCATGTCACGCGGGGGGGGGCGGGGGGTAGCAGCTCATGTCACACGTGGGAGGGGCAGGGGGGTAGCAGCTCATGTCGCGGGGGGGCAGGGGGTAGCAGCTGATGTCACACGGGGCGGCAGGGGGTAGCAGCTCATGTCACATTGGGGGGAGGCAGGGGGTAGCAGCTCATGTCACACTGGGGGAGCAGGGGGTAGCAGCTCATGTCACGTGGGGGGGGCAGGGAGTAGCAGCTCATGTCACACAGGGGGGCAGGGGGGTAGCAGCTGATGTCACATGTGGGGGGGCAGGGGGTAGCAGCTCATGTCACACATGGGGGGGCAGGGGGGGTAGCAGCTCATGTCACGCGGGGGGGGCAGGGAGTAGCAGCTCATGTCACACTAGTGGGAGCAGAGGGGTAGCAGCTGATGTCACACGTGGGGGGGCAGGGGGTAACAGCTCATGTCACACTGGGGGGGCAGGGGGTAGCAGCTGATGTCACACGGGGGGGGCAGGGTGATAGCCGCTCATGTCGCGGGGGGGCAAGGGGTAGCAGCTGATGTCACACGGGGGGGCAGGGGGTAGCAGCTGATGTCACACGTGGGGGGGCAGGGGGTAGCAGCTGATGTCACACGTGGGGGGCAGGGGGTAACAGCTCATGTCACACTGGGGGGGCAGGGGGTAGCAGCTCATGTCACACGTGGGAGGGGCAGGGGGGTAGCAGCTCATGTCACGCGGGGGGGCAGGGGGTAGCAGCTCATGTCACACGTGGGGGGGGCAGCGGGTAGCAGCTCATGTCACGCGGGGGGGCAGGGGGTAGCAGCTGATGTCACATGTGGGGGCAGGGGGTAGCAGCTGATGTCACACGTGGGGGGGCAGGGGGTAGCAGCTCATGTCACACGTGGGAGGGGCAGGGGGGTAGCAGCTCATGTCGCGGGGGGGCATGGGGTAGCAGCTGATGTCACACGGGGGGCAGGGGGTAGCAGCTCATGTCACATTGGGGGAGGCAGGGGGTAGCAGCTCATGTCACATTGGGGGGGCAGGGGATAGCAGCTCATGTCGCGGGGGGGCAGGGAGTAGCAGCTCATGTCACACTGGGGGGGCAGGGGGTAGCAGCTGATGTCACACGTGGGGGGGCAGGGGGTAACAGCTCATGTCACACTGGGGGGCAGGGGGTAGCAGCTCATGTCACACGTGGGAGGGGCAGGGGGGTAGCAGCTCATGTCACATTGGGGGGGCAGGGGATAGCAGCTCATGTCGCGGGGGGGCAGGGGGTAGCAGCTGATGTCACACGGGGCGGCAGGGGGTAGCAGCTCATGTCACACTGGGGGGGCAGGGGGGTAGCAGCTCATGTCACGCGGGGGGGGCAGGGGGTAGCAGCTCATGTCACGGGGGGGCAGCGGGTAGCAGCTGATGTCACGCGGGGGGGCAGGGGGTAGCAGCTGATGTCACACGTGGGGGGGCAGGGGGTAGCAGCTCATGTCACACATGCGGGGGGCAGGGGGTAGCAGCTCATGTCACACGTGGGGGGGGCAGCGGGTAGCAGCTCATGTCACACGTGGGAGGGGCAGGGGGGTAGCAGCTCATGTCACGAGGGGGGGAAGGGGGTAGCAGCTCATTTCGCGGGGGGGCAGGGGGTAGCAACTCATGTCACGCGGGGGGGCGGACGGTAGCAGCTCATGTCACACGTGGGAGGGGCAGGGGGGTAGCAGCTCATGCCGCGGGGGGGCATGGGGTAGCAGCTGATGTCGAGGGGGGGCAGGGGGTAGCAGCTCATGTCACGCGGGGGGGCAGGGGGGTAGCAGCTCATGTCGAGGGGGGGCAGGGGGTAGCAGCTCATGTCACGCGGGGGGGGCAGGGGGTAGCAGCTCATGTCGAGGGGGGGCAGGGGGTAGCAGCTGATGTCACATGTGGGGGGCAGGGGGTAGCAGCTCATGTCGAGGGGGGGAGGGGGGGTAGCAGCTCATGTCACGCGGGGGGGCAGGGGGTAGCACCTGACGTCACGCGGGGGGGCGGGGGGTAGCAGCTCATGTCACGCGGGGGGGGCAGGGGGTAGCACCTGACGTCACGCGGGGGGGGGCGGGGGGTAGCAGCTCATGTCACGCGGGGGGGGGCGGGAGGTAGCAGCTCATGTCACGCGGGGGGGTAGCACCTGACGTCACGCGGGGGGGGGCGGGGGGTAGCAGCTCATGTCACGCGGGGGGGCAGGGGGTAGCACCTGACGTCACGCGGGGGGGGCGGGGGGTAGCAGCTCATGTCACGCGGGGGGGGGCAGGGGGTAGCAGCTCATGTCACACGTGGGGGGAGCAGCGGGTAGCAGCTCATGTCACGCGGGGGGGCAGGGGGTAGCAGCTCATGTCGAGGGGGGGCAGGGGGTAGCAGCTGATGTCACATGTGGGGGGGCGGGGGGTAGCAGCTCATGTCACGCGGGGGGGCAGGGGGTAGCACCTGACGTCACGCGGGGGGGGCGGGGGGTAGCAGCTCATGTCACGCGGGGGGGCAGGGGGTAGCACCTGACGTCACGCGGGGGGGCAGGGGGGGTTGCAGCTCATGTCACGCGGGGGGGGCGGGAGGTAGCAGCTCATGTCACGCGGGGGGGCAGGGGGTAGCACCTGACGTCACGCGGGGGGGCGGGGGGTAGCAGCTCATGTCACGCGGGGGGGGCAGTGGATAGCAGCTCATGTCACGCAGGGGGGATGTGGGGGGTAGCAGCTCATGTCGCGGGGGGGGGCAGGGGGTAGCCCCTCATGTCACGTGGGGGGGCGGACGGTAGCAGCTCATGTCACACGTGGGAGGGGCAGGGGGGTAGCAGCTGATGTCACGCGGGGGGGCAGGGGGTAGCAGCTCATGTCACGCGGGGGGGGCAGGGGGTAGCACCTGACGTCACGCGGGGGGTAGCAGCCCCGGAGCCTGGTGCCCTGGGGGGGCTGGAGAGCGCGGCCCCGGCCCCCCCGAGCGCGGCCCCGGCACAGGCTGAGCGGTTTGGAGGAGCCCCCCCCCGCCGCCGCCCCCTCAGGCGGTATCCGGGGGCCGCCAGGGTCAGCGGGGCTGGGTTTAGCGGGCGGGGGCGGGGCCGTGGTGCTGGCACCAGGGGTGCTGCCGCGCCCCCGCCCCCCCCGGCGTGACGGGGTTTCCCGCAGGGGCGGGGGTTACTGAGCTCCGAGCCCCCCCCCCCGCCGGGGCCCGGCCTGGAGCATCAGGGGGCACGTGGGGACCGGGGACTTCGCTCTCCCGGGGGGGGCCTGTGAGCGTGCGCGTGACTCGGGGGGGTCACGTGTCAGGCGCCCTGTGGCCGGCTAGGCTAATGACCAACGCAGGGGCACGCACAGGGGGAGACAGCCCGTGTCACTGCCCCACCCCCCCAACGGCCATTGGCTCCCCCATCGCCCTGCTCCCCGCCCGGCCCGAGGGGGGCACACACCCATGGAGACTACAGCTCCCAGCATGCATCGGCCTAGAACGCCCTGCGCTACGGCACCTGACTTCCGCCGCCCTGCTGGGAACACGTGACCGGAAGGGCGCCGCCTCTTGGGAAAGGTCACTGGGCTGAGGGCGGGGTGAGCGCGAGGCGTCCGACCCGGAACTGCCGCCGACCCCCGTCTCCGAGACGCTTCCTCTCGCAGCCGCGCCCGGCAGGAGGTGACGGTCGCGGGGGGCTGGCCCCGCCCTGCCGCTCGGCTCGCGGGGGTGCGGGTCGCTCCGGGCGGCGGCGGGAGGCCGCGGTCGGTGTGCGAGGCTCGGGGGCCCGCGGCCATGGGCAGCCGGGCTGCTCCCGGTCCCGCGGGGACCTGCCGGAGCCCGGCCGGCTTCGGGCGCGCCCAGGCTCGCCGCGGGAGGGGTCCATCCCCCGCCCCCGGAGGGGACGGGCCTGCGCTCGGCTGGGCGAAGCGTGTTGGGCCCCGCGGGCTCTGGCCGCCAGGCCTCGGCGGGCCGCGGGCACCCGCGGCTGAGACCTGCCTTGTGTTTTTCAGGGGACGAGCATGGGCTCCGCCAAGCAGCTCGCGGACTTTGGGTATAAGGCCTTCTCCGGCTCCATGATGCTTCTGACCGTCTACGGGGGCTATCTCTGCAGCGCCAGGGTTTACCGCTACTTCCAGCGCCAGAAAGCCCTGAAGCAGCTTGAACAGAACCAGCTAAACACAGGGGCCATTGAGGACTGAGTCCTGCTCTCTGCCTGGCTGCATGGCCAGAGGCTATGTTGAGATTACTCCTGCTGCAGTAATCAGGTAGCACGTGCAACCCTTCCCGATCACAAATGAGGGCTAGCTTAGATCACTTGGGGTTTTCCTCAGGCACACTAAGGTGTCTTGAGTTTTTCTGCACTAATGAGACGTTACAAAGTACCTCTGCGTAAGCATCTGTTTTGATCATGTGATTAAATATTTTACTTATTTCTCCTCTTGTCAGTATGTGACTAGAACCACCTGAGTGGAGGAGTAAGTCAGTTAAATCAACATCAATACACAATTTTACTAAAAACCCCTCACAGGGGGGATGTCTGCCTTGATGCCATTCTTCTAAAATTCTCCACTTCCAGGCCAGCAAACTGAATAGCTGCAGGTTGAGGGAGACTGAGGGCTTGTCTACACTTAAAAACACTGTAGCTGTATCTCTATAATGCTTCAATGGAGACATTACCTACACTAATTGGAGGGGTTCTCCAGGCAGCATAGGTAATCCACCTGAGAGGCAGTAGCTAGGTTAATAGGGCTATGTCTCAACTACTGCAGTAAGTTGACCTATGCTACGCCTGAATAACGTAGCTGGAGTCGACATAGACTCGTAGAACTGGAAGGGACCTCGAGAGGTCATCTAGTCCAGTCCCCTGCACTCAAGGCAGGACTAAGTATTATCTAGACCATCCCTGACAGGTGTTTGTCCAACCTGTTCTTAAAAATCCCCAATGATGGAGATTCCACAATCTCCCTAGGCAATTTATTCCAGTGCTTAACTACTCTGTCCCTTAGGAAGTTTTTCCTAATGTCCAACCTAAAGTGCCCTTGCTGTGATTTAAGCCCATTGCTTCTTGTTCTTAACCTCTGAGGATAGGACAATAATTTTTCTCCCTCCTTGCAACAACCTTTTATGTACTTGAAAACTGTTATTATGTCCCCTCTGTCTTCTCTTCTCCAGACTAAACAAAACCAATTTTTCCCTCATAGGTTATGTTTTCTAGACCTTTAATAATTTTTGTTGCTCTTCTCTGGACTTTCTCCAAATTGACCACATCTTTCCTGAAATGTGGTGCCCAGAACTGAACACAATACTCCAGTTGAGGCCTAATTAGAGCAGAGTAGAAGAATTACTTCTCATGTCTTGCTTATAACACTCCTGCTAATACATCCCAGAATGATGTTTGCTTTTTCTGCAACAGCATTACACTGTTGACCCATATTTAGCTTAGCAACTACGACCCCCCAGAGCCCTTTCCACAGTACTTCTTCCTACGCAGTTATTTTCTATTTTGTATGTGTGCAACTGATTGTTCCTTCCTAAGTGGAGTACTTTGCATTTGTCCTAATTACTTCAGACCATTTCTCCAGATCATTTTGAAAATAATTGCTAATGGCTCATATCTCCTCCTTAAGTATTCTAGGATGCATTTCATCAGGCCCTGGTGATTTGAAGACATCTAACTTGTCTAAGTAATTTTTGACTTGTTCTTTCCCTATTTTAGACTCTAATCCTACCTCATTTTCACTGGCATTCACTATGCTAGATGTCCAATTGCCACCAACCTTCTTGGTGAAAACCAAAACAAAGAAGTTTTTAAGCAGCTTTGCCATTTCCACATTTTCTTTGTCTTTGCCTCCTCATTGAGTAATGGGCCTACTCTGTCCTTGGTCTTCCTCTTGCTTCTAATGTCTTCGTAAAATGTTTTCTTGCTTCCTTTTATGTCCCTAGCTAGTTTGATCTCATTTTGTGCCTTGGCTTTTCTAATTTTGTCCCTACATACTTTGTTTATAGTCATCCTTTAAGAAAAGGAGTACTTGTGGCACCTTAGAGACTAACAAATTTATTTGAGCATAAGCTTTTGTGAGCTACAGCTCACTTCATCAGATGCATTCAGTGGAAACTCTGAAACCAGTCATCCTTTGTAATTTGACCAAATTTCCACTTTTTGTAGGATTCTCTTTTGAGTTTTAGATCATTGAAGATCTCCTGGTTAAGCAGGGTGATCTCTTGCCATACTTCCTATCTTTCCTGTGCAGTAGGATAATTTCCTCTTGTGCCCTTAATAATGTCTCTTTGAAAAACTGCCAATTGTCGTTCAATTGTTTTTTCCCCTTAGACTTGCTTCCCATGGGATTTTACCTACCAACTCCCTGAGTTTGCTAAAGTCTGCCTTCTTGAAATCCATTGTCTTTATTGTACTGTTCTCCCTCCTACTATTCCTTAGAATCATGAACTCTACCATTTCATGATCACTTTCTTCCCAGTTGCTTTCCACTTTCAAATTCTCAACCAGTTCCTCCCTGTCTGTCAAAATCAAATCTAGAACGGCCTCCCCCCCCTTAGCTTTCTCCACCTTCTGAAAAAGTCTCCAATACATTCCAAGAACTTGCTAGATAAGCTGTGTCCTGCTGTGTTGTTTTCCCCAACAGCTGTCTGGGTAGGTCAAGTTACTGCAGGGTCTGCACAGTGCGGGGGTCGACGGGAGAAATTTTCCCACCGACTTACCTTACTCTTCTCATCAGACAGAGTACAGGGGTCAACTTGAGAGCGATCTGCTGTCGATTTGGTGGGTGTTCACTAGATCCATTAAATCAATCTCAGAGAGTGGAGTCTGGCTGTACTGTAGATGTAGCCTAGGAGAATTCTCCCATTGACCTAGCATTGTCTACACCAGGAGTTAAGTCAGTTTAACTGCATTGCTTGGGGGTGTAGATTTTTCACACTGCTGAGTGAGTTATACCGACCTAATTTCCTAGTGTAGACTCAAACTGAGGAAGTGGAGAACAAATTTCTGGGACAGCTTTGGACTGAGTCCTGCTTCCAAGCATATTAGATTTTGTAAAGTCTTCCAGTCACCAAATGATCCAGAAATGCATGAATTTAACAGTTGTGTGTCCTCCTCCCCATGGCCAGACGCTCACTTCCACAAGCTTAGAGTTTCATTTCAATGTTAGACGGTTCTGGGGACAGGCTTGAGATTAAAAGTAGAAAATAGACTAAGCAAATTCTTACAAGAACTTCCCTTTAGTTGAAAAAATTATGGACAGTGGAGTTTGCTGTAGATTCTGATCTCAACACCAAGCCTAACAGACAGAGGGCTTGGTGCAGTCAACTTTGCTTTGGACTGTTTTATCTCAATGCTACTAGAGTAACAGTGCTATAAAACAGGTAAGCCACAGCTGCTAGTTCCTCTTATTAACTTTAGAGTTTCCTTAATAGTAATTGCACGATGTGTAAGTATTTCTCTAAAGACAGTATGAAGTGGAAGTAGGTTTGGCAAAGGCTACTTGGAAAAGTATTTGGCCATACTAGACATGGTAATGGAAATGCAGCAGAGACTGAGTGGAACAGCTAAGATGATGAAGGATACAGGGATTTAGGATAAAACTTGTATGAAGAGTCAAAGAAAATGAAAGCTAGATTAACTGCCTTGAATGGATGAACTAAAACTACTCTGAGAAAAAAAAGTATTAGATATTTGCTTTAAAAAACTACTCAAATTTGAACTCTACATTAATATACGTTTGATACCCAGTACACGGGTTCTCTCGCTACAGATGTATGTGAGTAGAACACAGTGAAAGTTCAGTGAGGTACACTAACTCTGGGGCAATTTAGGGACATTGAATAGAAGTTATTGGAGCTAGGGATAATGAAAATATTCATGGAGGTAATGTGTCCAGCTTTGCACACAGTGAATAATTTTACAAATGTTTGAAGAGCCTGTCACTTGATTAAAGCTCATTTGACCTATAGTCAGAGCATCATAGCTGGCACTTAAGTGAAGCACTGAATCTTAAACAGTATTCTCTCTCATTTGAGACAGCAGTCCCTACTCGCACCATGCTGCCTCGGGGGGGTTCACTAGTTCAAGAGCAATTCAACAAGAAGAGCAATACTACAACTTTCTGCAGTGTATAGGAGTTCTTACTTATATGCTAAACTTGCTCAATACATCAAGGTGAGAAATGCAGAAAAAATGCAAGTCAAACAAATTTCTGAAGCTTTTTTTAATCAGATAAGAGTAAACAATTGTATAAAATAACTCAAATTTCTGAAGTTCTGCACATGATTATGACACTCAGGTGTCTTCCATTGCCCCTGAAGTACCATTGAGTAAAGAAAGAAGCGAAGCCTCTGCTGTCCTGATTTCTGAAATCAGTGGTGTGGAGAGGCAGCTGCAGCAATGCTCACTTCTGTCTTTAAAAACACACAGGCAGGGCTGTAACCTCTGCCTGTGTGGAAAGTTAATATAACCCACGAGCATTGCTCCATCTTTGGCTAATGTCCTGTCTTATAAATCTAACCAACCATAGCCTGTAACTCCTGTAAAAAAGTCTTCAAATTCACATGAGTTGCAGGTATGCATGTGCTGTGATATTTCTCTAAATTAGGGTCAGGAGTGCAACATTTTTTAGGTTGTATTTAAGACTTTGGATGGGCAGCAAATACCACTTGGTCCGTCTTAACAGCACAGATTATAAATTATACTCTCTTTAGCACATAGCATACCAATGGCAAGTTAAAACACACTTTGTCCATCACAATCTGATTCAATGCATGGCTGTAACACAGAGTCACAGCAGGACTGATAATTTATAAATGATTTAAAAAACCCTCTGTGCTACAGCTTACAGCATGATGTATCTGGGTGATACTAGACCACATAATCTAAATGGATCCTGGAGTGCAGCAAGAAAACATACTGAACTTGCACTGGGTCAAGAAACATTTTTGGAATGGTACCTTAACCAGTCCACAGTCAATGTCCATCCCAGCCCAAACTCATTCCATCAAGCTTGAGTTGATCCTAGTAAAAACCAGTTTGTCACACAAAAATACTTCGCAAATAATATTAGAGATGGGCCTATTAAATACAAAATGGCTTATATTCTTAAAAAAAAGTTAAATTTGCATCTGTTTTTGCATTAGTAATTGGCTCGGTTCGGTCCCTTCTGTGGTGTGAAACCTTAGACTGGTCTGGAGTGTGCCCATCTCAGAGTTGATGGATGTTTTTTGAGGGAAGGGGTATCTTGATTAAAGATCACTTAGGAATGTGGAGTGCAACACATCTAGATATTTAGACACAAGTCCGTGTTTGCTGGAGGCCTCTCCCAGCGTTACTCCTCTTCTGCCCATTGGGTACTAGCCACATGACCATTAATCCGATTGGCACCATTGCTTGAAGTGCTGAAGATTCCTTTTGTGCTATTTGAAGTCATGTCGTCCTCTTCAGAACTGCTCTCTACATCACTGCGATCATCTTTTGATACCTGAAAGTTTAAAATCAAAGGTAGAGGTGGAAGAAAGATTACAAATTCATAGGGAACAGCTATTCGAGAGGTCTTGTCTATCTGATCAGTTTCCCCCGTATTAGATTCTTTGAATTATTTAAAGTTGAACCCCACAAGTGGGACCTTCCAACCACATATAGGGAGCATGGTACAGAATTCAGAACAGGGGACCAAGTCAAGAGATGATGATGTTGTACAGCTTTGGCCAAGCTAACTTTTGCACTTCCAATTCAGTATTATAGCTCTCTTCACATGGGTGTGTTGGTGAAGTGATTTCAGATCCATGGAAGGAGCCCATAGCAATATATCACTGTTTGATCCTTCTTCCAGTAACTAAATTATAGCACAGATTATAAAGGATGCCTTTCCAAATGGCAAATTAGAAATATTTGTTTTAATACTAAATTATGAGTTACCAGCTTGTTCAGACACCTTTTGGTAATCAGCAGGAGGTGGGAAGAAGCATCAGTTTTAGTTTCTAAAACCGATGAAGTGAGCTGTAGCTCACGAAAGCTCATGCTCAAATAAATTGGTTAGTCTCTAAGGTGCCACAAGTCCTCCTTTTCTTTTTGCGAATACAGACTAACACGGCTGTTACTCTGAAACCAGTTTCTAAAGGGATGAGTTTGTTTTTAAGGTTTGCTCAAAAGAGTACTGATGTTTTATTTCAAAAAGGAACTGGTCCCATTTAGCACATCACCATTTGCATAAGATGATTCCCTCTTTAGAGCCTGTTTACAGAGAACTACACGGTGGGTTAGTTATCTAAGGCATCAGTTCCCAAACGTTATTGATTCATGCACCATCTTTGTGAAAAGTTATTGTGAAGTGCGCTGATAGAACGTCAAGCGCATGTACCACCAGCGGTATCTTGACCACATTTTGGAAACCCCTCTTCTCAGGAATGGGTGTACACATCTAACTCTTAATTTGTGAGCCAAGATACATTTGAATGGTGGTCTGTAGAAGGGAAAGGTTAATTTACAGTCATGCAGATGACACTAGGAATGCAGAAAGCATCTATAACCAGAAAGCCTTTATAATTTACATCTCTACAGATGGCCACTCTTAGGTCTTATCATAGGATCTGTCTAGTTTGCATGTGAAGCTTAGAATCCTCCAAAATCTCTCTCCGTGTTTTACAAGGTATTGGCCAGGGAGAGAGTGATGTACGATTTCAGAACAAAAGGAGTATTTGTGGCACCTGTGCCTAACAAATTTGTTAGTCTCTAAGGTGCCACAAATACTCCTTTTTTTTGCGAATACAGACTAACACAGCTGCTACTCTGAAACCTGAAATGTCAGGTTTCAAAGTCTGAAGACTAGAGAAGTCAACCATGCAATTTCATGGTCTCCTTAAAGTTTACCACCAGGGGGCAGTGTATCATCAGTATAATGCCAAATGATACATGACAGTGTGAAAGAGAAGGTGGGTGATGAAATATCTTTTATTGGACTGACTGCTGTTGGTGAAAGAAACAAGCTTTCGAGCTCCACAGAGATGACCAGACCTGATGAGCAGCTCTGTGGAGCTCAAGCGCTTGTCTCTTTCACCAACAGCAGTCAGTCCAATAAAGGATTATCTCATCCACCTTGTCTCACACATCCTGGGACCAATACAGCTACAACACTGCAAACAACAATGCGAAAAGCTCACTAACTCAGATTTAATCATACACAAGTAACCCAGTAACTGGTTAAATGCCACGGCTATAAAGGCATGGGTGCTGCAAGAGGTGAGCTGTCTCCCTATTTCCCCATTGCCTGTATAGAGCACTTCCCTACCCTTGCACAGCCCAAGACAAGCTCCATGTACCTGTGAGTCTGGAACTAACAGCCCCCAAGTATACAGTGGGCAAGCAGTTTCTCAGTGACTAACACATTCCAGCAAAGTTCAGGATCAGGATCAGCCCTGCCTACTCTGAGTTGGCATACAGACTCAAAACAGACTTAGAGAGCAAGTTTCCTGACAAATGGAAAAATCTGGCAGAAAGCCAGTGCCAGTTAATGATTTCCAGGCTGGGTTTCGACAGGCCAGCTGCATGTGCAAACTTAATCTAGGAGGTGCCGAAACCCCTCTGCAGCCGGAGGTTCCCTATCTTCCCCTACCATACCCCATTTTAGCAATTCAACTGGCCAGGGAAAGGAAACAGAAGCCCCTAGATATTATTCTGCTTTAGTCCCACAGTCATTTGAGAAAAGTATTTTTTCCACCATCTGGTTTTTCTTAAGTGAGAACTAAAGATAATTCTGTGTGTTGCTATAGCCCCCTCCATCCATAGATCTCCTCAGTGTTACAGTGCACTGAAACAGTATCCCCTTTTTATACACTGGCCAACGACAGTCACACAGCTAGTCTGCGGCAGAGTTGGGAACAGGCTCTCAGTCCCTTGTTCTAGCCACTAGACAAACCAGCACCTTAGGTTCCTGTGATCTGTAACCACATCTTGTTAACCTGGGTGCAACTCACAATGAGGCAGGCAGTTTAAAGGAAGCTGCAAAATGCAGCCCATCTGAAGCCAAACAGCTTTTCAGACTCACAGTTTTGTATTTATGTCTTAAAGCTCAGAGAGAAAGAGACACACGCATGGTCCACTCTACAAGCAACAGCACAGATTACACTTACATGCAAGGGATGAAACTGTCCAGCTCCAATCTGGCACAGAGAAAAGGAGTGAGAAAAGAGTGGAGAGTACAGAGGCAGGGTCTAGTCCTTTCCTGGCTAGGTCACCTGGTCAGGAGAGAAAAGCAAGGAGAGGAGAGAGATATAGACCTCCAGGTGTGGGGACAGCTACACGGACAGATACTGTACGGGGAAACTAGCAGCAGCCATGGAAGACAGTAACAAATGATAATAGACCACACACACACACACACACCTTGCAACATGCTCCTTCCCCACCCCTCAGAAGGCCCTCCCCCCAACACACATTGCCAGAGGACTGCTTCAACTATTCCTTTAGGCTAAACAAGTTCCCTACAAACAGACCAGCCCAATAGTCTATAGGCAGTGAAAATGCAATCATGAGTGGGATTCAGGCTTAGTTCCCAAACAGCTAGGGTGGAACAAACATCTGTGTTACTGTCTAGCTACCCCTTCTGGTGGAGGATCAAACAGCACTGCCTGGCTCTGAAGGAAGCTGCTTCCAGCCATGACACAAATGGGTAAAAATGGGGAGCAGGATCCAAGATAATTGAAGTACTCCAGCCTTCAGCCACTGGCCTGAAAACCACTGATTCAATAGGGAGGAATTTGACAGCAAGCTACTCAGGGCCTGTTACTAGTCAAATGCCTGTGAATTTGTCTCTTCCACCCACCCTGCTGCCTGGAAATCCTCAACTACAGGCAGCAGGGGAAAAGAAACTGTGCTAGAAACCCACGGATTGTGTCTGGAACAAGCATCCCTCTTCACAGAGCACTTACCTAAAAACCACAGCTTGAAATTTTCCTTCTGTTCCTTGGATGTCCATCAGAGCCAGAAGGAGATAGTTCAGGCTGCCTCCCTGTCATGTCTTTCAAGGCATATGGAAGGACTTTGCATCACTGTTACAAAGGATCATGTCTTTGGTGATACAGAGTCGCTCCTCCATAAGCAGACCTGGCAAAATCCTGGGAACTCCAGTATAACCCCAAAAAGCAGCACTAGCATCAGAGTCCAGGCCAGTAACAGCTCATCTAGGCTTTGATGTGCTGGGGACAGGACAGCAGCTCCAAAAGGCAAGCTCCAAGGCCTTTTATTTTTGTTCTAGGCGTTGGCTGGGGTGGCAGACAGGCCAAGAAATGCTTATCTTTGAGTGAAGTGGTGCGACAGGCACGAGCTCCAAGCGGGAGAGCACAGTATGCTCCTAGGACAAACACTAACTGAATTACACTTATACGTACCTGCTCTCTGAGGCAACTGGGCCTGCAGCAGAGAGCGGCATCTTTCCCTCTAACAGGAAGAGCTGCCGTCACACCCTTATCCATCAGGAATTCATTCTAACCAGAACATTCTGCACGCTGAAACGGGACACTATAAACAGAGTCCCACTGGCCCACTGTCAGCAGGTCCCACTACATTTCCAGTAGCCTCCCTTGCCAACCTCACCTGGATTACCTTGTCGCACTGTTGGGATATGCACCGACAGCCCTAGTCCTGGGTTATTACTGTAGTGAGCTCCAGATATTGAGCTCACATCACCCTAGATGTCGGTAAGGTTGGATTTTGTAACATGGACAATTTCCCCAAGATATTTAGATGCTCCTAATGGCAGCTCCAGATTAAACCAGGGAGCACAACCTTCCCCGCCTCGTACTTCATAGAGAGTGATTGGTCTTCAAGCTGCCACAAGAGGGAAGGCAAAAGCCTTGATCAAGTTACCAGAACAAGCAGAGCAACACACAAACTGAACTGCATGATGTCATTAAAGCATTTGAACAGGCCAGACAGCATTATTCACTTGCATGGCCAGACCATCAAAAAGCATGTGCCTCCCGATGTAAACACTTGGGCCACGTGGGTGCTAGAGCCTGCCAAGCCTAACTGACCAGGACAGCCCTAGATGAAGTTAATCACTCACAGAAGCAGCAAACCTGCTACCGTCACCTTGGAGCCAGCACTGGCCTCGCTGAACAATGCAGACATCTCCCTCTGATTTTCAAACAGATGCCCTGATCCCCTCAGCGCTTATGAGAGAGAGAGGAGCCAGCCCAGCCACAGGAGCCCTTACCTTTCCTCGCAACAAGGCCTTGTAGGCAATGCGAATGATGAGACAGGACCAGATGATGTGCAGAACCTGCAGGGTTACCAACAGTCCATTGAACAGCCACCATGAAGGATAAGGGCCAATCAGCTCCCAGCTCTCAAACAAGGTAGTATTCAAGATCCTAAAAGAAAATCAAGGAGCTTGTTGGATTGGCTGCTTTGCTGCTTGACTAGGATTCCCAGTTTCCAACTCTGAACTGAGCTGACTGGGCAGATACACAATAGGTTTCTGTCCCATTTAAGCTTCTATTGCTTTGCTCTTTTCATAGTGTGATGCCCCTGATCTACTGTCCCTTGCACAGTAGAGAAAGGCCTGAAGCTGGACTTGGGTTGAAGTCCCTTGAACTAAGCAGCAATAGGAGAAGATGTGGAGACTCTCAGAATTTAGGCTAAATATAAAAATCCACTCTCCACCCTCTTCTCCAGGGTACGATCAGCATTCACAATGGCATCAGAGGGAGAGATGGCAATTGCTTGGATCACCAATACTGTTTTGGATGTATACATGGTGTTGAGTGGAGAGATGAGCCTTATTCACATGCACAGATGATTTTGACCACATGTAAAGGTCAGGAATGCCACCTGGGGGCTTTGAAGAATTTTTGACAGCGAAGCTGCTGTTCCCTTACTCTTAGCCATTTCCTCTGTCCCTTCTCCCAAGTCAAAGGAATTGAAAACCAACTAATGGGTCAAAACCAGGTGCCTCCTTGAAGATGGCTATGGAATTGTTCTCTTCACTGGGATTTATTGGCAGTACTTAAAGAATTTAATAAAGCAGTTTGATTGTTTATAAAGTAGTCACTAGGGTAGATTGCAGAGAGATTTTTTAAAAGATCAATGCTTTCAGCATTTATTGAAAAAGTGAGAAATTAACTTTCAGGAAGGGAATCCAGAGCCTTAGTTGCAGTTAAAAAATAATGGTTACCTAGGCAGCAGCTTGTGGTGGAGTCAGCATGCAGTTTCATGTCATTATACCACTGATCAGGGAAGGGAACCTGTACTGAGTGGAATAGCATAGCAGCTTCAGATGCAACTGGAGACTCACAAGTTCTCCCTCTGAAGCTGAGGAATTACATTACAGCCAGTGGAAACCACATTCAAGATTTATAAGACACATTGAGTGACAGGGTGGTGCCAGAGAGCACATTGCATCATGGCAGACAATGGAGTGAAGAGCAGAGAGAGGATTGCCTCATTTGTCAGTGGAAAGCAGTAACACCCGCCCGTCTGAAGAGAGCATCATTTGTGGCAGGCAGAGGGGACCGACATTTTCCCTATCTAGACCCTTTTATATTTGTTTGGAGCTATACAAAAATAAAAAGGGATGCTTATCCAAGGGCCCTTGGTGCCTCTGCCACGGGGACAAAACTAAAACTAAATAAGAGCTTATCCTACCCCAGAAATACATCCCAAAGAGACGGAAAGTAGGCCTCTGCTATTTACAAAATAAGGATGTAGGACGATGACAAACCCAGGTGTAGCAGACCTTACAAGACACCCTCTCAAGGAAAACAAGACGTGGATAAATACAATGATCAGCAACAAGATCCCACCAAGCCTGACTTTGTCCACGTGGAGGGGAGGGGAATCTCATTACGGAATGATTAATTACAAAAATCTTAGCTAAGATTTCTAAATCCAAAAATACCCCAATACCTATTTCAGGCTCTATGCAGCTAGAACAGGAGTCAGGGCAGACAATCTTCTGAGACCAGCAGGAGAGGAGCTAGGTACTTCGGATGACTATAAAGAAGAGCGTCACAAACAGAACCTTGCCTCAGGGAGGATATGCCTCACTGGCATCTCAACTTTTACAAGATCTTATCAAAAGACATTAAACCACCTTTGGTTCTGTGGGTTCGTCTACACCGGGACACTCAGGAAAGTTTGGACAAATTTATTAATGATATGAAGTTAATGCACACTAAATTGCTGGGTGAATGCTCTCAGTCGGAAGTAAAGTGGCCTTTACTGAAGCTTAACCCTCCAAATCCACAAATGGTTTAGGGGTGCTTTAACGTCAAACCTTTATTTTATTCATCTTAGTTCCCTGTGTAGACAAGCCTGATCTGTATAATGTCTGGGAGTTACTGGCTGGGAGAGTAGGCTGCAGTTGGGGGTGGCATTCAGCTGCACTTTTTGACTCTGTGCTCACACTAGGGGTGCTCCTACTCTAAGTACATGACAAAACATGAAGAAACCACTCTGACAAAACCCCAGAGCTCTGCTCCTAAGCAACATTTAGGAGGGCTGCAGCTTCATGCTGCCCTGAGGGGCTGCCTGTAATGAGCGAGAGGATCTCTAATACAAAGACTGCCTTTAGAGGAGGGAAGGAACAAATACTTGACTCTATTCAGAAAGATCCAGGTACTTACCAGAAAGGGTAAATACCCAGTCGAGTGACTATGAACACAACACCAAAGAGTATGAAGGTGGCATCACACAGGCGCTGGTACTTAGCATAATTGGCCAGCTTTGCAGCCTGAGAAAAACACAAAAGTGTTAAAACAGCATTCACCAGACACAATCATTTGATCATATGGAAAACAGTGCTGGAGCACTCAAGCCACTAAGTCACCAAGGAGTTTGGAACATTTAAGGACTATTATCAACTTGGGAGATGTCCTGGAGGAAAGCCAACATAGTGGAATCAGCAGTGTGTGTTTATGGGACATCCAGCCTGGATTGTGTGTGGAGGGTGAGGGGTGAAACAGGAGAGGCTAGGTTTTATCCTCTTGCCTCAAGAGTGTGCTCCTTTGTCATTAGGGATGCAAAGCTCAGACAGGAAGCAGCAGGCAAACTTACCTCTAAGAGGAAGTCTGAGGCATCATGTAGACATAGCACCAGAGTTCCCACCCGCAACATGTTATTCATATAGGAGAATGTAATGAGTCCAATTGTAGCCAAGTGATGGACAAACATGATCAGGAAATCCTGAAAGGGGAAGATGAAATGTGAGGGATCTTTGGCAGCCAAATGATCACAGAGACTTATAACAGGGGCACCACGACTGACAAAAAAAGGGCCATATGGTTATTTTAGGTCAGACTCTCAAGCTCCTTGTTTGCAAAAAGCAGAGCAGATTTCAGCCACAATCATCTTTACTTGGGAGGTGCAGACCACAGACACTACAGGTCCCAGTATGCCGCATCGTGATTAACAGTTTTGCTTCAATCAAGATGGAACATTGCATGCTGGGGCCTACGGTAGTCTCCTTGGGCTGCAGCTCCGTAGCAAAGATAAGTACATCTGCAGGCCTCACTGTAAAACTCCAGAGGCCAACATCTGACCTGCACTTTGACTCTCCCTGCTTTGGGATGACTGCATTGCTAGCATATGTCTACACGGCAAGCAGCAGCAAGTATCAGAGCCTGGGTCTACAGACTTGAGATGTGGCACTATAAATAGCTCTGTAGACATTTAGGCTTGAGCCCTGAAATCCAAGGAGGCGGGTGGGCTTCAGAGGCCGAGCTTCAGCCCAAGACAAAATACCTACATGGCTGTTTTTACTGCCATAGTCTGTAGACTTGATGCTACAGGTTTCTGATTGCCATGTAGATGTATCCCTAAGGTCTACTCTAGAGATCACTGACATGAGTAATAAGAAATAGACCTGCTATTACTGCTATCAAGTGGGAAAAGCCCACCAGAAGTAAGGCAAGCAGAGGCCATGCGTGGTCCATGCATCAGGGCATGCCTGGCAATACAGTAACAGCAAATCAGTCCATTAAAATTCTACAGCACATACAATTTTCTGACATAGCCCCCCAATATCCACGTCCTGCATTTGCATCTTTGTTAAGGCATTTCAAGCGGGGAATTAATCAACTTTTGTAGTGCTGAATTCTTTATTAAAATGAATAGAAAACAATGCCCCAATTGCTCCTCTCTCTCCATTTCTGCGGCTGCAAGATCTACCATAGCTTGCTTGACTTTGTATTTCAGGACAGAACAAATCCAGAAATTACAGACTAATTTTTTTTTTTTTTTTGGGGGGGGGGGGGGGACAAAGTCAGTACAAGAATTGGGACAATTTTCTACTTTACACTTTATAGAGCAAGAGTAATAAACTGCTGGTTTCCTCTGAACTGTCGGTTTGTTTTCCAAGGACAAACACTAAGCCAATGGCTAAAACTCGGCAGAGTGGAATTAGATTTTAGTGATCATGACCAGCCATCATTCTGCTATTCACATGGATGAAAAGTCACTTTCCAAATTCATTTTTTTAAATCATTGCTACCGTCTTTGCCCCATGCTCATCCTGTTCAGCGAGGCATTCAGTTGTAAAGAGAAGACTGGAACTCTTGTCCTTGATTTCTAAGGTAGAAATAATTCCCACATCTTTTGGAGGTGGTGGAATCTCCTTCCTTAGAAGTTTTTAAGGTCAGGCTTGACAAAGCCCTGGCTGGGATGATTTAATTGGGGATCGGTCCTGCTTTGAGCAGGGGGTGGTACTAGATGACCTCCTGAGGTCCCTTCCAGCCCTGATAGTCCATGATTCTATGATTGCTACTCAACTGCAAGTGAATGTCACAGCTCCTGGAAACGCCAGTTAGCACCAACTTTTATCCAATTGACCTGCTTTGACACTAAGGTACCCATGAGTACTTGCTCTGAATTTACAATATGGAGATTTGACTGATTATATATATACACACCTCATTTGGGACTGTCACCGTTTTATGGATTCTAATGACCAGTCAATGTAAATATAGTAGCCCATGAGACCTTTTATTATCCAAAGCTCTCAAAGCATTTTACATACATTAATGAGCATAGCTTCACACCACCCATATTATCCATATCACGTTAAAGATGAGGAAAATGAAGTTCAGAGGTAAAACACCTCGCCCAATGAGACACACATTAGTCAGTGGCAGAGCTAGGAATAGATCTATCTGTCCTGGGTTTTAACCTCCACACAATAATTTCTCTCACTTAGCCATGAAACCTGGGATTTCCCAAATCAACCTTAACAAGGCACTTTTGTATAAGCCCTTTCATGGATCAAGACCAGGTTTAGTTAAACATGATTGCTACTAAATCAAACTTCACTGTTTAAACAAGTTACGCAAAAAGGCTTGGTTCCTTCAAGTAAATATCTTCTCATTTGTTTCTCTAATCAACAATCCTTGTACTTGTGGAACCTTCTGTGGCTCCATTTTAAACATTTATAGTACCACTGTTTACATTCTATAATTTTAAGGATTTGAAAAACAGTGTCAGGAAAGTTTAAAGTTGAGATATGATTTTTTTCAGACTCTTGTCTCCCTGCCTGAATTTCATATTGCCCCAAGACCAAACTCAGTGAAAGTGGATAGGGATGAGGAATCCAAGTATTTCTTGGGGCTCTCCCTGAGTTCTTCAGTTGAATTAAAGTAACACCCAGGGACATGCTGAAGACTAGAAGACACTCACTACAATGACCTGTGTGCCATCACAATAGGTTGGGAATGTACTCCAGGAGCTCAAGATTATTCTTGCACTGTCCCTCATTTCAACATTACCTGGCTGTCAGCTTTTCTTCCTCTGGGACACAGGCCATTTGTCCCACTGCTGTCCCATCTGCGCCAGCACTGCCAGATAAGCATGGTACGTAGGGACACTGGTCCCATGCTATACTCATCTCTTCCCTACTTCAGTACAGATCATTTTCACTCCCGCACCGCCGAACAGCATTGGAGCTGTTCGTTCACATCCTTCATTCTTCCCCCTTTCCCTAGCCACCAGACTTAACATTAAGACTGAACTTCGCACTGTTGCCTGCAGCTGTGTACCTCTAAGCTCCAGGTTCATTTGTTATTTGGTTCTCCCCTTAGCATTTGCTTACCCTACAATGTGGGAGTCACCTACCAATTTAATCACAGTTGAATCTGCACTAAGCATGGACCAGTCCCAGCCGAGCCCTTTGAAAGGGACTGTCTTCCCTTTCCTGGTGATGAGGAGACAGTCGCTTGGTGACAAGATGCCAGTATGGGGCAAGTGCACATTCTGAACACTGAATGGCCTGGGACACATGGCTTCTCTCATTACATGCCAAAGAAATGATTATGCAGAGATCAGATGCCTCAGCAAGCTCCTCACTTGTCCAGGACATGAAGCAAGTTCTGAACATTACCAGCAAGGACAGCACTACTTGAAATCCTGAGCTGTGCAATTCAGATACTAAGCATCAGAATCAAGAAAGGAAGAGTCTGCGTGCTAACCTAGAGCCAGACTTCTTCATGGGGGTTCAGGGAAGAGCAGCCAAGCAACTTCCCAATCTGTTCAACAAGACCTAGCTGCACAGAGGGAAAGACAGCCACTTGCGGGGCGGTTAACAGCAAGTATCTCCGACCAAAAGAACTGACAGTTCAGAGGCCCGTAGAAACAAAAGGTAAGTAGATCCAGTTACCCAGGCTTTAAATATCTGACTGCGGGAGAAGACCTACTTAGATTGTTGATTTAGCTTCTCTGGGAATAGTAACCCAAGTAGTAAGAAAAAGACTTTTAGTGTCTCATTGACCCTGACCTAAGGAGGGTCAAAGTGTTCTGTCTTGTCTGACACTGTTTTCTATGGGCAGAGTTTTACTGGAATAGTTTGCAATTTCACAGTCTACCATTGGAGCAAGGGTCCACTAGCTGGGCTTTTTTCAGACAGACAGTGGGTGAGGTGCCCAACATAGGTGCCAGCAATCAGGCTAAAATGAGACTGCAGCATCTGGCCTTTCCTCCTTCACAATAACGGGTAGAGTATCATGGCCCTTGGAAGAAGCCAACAGGAAGGAGGGCTGATATAGTTCTAGAAACTTGGGCACATTTCTTACATAATTTTACTCACACAGGCAGCTGACTCTCAAGGAGCTGTCAAGGTCTGTCTGTGGCTCCTAATGAGCTAAGAGCCCCAACAGAGTTTAATGAAAGGTCTTTTAGCAAGGGCCCTATCCCCAGTGTGAATGAGGTCATGGAGAGTCCAAACCACTGAGGTTAATTTTATCAATTGAACTCTGATGGAAAGAAACATTTTACTTTGGGAGGGGCCCTTGTGGCAGGTTTAACCACAACTTTTTTCCTAGTAGGGATGTAAAATATTAACCGATAAGCATCAGTCTTATCGATAATGTATTCGGTTAACAATTAAACTCAGCTGCCAGCCCTGGGCACCCGTGGTCCCGGCTGCCAGCCCTGCGTGCCCGGGGTCCCAGCTGCCCAGGGCAACAGAAGAGCCCCGCATAAAATGTGGGGGTGCTGGAGCACCCCCAACACCCATCGTTCCCCACCTATGTTGTGAACTCCTTAACGGTTAAACATTTAACTAATAGAGTTTTAATAGTTTAAATGGTTACTTTTTGAAAATGCTAGTTACATCCCTATCTCCTAGCTGCACCCAGCATCCTCATATTGGGTGGGGAGTATGCTGGAAGACTCATCTTGTAATCAAACCCCATGATAACTTCCTCTGACCTTGTTGAGGCTGGTAATATCCACTGCAAAAGGTTTATTAATGAAGTTACCCTACCTGCCAAGCTGTCTCAGGAAACCTTTGTTTTCTAGGCAATGCTACAGATAGATGGAGAATGAGTCTCTACCCAGGGCAAAAAGGCCAAGATAGAAGCAGAAAACACCCATACATAAAACTTCTCTCCCCTCCCATAATACCCATCTGCAGCACCCTCTTTCTTCACAATACCAAGCCTACTCCCCTGGGTTCTGTCTCCCTCCCTATAATACTCCAGCAGCAATTGCTTGATTTCCCCCATTGTCAGATGAAGCTTCTGGCCCTCCCAGCAAAGTGTCTGATAGGGACTGTGTTAGCATACACTGAGCAGTCCACTCCCAGTTTAAGTGACTGGGCCCAAAATGCTACATAAAGAATAAGAACAGGTAAGTAAAACTGACTAAACAACATGTGAAACTGACCACTCTTATTTTCACTGTGTGAAGTGCAAAGACTAATTAGTGTTAATAGCCAAAAGTAAATTAGATGACATTAAAACTAAAGTAAAGTTATTAGCAACAGGTTTCAGAGTAACAGCCGTGTTAGTCTGTATTCGCAAAAAGAAAAGGAGTACTTGTGGCACCTTAGAGACTAACCAATTTATTTGAGCATAAGCTTTTGTGAGCTACAGCTCACTTCATCGGATGCATACTGTGGAAAATACAGAAGATGTTCTTATACATACAAACCATGAAAAAATGGGTGTTTACCACTTCAAAAGGTTTTCTCTCCCCCCACCCCACTCTCCTGCTGGTAATAGCTTATGTAAAGTGATCACTCTCCTTACAATGTGTATGATAATCAAGGTGGGCCATTTCCAGCACAAATCCAGGTTTTCTCCCCACCCCCCGCCCACAAACCCACTCTCCTGTTGGTAATAGCTTATCTAGAATAGAGACTGGGAGTGGCTAAGTCATTATGCAAGGTAACCTATTTCCCCTTGTTTCTTCCTACCCCCCTCCCCCCTTCCTCAGACATTCTTGTTAAACCCTGGATTTGTGCTGGAAATGGCCCACCTTGATTATCATACACATTGTAAGGAGAGTGATCACTTTACATAACCTATTACCAGCAGGAGAGTGGGGTGGGGGGAGAGAAAACCTTTTGTAGTGGTAAACACCCATTTTTTCATGGTTTGTATGTATAAGAACATCTTCTGTATTTTCCACAGTATGCATCCAATGAAGTGAGCTGTAGCTCACGAAAGCTTATGCTCAGATAAATTGGTTAGTCTCTAAGATGCCACAAGTACTCCTTTTCTTATTAGCGACAGGAAATCTTCATTTAAGAAGTTATTAATTTCAACCTGATAGCATCTCCTTAGATACAGTACCACATTTCATACTGACATTCACAAATTATGGTGTTTCGTCCACCTTGGATGGAGTCTGTGAGACAGGATTCTTGTCACATACATACCATTTATACACAATAAACAGCAATCTATTTATACACAGCCGGATTTCAATAAAAGTAAAAAACCATAAGCAAAATTTTAAAAGATTACAGTGAAAAGTGAAACTCCGGGCTGGCACTCAAACACAGATTTGATAGCATTTAAATGATAACATCTTACAAGATTCACTTCCTACCTTACACATTTACTCTCTCATGACTATTTTCTTGATAATTGCCCACTAATGTTCTACTTTTTCTCCTTCACGATAATCCCCTGAATTCAATCCCACTTCTTAATAAATCCTGGGTAATATTTTACAATGGCCAATCCCTGTTTATTTCTCCCAAGATTGCATAATGTATCTGTACTGATGGGGCCTTAACTGAGAAGCTCCCAATTTGAAATTTTATTTGACAGTGACCAGAATGTCTAAGGAAGTTGCCTCCAGTTTGTGCTATGACCATCTCAGCTTTGTGCTTTTCAGTGTCTGTTTGGTTCAACTGTTTGGATTTAATTTCTAATCAGATTCTGCATTTTATGTAGACCAATACTGACTTGCTAGCAGGGCTTCATCTTCTAGGAGTATCTGGTGTGTATCAAGAGACCGCTGAAGATGGTATTACTCAGGCAGATAATCACAATTAATGTTACGTCTCTATGAATGGTTTTCCTGGTTTTAGTACAGTAATTTTATCTCACAGGTTAAATTTTGGGTAAGTGCCACCCAGACAAAGGTGTGACTAGCTTTGTAACACAGTACTTCCTGAAACTGGCTAGGAAGATGTATATCAACCTGCTTTATGTGGTTGGAGGAATAACTTGGAATCCCACTTCTTCACTGGGGATGGGAAGTTCTCTCATCAGAAGGGAGTAAAGATATATCAAGTAAACAAAGCAGACCTTGCTTGATCACATAAACAAAGACAAAAAAATTCACTAAGCTCCACTATATTTGTTTGTAACTAAACAGAGGACTGTATGTATGTGTGAGTAACAGATATAGACATTGGGGCTTAGGAAAGAGAAGTCTATTTGAAATGCATCTGAATGAAAGATCATTGGAAGACACACAATGTTCCATTGGAACAGCAAGGAGACTCTTCCCCATATGAACCGAGACTCAAGAAATTTCCAAAATCACTTGCCAAGCCCAAAAGAAGAGGTGCAGGGTAACATTTTCCGAAGTGCCTAAGTTACTTTCAGTGGGACTTAGGCTCCTACGCACCCAAATAACTTTTGAAATGAGGCTTAGGCTCCTAAATCACTTAGCACTACATATAAAATTTTCTAGAGCATGTGAGAAGTGGGTTAGTTCAGTCACAGATGGAAGTCATGCTCCCTATAGAATAATACAGAAACTATTAGTCCTCTTTATTTTGCCAAAACTAAAAAGCTTTATTCTAGCCTCGCCACCCATGTCTAGAAAATGTTTAGAGCATTTTATTTCTATATTTTCCTGTAAGTCTCCTAATTGAAATATATTTTTATACAAAGATTGAATCAACTGTTCTGTTGGGATATATGGATTGATTCCCCCTCTTCCCTCTGCAGAGTGATAGGGATGAGCTGCCAGGTTGCTTATCAGGATAGTCCCCAAAGGCCTGTCTGTGTACGGTCTACAAAAGGAAGTGGAATGTGAAAAGAGATGAGTGACAGGAAAATGCAGTTATAGCTATATTTCAGCAGTTTTTACTAACCAGAGAGACATAATTACTCCTGTTAGCCCTGTCTGTTCATGCGTTTAGTGAAGTTCTGGCTTCTCTTACCTTTCGTTTAATGTCTGTAAACTGAGAAAACATGAGAGACCAATAGAAGGCCAGCTCCATGATATAATAACAGAAAAGACTGGATGTTAGGGGCTGGGGAAAAAAAACAGAGAACATTTGATTAAAAGGCAAAGTACTCCAAAATTTGCATTAAAAGACTTCCCCCCCCCCCCCCCGCCCCTAACAACCAATCCACCTCTCCTGTGGCCCCAGCCTTCTGGAGGAGAGGGGGTAGAGGGGGGTAAGTTAAAAGTCCCAAATTAAACTTGTTTTTTTTAAAAAAAACAAACTAACAGAAGTCTATGGTTTAGATTTATTTTTAAAGGAATAAAATTCCCTTTCAGTGTTTGCAACCTAAGAGCTGTGGCCTCCCATTGGAGTAGAAGAACAAGGAGGGGAACCTGATTGGCTGTCTACAATTATCTGAGCTGAACGAAGGGCAAAAAGAAAACTGCAATTAATGGTACTGGTATAAGTACATTTGTAAAATTGCTCTACTTTTAATAATCTAAGTACCAGATAGGGAAATTTGCTTTAAAATATATGAGCTGGTGATCAGTTCAGTTTGATGAACCAGTGTCTCTACACCATGAAACATACCACATCACAACTACCCCTTTGTGGGCAGTCTTAGCTCAAAGGCTAAGAACTGCATGGGCCAGGCGAGAACTCCGCTCCCATACTCAGAAGTGAAATTTCCTGAGCAGAGCAGTAATTAATGGACTAGAAGTTTACCTTGTTGCAGCCTGTACGGCATCTGCTCTATGGGCAGTGAGAGGCATTTAGATCTCTCAAATTTCAATCTGACACCATTCACATGCAATAACATTGAAGACATGCAAAGGGTTCAGTTCTCAAAACTGACGGACTTCAGAAAACAGGAGCATCACACATAAGAATATAAAAATGGCCATACTGGGTCAGACCAAAAGTCCATCTAGCCCAGTATCCTGTCTTCCGACAGTGGCCAGTGCCAGGTGCCCCAGAGGGAATGAACAGAGCAGGTAATTATCAAGTGATCCATCCCCATCGCCCATTCCCAGCTTCTGGCAAACAGAGGCTAGGGACACCATCCCAGCCCATCCTGGCTAATAGCCATTGATGGACCTATCCTCCATGGAATTAGTAAATAAATATATAGATATAGATATATATCTTACCTGAAAAGGGTAGTTGTACCAGCATTGTCGTGTGTCCCAAAACCAGGGTGACTAGAGTGAAAAGAAGAGATTATCCTACTAGCAATTTTTTCCCCACATGCTCTGGTTTTGGCCAATTAAATCACTCCACCCCTACACCACAATACTATTTCAAAGGTCTTCACCTTGCTTCTTTGGTCTAAGCTACATTTATTCTGGGGTTTCACAGAGATGAAAGCCTTTTTTTGCATGCAAAAACATGCCATTGTGCACATAAAAATTCAAAGTGGAAATGCAGAGCTTTGCAGAACTCTGTGCAAAGACAGCCCAGAGAGATGGATCTATGTCGTTGCAAGTGAGAAAACAGAGTATGCTTAAGAGTGGACAGGCCCATCCTATTCTGGCATCAGAGAAGAGAGTCTTCTAGCATTTCTGACAGCCTTTCCTGTTTGTTCATTTAGAGTCATGTCTTCACAACACACAAGAGTCCTGACTAGGAAGCATAAGGAAGATCTGAGGCCACTGAACTCTTGCTATTTTAGTCCCATATTATGTCACTCGGAGCAAGCAGTGAAAGAAAAAAACACACAAAACTGAACTCACCGACCAGATAAATTTGAGTCCATAAGAAAATATACTTAAATAAAACGTAAACCTCCACCTGGGAATGGAAATGAGAAAGGGAAAAAATTAAATGTTTGAAATTAAATCAGCATTGTATGGTTTATGTTTGTGTAGCAAAAGCTGGAATCATTATAAATGGAACCAAATTTGGCAGTTACAGGAGTGGAGTTTTGTGCAATCCTCCATACATGGCAAATTGACTGATATTGCCTTTTGGAACATCATCTGTCCATCAAAATAAAAATCATTATATAAGAATCAAACAAACAGCACAGCTCCAAAAAAAAAGTCTACAGATTGGCTTGGAAATACATACCAAGGTTAATGCCAAGTTATACATCTCAGTATGTACATATGCTAAGGCAACAACTCTGAAGAAACCATTGTGATCTACTGCGACATATATGACAATACCCTGGACAAACCTTATGGAATTAGAGATTAACATGATTGAATTAATTTCAATACTTTGGGGTTCACTGTATTTAAAATTAAATTATGTATGTGTTATTGTGGAATTGTATGCAACTTCTCTAGGGGACTGACTAATGAAATCTCTGGGAAGGGTTAGGAACTTCACACACATTGTCCCAGGAAGTGTCTGAAGTGGAATTCCTAGGAGGTACTGGGGAGAAGGGGATTGCACACCCTGATGTACAGACTCAGCCTTGGAAGCTTCGCCCCGAGGGAAGGGACTTTGTGTCTGATGATCCCTTGTTACAGGAGGACAAGTCAAAGACCCAGTCTGGATTCTCCAGGGACTAACAGACAAAACACAGATTTTTCAATAAAGAGCCTGAACTGAACTGACTCAGGGCCTTCCTTGTGATCCAAAAACTGGACATGACCTGTGGAACCTAGGGAAGAATTGGAAGGACTTGGCCTGCTGAGGCCCCATAAGACTGAGTGCTAGTTCTGAGTTAAAGCTGTTATGAACTTATGACCACAAAAGAGAGAGCCCTTTGGGGTCTGAAGGGCTCACCTGCCAGACACCATGTTAGAGCCAGTTGGGGTGATCTCTGGTAAGCTTATTAGCATGTCTGTAGGTACTTTTATTGGCTTTAATGTTTTCACTGTAGTGCTTTTACCCTAAGAATTAAATAGACTTGCATAGGAAGTCCTGTGTGGTAACTTATAACTGTCTGCAATTACACTGTGTACCAACTCTAAAGGGAGAAGCTAAGCAGGCCTGCTTAGGCTGGAAAAAAAACATAGTGAAGGCAGGGAACTGTTCAGCCTGGAAATACTCTGGTCAAGGAGGTGACAGATGAGTTTCTCCACCCAAGAAAGGCAATGGCTAGGCGGCCAGAAGCCTAACAGTGGGTGCCACTGCTGGACAACTAAGGGGAAATATAGGTGCAGCTGCCCTGAATTGTGACCGTAGGTGCACAGCAGATGCCCTAGTACACATAACATGTTTCAAACTATACTTGCAAGCCAATTAAGACAGATACAGGGGAAGTCCTCCTCCCATTCCTATTTGTCCATCTTATCTGGTGCCTCTAAGTATACAAAGCTTTACTTGCATGGGGAGGAGGGGGGAACATTGGGTAAGAATTACATGAAGATATTAAGGAAGTGATTGGGAAAGAGAAACTACCACAGGAGGAGCAGGGAAAGGTGTTCAGAAACTACAGCAATGTGGGGGGGTCATGTAAGTACCTAGACCAGATGTCGGCAACCTTCGGCACGCAGCCCATCAGAGTAATCCGCAGGTGGGCTGCGAGACATTTTGTTTACGTTGACCGTCTGCAGGCACGGCCCCCCACAGCTCCCAGTGGCCACAGTTTGCCATTCCTGGCCAATGGGAGCTGAGGGAAGTGGTGCAGGCTGCAGGGACGTGCTGGCCACTGCTTCCCGCAGCTCCCATTGGCTGGGAACAGCGAACCGTGGCCACTGGGAGCTGCGAGAGGCTGTGCCTGAGGACAGTCAACGTAAACAAAATGTCTCGCAGCCCGCCAGCGGATTACTCTGATGGGAGCCGTGCCGAAGGTTGCCAAATCCCTGACCTAGACAGAAAGACGCAAAAAGCAAGATAATGAACTAAAGTGAGAGTGAGACGGAACAAGAATCCAGAAAGCGTCCATACAACATGTGCCATTGCCTAAGTCATGAAGTCAGTTCAGGAAAGTGTCTTGTCTAGGAAATCAGACTGTCCAGACAGCTCACCATTGTCTTGAGGGGAGTTACTCAGTTGAATACACAAGGTGAAGTGTTACCATCTGCATGAGAGATATGGTCCACTATGCAAGCCTCTCTTAGAAAGGGATCATTTGCTATTGAGATCATAAATATTCCTGTAGCGTTGTCCTGGTGTCTCATGGCACATATATCAATTGATATGACAGCATGCTAAAAACCATTTTAATTTTCTCTCTGTTGGTCTGGGTGGAAACTTGTTAGGTTGGCATTTTTCCCTCTGTGATGGAGTGAACCCCCATCACCTGTGAGAAAGAGATAAATGCCAGTTAGGCGCAGTCACTCCACCTGGGCACTAATTAGTTACTTGTCAGCAAGAGAGTGTGGATCAGAAGAAGGATCAGGTGATAAGGCCTGGGTGACTGCTGAGTTATCAATAGGCTGAGAGAGTTCAGTCTAGAGAGAAGCTGCAGGGAGCAGACAGGAAAGGGGGCTCCTGGGAAAGGCTGAAGTGCCAGAGTCTGCTGGAGGCTAACGTACTTGATACCAGAGCCAAGTAAAGGCAGTGGAACGCCAGGAAACAGTTGAGTACAGGGCCCACAGGATAGGGGGCTTTTTGGACTTTGGACTACAGCTGGACATTTTGTTCGCCTGAAAGGAGCCTGAACAAGCTGCTTCTCAGACGGAGGACTGAGTGGCATCCAAAGACAGACAACCTGCAGAGGACACAAGGGACAAAAACCCATGCAATGTTGTATCCTGACACAAGGAGATGCGCGCAATCTTTACACTTCACATAATACCGAAAGACACCAAATTACATTAAAAATTCAAAAATTTCAATTAAAATACAGAGCACAAGTGGAGCTTGAATTGAGGCCATATTTTGGTCTCTGCACAAACCTACATGCTCTCACAAAACTTAGTGAGGATGGTGGGTTTGTCCTGGTTCCTACGATGGCGAAACCAGCGCTGGATCTTTCGAACATCCCAGTCTAGCTGCTTTGACAAACCTTCTAACCTTCTTCCATCTGGACACTGAGAAGAAATGAAACAAAAGTCAGACATTTCTTCTGCCTCCCCAACCTTCCACAGAGACTTCTTTCTCTCCCAATCTTCTGTCTGAGACATTTCCCCTCTAAACTCTGACCTCTGTCACAAAATTGAGATGTAGAGAAAGAGAATGAAAAATCATGCTAGGAAAGGTGTAATCTGCTAAAAATTCAATTTTAGAAGGAGAAATCTGTTGAACTCTCACCACTAAAAAAAAAAAATTATATTCACGTTTAGCCTTCACACGCATGTTACCCACCATAACAAGAATTCAGATACATTATTTAAAAGTAAGTGGGTTCAACGTTTCCCCTCCTATTTCTCCTCCAATTCTCCCACAGCAACAAAGAACAGTAACACTGATAGCTGGTGTATTGTTTACTGTGTAACTAGCATTACACAGTACAGTACACAGGGAATTTTTAGCAAGCTGCTCTGGTCTATCAGCAGAAATCTGCATAAAAACTTGAGCATTCCAATGATATGGTCAGCACTGAATCCTCCTAGGAGTAGCAGGAGTGGATAGTCATGACATGACAACGTCTCTTGATTTGAAATAAAGGCTCAGATTTGGCCCATCTTAAGTATTTATGAATTCCACAGGCATAATACACAAATGTTGACATTTCTGTAGATTGCTGTTTATAACTTCACAAATATAACAATTCTCTCACATGAACAGTTTGATACTGAATAGCCCAATCTCTGACTGGGGGCTTCACTGGTATAGATTTTGTTTTTTTAAATAGTGACATGAGTTAGTATAGAAGAGCAGACAAAATGAACTAAACCTTTACAAATGACCACTGCTGAGGTAGGTCAAGTTAGTTTTAGTCCTTTTAATAAGCTTTGCCAGGGAACTACTACAACCGAAAGAAGCCAAACAGGTTTCACAACTTAAGTTTATCCACAAAACCGGACTGATACGCAGAGTGCTGAACTAGCAAAGAGGGCCACCACATATTGTTCAACATAATCAGAATGACAGAAAAATCATTGCTCTAAAGGTGAAGTGCTAGAACTACTGCCACCTTTCTGCAATTCCATCACACCCATATCTTCCCTTTCACGTAGGCTTTAGGGGCTTAGGCTACCTGGAAAGGATGTTTCTGCATTGGGAGTGCATCTGCACTCATCTAAAAGGAAAAGTCATAAGGCTTGTTTTATAGAACACTAGTTTCAGAAGAGGTGATAAATTTTTTCCACATCAATGTCATCCTCTGTGCTGATTCCTCAGATCTAAGCCAATAGTAAGTAACAGCTGTAGCAGTCCAGGCAAATGAAGTTTTGTTTAAGTTCTGAACAATGCAGTCCCCCCCATGGGTGCGTGTTTAATTTTAAACATTACTTTCAAAGACACTGATACATGAGCTTCCTCCCTAACACTGGCAAACCACAAACCTCCTCCTACTTATCTGCAAGTCAGGCTGCATAACAAACCCAGTGTTAAGCTCCAATGAGACTAAAGGACACTTTAACATCTACCGTTGCACTCACTAAGAAGATTCTCTCTCAGAATAGCTGGCAATGTTACCATAGCTGAATATAGAAGTCTCTGTTTTATTTCCTTACACGGAAGTCTGATTTTATCAGTTTAACAGTCAGTATTCAACAAATTATGGACAATCTGCAGGATTCAGTCATTCAAAAGTGAAACAGCGTTAACAGGCAGATATTCAAATGAAAGAGTGGCTGAGAGGAATCATAGGACTGGAAGTGACCTTGAGAGGTCATCTAGTCCAGTCCTCTGCACTCGTGGCTGGACTACGTATTATCTAGACCATTCCTGACAGGTGTTTTCCAAACCTGCTCTTAAAAATCTCCAATGATGGAGATTCCATGACCTCCCTAACCAATTTATTCCAGTGCTTAACCACTCTGACAGTTAGGAAGCTTTTCCTAACGTCCAGCCTAAACCTCGATTGCTGCAATTTAAGCCCATTGCTTCTTGTCCTATCATCAGAGGTTAAGAAAAACAATTTTTCTCCCTCCTCCTTGTAACAACCTTTTACGTACTTGAAAACGGTTATGTCCCCCTTCAGTCTTCTCTTTTCCAGGCTGAAAAAACCTATTTTTTTCAAATCTTCCCTCATAGGTCATGCTTTATAGACCTTTAATCATTTTTGTTGCTCTTCTCTGGACTCTCTCCAATTTGTCCACATACTTCCTGAAGTGTGGCGCCTAGAACTGGACACAATACTCCAGTTGAGACCTAATCAGCGCAGAGTAGAGCGGAAGAATTACTTCTCGTGTCTTGCTTACAACACTCTTGCTAATACATCCCAGAATGTTCGCTTTTTTTGCGATAGAATAAGCAGAAGAAAATCTGTTGCCAACATTCAATGGTCTATCCCTCAACTGGACTCTTCTGTTAGCATTTATTATTGAACTGCTTTCTTTCTACAGTTAGATTTCTGTAGTGATAAGCTATCCAAGTCTGCAGAAGTAATCCAGAGAAGGCATCTGTGGGACTGACCAGCAAGACCAGCACAAGAATGGTCCCCAAGGAAGAGAGTGGTAACTTCCAAGGAAAGACTGAAAAATGCAGGGGAGTCTCTTAGTGAACACTGGAAATTTGAGAGTTACACCCTGTACAGAAATTCAAGGGCGTGAAAGAACTCACATTCTCACTTTGTTCACATCAAACCACTCTTCTGCTTGCAACACGGTGGCTCAAGTACAGACAGAACTAAAAACACTGCCGGAAACAGGGAAGGAGGTGGACACAGTCATATGTGAACTAAAGCAAGGAGCAAAAGTTACCAAGAGAAACCAGTATTTTTTGTACACAAATTCCCATCAGAGAGTTATGTGAGCTGTGCAGTGTATTTCCCTAAGGCAACAAGAGAAAAGAGGCCTAGTTTTCATTTATGTGCCTGAACCTCTCGCAGAACCTGAAGAGTGACTTACCTTAGTGATGGATGTAAACACTTTCTCTAGAATTGCATTGGGCTGAGCTCTATGAGGTCCACGGTCTTGAACGCCAAGCTTTATGGCACATGGTTTGGCAATAAACCTGAAAATCCCAAAGGAAGAGTCCGATTAAAATAAGAAATTAATTCCCCTTCTCTGAGACTAAATTATCTTGGCTCAAGTGGTCACAAATAGTCCATACTACCCAAAACACGCTTTTCAAGAAAAGCGCCCCTTTTGCCCAATGCAACCTTTTTCAAGCTGGTACTGTATAATCGCTGGCCCCAGGATTTTCTTTTGCCAATGCCAAGGAACAGAGTAATGCAGTGAGAACAGATGGGGCAGAGGGTTACGGGATAGTCTCTTTGGTGAGTTTGTATTATAGCATTTCTATCCTCATCAGCAGAGGGTTTTAGTGCTAGATGGAGCCCTGCAGACCGAGGTCTGCTGTACATTCACAGCACTAGTGCAGCTGCAGCAGGACAAGCTTCCTCACTAATGTTTCTCACCTGCGATCTGGAAGAACCACCTCTAGAAATGGAGGGAGCCAACACCTTATTGGAACCAGAGTTTGAAATGCTTCTGAATGGATACATAATTGTAACATATGGGACAAGTGTTAGAGAATTTGAGTGTACTCCTTAAAGAAGAGGGTAAAGATGTCCTTATGGGTAAGGCATAGGATTGGGAATTGGAAAACCTGGTTTCTATTCCCAGCTCTACCTGCCATGGATGTTGTGAGGCTTTAATTAAAGTTTGTAAAGAGCCTGGAGTCCACTGAATAAAGGTATACATCACCAACATTTTAAAACCAACACCCAATAATCCATAACTCTCTAAAATGGAAGCCACATTAACCTGGAAAACGATAGGAAGAAAGAAATGGAAGAAGTTGCTAGTAAAGCCTGGGGTAGAAGTACGTAAAAGTACACAAAGAAGTACACAATGTACACAAAAAGCCTGGGGTAGAAGTACATGAAGAGAGGGAGAGGCATGTAGTTAATCTTGAAAACTTGAGGAGGTCCCTCGCAACTCTGAGCAGTCTCTTTTCCGTTGCTGTGACACTCTGAAAAGTACCTTCTGGTCTGCAAGAGGAATGCAGACACGCTATTTTTTCAGATGGAGGTGCTGCAACTGGTGCCCAAAGAAGCAAGGCATCCTTCAGAACTTCATTCTTGTAGAGTATTATTATTTAGATTCTGACCAAAACATGCATGCATGCATCAATATCGTGCCTGCCAGCACAGGCCTCCAAGTACTTTACAGACACTACTGAATTTAACCTCACCCCCACCCTCCAACCTCCTAAGCAGGGGTATTGTCCCGATTCAATAAACATCCACTTCAGTTCTGGTCTATTGAATACCACTCTCCCTCTAAGGACAGTTTAGAAGTGGTCTTGCTCCAGAGGGAAGAAGGATGACTGAGAAGAGTCTTAAACAATCCCATAAACAGGGAAGAGTACTGTATTAATTTCAGGTTGTTCCTGTCCAATGTGGAAATTCCAATTTACCAAAATAATTTAGTTTTATTGATAGATAAGAGGTTTTATTTCTAACATATGACAACAGGTCCCCAAGTATAAACAGAAAACAGGATTTCTTCATTACTTAAACGGTAATTTCTAACAGGGTTAGAAGACCTGACAACAGTCTTCAAATATGTTAGGCTTTTATAAAAAGAACTAATCAATTGTTCTTCATGTCCACTGAAGGTAGGATGAGAAGTAACGGGCTTAACCGACAGAAAGGGAGATTTAGGTTAGATATCAGGAAAACCTTTCTAACTAACTACAAGGGCAGTTAAGCTCTGGAATAGGCTTCCAAGGAAGGTTGTGGAATCCCCATCATTGGGGGTTTTTAAGAGCACGTTAGACAAACACTTGTCAGGGATGGTTCTAGAGTTACTTGATCCTTCCTCAGAGCAAGGGGCTAGACTTGATGACTTCTTGAGGTCCCTTCCAGTTCTATTTTCTATGATCTTCCCCCCTCCTCTCCACACACTGCTCTAGAGAAAGTTAGTTTGAAAACATGAATTGAAACTCCACAGATAATCTGGAGAAGATTCTGAACTACCACAATTAGTGGAACAATAGCTTTCACAACAGGAAGAGGGGTTATTCATGACTCTCCCTTTCAGCTCAAGCACCAGGAAAAAGTAAACAGTCCCTGAGCCTCAGCTGCTTCCTGGCTGGAAGACGTATGTAGAATTGTCACTGAATTAAAGAACTCTAGATATGGGAGCTAAAACGTTGCTCCCTCCCTACAGTCTAACAGTCTCTGCAGAGTCTAAGGAGAGATGACTATTAATAAACACTGCCCCTGTTTTGTAAATAAAGCCAAAAATGCAGTATTTCCTCTGGTCCAGAGATGACGAAGATGATTATTTTTTACACAGATCAACAGATAGTAAAAACCCTAAGTAAAATCAGAAAGCAGTAAAAACACCAACATAAATATTCTAATTAACTGAAAGGGGAAAATTCTTAAGTGATGTTGAAGCCATAGGGTACCTTTTCACTGCAGAGTCAACTCAAGTGTAGGTTTCAGAGTAACAGCCGTGTTAGTCTGTATTCGCAAAAAGAAAAGGAGTACTTGTGGCACCTTAGAGACTAACCAATTTATTTGAGCATAAGCTTTCGTGAGCTACAGCTCACTTCATCGGATGCAATACTGTGGAAAGTTTAGAAGATCTTATTATATACACACAAAGCATGAAAAAATATCTCCTCCCACCCCACTCTCCTGCTGGTAATAGCTTATCTAAAGTGATCACTCTCCTTACAATGAAAAGGAGTACTTGTGGCACCTTAGAGACTAACCAGTTTATTTGAGCATGAGCTTTCGTGAGCTACAGCTCATTTCATCGGATGCATAGCATTTCCACGATATGCTATGCATCCGATGAAGTGAGCTGTAGCTCACGAAAGCTCATGCTCAAATAAACTGGTTAGTCTCTAAGGTGCCACAAGTACTCCTTTTCTTTTTACGAATACAGACTAACACGGCTGTTACTCTGAAACCTCTCCTTACAATGTGTATGATAATCAAGTTGGGCCATTTCCAGCACAAATCCAGGTTCTCTCACACACCCACCCCCCCCCACACACACACACAAACTCACTCTCCTGCTGGTAATAGCTTATCCAAAGTGAGCACTCTCCTTACATTGTGTATGATAATCAAGGTGGGCCATTTCCAGGACAAATCCATGGTTTAACAAGAACGTCGGGGGGGTGGGGGGGGGTAGGAAAAAACAAGGGGAAATAGGCTACCTTGCATAATGACTAAGCCACTCCCAGTCTCTATTCAAGCCTAAGTTAATTGTATCCAATTTGCAAATGAATTCCAATTCAGCAGTTTCTCGCTGGAGTCTGGATTTGAAGTTTTTTTGTTGTAAAATAGCGACTTTCATGTCTGTAATCGCGTGACCAGAGAGATTGAAGTGTTCTCCGACTGGTTTATGAATGTTATAATTCTTGACATCTGTGTCCATTTACTCTTTTATGTAGAGACTGTCCAGTTTGACCAATGTACATGGCAGAGGGGCATTGCTGGCACATGATGGCATATATCACATTGGTGGATGTGCAGGTGAACGAGCCTCTGATAGTGTGGCTGATGTTATTAGGCCCTGTGATGGTGTCCCCTGAATAGATATGTGGGCACAGTTGGCAATGGGCTTTGTTGCCAGGATAGGTTCCTGGGTTAGTGGTTCTGTTGTGTGGTATGTGGTTGCTGGTGAGTATTTGCTTCAGGTTGGGGGGCTGTCTGTAGGCAAGGACTGGCCTGTCTCCCAAGATTTGTGAGTGTGTTGGGACATCCTTCAGGATAGGTTGTAGATCCTTAATAATGCGTTGGAGGGGTTTTAGTTGGGGGCTGAAGGTGACGGCTAGTGGCGTTCTGTTATTTTCTTTGTTAGGCCTGTTCTGTAGTAGGTGACTTATGGGAACTCTTCTGGCTCTATCAATCTGTTTCTTCACTTCCACAGGTGGGTATTGTAGTTGTAAGAATGCTTGATAGAGATCTTGTAGGTGTTTGTCTGTCTGAGGGGTTGGAGCAAATGCGGTTGTATCGCAGAGCTTGGCTGTAGACGATGGATCGTGTGGTGTGGTCAGGGTGAAAGCTGGAGGCATGTAGGTAGGAATAGCGGTCAGTAGGTTTCCGGTATAGGGTGGTGTTTATGTGACCATCATTTATTAGCACTGTAGTGTCCAGGAAGTGGATCTCTTGTGTGGACTGGTCCAGGCTGAGGTTGATGGTGGGATGGAAATTGTTGAAATCATGGTGGAATTCCTCAAGGGCTTCTTTTCCATGGGTCCAGATGATGAAGATGTCATCAGTGTAGCGCAAGTAGAGTAGGGGCATTAGGGGACGAGAGCTGAGGAAGCGTTGTTCTAAATCAGCCATAAAAATGTTGGCATACTGTGGGGCCATGCGGGTACCCATAGCAGTGCCGCTGATCTGAAGGTATACATTGTCCCCAAATGTAAAATAGTTATGGGTAAGGACAAAGTCACAAAGTTCAGCCACGAGGTTAGTCGTGAGAAAACCTGGATTTGTGCTCGAAATGGCCCAACTTGATTATCATACACATTGTAAGGACAGTGATCACTTTAGATAAGCTATTACCAGCAGGAGAGTGGGGTGGGAAGAGGTATTTTTTCATGCTTTGTGCGTATATAATAAGATCTTCTAAACTTTCCACAGTATTGCATCCGATGAAGTGAGCTGTAGCTCACGAAAGCTTATGCTCAAATAAATTGGTTAGTCTCTAAGGTAACTCAAGTGTAGATAACTCAAGTGAGACCAGACACACTGCTAAATAAAACTCAAGTGGCACAATTACTGTGTTAGCAGATGACAAGCTGTGCTGACATAAGTTGTACTCTGTACCCCCTAATGGGACAGCCAACTCAAGTTAAAAGCATCACTATACTCTGGTTAAGGGTTTTTGTACGTTGATAAGATTCAAGCTGGGGGCAACACTAGTTATAACTAGAGTTAACATGACAGTGAAGACAAACCCTTGCATACACTACAATCCTCATCATTGTCAATACCAGCTGAGCTACTAAATAAGAACATTAGGCCTGGTCTATGCTTAGAAGTTAGGTCGACATAGCTATGATGCTCAGAGTGTGGAAAATTCACCCCCTGAGCATCGAAGTCATGCCAATTTACCCCTGCTGCAGAATGTTTCTGTTGACCTAGTTACCGGCATTCAGGGAGGTGGAATTCGTGCAGCGCTGGAAAAACCCCTTCCATCATTGTATGGAGAGTCTACAGTATGGCACCATTGCAGTAGCACCCATAACATAGACATTACTTTAGTCAGTGTATGTCACTCACAAAGGAGGGACTGAAAAACAAAAGCTCACATAGGTGTGAATGTCTAAACTAAGTGCTGGTTTCAGAGTAGCAGCCAAGTTAGTCTGTATTCGCAAAAAGAAAAGGAGTACTTGTGGCACCTTAGAGACTAACCAATTTATTTGAGCATAAGCTTTCGTGAGCTATAGCTCACTTCATCAGATGCATTCAGTGGTGAATGCTGAAGCCTTTGTAGTGCCATTACTTTTGAAAATACCTGGGCCTTGTCTACACTGGCAAGTTTCTGCACAGTAAAGCAGCTTTCTGCAGTGTAACTCCTGAGGTGTACACACTGCCAAGCCACTTAGTGTGCAGAAACTGCACAGTTGCAGCGCTGTAAAAAAAACCACCGCAACAACAGGTGTACAGCTTTCTGCGCCGGGGCTACAGTACCGTGGTGACACTGAATCAATCATAGAATATCAGGGTTGTATCACTGTAGACACCCTGGTCGATTGTAGTGCTGCGATTGGCCTCTGGGAGGTGTCCCACAATGCCTGTTCTTGCCTCTCTAGTCATCGGTTTGAACTCTACTGCCCTGCCCTCAGGTGACCAACCATGAGCCTGACCCCTTAAATTCCTTGGGAATTTTGAAAGTCCCCTTCCTGTTTGCTCGGTGACGCGTGCAGTGGTCTCAGCGCATCTTTCCAGGTGACCATGCCTGCTCCACGCACCAGGCGATCCCCCACTTGGTATCGTCTGTAAACTTTATAAGTGTACTCTCTTATGCCATTATCTAAATCATTGATGAAGATATTGAACAGAACCGGACCCAGAACTGATCCCTGTGGGACCCCACTCTTTATGCCCTTCCAGCATGACTGTAAACTACTGATAACTACTCTCTGGGAAAGATTTTCCAACCAGTTATGCACCCATTTTATAGTAGCTCCATCTAAGAGGTATTTCCCTAGTTTGTTTATGAGAAGGTCATGCAAGACAGTATCAAAAGCCTTACTAAAGTCAAGATATACCACATCTGCCACTTCCCCACTATCCACAAGGCTTGTTACCCTGTCAAACAAAGCTATCAGGTTGGTTTGACACGATTTGTTCTTGACAAATCCATGCTGACTTATCACCTTATTACCTTCTAGGTGTTTGCAAATTGAATGCTTAATTATTTGCTCCATTATATTTCCGGGTACAGAAGTTAAGCTGACTGGTCTGTAATACCCTGGGTTGCCCTTATTTCCCTTTTTATAGATGGGCACTATATTTACCCTTTTCCAGTCTTGTGGAAGGTCTCCCATCTTCCATGACTTTTCAAAGATAACTGGTAATGATAATTGCTAATGGCTCAGATATCTCCCCAGTCAGCTCCTTGAGTATTCTAAGATGGAACAAGACAAACAGCAGCAGTTGCATTAGGGCAAATACATGCTATTCGTATTTGCCCAGTTCAGAATGGCTCCAGCAGAGCAGTCATGATCTATATCAAATTCTTATGGAAAAACAATGTTTCTTGCTGGAACATATCAACCTTCTGATCTGATCACTCTCAACTGTCCTCTTCAATGGGATGAAGAGATGTTAGACAAATAACGAGCTAGTTACAACTGTGGCTATATAGCATATACATGGAACCTTAAGATCTCAAGCGTTTTCTTTTCATTTTGTGGGATGTTACCTGCACATCTTTGATTAGAACTAAGACAAAGCTATGGTTAAAGATCTTGACTCCTCCTCAGTTTATTGTCTATGAACATATAGATTCGGTTAGTTTTTTTTTTTTAAAAATTCAGAGTATTCCTTTTTAAAGGAGAAAACCGTAAGGTGGGTAGGTGGACTCAAATAAGCGGAGACAAATATTGGTTTCAATCTTACATGGGTCTCAAATATTTTCACCACTGTCGTTATCTTGGAATTATTTTAAAACTCAAGATCTGATGCATTTGGGGGGACGGGGGAATCAAACCATTAAATTACTAACTACTTCTTCACAGAAAGATGCATAGATAAGGGATAAAAATTTCTTGGGACAAAGTTTTGAGGGTGATAACTTTAGGCTGACAGCCATGTTATTCTTTTGTTACCAAAACTTCATACCAGGATATTCCTGGATAGCTGAATTCTTTGAAAACAAAGGTAATTTTTTTTTCAAATGGCCTAGGGAAAAAACAGCTGATTTTAAAAACATCAAAAGGTAAGATGACTATTTAGAGGTAATAAAAGGTTGCCCCAGGCTATGAATGTAACAGACCTTGGCTTGTTCAGACAAGCACACAGAAAGCCTACAGAGCAGCTATAAAGGAATGCTGGGTGCATAACAAAACACACAGGGATAAGCAGCATCACAAGCAAATGGGGCACAGACAGCAGTAGAGGCAGGCTGTGTCTAAGGCTTTGTCTACACTGGAACTTTGTCGGCAAAACTTTTGTTGTTCAGGGTGTTAACCGCCCCCCCGAACGACAAAAGTTTTACCGACGAAAAGCACCTGTGTGAACAGCGCTTTGTTGGCAAACAGCAGCTGTCGACAAAACTGCTGCCACTCGTGGGGGGCGGGGGGGGGTGGAAGATGGATGCTTTTTGTCCGCAGGAGAGCTTTCTCCTGCTGACAAACAGCAGCTACATCGTGCGCCTTTTAGCAGCATGGCTGTGGTGGCACAGCCGTGTCGCGAAAAGCGAGGGAGTGTGGGCAAAGCCTCAGAAGCAGGTGGGAAACTCAGTGACAGCTGTGAAATTCATCACCACTTTTAAGAGAGTGCATTTTGGCTCTGTCTATACTATATCTTTATTAACTTTGCTAGCAACAGTGTTTTCAACCAGAACTGCGACCGACAACCATCTTCCAACATGGCTGTTGCTAGCAATTTCCTGTCCAGGGTGGGCATATTTGATGCGTAACCATAATTAAAAGTAGAATAAATATTATCTGCAGGCTGTTATATTTTTCTTGCTCTATAGCTCCAGGTATGGTCTCTGTTTTGCCAATTGGATAGGTTTCTCTTAACCCTGAGAAAACCAGTCTTGCTGCTGGGTAGAAGTTGTCAAGATAAAGAGAACATCCTCGTATGTTCCCACTTAAGGGGATTCTGTGGGAGCAAGCTCAAAAATCTTGATGTCACTTTAGAATATTCCCTGGGCGCCAAGAGTGGATTTTCAGATGCACAATTTGCACAACCTTAGCACTATATTCCATTACAACCTTGTAACAGCAGCATGTAGCTTCAAGACTGGATTACTGCAACTCTCAGCAAGGAACCTCCATCACTTACAGCTTGCTCTAAAGGTAGCAACATGTCTGCTCATTAGTTTAAGCAACACTGGGCCTGAATTCTTTACAATGGGTGCCTATAAGGTGGAGAGAATTATTGTAATTTGACACTTATTTTATTTTTGTTTCATTTTTACACTCCTAAACTTTATAGGCCTCAGATACATTAAAGACTTTCTCCTGGAATCTTGACCCAGGGAGTGCTCAAATAATGTCCAAGATTTAAGAGAGACTAGTGATTTTGTGCACGCATCTTGAGACACCTTTAAGGCAGCTGATTATTAGAGGGGAGGAGCTCAGCACTTTCTGAAATTCTTTTAACACACCTCAAGTTGGACACCCAAAATCAGTAGTCACTCTTGAAAGGCCTGCTTTTCACTTTTCTCGC
The DNA here is from genome assembly GCF_015237465.2 of Chelonia mydas. Taxonomy (NCBI): domain Eukaryota; kingdom Metazoa; phylum Chordata; order Testudines; family Cheloniidae; genus Chelonia; species Chelonia mydas. The sequence goes on from NC_051260.2 coordinate 343,627, forward strand.
CATTGCATCTCAGGTTGGCAAGCAAATGCACCTTTGCTGTGGTGGATGTGGGACTCTTTCCCTCCCACTCCACCCCCTCTGAGACCTGTCCCAGTCCACCTTTCCACACTTAAATACCTCAAGATGATGCTCTACTACAAACATTGATTTTTAGTTTAACTATTGCTTGTCCCATATTTGTTATTCTTCCCTCACCTTTTACAGGTCCAGTCAACTGATTTTTTTGATTGAGTTTTAACGGAGGTGTTTCTCTGTGTGTGCTAATTGTGTTGCTAATTCTGCTGCACAGCTGTCCAGTGTTAAGTGGAGGAAAACTTAAGTAAAATCATCATCATGTGGACTGGGTGAAAGATCAAGACTAAATGTTATAGAAATGCCCCTGGTCCTTCTGCCCACCATTCCCAAAGAACTCCTGTCTACTGACAACCCACAGAACATTCCCTGAGCTGAAGAAGTGGTTTTTTACCCACGAAAGCTTATGCTCAAATAAATCTGTTAGTCTTTAAGGTGCCACCGGACTCCTTGTTGTTTTTGTGGATACAGACTAACACGGCTACCCCGATACTTCCCTGAGCTGAATTACTTATCACTCATTTGAGCAAGATTGCTTTGAAGGCTGAACACAAAAGCAATAAATCTAAGGGCTTGGCTACACTTGCGAATTACAGCGCAATAAAGGAACCCCGGGCACCCTAGCTCACCACCCAGCCACACTGGAAGGCACGTAGAGCGCTCCACGGCTACAGCGCTGCTGGTACTCCACCTCGGTGAGTGGAATAAAGTTTGCTGCGCCACTGCTGGAACGCCACGGTGCCAGCGTGGACGCCCTGGTCCGTTATTGCGCTGTGATTGGCCTCCAGAAGTATCCCACAATGCCTGTTCTAGCCACTCTGGTCATCACTTTGAACTCTACTGCCCAGCCCTCAGGTGACCAACTGTCAGACCCGCCCTCTAAATTCTCTGGGAATTTTGAAAAATCCCTTCCTGTTTGCTCAGCCAGGCGTGGAGTGCTCTCAGCGACTCTTTCCAGGTGACCATGCCTCCACGCGCCAGGCGAGCCCCAGTATGGAGCAATGGTGAGGTGCTGGACCTCATCAGTGTTTGGGGGGGAGGAAGCTGTCCAGTCCCAGCTGCGCTCCATCTGTAGGAATTACTATGCCTTCGGGCAGATATCAAGGGACATGATGGAAAGGGGCCATGACTGGGACGCACTGCAGTGCCAGGTTAAAGTGAAGGAGCTGTGGAATGCCTACCACAAAGCTCGCAAGGCAAACCGCCGCTCCAGTGCTGCCCCTGCAACTTGGCATTTTTACAAAGAGCTGGATGCGATACTTGGGGCCGACCCCACCTCCATGCCGAGTACCATGGACACCTCAGAGGCCAGTGCAACAAGGCAGGAGGAGGAGCAACAAAGCGGGAGTGAGGGTGCTCCGGCACAGGAAGACACGCCGGCATCCCAAGATGCATGCAGCCAGGAGCTGTTCTCAAGCCAGGAGGAAGGTAGCCAGTTGCGGCGGCCAGTGCTTGGGGAAGGACAAACACCAGAGGAGGTTCCCGGTAAGCGGCTTTTATTTTGGGAAGGAAGTTATTCAGTGCGGGCTCTTGGGGCGAGGAGGGTTAGGGCTGCATGCATGTCTAGATGCGGAATAGGGCACTGATGTGCTCTCTCACATCGCGGTAATCGGCCCCAGTGATCTCTTCAAAGGTCTCAGCCAGAAATTGGGCAATGCGCTTGCGCAGGTTTTTCGGGAGAGCCACTGTTGTCCTCGTCCCGGTAAGGCTAACTTGTCCGTGCCACTGTACCGTGAGGGGCGGGGAGGACCATTGCTGCACACAAGGAAGCTGCATATGGGCCAGGGCGGAAGCCGCATTATAGGAAAGCAAGGGAGGGTCTTCTACTGGTCACCCTCAGCAGCGAGATATCTTCCAGGACGAACTCCTGTGGAAAATGTGGGGACAGTGTTCAGTATAGGGGCCCCCTGCCACTGTTGGCTCTCCCCAAGGCACAGAAACCCAGAGGACGGTACAGCTGTGAAACAATCAGTCACGCTTGACCCTGTGCTTACTCACCATTTTGGGGCTCTGGTGGGTTATGTGTGCTTGCTTTGGGACAGGCAAATTATGCTATTGTATATACTGTGCTTGCCCTTGAGTACGGGGGAATCATTGCTCTGTCTGGTGTGAACAATGCTGCCTCTGTTAAGTGTTGCATTTTGCCTTTACAGATGCAACCTTGAGATCTCAGCCATCCATGTTATCCACAGCCGAGGGGCTGCAAAGAATCAGGAAGAGGCCACGTAGAAACAAAGAGGACATGCTGCATGAAGTAATGTAGCATTCAACTAATGAAAATAAAAAAAAGCACAGGAGTGGCGGGAGAGTGAAAGGAGGGTCCGCCAGCAGAATGCGGATCGCTGGCACCAAAGCACAGAGCAGCTGATAAGCAACATGGAGCACCAAGCGGACTCGATCCAGGCGCTCATAGCCATGCAGGTGGAGCACTACTGCACCTGCCTCACCCTGCAGCCCTTGTCCCAAAACTCTTTCCCTTGTGCCACCATGTCACCTCCAAACCACTTTTCCCAACATCCAGGTTCTTACTGCCACCCGCTGCCTCCAACACCTGTAGCTTCACCACCCAGCCCTGAACACTACGACCCTGACCCACCGCGCTCAGCCCCCGTCACCGTGCAGTGTAGCCATCCTGAAGTGCAGCACGCATTGCACAGCGCTCCAGACAGGACATACGCAAATCTGTAATTGTACCGTTCCCCACCCCACCCCCTTGCCCTTTGTGTTTCCCAAGCAGATGTGTTGTGTTTCTTTTCAATAAATTGATTTTTTGGCTTTGAAAACATTCTTTATTATTGCATAACGTAAAAGAAAAACCTTAGCCGAGGAAAGCAACAGGCACTGCAAGTCAGTGTATCATATGTAGCAAACACAGATTCCTAACACACTTCACTCCCGTGAGATTACTGTTGGCTTTCAGCCTCAAATTGCTCCCTCAAGGCATCCCTAATCCTTGCAGCCCCACGCTGGGCCCCTCTAATAGCCCTGCTCTCTGGCTGTTCAAATTCAGCCTCCAGGTGTCGAGCCTCCGAGTTCCATGCCTGAGTGAATCTTTTACCCTTCCCTTCACAAATGTTACGGACGGTACAGCACATGGATATAACCATGGGGATGCTGTTATCGGCCTGGTCCAGCTTCCCATACAGAGAGCGCCAGCGACCCTTTAAACGGCCAAAAGCACACTCCACAGTCATTCTGCACCAGCTCAGCCTGTTGTTGAACCACTCCTTGCTGCTGTCAAGGCTCCCTGTGTAGGGTTTCATGAGCCACAGCATCAAAGGGTAAGCGGGGTCTCCAAGGATCACAATGGGCATTTCGACTTCCTCTATGGTGATCTTCTGGTCTGGGAAAAAAGTCCTGGCTTGCAACTTCCTGAACAGGCCAGTGTTCCGAAAGATGCGTGCATCATGCACTTTTCCAGGCCAGCCTGCGTTAACATCAATGAAATGCCCACAGTGATCCACAAGTGCCTGGAGAACCATAGAGAAATAGCCCTTCCGATTAACATACTCAGTGGCTAGGTGGGCTGGTGCCAGAATTGGAATATGCGTCCCATCTATCGCCCCTCCGCAGTTAGGGAAACCCATTTGTGCAAAGCCAGCCACGATCATGCACGTTATCCCGAGTCATGGTTCTTCCGAGCAGGATGCGATTAATGGTCCTGCAAACTTGCATCAACACGAGTCCAGCGGTCGACTTCCCCACTCCAAACTGGTTAGCAACCGATCGGTAGCTGTCTGGAGTTGCCAGCTTCCAGGTTGTAATAGCCACCCGCTTCTCCACCGTCAGTGCAGCTCTCAATCTCGTGTCCTTGCACCGCAGGGTGGGGGCAAGTTCCTCACACAGTCCCATGAAAGTGGCTTTTCTCATCCGAAAGTTCTGCAGCCACTGCTCGTCATCCGAGACTTGCATGACGATGTGATCCCACCACTCAGTGCTTGTTTCCCGAGCCCAAAAGAGGCGTTCCATGGTGGTGAGCACGTCCATGAATGCCGCAAGCAAACTTGTGTTGTTTGCGTTACTCGAGTCGATATCATCGTCTGAGTCCTCACTGTCACTTTGGATCTTAAGGAATAACTCGACTGCCAAACATGACGCACTGACGAGACTCGTCAGCATATTCCTCAGCAGTTCGGGCTCCATTCCCGCAGACCGAAAGGGAAGACAGAGCACACAGTACAAAAAACATTGAAGGATGGCTCCAAATCTGGATGGAAGCAAAGGGAATGCTGGGATGCGAACCGATGCATCATGGGGCGTTGGGACAGGACCCAGACTGCCCCACACTTCCCGCCCCCTTCCCACAAGCCACAGTGCCAGAATGGAAAGAGGCGCTCTGTGGGATAGCTGCCCACAATACACCACTCCCAACGCCGCTGCAAGTGCCGCAAATGTGGCCACGCCAGTGCTCTTGCAGCTGTCAGTGTGGACAGACTGCAGCGCTTTCCCTACTGCGCTGTACAAAGGCAGGTTTAACTCACAGCACTCTACATCTGCAAGTGTAGCCATGCCCTAATACGCAAACAACTCTCACTACGGAGAGAGCAATGCAACTTAGATTTTAGGTCAGCTATCAGGAGTCTCTATTTGTAAATTGGGTTGTACAATGCATTTATTGTTGACAAATGCTAGCAAACTGTATATTACAAGATCCATACTACAACCTGCAATAAACTCAACCCACAGCTAGAGATGGCATCAACAGGTCACTGCAGAGCACAAGTGTATAAAGTGAGGAGTGCAGTGATCTTCATACTTTGAACTTGAACAGCACTTTTCATCAGAGGATTTCAAAGTACATTACAAAGCATACTAAGTATCGTTAACCCCATTTTAGAGGCCGGGAAACTTAGATGTTAGTAACTTGCCCAAAACTGGGATAGAAAAGCATTCCAGGGGCCTGAAGTTTCAGCATGCGGAAAAGTATCTGAACAACTATTCTGTGTCTCTCTCTAAGAGTATGTCTACACTGCAGTGTAAGCCCAGGATTTGAACTCAGGCTCAAGCCTAACCTCTCCTTCCATCTACACACAAATCATGCTAATCCAGATCCCAGGACTCCACAGGAGTGGAAGGTCTGAGCCTGAGTCAAGCTGATGTCCAGGGTTCAAACCCTGTTGCTTTGCAGTGTAGATGCAGCCCCATTAGATTCATGCTCTGGGACTCCACTAAAAGTATTCCCCAATCCCACAGGCTGGCTATCTTCATCTGCTGGACAGTCAAGTTTTCCCTTGAACAAAAGGCTAGAGTGACCACATATTGGGAGGGCACTAGGAAGTCTAGGATATGGGTGGTTGGACCCCAGGAGGATACGTCGGACACCCAGTTTGGGACCCAGCGTTCAACAACTCCTAACCTGGGTTACAAATGAGCGTAGACACTCAAGCCCAACGCTAACAAACCCAGGGTCTGCTAACTCAAGTTCTACAAACCCTGAGCTTACGCTGCAGTGTAGACATACCCTAACACTACAGGAGACATATCACAAGGTGAATGCAGACTAGGTCAGGTCAGTCAGCAACAACTCAGGTGTATGGATTCCAGAACTGGGAGAGATGTGGGTATCAGTATGGCCCTTTAAAGTCAATGGCAAATCAAAATATCTCAATGAGCTGTCCTACCCACTCTGCAATCTGCCACGGCAGCAGTCTCAGAATTAACAAGGCACTGTGATTCATCCCACTGGAGATATATTTTGTTCACTCAATTCTCACCCAAATGCCCAGTCTAACTTTCTGCTCTCCCAAAAATATCAAGACAACCACCTTCCCTGTCTGCCTGATGGACAACCAAGGCAGAAATGGGGACAAAACAGAGGTTGGGGATTCTGAGTGGCCTGCATTGTCTTTTCTTCCTCCTGAAGAGCACAAATATCTTCTCTGAAGAGCTCTCCTTCCCAAATGCAACCTCCAACAGGGCAACATTCTATTTTGCCTGCTGAGTCCCCACCCCAGCTTGAAAGAAAAGACATACACACAAAAACTTTCCCTAGATAATAAAATTTATGACCAATGCACCTTTCAGCAGCTGGGATCCAATTACCAAATTGCACTCTCAAGATCAGAGGCTGAGCCTCTGTGCAGCCTCTCTCCTTCATAATCTCACTTTATTAGATATGTAAATGATTTACAAGACACTAATTTTCAACTCTGCCTTATGGGAAGCAAAAATCCACAGAGATTTCTTAGCCAGACAGGAACACACTGCTCGCTGGGGACACCTCCCTGTTTACAGTCAACTTAAAGATTCACAGATCTCTTTGTAAACTGCTCTCTGCATCAGGATGACATTTAGTTAGAGAAACTTGTGTGTTGCTGTAACAAACCATTCAAGGAAGAAAACCCACACTTCCTCATAATGCTGAAGAAAGAATGGGGGAATGAGAGGAGGAAGGAGAAAGCCACAGAAAGCAAAAGAACTGCAAATACAGTTCAATCTCTGAGTCATCAGTGTTACTGCCAATTATGTGTCAAGGAAGCCATTTGATTTAATAATTCCCAAGGCCTGGAAGGTAGTATGTGCACAATGGGATTTTATTAGATAAATGTGAACGTTTATGACATGTTCAAAGTGGTGAGGTGGGAGGAGGAATGGGAGGGAAGGGTTGATAAATGCAAAGTAATGTACATTGGAAAACATAGTCCCAGCTACACTAATGATGGGGGTCTGAATTGGCTGTTAGCTCAAGAAAGAGTTCTTGGAATCATTGTGGATATTCTCTGAAAATGTCCGCTTAATTTGCAGCAGCGGTCAAAAAACAGTGTTAGGAACCATTAGAAAAGGGATAGATAAGACAGTAAATATTATAATGCCATTATATAAAGCCACAGTACGCCCATACCTTGAATATTGACTACAGTTCTGATCACCCCCATCTCAAAAAAAGATACATTAGAATTGGAAAAATACAGAAAAGGGCAACAAAAAATTATTGGGAGTATGGAACAACTTCCACATGAGGAGAGATTAAAGATTGGAACTGTTCATCTAAAAGAAAAGGAGTACTTGTGGCACCCTACTACTAAGGGGGGGGGGGATATAATAGAGGTCTATAAGATCATGAATGGTGTGAAGAAAGTGAATAAGGCAGTGTCCTTTACCCCTTCACAACACAAGGACCTGGGGTCACCCAATTAAATGAATAGGCAGCAAGTTTAGAAAAACAAGCCAGGTATCAGCATGACCCGTCTCTCTGACGATATGCTTTTGCAAAATACAAACTAAACCTGACCTATAGTGGGATAGAGGTATGAAAACATTCATTAAAGGTATAGAAAAGCTCTCAGATGTAGATGAACCACAAAGCCAGGAAACATAACCCAGAAGTTATGGTGATGATAAAAAGTGTTAACATGGAAGCTCCTGTACTAGATCAAGTGTGGTACCATCTCTGCCAGCAGCTAATAATACCTGATGCTTCAAAGGAAAATTATAATATTCTGCACTTCTCCCCAAAACAAATATCCCTGGGCCAGTTATTCAGTGCTGTACATGGGAAGAGGAGGAGGGATTCCATCCTGACCCCTGCAACATCCCTGTAACATAGAACATTACATCACACAATTTCCTGTCATTGTTTGCTACCAAGTGTGGACCCTTGGCCAGGACCAGCCCTGGCACTCTAAGATGGGAACTGTGCCCCCAGGTCCTTTGCATTGGATGGCATGATGCTTCAGAAGACGAGCCTCAGAAGGCAGAGCAAAGGAATTCTGGGATGCTTGTCCCCCCAACCCCCGCTTTTTTTTTTTTTTTTTTTTTTTTTTGAGGGCAGGATGGAGGGAGGGGGGAGGGAGAAGGGAGAGACAGAAGGGAAGACAGTTGCTTTTTCTGTTACTGTTTTGTTCTATTTTCTTCTTTCCTCTGCCTTTTCTTCTATATTTTTCCTTTTTCTGCTTCTCTCCTTCACCCACCCCCCTTCTTTCATGTCCTAGATCCCTTATGCTGGCTCAACACCCATAGCACTTTACATATAAAATTTGCAAAAGGAAACTGACTCGTTCCCTAGTGAGTTTCCTTCTACAGCCCTTTTCATAAATAAAAGGTTTTGCCTTGTTGCACAGAAAAATTATCTGGTTAGTTCCCCTCTGTTGTCTCCCTGTGTAAAAGCCCTTTGGGAAACAATGCCGAACACCCCCCTTCTAAGTCACCTATGCATAAAATCTGACCTGCACTTGGCTGTACAATGAGAAAATCAGGGAACTCATGCACGAGACAAGAAGAACAAACATTTTCAAGTCTATTATTTATGAATAATTTGAAACTCTAATGAGAGGAGAGACATTCCAATGTTTTTTAAGCCATATGCAGGTCCCCCATCATCAAGATGCAACATATGGTGCAATTATTTGCTTGGAACTAGGAGGAGTTTAACAAAGTAACAGACCCGGTGGGCAAGTCATCTATTTTTTCTGCACTCTGGTGAGTTTTACAAGGAAACTGTGGCAGAGCTAACCATTTTTTATCTTTAGCTTTGGGTCACATGCAGTGATGGACAAAGCACTCAAAATATTCAAGTGCAGGACAGCAGCAAGCAATTGCATTTCACTTGTCTGAAGAAATTATCCTGGGTTAGCCTACAATCACAATTTTTCTAGCTTTACAAGCACTGAAATGAAAGAAAACTGAATTCTCAGAGTACTTGGCTGAACCATCGCAAGCCTGAAGCAACAACACATCCGGATGTCAGACTTCAAAGATGTAAAAGCCCTAGATCATGTTGTGCATTTCCCTGCAAATTCAAAGCTGCTCCCTGCAGTTCATTTTCTAGTGTTATGTAATATTCCATTTTATTTTCATGCAAACTTAACTAAGGTTTACTGTACATGAAGCAAGCATCAAGAGACATGACTAAGCTTCATGTTTTATAGCGTAAATGGGACTGGGCAAACAACTCCCCACATCCTTCAGAGGGAAAGCCTCACATAGTAACAGTGTAGTGTGTTTCAGAGTAACAGCCGTGTTAGTCTGTATTCACAAAAAGAAAAGGAGTACTTGTGGCACCTCAGAGACTAACCAATTTATTTGAGCATAAGCTTTCGTGAGCTACAGCTCACTTCATCGGATGCACGTGTGTGATTTTTTAAATCCTAACTGGGTGTTACCTCAAAGAATTACTTTGGATACTGTTCAGTACATTTCCCTTTCTTCATGCAGTTGACACGAATATGAATAAGATTCTATGCTTTCAGGTTTTGTGTTTTTTTACACAGGATGCTATTCCTACACCCACCGTTCTCCGTTTCTTAAGTCTAGAGATAAAGCTGAAACAAACAGCTTTGAGAATGAATAGAATTGCTAAATAGTATCAACATGTACAATAGTTTCACTATGAGCAACTGTAACACAGAAGAAGCAGTTCAGCATGGCCAACAGCTGTGCAGGCCAAGTGGTAAAAGCAATTGAAGTCTCTATATCCTAAATCACGCACTGAGATGTGAAGATACGTTTTTGCATAAATGTTTTGAATTAAACCCCACAAGCCCCACATCCATCTTTGAACTGCATGTAAAGAAGATCCAAAAATCTAGGAAGTGCATCATAGAATGGCAAGTTCACAGAGCATTAGCAAAAAAGTTAATTTGCACATCCAGAATAAATTTACAAGGAGGATCTTTAAGAATCCAGAGATATCACATCACACAATTTCAAATGTGTTTTATTAGCGAGTGTGGACTGAACATTTCATAGAGTATGTCCCCCACACCGCTAACCTGGCTGTGCTTGGAAGGCTGCACAAGAGCACATCCGCAGCAAATAAGCATATTTTAATGAGAGGATGAAAGGGTTAAGGGATAGATATTGTCACAAACTTCAGCTATGTTGTTAATGATCGAGAGTCATGGGATACATCTACATAGCAAAACAACCAAAACCCTAATGCACCTGACCCAGGCTCACATGGCTTATGCTGCAGGGCTGAAAACAGAAGCGTAGACATTTGGGCTTGGGCTGGAGCCCACACTCTGAGACCTATCCCCTCACCAGATTTCAGAGCCTGGGCTCCAGCCCCAACATGCTACACCTGCTATTTTTAGCCCCACAGGCGAGTCTCAGTCAGCTGACCCAGGCTATAAGACTCATCTATTTTTTGCTGTGTAGACATACCTATAGGTACCTGAAGGCTGTTTGGTGACCTGTACAAAGTGGGTTTGGTGAGTGTTCATCAGCTTTCTAGTGGATAGGTGTCTCCCATCACAAAAACTAGTGCCACAGTTGGGACTACCTGGCTCCCTCATTGGCAGTCTGAGAAAAGGGGCCAAGGGCTGAATGAAACCTGTCTACATTCAGATTTGAGATACGCTGGAAGAGCAGAGTGGAGGAAGCTTGCCCTGCTATTGCCCATGCTATATTTTTCCTGTGGCTAAAGGGGACTTCAATTTCTACCAATGTCATTCTGTCACCCTGCTCAGACTCATAAGAGTATTTCTGAACTGCAGAAGACATTCAACGAACTGGCTGGTCAGAAGGTAGCAATTCACACACAAATAAAGCTTGCATACTACCATATGGCTGAAAATCTCCCAGTGTCTCATGGCTATTAACTCTCACAACATTTCTGGTAAGTAAGAAAATATCACTGTCTGGCCTTTACTGATAGGCAGATTTCCCCAGGTACCACACCTAGAGGAACCTCTCCCATTCCCTGACATACGACATCTAAAGATGCAGGTCTCTGATCCTGAGAATTTGGGAGCCTGAGCTGCACCTGAGTTTAGTGGGGAAGATGTCCCCTGCATAGATGAGTGGTGGAACCCCCAAGGGCAGGAGATGCACAGCTCTGGTTCCTGTGGGGCTGGAAAACGCTCTGGAAACCTCTCTCCAACCCTGCTCCCAGAGCGTTCTAGGCATACTCTGTGGGGTACCCAAGTCTAGTCCCTATGTGGGCTCTGGAAAGCTCTCCCTGGACAGCTTGGAACATACCCTGTGGGGTGCTGGAAAATTCTGTGGAGAGTTCTCCCTAGCCCTTTCCCCATGGGAGGAAGTGCACTGGGGAGCCAATTCCTCAGCTCTAGTCCCTAAGGATGTTCTAGAGAATTAGTCCTGTCCCTGTCCCCAAGAGGTTGTGGGTGGGTGTGCCTGGCTCCTCAATGCCAGTCCCTGGGGATGCTCTGGAGAACTGTGTCTGGCCCTGCCCTGGGGGGTGCCCCGGGGGGGGGCGGGCCCCGGGGGAGGGCTCCCCAGCTCCGGTCCCCGGGGGGGGTCCCCGGGGGAGGGCTCCCCAGCTCCGGTCCCCGGGGGATGCTCTGGAGAGCGGTGCCCAGCCGTGTCCCCAGACAGCTCGGCGGCGGCCCCAGGGGCGCGGGCGGGCGGCGGCCCCAGGCCCCGCTCTCACCTCTCGAACAGCAGCCTGACGGCGAAGATGCCCAGCGCCAGCGGGAAGGCGGAGAGGACGTGCCCGGCCTGCGGGTACCGGGAGCCGCCGCCGCCCTCCGGGCCCGGGGCCGCCGCCAGGTCCGCCCAGGTCACGTTGTGCGGCAGCCAGAAGCGCTCGTTCCAGAACCAGGCCGAGAGCAGCGCCGCCGCGGCCGCCGCCATCTTCCGCCGCCTGCCTCCCGCCTGCCCCTACCGGCGCGCCAGCGGGCCAGGGCGGCGCTCGGCGCTGGGCCACGCCCCCTCGCGGGGCCACGCCCCCTCCGCCGCGGCAGGCTCCCAGGCCACGCCCACGCCTCACAGGGAGCCACGCCCCCTTCTGACGGCCGCCTGCGCGCGCACACCCTGAGGGGAATAAAAGCGCGCCCCCGGGGCTCCGCGGCGGCCGTGGTGCCGGTCGGGAGCATGCGCACTGGGGGGCCCCGCCCCGCGGGCGGGTGGGTGCTGCCTGGCTCTCACGGGCCGCTGAGGGGTGGACTCTGAGCCTGCCCCACCCCGTGCGTGCGGGGGCTGGGAACCGCGGCTGAGGTGAGGGGCGGGGCAGCCGAGGGTCAGGTACCCACGAGCATCCGTGGGAGGGGGCAGGTCTGGGCCTGACCCGTCTTGGCCTCCTTCCCCCCCCCCCCCGTCCCGCCAACCGCCCATCCCCGCCCCAGGCCTCTGTGCTGGGGGCGGCGCTCGCCTCGTGCCCCACTGCCCCCTGCGCCCTCCCCGGGCTCTTCCCAGCCCCCCCGCCCGATTCAGGACCGGGCTCTTCCTAGCCCAGCTCCCCCCCCCCGGACTGCCGGCCGCCCCCCTGCGCCCTCCCCGGACTCTTCCCAGCCCAGCTCCCCTCCCCCCCGACTGCCGCCCGCCCCACTGCCCGCTCCCCGGCACCGGGCTCTCCCCCCCCCCCGCCCAGTCCCGCCAGCCGCCCATCCCCGCCCCAGGCCTCTGTGCTGGGGGCGACGCTCGCCTCGTGCCCCACTGCCCCCTGCGCCCTCCCCGGGCTCTTCCCAGCCCAGCTCCCCCACCCCCGACTGCCGGCCGCCCCACTGCTGCCTGCGCCCTCCCCGGCACCAGGCTCTTCCCAGCCCCCCCTCTCCCCCCGCCTGCCGCCCACCCCACTGCCGCCCGCACCCTCCCCAGCACCGGGCTTTTCCCAGCCCAGCTCCCCCCCCAGACTGCCCCCTGCGCCCTCCCCGGGCTCTTCCCAGCCCAGCTCCCCCCCCCCCAACCCCCCGACTGCCGGCCGCCTCACTGCTGCCTGCGCCCTCCCCGGCACCGGGCTCTTCCCTGCCCAGCTCCCGCCATCCCCCTCCCCCACTGCTGCCCCCCCGGCTGCCTGCACCCTCCCCGGCACCAGGCTCTTCCCAGCCCCCCCTCTCCCCCCGCCTGCCGCCCACCCCACTGCCGCCCGCACCCTCCCCAGCACCGGGCTTTTCCCAGCCCAGCTCCCCCCCCCCGACTGCCCCCTGCGCCCTCCCCGGGCTCTTCCCAGCCCAGCTCCCCCACCCCCGACTGCCGGCCGCCCCACTGCTGCCTGCGCCCTCCCCGGCACCAGGCTCTTCCCAGCCCCCCCTCTCTCCCCGCCTGCCGCCCACCCCACTGCCGCCCGCACCCTCCCCGGCACCGGGCTCTTCCCTGCCCAGCTCCCGCCACCCCCCTCCCCCACTGCTGCCCCCCCGGCTGCCTGCGCCCTCCCCGGCACCAGGCTCTTCCCAGCCCCCCCTCTCCCCCCGCCTGCCGCCCGCACCCTCCCCAGCACCGGGCTTTTCCCAGCCCAGCTCCCCCCCCAGACTGCCCCCTGCGCCCTCCCCGGGTTCTTCCCAGCCCAGCTCCCCCCCCCGACTGCCGGCCGCCCCACTGCTGCCTGCGCCCTCCCCGGCACCGGGCTCTTCCCTGCCCAGCTCCCGCCATGCCCCTCCCCCACTGCTGCCCCCCCGGCTGCCTGCACCCTCCCCGGCACCAGGCTCTTCCCAGCCCCCCCTCTCCCCCCGCCTGCCGCCCGCACCCTCCCCAGCACCGGGCTTTTCCCAGCCCAGCTCCCCCACCAGACTGCCCCCTGCGCCCTCCCCGGGTTCTTCCCAGCCCAGCTCCCCCCCCCCGACTGCCGGCCGCCCCACTGCTGCCTGCGCCCTCCCCGGCACCGGGCTCTTCCCAGCCCCCCCTCCCCCCCGCCTGCTGCCCACCCCACCGCCGCCCGCACCCTCCCCAGCACCGGGCTTTTCCCAGCCCAGCTCCCGCCACCCCGACTGCCGGCCGCCCGCGTCCCCTCCCTGGGACAGGGCCCAGCTGCTCGCCCGCCCCCACAGCACTGGGTCCGTCAGCCCCGTAGCCTCTCCTCCGGCAGCGGCCAGTACCAGGTGCCCCAGAGGCAGCGAACCGAGCATGAAGTGGCCCATGCCCAGCGTCTGGCACCCGCACACACACCCACAGCTTTCACACCGCTACCCTTCCTGCACAGCCCCCGGCTGCTCTCGCCCTCAGCAGGCACCGTCCCAACTCCCACCCCAGCACGGAGGCTTGCGAGCCTTGGCTTTTTCCGTAGAGTCTCCATGTCTGGAGTCATGTGATTAGGCCAGAGTCTCAGATTTCATTCATGTAAAAATGAAACAAGGCGTCGTGGTAGAGAGAAAAAGCCTGAAACCATGATTCCCTAAAAGCTTAAACAAGAAGGCCGATATTTAAAAATAAATTTTTTTTTGTATTTCCATCATCCTACCATGCCTCGTGCTAAAGGCTTATCACTAGCCCAACGTCCTGCTCACTGTTCAAATAGCAGCAGGAGGGGAGGAGGTTAAGAATTGCCTCAGGCTAGCTGCTTCTGGGCCGCAGCATGCTGTCAACAGGTAGGGACTAGCCTACCTTAGCTAGACAGCACCGCTGATGGGACTTTTAACAGCCTGGTTGGCTGTGATTACCAGAGCCGTCATGACCCAGTGCCTTACGTCCCGTGACCTAGGACCGAGTCGTGACCCACAGTTTGAAAACCACTGATTTAGACTAGTCCTCTGAGGCAGCCACAGTCAGAGGAAAATCTAGACAACTTTAGTTCAGACCACAACCCCAGGGAAAAAAGAGCATGGGTGATGACTGAAGACAAGGGAAGAGCTCAGCCAGATCCCATTCCTTCAAATTAGGCCATTTAAACTACACCCTTCTTTAAAAGCAGTAGTAGCTACAATGGGATTGATAATGCCCTCTCAGAGCACATACTCTCCCCATCACTATTCTCTCACATATCCCACTTTCTAAACCCATTAGTAGTCTTTCACTGGTTTACTATTCAGAGCTAATTTGAAAGCTATCTTTGATTGGGGCAGAAATCCTATTTCCCCTTTAGAACACCTATGCACAACCATAACTTAAAATTAATTTCTACAGAGTGGATACAATAATTGTATCTGATAACATGACACTTGGCTTGTGTGTGTGTGTGTGTACAGGAACACAGAAAGCACATGCCACATCAAACCAGCAGTCTACCTAAAACAATTGCCCTATGAATCTTTTCGAATAGAGAGTTAAGGTGTACCCTTATTTTAACCATTTAGTGTCTCTGGTTATGGGTTAAACTCCACCTCGTGGACAACAAACAGCTCATTTGTATTGTGCTCCACAGCTTGGATAGTGGTAGCTTTGTCAATCAATAGTAAGCTAGTTGATACCACTTTCTATCCTAATATATCACAAAATAAATTACTGAATTATATCTGACAGCATTAGATGGGAAGAGTTCAAAAGTGTCTAGGCCCCATTTTCAAAAGTGACTTAAGCCTCATTCACTTTGAGAGCCTCTAGATGCCCAAGTACTTAAGTCACTTAATTGTCTACAATAGGTGAAGAGTTGGACAGAGAAAGTGAAAAGATACAAATAAAACACAAATTAAAGATTCTCAGCTGTGATTTGAAATGAGCTGGATGCAGGGAGGCTTTTTAAGATGAGCTTCAGAGAAAGCATATGTAGCAACGGGCAAGTTAGGACAACAGAGAGGACTCACTCTAGAAGAGTTGGGAGGAGAGACAAGGCAAGATGGAGTGTATTGAAAACTAGGACAGTTTTTAAAAACAGGATTCTCATATGGTCAGAAAGCCACTAGATATATTGGAAAAATAATTGATTAGCAATCTTTGTGCTGTATAATGTTAAACTCCTCAAAGCTGGTAGGATGGAACTGCTAGAAAAATTGGAGCAAGCTCAGTAGAGGTCCTGAGACTTTGGAAGTGACATAAGGCTATTCCCTTACTGGATTTTGAGGAGACAAAACCACCCCCTTACTCCGAACCTGTTTGCCAGTGTGGGTGGTAAAGCCACTAGCCCAGCTAATTAGAGGAGGCCGAGTGAGGGTATTTGAGTGGGCAACAGTAAGTATGAGTGGGATTACAGCATTAACAGGTCATCCAGAGATTTAATGTGAACTGGTGCTAGGGTTTATAGAAGTTAAACTGGGGTGAGATTTAGAATAAAAATACAGAGATGTCATGAGTACTCCCACTCAACAGCACCTGAGCAAGGAAAATTTAGGAAGATTTAACTTACTGAATTTAGAACTGTAAGTCTTATGATCAGCCATTTGACCTAGAGCATGTTTATGGTGCTCTGCTTTTTGCAAGTGCTTGAAGGGGACATGGACAAACAGCTGTTTTTGCTTTCTTTCCTCCTCCACTTGGTGTGGTAAAGAAACTGATAATTTTAAAAAAAAATTAGCAAAACAATTTTCCCTTAAATCAGTTGGATTTTACCTACAGTTAGTCTGAAAGGCAGGAGAAGAAATCTTGAATTCATATTTCTAAACTTCTACAGTACTTGTTTAAAATTGCATTACAAATTGTCCTCACTACCTGGAGGGGGTATTATTCCCATTTTAAAGAGGGTGTCATAAATATAAAGGGAAGGGTAAACACCTTTAAAATCCCTCCTGGCCAGAGGAAAAACCCTTTCACCTGTAAAGGGTTAAAAAGCTAGGATAACCTCGCTGGCACCTGACCAAAATGACCAATGAGGAGACAAGATACTTTCAAAAGCTGGGGGGAGGGAGAAAAAGCCTCTCTCTCTGTCTGTGTGATGCTTTTGCCAGGGACAGAACAGGAATGGAGCCTTAGAATTTAGTAAGTAATCTAGATAGATATGTGTTAGATTATGATTTCTTTAAATGGCTGAGAAAATAAGCTGTGCTGAATGGAATGGATATTTCTGTCTTTGTCGTTTTGTAACTTAAGGTTTTGCCTAGAGGGATTCTCTATGTTTTGAATCTAATTACCCTGTAAGGTATTTATCATCCTGATTTTACAGAGGTGATTCTTTTACTTCTATTAAAATTCTTCTTTTAAGAAACAATGCTTTTTCTTTGTAATTAAGATCCAAGGGTTTGGGTCTGTGGTCACCTATGCAAATTGGTGAGGATTTTTAATCAAGCCTTCCCCAGGAAAGGGGGTGTAAAGGTAAGGGAGGATTTTAGGGGGGAAAGAAAGTTTCCAAACGGGCTCTTCCCTAATAATAATAATACTGGTTAGACATTTGGTGGTGGCAGCGAAAGTCCAAGGGCAAAGGGTAAAATAATTGTACCTTGGGGAAGTTTTAACCTAAGCTGGTAAAAGAAAGCTTAGGAGGTTTTCATGCAGGTCCCCACCATTGTACCCTAGCTTTCAGAGTGAGAAAGGAACCTTGACATGGTGGCAGAGCGGTGGGATTACCTTGAAATCATTTTGAGATTTTTTGAACCAGAAGCACAGATTTTAAAAGGGAATTTTTTTTCCTTTGGGCTGCTGGAAAGCAGGTTTCCAACTGAAAGCAGTTGGAGTTTTTTTCTCTGCTTTGGGGCCAGAGCAGAGATAAAAGGGAATTGTCTTTTGTGAGCTAGAGTTTTCTCTACCTAAAGGCAGGGTAGTTAACCTCCTGCAGGGAAATTCACCAGTCTTCACAGACCTGAAGAAGTTTTTTTTTTTTTTAACCTAAGAGCAGCTAGAGGGATTTTCTGCCTATTTGCCTGGAGACAAAGGTGTTAAGGGTTTTTTGGGGTGTTTTTTTTTTTTTGTTGTTGTTGTTGTTTGTTGAGGTTTTTTTTAGGATTTTTCTGTAGGCTGACAATCACTATCAGAGAATATAGGTATCCTATTACAGCACAGCAAAATTTTACAAGCCAAGTTTTTTTTGTTTTGTTTTCTAACTCTCAGGTGTAAAGTTAGTTAAAAACAGAGAGGTTAGGATGACAGACTCCACGGTTCAACAAAAGCTGGAATTAGCCAGATTTGAGGCTGAGGAGAAACAAAAGGAACATGAAAGACAGACAGAACTCATACGGAAAGAAATGGAGGCAAGGGAAAAAGAAAGGGAGGCTGCCCACAGGAGTGAAGTGGAGGCAAGGGACAAAGAAATGGAGAAGAAGCATGCACTGGAGATGGAGAAGGCAAACGCTCAGCAGAATATACCGACAAACCCTAGCAAGCCTTCTCCAGGTACCACCTCCCATCCCAGAAAGTTCCCCACCTACAAGGCAGGCGATGATACCGAGGCCGCCTTAGAAAACTTTGAAAGGGCTTGCCTTGGGTACAGCATCTCTACAGACCAATACATGGTAGAGCTTAGGCCACAGCTCAGTGGACCCTTAGCTGAGTTGGCGGTTGAAATGCCTAAGGAACACATGAACCAGTATGAACTGTTTAAAACCAAGGTGAGAGTCAGAATGGGGTTAACCCCCGAGCATTCCCGTCGGCAGTTCAGAGCCCTAAGGTGGAAACCAGAAGTGTCATTTACCTGACATACCTACCACATTGTGAAACATTGGGATGCCTGGCTATCAGGAGCAAGTGTTAAATCTCCAGAAGATTTGCCCTTCCTAATGCAAATGGAGCAGTTCTTAGAGTGTTCCTGAGGAAATAGAAAGATACATCCTAGATGGGAAGCCCAAAACTAATCGAGGCAAGGGAGATTGGAGCCAAATGGATGGAGGTGGCAGAGAAGAAGAAAACTGGTCGCAGTGGGAGCGGATATCAGAAGGACAACCTCAGACCACACCCTACTACCGGGGACAGCCTAAGGCCCCACCTACCCCCCAAGGAACCCTCCAGCCACCTTATCCCGCCACACTGTTCTCCAACAGCCCAACTCACCCCAGTGACCCGACAGCTGGACGATGTTTTAAATGTAACGAGCCAGGGCATGTAAAGGCCAACTCATCCTTCTCAACCAAGGTCATTTTATATACTGCCCGATTGCAGTTAAAACAAAAACATGAATTAGGCTTCAGCCTTAGAGTTCAAAGTAAATGACAAAGCTTTATTGAATAAAAATGTTTCATACTTAGCAAGATTGGAAGAAAGTAGAATATTTTACTTGCAACCCCAACACCAGAGGGCCCCACCGAACCTGAACCGGCAGCAGCCGATAATCCTACACTGAACCCCAACATAGTGCACCAGCGGAGAGCGATTCACAGTTAACGGAAAGAGCCCCATCCCCTACATCGCTTCCAGAGGGACCAAGCATAGGTCCACAATCCAATGAGGAACTGATGTCTCCAGCATCAAGAGAACAGTTCCAGACTGAACCGGAAGTAGATGAAAGCCTCCAGAGAGCTTGGACGGCGGCATGGAGCAACCCACCGCCTCTCAGCTCTTCTAATTGATCCAGGTTTGTTGTAGAAAGAAGACTTTTATACAAGGAAACTTTCTGGTGGACACCAGGAAGACAGGCATCCTCAGACACAGTTGGTAGTTCCAGCTAAGTACCGGGTCAAGCTCTTAAGCTTAGCCCACGATCATCCTAGTGGCCACGCTGGGGTGAACAGGACCAAAGACTGGTTGGGGAGGTCATTCCACTGGGAGGGAATGGGCAAGGATGTTTCTACCTGTGTCCGGTCTTGTGAGGTATGCCAAAAAGTGGGAAAACCCCAAGACCAGGTCAAAGCCCCTCTCCAGCCACTCCCCATCATTGAAGTTCCATTTCAGCAAGTAGCTGTGGCTATTCTGGGTCCTTTTCCGAAAAAGACACCCAGAGGAAAGCAGTACATACTGACTTTCATGGATTTTGCCACCCGATGGCCGGAAGCAGTAGCTCTAAGCAACACCAGGGCTAAAAGTGTGTGCCAGGCACTAGCAGACATTTTTGCCAGGGTAGGTTGGCCCTCTGACATCCTCACAGATGCAGGAACTAAATTTCCTGGCAGGAACTATGGAAAGCCTTTGGGAAGCTCCATGGGGTAAATCACTTGGTTGCCACTCCTTACCACCATCAAACAAATGGCATGGTGGAGAAGTTTAATGGAACTTTGGGGGCCATGATCCATAAATTCGTAAATGAGCACTCCAACGATTGGGACCTAGTGTTGCAGCAGTCGCGCTTTGCCTACAGAGCTGTACCCCATCCCAGTTTAGGGTTTTCACCATTTGAACTTGTATATGGCCGTGAGGTTAAGGGGCCATTACAGTTGGTGAAGCAGCAATGGGAGGGATTTACACCTTCTCCAGGAACTAACATTCTGGACTTTGTAACCAACCTACAAAACACCCTCCGAACCTCTCTAGCCCTTGCTAAAGAAAACCTACAGGATACTCAAAAAGAGCAAAAAGCCTGGTATGATAAACATGCCAGAGAGCGTTTCTTCAAAATAGGGGACCAGGTCATGGTCTTAAAGGCGCTCCAGGCCCATAAAATGGAAGCGTCATGGGAAGGGCCCTTCATGGTCCAGGAGTGCCTGGGAGCTGTTAATTATCTCATAGCATTCCCCACCTCCAACCAAAAGCCTAAGGTGTACCATATTAATTCTCTAAAGCCCTTTTATTCCAGAGAATTAAAGGTTTGTCAGTTTACAGCCCAGGGAGGAGATGACGCTGAGTGGCCTGAAGGTGTCTACTATGAAGGGAAAAGTGCTGGTGGCGTGGAAGAGGTGAACCTCTCCATGACCCTTGGGCGTATGCAGCAACAGCAGATCAAGGAGCTGTGCACTAGCTACGTGCCGACGTTCTCAACCACCCCAGGACTGACTGAACAGGCATACCACTCCATTGACACAGGTAATGCTCACCCAATTGAAGTCCAACCTTACCGGGTTTCTCCTCAAGCTAAAACTGCTACAGGACGGGAGATCCAGGATATGTTACAGATGGGTGTAATTCGCCCCTCAGTGCATGGGCATCTCCTGTGGTTCTAGTTCCCAAACCAGATGGAGAGATACGTTTTTGCGTAGACTGCCATAAGCTAAATGCTGTTACTTGCCCAGACAACTATCCAATGCCACGCACAGATGAACTATTAGAGAAACTGGGATGGGCCCAGTTCATCTCTACCTTGGACTTAACCAAGGGGTACTGGCAGGTACTGCTAGATGAATCCGCCAAGGGAAGGTCAGCCTTCACCACACGTTGGGCTGTACGAATTTAATTTACTCCCTTTTGGGCCGCGGAACGCACCCGCCACCTTCCAAAGACTTGTAGATGGTCTCCTAGAGGGATTAGAAGAATATGCAGTCACCTACCTTGACGATGTGGCCATATTTTCGGATTCCTGGGCAGAACACCTGGAACATCTACAAAAAGACAACTGCCATACTAGACTTCTCCCCCTATTGCGTAAGTGGATCCGCACTGCTGCTGGTTACCTCCCTACTGTATTTCTTCCCAGACCTTCCCAGTCTGCCCTTCCCTAAGGAGCTCCACTTACAGCTACCAGTAGTCACTTGGTTTCCCCCAGACGTGCACATGTAACTAGGGAAGTGCCTTCAAGTCCTTTTCTCTAAGAATTGTTTAAAATCAAGAATGAAAGGTTTCAGAGTAGCAGCCGTGTTAGTCTGTATTCGCAAAAAGGAAAAGGAGTACTTGTGGCACCTTAGCGACTAACCAATTTATTTGAGCATAAGCTTTTGTGAGCTACAGCTCACTTCATCGGATGCATTCAGTGGAAATGAAAGGGTTAAACAAGTTTGTCCCTCTGATCTGTCCTGTTTTTTAATCCCTGTTCCAGGAGCATGTGTATTGCCATTTGCCAAATTGGCTAGAGTGGTCCAACAGTGTCACCTAGTGGTATGAAAATCACATTATGAAGACTTCAACTCTCCAGCAACTCATCCTTCTCAACCAAGGTCATTTTATATACTGCCCGATTGCAGTTAAAACAAAAACATGAATTAGGCTTCAGCCTTAGAGTTCAAAGTAAATGACAAAGCTTTATTGAATAAAAATGTTTCATACTTAGCAAGATTGGAAGAAAGTAGAATATTTTACACCTCTATAAAAATATAGTTGACTAATTCTCACAGTACAGAGAATAAACTACTGTAGGAATAAACCCTTCCCCCCATTCAAATTATTATTTGTAAAATAAATCCTGTCAAATTTAAAAATGTACTAAAAGCTTTGCTAGAAACCAGTCCCAAGAAAGAATCCCACTGTTTGTCTAGTTCTCTTAGATTTTGTATGTGTAAGTCTCACAGTTGTAACTATTAAAAAAAGATCTCTGGCAGTTTGGTACAAGTAGGGTTTAATAACTGTCAAAAGGCCTTACAAAAGTTATTTGCAGTTTTAAGTGAATCAGAAGAGGGAATAAAATCTAAAAGTAGAAAAAAAGTCACCTCAGAAAATGCACATGGAATGCAAGAGTAATGCCCTGCAGTCTCCTGTGAAAGGGGTGGCTTGTCTTCAAGAGTACCATCAGTCATCATTGGGTTTGATCTGCACTACTATTCCAGCAAGGGGCACACTGGTGCATTAGCCAGCCAGAGGGCTGTACTACCTCTTAATTCCAGTTTAGAATTAGTCGTGTATACAGGAGAGCAGAGTGCAAAGAAAGAAGTTTTCCACTCATCAAGAGCAAGCAAATAAAAAGAATTACATTGCATTCTGTGTACTTAATATATTTTAGTTGCTAGATATGAAGCACAAAGACAATTAGCGTTTTCATGAGGAAAACATCCCAGCTGTGCCCTTTACACGTATTAAAGTGCATTCAGTCACCATTTTTGAAGCAGGCCTGCAAATCCCTTTAGAATTGGTCCCTAAGCACTGCAGTAGCATTCATAGTGGTAATAATAGTGTATTACAGAAAGTGTTTAATACCACCTTTGGGAGTACAGTGGAATCCTGCAAACTACTGTTACTGGAATAAGTGCCAAAGCACAAAAAGGATAAAATACAACAATGACCAGGGTATAGAATAGAGCTGTGTTCTCATGCTGTAAATTGTGATTACCTGATGTAGGAACAGCTGTCCCACACCAAGGGATCACACATTTCCATACAGCTAGATATGATCTTTGCAGGTTTCTAGTGTACTTTTCTACCTCATATCTGTACATTCTATTGTTCCCTAATGTGTCAATGTGCAGTATAGCATCACTTTCACAGAGGGCAGCTGCTTGTTAAAAGCTAATACACCAATTTAAGGCCCAGCACCTTGCAGCAAGTTTTCTAGTGAAAGACTAATTTATTCTTCATCTTCATCCTCTTCCTCATAGTAACGATTCCTCTTGATCTGTTCTTCCACAGACAAATCTTCCACATCTTCACCTTCCCAGAACACGTCATCTTTGGATTTGCTGTTCTGGCTAGGGGATAATTCCTTAGCAGTGACCATGTTCGATAAGCTGATACGTTTAGGAGAGTTGGAGTCAAATATTTCTTCATTTGGAGATGGCTGCTGCACGGTGGCATTTTCTTCATCATCTGTCTCCATACCCACCTGACCATTCTGTATCCAGTTTTCTTCCCTGTCTGCCTTGATATCAGGTACTTCCCTTCCTCTTTCTTCCTCCAGTTCTTTATTCTTCTCTTGAGTGTTCTGGATGTTCCCATTCTCAGCTTTTTTTCCCTTTTGCTTTCTTTCCATCACTGCCTCACTCTCTAGTTCTTCACTTTGTTTGAACATGACCCTGTCTGCTTTGGAAGGAGAAGATACATTCTCTGTTTTATGGCCCTTAACAGACATTGTTCTAAATGAGGCTGCTACTGTAAATGGACGACTTCTTTCCTTCAGTGAGGATGTTCTTCGTAGTTTTCTGAGATCCAGGTCCACATCCTCCTGCACATCTGGCTTTGACACCTCATCTTCTGGGGGCCACTTTGGCTTAAATACTTTGATACCCTCTTCCAATGCACTTCCTTGACTACCTAGCTCTGATGGAGGTGGCCATGCAATCCTCAGTTTTTTTGTTTCTGCTGGTTTCTCTTCCCTTCCAGGCAAAGCTGCAACTTTTGCTTCCATGCTAGCTGCAAGAACTCCCACCTTTGCAATTGGGGCATCCTCTACTCCTGGACTTTGAGGGCCTTCTATTGTATTTTCAGTGTGGGCAGATTTCTCCAGGGACTCTTCGTTCTCAGTTTTGCTTACCCATAGTTCCTTGTGCTGTTTGTGCCCAAAACCTTCATCATAGTTGCCTTTGGATTTAAAGAGCTGATTGAAGTGAGGCTTGCAATAAATATTCCCACGTAGAGATGCATATGTTCCAAGACTGTTCAAGAAAACAAAATGTTAGCACTCCACATGTCTCTCAATCAGTTGCAGATTAAGGCCCTAATTTTAGCTAGGTCACTGAAAAACTTGGCATTAAACATGTCTTCAAAGTTTTTAGAAAAGCAAGTTTTACAGTGTGTTGACCCGGTGTCACCAGAGGGAAGGTCCTACCCAATATAAAAAGGCATTTCTATGGGTTTTCCTCCTAAGTGCTTAAATATCTTTACAGCAGGTAGGAATTATCCCCATTTTACAGATAGGAAAACTAGTATAGAAAATTCAAGTGACATGTCTAAGGTCATGTAGCAAGTTAGCAGCAGAGCTGGGAGTACAACTGGACTCCCAGGCCCTTGCTCAATCAACTAGACTACAGCTGCCTTCCTCACAGTAGATGAATATTTGCACAGTATCGTATTCCGCTTCCTGTTATGTTTTAGGAAGGTTGAATTTCCTTCTAAAAGACTGACACTAATAAACCTCACCCTCGGCACAGATTACCTGAGTTTGCTATTGCAATGTGAACAGCGGAAGCAGCTGATATGAAACACCTGCTGGTTGGCAAAGAGACGTTCCATTGGGTACACTGTCTTCTGACATGCAACACAGGTTTCCTTCACTGGCAGCTGAAACTTCTAAGGGAAGAAAAGAAGGCTTCTGAACTGGATAAGACCTAGTGGGTGAGGAGACTTGACTTGGGTTTTGTCCAAGACTTCCAGAGTTCTCAAACAACTTACTTAATATTTAATAATTAGCAGTTCTGAAGGTAGTTCCTAGAGTGACCCCCTGTACCCTAGTTGAGTGAAGCAGACCTATTACAGGCTCATTGCCTTAGTTTGATAGCAAGAGCCTATCCTGCATTCTCCCTCTCTGCTCCCTTATCACCTAAACCTCTGAGATGAAACAGTAGTCAAGAATGGACAGTGGAAGTGTTAAAATTCTCACATGGGTCATAAAGAAAGCTCTGTCAAGCCATTCCCAAGAGACTGAGTACATCTACACTGAAACTGAACACCTGCAACTGGCCTGGGTCAGCTGACTTGGGCTCAAGGGCTATAAATTTTTAGTGTAGACATTCAGGTTCAGGCTGGAGTCCAAGCTCTGGGACCTCGTGAGAGGGGAAAGGTCCCAGAGCCTGGGCTCCTGCTTGAGCCCAAATGCCTACACTGAAATGTTACAGCTCTGTAGCCTGAGCCCTGCAAGCTAGAGTCAGCTGACAAAGGCCAGCCACAGGTGTTTAATTGCAGTGTAAACCATACCTTGTATGTCCTGTCCTATCCTCTCTGCCTCAAGCCTGCTGATAGGGAAAGATGAGGAAGTGGGGAAAATACAAAAGGGGATAAGTTTAAAAGAAACAGTGGGATGAACAGCAATACGAGAAGCTCAGTGGGGGGAACAAGTAATGAGAAGGCCAAATAAGCCGGGGGGGGGGGGGTGAA
The DNA here is from genome assembly GCF_015237465.2 of Chelonia mydas. NCBI lineage: Eukaryota > Metazoa > Chordata > Testudines > Cheloniidae > Chelonia > Chelonia mydas. The sequence goes on from NC_051260.2 coordinate 368,929, forward strand.
GGGGGGTGGAGAGAGAAGAAGAGAAGAGGATGACAGGAGGGGAACAATTTGCTCAAAGGTTTAGGCTGAATAAGTTTTACTAAATGCTTATGGCTTTAGGAATGAAGGCGGCTCACTTGGGCAACTTTCAATACAAACTGATTAAGCCAGCAATTTATTCCTACAGCCGGCTTTTAGAAAGTTAGTCTCAGTAGTTCAGGGCAGCAAGAAATGTATCTAACCCCACATGAAAAATTTCAGAGCTCTAGCAAAGGCACTAGCTACACTCAGCTTTTAGGGATTTGCAGTTTCACTAAAATTAAAGTTACACAACAGATAACTAAAGTTAACCCTGATGTTGACATACTAGTAACAGTGCATGTACTGCATAAAAGGCAACATCCCATAAGTTAAGAAATGTCTTAAGGATAAACCCAAAACTAGTAAATATTAAGTGTCAGCATTGTGCTACTTGGGAATAACCTCAGAACGTGTGTCCTGACAGCATCAGGGAGGTGATATTCTATGTCCACCAAAGAGGTCACCTGATGCTCCTTACTCCTTAACACACCTGCTAGCGGTGACTTAACATGGAAGCTTAATAAAAAGAGGAAATGGCATATTGACTATCCAGACAAAAAGCTGGCCCTTCTGGACTGACCCAATTGCAACAGCTTTTCTAGCAATAGAATAGAAAGTTACCTAGGTCCTGTGTCAAAGGGGTACAGAAAATCATATTTAGATACTGTCAACTTTGTTGCAAAGGCATATTCTACTATAAGTTTATTAAAAGCCTTTAAGAGAAGGATATGATGGTTAAGGGATACGGAAGCAGGAAGTGCAACATCATAGGAGACAGTTACAGGGGGTGGTGACTAGTTTGTATTTTAAATAAAATGATGACATGGTTAAGAACTGAAGGTTATGATAGATGAGGATCAGGTTGCTGAACAGAGCCAGCTGATTTAAACTGGTTTCTCACAACTTTAATGTTGCACATAATTAGGTAGTTTGCTATATATTATTTCTAGTCTAATGCACTTAGATTGTAGAGAGATGAGAACTTTAAAAATAAACTTTGATATTAGGTATTTGAAATGACACTAAGGGCCTAATCCATACTGAGAGCTTGTAAGAAACCTCAAAAAACTCCCAGAGACTCATGTGATTTATTTATTTTTGAGAGGGAACTTCAAGGCACTGACCTTTTGCACCAATGTTCTCACCTTTGTGTGAGTCAGTGCAATCTCTAACACATGCCATTGACGTTTACTAGCCCAGACAAAGATCTACTCACCCACCCTTGCCACAAAAAGGAACAAGGCATTACTAACTTGCTTACCAATAAAAAAAAGTTACCCTCCTTCCAAAGACAGCATAAGTGCAAGGCTGCACTGCATAGTGCTAGCATGTGTTATTGCAATACATGTCCCCATCTAAGAGGAGGAACTTACATGGGTATACAGTGACCCCGTTTGTCTGCTGTAGAGATGGTTTTTGGGGTGCATAGAGAAAAATTTCCTTTCTGGGCATTACTATACATAGCTACTACAGGAGGAGGGTGAAGCCCAGTTAATAAAAAAAGGAGAACTGGAGAAATAGCCGAGAGTTGAGCTCACATTAGAAGGGAAGCAGAAGGCAGGAGTAGAGATTAGGAACCAGGAACAGGAAACAGAAGCTGGAAGAGAAATAGGAACCTTACATGAAATCAGCAGCATCTGGGGTATTCTCTAAAACCTGCAGCAACAACTATTAATGAAGGTAGAGATCTGAGATCCAAGCTGGGTTTTATCGTGTGAACAGGATGCAGATTCTTTTGAAATAAGCACAAAGAACCATAAACTTAAAGGATAAGTAGCTTACATATGAACACACTGGAATACCTTCTAAATTATACAATCCTAAAGGCATTTTTGCCATCTCAAATTTTGCGCATACAGCACCTTTCAGAAGAGGTGCTCACAGCATTGTGATAAATCTTGCTATCTTCTTAAATAAAATAAGTATTATACCTACCCCTCTTTTACAGATGGGGAAAAAAAAATGCAGAGTGGTGAAGTGATGTGCCCAAGAGTAATATAGGAGTCTGTGGCAGAGCAGAGATAAGACTTCCTATTTGAGATAGCACGTGTGAAGAGGATGCACCTCACATCACGTTACTGAGATATCATTAAAGTGCCCATCTCAAAGTATCTGCGTGCCTCGAAGTGAGAAAACGATCCCTGTCCAAAAATTCTCCATTGCTTCCTCAGCTACAGTTATATTGGGGTTGTTCTTGCCTGTTTATATCCCAGAAAGTCACAAGCAGGTCTACAGCCATCACTACTGAACGAAGTCTTGGCTAAAGAGAGGAGTAGCGTACTGGGCTCTAAAGGTGATAAAACTTGGACTCATCCTGATCTCCAATGGAAGGGAATTTCACATCTAAGGGCTTGCCTCTGAGAATGCCAGGACTCCAGCTCCGAGGACTTGTACACTGAGATCCCTCAACTATGAATACCTACTTGATTGCAGCTGCTATCATGGTTGAGGAGAGGAAGGCAGACAGCCAGGCCCCAGGATGGGCTTTAAAGATTAGCATCAGGACCTACATGAAAATCTCTAGGAACTCTGACTTAAGAAAAGCCCAGAGCTTGTCAATGCAAGACCTACATCCAGACTTCTGTACTCAGAACTTCTCCTCCCATCAAGAAGCAAATTACTGGTCCCTTACTGTGACTGGAACAGCACCCCTATAACAGTATGGCAGCTGTCAGCAGGCAACTCACAAACTCCATCTTTGAAGAACTAAATTACAATTGTGTGGAGATGCTTTTCCATTCAGAACTCAAAACCCTGTGCCGAGCACTGGGCAAAGTTCCTTTATACCAGTCTCTTTTCTGTCAGGAGTTAGTTCCAGCATGAGTTTTTTGAGAAGATGTCAAAATAAAGACTTTACCATAGAGCAAAGCTGTGAGTTTAAGAGCTCTCTGCTGAAGAAAGTTCGGATATTCGTGGATCAATAGCATAAAATCCCCTGGGAGTGCAAACACAGATTCATAGGCTGGATTGAGTCTGTGTTACAATCAGATTTACTTAAGTATTAATTGTTGCTAGTGCTTAGGAAATAAATAGCTATTGTACCTTTATTACTTTTGGTGGAGAGGGGTCAGTCTGGTTGGCTGGTTTGGAATCAGAGCTCTGCTGTTTTGCGTAGACACGTCTCTTGGCTTCAGTCTCACTCTGCGAGTTTAGTTCAACTGGGAGGGGAAGGACAGTTCTGTTAAACTCATTTTTAAAAACCACGAGAAACTCCTAGGAAGTTCAGTCTGATAAGACCACGTAGCAATTTTGTCAGAGAAAGGCTTAAAGGTCTATCTGTTCCTAAACATCTATGACTAAACCATTAGTGCCAGAGCAAGCAAATATATTTACTCATCTTTTTCCTGCACTGAAATTATCAAATGATTGAGTGGCTGTGTTGAGGAAATGAGATAGGTGCCAGCTTCTCAGTATGCACTAACCTCGTTTCTGGGAAATATGGCTCCAGTTTACTAAATATGTTAAGCACATGCCTAAAGTTAAGCTTAAAGTCAATGGGCTATAAACATGTATTTAAGTACCTTTGGAAGGCACTTTAGTCAATAAATATACTAGAAGTAGCTGATTGTAGCCAACAGATTAGCCACTGCTTGCTGTATTTGGCCCTGGAACACTAGGTCCAAATGGTGGGAGAACTGCACTGCTGGGGTTAAATTTAAACCCTTTATAAAGCAAGCATTAAAGCGGTCTCAGTACTACAGTTACAAACCAGTTTATAAATCTGAAAAAAATTCCCGGATCTTGAGCTGGGCTGAGGTTTTAGCACAAGATTTTTATTGGAAAAATCCCAAGAATCTGAAGGGGTTGCTAGTGTTGAATTAGGATTGTTGTTTTGAATACCGTAATCTTTACAAACATTTTAAAAAACCACAGAGTCCCAATTTTATTCAAATTTTATGAATAAGATCTGTTTCTTTTGGGCTATCATATGACAAGTTTCATAATCGTACTGGAATGGTTTTCTTCCTGACTGCAGGAAAAAAAAAAATATGAGTCAACAGTGTACCCTTGTTGCCAAGAGGCCAATGGCATTTTGGGATGTATAAGTAGGGGCACAGCCAGCAGATCGAGGGACGTGATCGTTCCCCTCTATTCGACATTGGTGAGGCCTCATCTGGAGTCCTGTGTCCAGTTTTGGGCCCCACACTACAAGAAGGATGTGGAAAAATTGGAGAGAGTCCAGCAGAGGGCAACAAAAACGATTAGGGGTCTGGAACACATGACTTATGAGGAGAGGCTGAGGGAACTGGGATTGTTTAGTCTGCAGAAGAGAAAAATGAGGGGGGATTTGATAGCTGCTTTCAACTACCTGAGAGGTGGTTCCAAAGAGGATGGTTCTAGACTATTCTCAGTGGTAGAAGAGGACAGGACAAGGAGTAATGGTCTCAAGTTGCAGTGGGGGAGGTTTAGGTTGGATATTAGGAAAAACTTTTTCACTAGGAGGGTGGTGAAACACTGGAATGCGTTACCTAGGGAGGTGGTGGAATCTCCTTCCTTAGAAGTTTTTAAGGTCAGGCTTGACAAAGCCCTGGCTGGGATGATTTAATTGGGGATTGCTCCTGCTTTGAGCAGGGGGTTGGACTAGATGACCTCCTGAGGTCCCTTCCAACCCTTATATTCTATGATTCTAGGATAATCAGCAAATTCTACAGCCAATTTCTATACCACTGGAAATGGGAGTTTATAAGACAAGGCTGACCATTACAGGGCCATGAACAAATGTCCATTTTAACCAAACAACTGGCTTATATGTGCTACAAAATTGCAAGAAGGTGCCTAGATAATGTAAGTGGGCTTCCATTACGTGTGTTAGGATCAGAGTTCTTATGCTCAGATTGGATTTCATCTAACTTTAGCTTTAGGAAGCAGTCTTGACCAGCATATACCTTTGATTAAATGGGAAGCCTGATGCTTCTTCCTCCAGAAGCTATGGGTTCTAAGGGCTAACTGATCTTGACATAAGCATGGCATACAAGTAGACAGTGCCAACACATCCTGCCATCCACTTGCCCACTCTATTGGGCTAGGAGAATGAGTGCTTACTGGTGCCATCTTCAGAAAGATTGGAGTGGAAACCCAGACTCTTCTCACTGAAGAAAACCTGCAAAAGAAATGTTATAATGTGAACCATATGAAAGTCAGCTGGGCTCACCAGCTAACAGACTCAAAATTTATAAATGGATAATCCCGGCATGAGTAGCAAAATAATGGGCAATTAATAGAACAATAAAACAGAAAAGCCTGTTTATTAGCCAGTGTCCAACCTAAGCTAAGAACTTCTCAACGATGCTAGCACTGGCTACAAAACATTTTCTGGATTTCTCACCTTCTTCAGGGCCTCCCTTGCTGCCACTTCTTGAGTAGTCAAGGATACATAGGAGCCTAAGTGACTTTTGATTTTGAAAATTTCCCCCTAAAACTACAAGCTGTGATGTAGAAGAAACATGCTTGGTCTGTCTTCTACATCGTTCTTTAGAAAAGGATTGATTTACAAATTTCACTGTTTAATGCCTTCTGCTCGACTCACACATACTAATTCTCTGAAGTACAAGATTCTTTCATTAACAGAACTGTTGACACAGCCTATTATAACTTGTTTCAGGTACAGAATAATTTATGTACCAGGTGAAATGCCCAATGCAGGTTCTAGAAGGCTATTTTAACCTGGTTCTATCTATATATTAAATAAAATATAGCTTGACTATACTTAAACATTGAGGAACTAAGAGATTAACAGCAGAACTTCACTAATTCACACTAAGGACTGAAAGACCCATTGCAAAGGATTGCACTTTGGAAATTAATGAGGAAGCAAACAAACAAGTCCAGATAACATACTTTGTTCATTTGACTAGTTTAATTTTAATGATACTTCCTAATAAGCATTCCACAGTTTACTTTGTGCCCATAACAAAGATCACTTCTAACCACTCTGTTACTGAGTCTTTGGGATGTGCAGCATGAGGGAAGCAGTGGTTTTTTGCACTTGAAGTATGAGTGAGTGTACAAGTAAGCGAGGTTCTGCTTAACATTTCTTTTTCTCTAGAAATTTCTGCCAGTTAATAGGTGTGCCCTGGACAGGGACACTAGATTTATCCTGCAGTGATGTCAAAGTGACCATCCTACTACCACACAACAGTCTATTCAATGTAGGTTCTTACACTGTGCACTTATTCCAAATCAAGTCGGTCACTAAAGGACTGCCTATAAATTAAAGTAACTTCACTCTAGGAGCTAGCAGAGAGAGGGTTTTATTCAAACCTTCCATTCAACAGTAGAAAGGTGAACTGAAAGAGAGAAACTGCTTTTATTTAATAGGTTTCCTTTTAAGAGGCTCCCCTTGATGGCTGCTTTCCCACCCCACAACAAGCTAAAATGTGAAGACTTGCTCAGTTCCCAGCAAGAAGCTGAAAGCAACAGTCTGGCTGCCTGCCGAGGGAGGTCCAGAAAGGTTTAAAAGCCCCCCCCAGCATTAGGCTGCCACGTGGTCAGAAAGCTTGTAATGCACAGTATTTGAATTATTATTGTTTGGCTACTTTTATTCCCTTCTGCCATCCCCCAATTTAAGTCACAGATGCCCCGAGACTTTGTTTTGTTGTGTGAATAAGGGAACAGTAATAATATGTTTATTTTAAAACTAAGTTTAAACAGCAGGAACAAAAAAGCTAATCAGGTTGCCAGTTACATTAACCAAGATCTGGCAACTCTGTGGCAGTGACCCACTTTCAATTCATTGTCACCCAGTACTTTGCACTTACACATCTTCTCTCGTCTGAGGCTCCCCAAGCACCTTACCAGAAATTTAACACCTGCAAGGTGTTTTCCACCCATTTTACAGATGGGGAAAAGTGGCACAGAAGAGTATAGTGGCTTGCCTAAAGGTCACTCAGGGAATGGCAGAGTCAGAAATAAGACTCAGGAGGCTCCACTTCTTCCTCCCATGTTCTTAATATGCCATCATTATGAAATTCAAGGATTCTGCCACACCAAGAACATTTACCATATCTGACTATAAGTGCAACCCCGTCTAGATAAAGTTATAAAAAATAGCTAGATATTCTGCATACAAAAGGACTTTTTATTTTGATTCTTATAAATTAAGATTTCTCTTGCCTGTTTGTAATTACCAGCCTAAATTCTGATCATCTCAAAATCATGAGTCCCACAGCATGCAGATAATTTGTATCAGCCAACACAGCTCAATTTCCAGATGCCTGTTGTATGTCCTCAAGCAGTTCCATTTCAAGGAGAGTTCTTGATCCTCAATCAATATGAGCGCATCTTACCTTATCCCCATCCTGATGGGAAATGGAGTCCTCAGGACTTGGAGGCACATTCTCCTTCTGCTCAGATTTGTAACTCTTGATTTCACTGTCACTGGCTTGAATCTCATTCTATAAAACAAAGGAACTAAGTGTTGACATTCTTTTTCCCTTAAAGTGAGAGAGCTTTCTACGTGTCTTCTTAAAGAAGTCTTGTGAATACTATGTCCTGTAACACACAGCTGATGACTAAAGGGAAGAGGACAAAGGAGTCTACAAATATTTGATGGGTGAAATACACCAAGGAGGGAGAGGAAATACAGGATAAAGGGAGTATAACTTTTATTCCATGCCATCATCACAGTATCAAAAATACCTTTCCACCAAGAACCAACCAATTTTTTCCTTAAAACCAACTTCTCTCTTTCTTTCTTTCTTGTTGTCACTCCGAATAATTCCACACTTTCCCTTACCTGAAATGCTGCCCCATGTTTTATTTTATTTAGGTCATAAGCACTTCAGGGCAAGGAACATGCATTATTCTCTAATGCTCTATGAAAGTGAGTTCTGCCCTAGTTTCAGTACATGTCAACCAGCCAGGTGACGAACTGGAACTTCATCTTTCTCAAAGTTTGTCTCATTTCAGGAATGTTTTATAGAAAAACATAAATTTTCTATTTTCAATTTTTCAACTAAAAAACCACAGAGAAACCTCATGCTTCTTTTGCCCATCAGTCAGTAGACTCTGTGGCAATGCAAGGCTCATGCCTTTCATGAGACAGCCTTTCTGTAGCAGGGGAAAGAAGCTGCCAAGCATCAGCAGCATATTGGACATCAAAAGGCCTTAAAAAATAGTGACCGGGGGGGAGGGGGGGGAGATAGCTCAGTGGTTTGAGCATTGGCCTGCTAAACCCAGGGTTGTGAGTTCAATCCTTGAGGGGGCCATTTAGGGATGTGGGGCAAAAACTGCGGATTGGTCCTGCTTTGAGCAGGGGGGTGGACTAGAAGGGACTTCAGGAGGTCATCTAGTCCAACCCCCTGCTCAAACCCTGATAACCCTGATATCTATGATATGCTAGTACCTATCTTTTTGAACCTCAGTGTTTAATATGACAGGTCTTTAAATATAATAAGTAATGAGTATTCCTTGCAGTGTTCTGAAGGGATTATGCTATCACACTTACAACCGAAGAAAACATACAGCATACTTAGGGCATGTCTACACTGGCACTTTACAGCGCTGCAACTTTCTCACTCAGGGGTGAGAAAAAACACCCTGCTGAGCACAGCAAGTTTCAGCGCTGTAAAGCGCCAGTATAGACAGTGCACCAGTGCTGGTAGCTGCGCCCCTCGTGGAGGTGTTTTAAGGGTGCTGGGAAAGCTCTCCCTCAGCCCTCTGCTGTGACTGCACAAGCCATGTTACAGTGCTGCTGCAGCAGAGCTTTAACGTTGCCAGTGTAGACAAGCCCTTAGTCCTGATCAGGTGCTGTCTACACAAGAGACAACTCTCAAAAGAGTTCTCTCTCCAAAAAGGTTTCAGAGTAACAGCCGTGTTAGTCTGTATTCGCAAAAAGAAAAGGAGTACTTGTGGCACCTTAGAGACTAACCAATTTATTTGAGCATGAGCTTTCGTGAGCTACAGCATCCGATAAAGTGAGCTGTAGCTCACGAAAGCTCATGCTCAAATAAATTAGTTAGTCTCTAAGGTGCCACAAGTCCTCCTTTTCTTATTGCTGTAGCTGTAGCCATTTGCACCCACATTTAGCTACAATCAATGTTAAGAGGCCACGATAGAATCCTGCTGGGAGTGACTGAGGGTGATAATCTATATAGCATAGGCTCAGCCAGCAGGGGCGTTCAAAGAAGCTCTGCTCACACTGGGACACCAAGCCAGGCTATTGTTCCAGCTGGTGTGGTTTGGACTTCGCTGTGAACAAAACCTAAAGGAGCCCACTTGTTAAACTGGTTGGCTGCTGGCTTCTTGGGAATGGTTTAGTCAGTGAACTCGAGCCTTCTCGGTTACAAACTGGAAAAGGCAATTTAGCAAACTGAATGTAACACAGAGAAGCATGATCTAAAATCTGCTATTAGCAGTTAAGCAGATTTGTTACATTGGCTGCAATTATTTTCAGCTCATGCCGTTAAGTTTACTTCAATTACTGCCCAAGGGCTTGAGAATTAGACCCACACTGCATATGGCAGAGAGAAATCCCTTCAGCTTGGGCCGGGGTGTTCCAGCAGCAAGATTCAAAATGTATCTCTAGATATAGACACTTCTAAGAACCACAAGCACTTCCCAAGATTAACTTGGAGACTCTTCAACACTGGGGGCCAAAATCACCAGTCTAGTTTTTCTACCTAGAATATGGTCATCCACTTGGAACGTATGGCTAGAAAGGACACAAGATCAACAAAAGCCTCTAACATTAAAAAAAGCTGATAGTTCCAATTGACACACCCCTTCTTTCTGGCGCATAAGCTTAGACTCTTGCCGTTTCTTTAGCTACAATGCAGTAGCTTCTCATTTCCTGTTCAGTTATCTGGCCAACGAGGACAGCTCAGATCTTTGTAATAGCACAGGTAAGAAAAAACAGGCTGAGTTCATACGAATAGATGAGAAGAGGGATGTGAAGAGGAATGGTTGCAAAGGGGAAGATGGCTGGTTATAAAGCACAGGAGCAGAGTATCAGGAGATCTGAACTCTATTGTATCACCTTGGGTAAGTCACTTCACCTCACTTTCCCCAAACCTCACTTTCCCCTAAACCACAGGAGGGTCATAAGATTACATTTCATTAGTGTTTTTAAAGCATGCAGAGATCCTCAGATACAGAGTGCTACAGACATGCAGAAAAAGAAAAGATGCCAGTTGCATTTCCAAGAAAGGTATGCAGACAGAAAGTATCAAGATTATTTCAGGAAGGGGCAAGTACACATCTCTTGCTGCAGTTCTCAATTCTTCAGAGCAGAAGACAGCTTTTAATTCCAAGTGAGACAATGAATACTCTGTTCTCAAACATGAGAACATTACATTTTAATAGCCTAGTTTCCATCAGAACCATTTACTGGCCTCAGGGCTACACCAATATGACACCCGCTACTTCACAGATAGAACAGACAGACGCACCATGTGGCCTGAGGAGCTGCCTTGCTTGGAAACAGCTGCTTGGTATTTTGCCATTCTATCCTTTATTGAAGTTTCTGTTAGGGGAGGCATCTCCAGGTTTCTTCTAGTCTCTGGCTTGTCTGGGCTGAATGTTGGAGAGCTACACACCAGGTGATCTGGAACAAGGAGGTTATATGGTTAGAATAACCTTATAAGTGAAGCACTGAACAGTAAAATCTTCTGTTCAAAGAGATTCAGGTCTTTTTGTCCTCCACTCTCAAAACACACAGGAATCCCGAACTTGAGAGGTGTTCTATGCCATGGCTTATGCTACACCAGGGGGACCAGTCTATCCCAGCAAATACAACTGAATACGAAAAGCAGCACCTCAAAGTGCAGTTAACATCTGCTTTGGCACAATCCAGCCAGTAAACTCCTCAGCAGTAAAGACAGTAAAAACAATCTGTACTTGGAAGAATATAGAGGCATTATCAAGCAGATAGCAGGTGAGAAGTGCTGAGGAGAACAAATGGGTTCAATTATATTTAACCCAGAGAAGAATGGTAATGCAAGACTGTTCATTACACCAATAATGTACCCAGGGTTTTTTTGGGAATGTGATGGAGGAAGAGAAGGGAAGGCACATAGGGTTATTTAAAAAAAAATAAAACCAAAAAAACCAAGTAAAAGCTTAACCCTACACTACTAACAAATCCCCAAATATACCACTTACATGGTGTCTTCCATCTGAAGATCTCAAAGCAAAACACTTCATAAACAACTAAACCTAATTTCATATCATGCTGCCAAGATAGGCAGGAGCTATCCATTTTACAGAGCAGGAGATGGAAGAACAGAGATTAGGCATTTTGTCCAAAGCCACAGTGGTAGATCTGTTAATACTACCCAGATCTCTTAACTCCCAGTGCTCTGTCACAGATTACCAAGTCATCCTTTCTGCACATCAGTTCACCACTATCTTACAGTCTTTATTTTAGACAGGGAAAAGATTTAAGGGCCCAGCACCTCTGATTATTCAACTACCTCGCTTCCCAGTTAAGGTCCACTTACATAATAGTTTTGACCACGACGTGAAGAACTAGAAATGAAGAGACCTTTCGCTAACTAACCCAGCCTCAAATGAAAATTTCATTTTAATTTAGAAGGCACAATGTTTTAATAGGGTGTACACTGGTAAGAATTGGTACCTTTCATTGCTCTCTCTAGCCTGGCTCAGATAAGGGTATTGTTTACAGCATTAGGAAGTAAAGTTCAATGCTAGCCATAGGCTGGAAACATAGGTGTTGCATTTAAAGCTATTGTTCTAACAAAAGCTGTTTGAAGATACCTGTACAATACAAGGTAGTGCTCATCAGTCAAGAATTCCATAGCAGGTGTATAACTTTTGGAGGGATTTAAAGCAACAACATGAAGAATTTCACACTACTGGGTCACAAGGGAAATACTGGCAGGCAGGGAATTAGGGACAAGAGTATTTATTTCTCTGGTTTCTAAATTAAGCTGCTTCTTCTGGTAGAAAATAAAAAGTACCATCTAATAGAAAATGGGACTAGGAATCAAGAGATATGGCTTCTATTAGCTCTGCTATGAAGTTTTTTCTCCCATGCTTCAGTTTCTCTGTAGGATCCCAGAGAAAGATACAGGGTGCAAGGATATTATGTAAAAAAAAAAATTTAGTTTATTAGTGTTGATAAATATCATCATCAATAATTCCTAGTTCTTATCTAGCACTTATCAGTAGACGTCAAAACACTTTACAAAGGAGGTCAGTATCATTATTTCCATTTTACAGTCTTGCAACTTGCCCAAGGTCACCCAGCAGGAGAGTGGCAGAGTAGGGGATAAGAACCCAGCTCCTTTTAGTCCCAGTCCTGTGCTCAAGGGCCACACTGCCTTGAGCCTCAGATGGAAGGCGTTCTGTCTCCTTCCTCTGTCAGACAACATTATTCCCCTCCTGTTACATGCACAAAAGGGAGTTGTTTTAATGCACAGGCCCAAATGGCTCGAGACTAATCAACCTGAAGCATTATGGCTCCTCTCTCCAGAGCAGATGTCAAGGTCCTCTGAAGAGAAGCTGTTTTCAGAGATTCTCCTGCTACCTGCAGTCCTACTCTGGTCCCGAAAAATCTGTAAGACAAAAACCCACCTATGAGGTGTTTGGACAAGGCAGAGATTGTTGTGCATAATCCTTTAAGATGCATAGGTGTCTCTAGCAAATCTCCTTTACTGGACTAAACAAATCTAGCACATGACGTCCTATTTAAGCAATATCAAGTTTGGTCACAGGATACCTACCTCTCCAGACATATCCACAGATGCCTTTTGATTGTGAAAGACAACTAGAATGCCACGTTAGATATCCACAACATATCCTACAAGCTAGATGTCCAGGGAAGGAGATATATAAGCACTCATACCAGTTTATAAATTAACAGTTTACAAGCTCAGTAACAATCGTTTCATCAAGATATGAAATTAAGAGAGCAATAGATGTTAAGATACCAATACATCAGCATTACCATTCAGTAACTACAAAGGAGAACAAAAACTTTAGCTTATGACTACAGTTACATTTGATAGCAGTCAATAAGTACAACCTATCAGAGTCAGACTGACCCCCAAATTAGGTCTGGTAGTCAGGCTGACACTTCAATAGGTTGGTGCTAGACAGAAATAGCCTCAGATCTCCAGGATAAACCACCAACCACATGGTTGTGACGCTCTATATAAATCCACGGTACACCCACACCTGGAATACCATGTGCAGATCTGGTTGCTCCGTCTCAAAAAAATGATTAGAATTGGAAAAAGTGCAGAGAAGGGCAACAACAACAACAAAAAAAAAAAAGATGAGGGGTATGGAACAAGTTCCATTTGAGGAGAGATTAAAAAGACTGGGACTTTTCAGTTTAAAAAAAAAAGAGACGACTAAGGGGGGGACAGGAGAGAGGTCTATAAAAATCCTGAATGGTGTGGAGAAAGCGAATAAGGAAGTGTTATTTACCCTTTCACATAATACAAGAACCGGGGGTCACCCAGTGAAATTAATAGGCAACAGGTTTAAGACAAACAAAAGGAAGTACTTAGTCACACAACTCAGTGTCGGCCTGTGAAACTCACTGCCACGGGATGTTGTGAAGGCCAAAACTATAACTGGGTTCAAAAAAAAAAAATTAAATAAGTTCCTGGAGGATAGGTCCATCAATGACAATTAGCCAAGATGGTAAAGGATGCAACCCCATGCTCTGGCTGTCCCTAAGCCTGACTGCCAGACGCGAGGATAGGATGACAAGATGGATCACTCAATTACTTACTGCCTTGTTCATTCTGAAGCATCCAACATTGACCACTGTTAGAAGACAGATACTGAGCTAGATGGACCATCGATCTGACCCAGTATGGCCATTCTTATGCCGGGGTGTTTTGTACTAGCAGCAGACACAGATGCTCTGGTCAGTTCCTTCAGATTTGATACATATTTGCTCCAATCAACCCTCAAATGGCTCCCTATACAACTTTTTAGTGCACAATAAAAAAAAATCCAACAATTATAGAAATAAGTTTCAACAGCTCCTCTGAATGCTCTGTCGTGTGCAGAGTTTAGTTTGCCTACACCAAAATTGGATGTTTTCACAGCTGAAAGTCAACCTATAAAAACAGCACGAGGTGATGAGAGCGCTCTTCTCCCCAGGAAGAGTTAAGTCTCAGAGCCCACTGGAAATTGAGGGGGTGCGGGGGCGGGGATTTGGCAAGACACTCCAACCACACATTTCTTTTCCTGCTTCCAACAAGTTTCTCATTTTGCTGGTCACCAAACTGATAGAAATTCCAGTTTTATACTTACAGAGCTGTACTGTAAGATAATCCCTGTGAAAAATCAGGCCTCTTTAGCACATAGAACAGAGGAACTTTACCAGGAAAGGAAAACGCAGTTGGAAAAATCCCTTGTTTTCCATTAGCAAGGTTAGAAATTTTATATTTCTATAGTTTAGGAAATTGGTAATGTTTCTTACTGGAAAAGCATTTTATTGACACAAATCTTTTCCTTCTGGTGAAGGTACTGATAGATGCACCCAAGTGGAGCCTACACACTTCTAGGAATTTGCAGACTCCTCAGTCATCTCCAAGATTTGCTTGCACATTCCTGTTGAGTTCCACCACCACACTGAGCCAACACTCTGAAGTGCTTGAAACCCTACAGTTTGGGATTAAAGTACAGACAACAGTTTCTCTTTTCTCCCAGTACATGGAACAGAGTATTTTAGGCTGAGATTTTTGGGAGAGTGCTGCTAATGGAACAGTGCTAAGGGGCGGTGGTAAGGGAGAAGGTAAACTTCAGATGTATTAGCCCATTGAAAGATCCTACTAGCATAAATCTGGAGACATATCTGACATCTACTTTGCAATGTTAAACACAAAGTTCATGCTTCTTTATACTGGGTGTGGTTGGCAGAAAGGAAGGTGGAACAAACAAGTTCTTACAACGGCACAGTATGACCCAGGAAGAAAGTTTAATTGGTCAGGTAAGTGCATCTGGAAATACGAAAGAATAGTAGCTCTCTCTTAAACCAGAAGCTCTCAGCTATATCATAGAATCATAGAATATCAGGGTTGGAAGGGACCCCAGAAGGTCATCTAGTCCAACCCCCTGCTCAAAGCAGGACCAAGTCCCAGTTAAATCATCCCAGCCAGGGCTTTGTCAAGCCTGACCTTAAAAACCTCTAAGGAAGGAGATTCTAAATCTAAATCTAAATCTATATAACTAAATCTTGTGAGTATCTGGATTCCATTCTCATTTAGATGACAAACAGTCCTATCTAAGAACAGAGATGCATACATCTAGAAGCTTGCCTGAGTTCCTTAAGGAGCGGTTTCCTCCTCCTCTCTCTCCTCCCCACATCCCCCATCCTCCTTCCTGCCAGCAGACTGGAACTAATTTGAACAAACTTTCCCTGAAATCTTCACTCAGAGATTATGTAGACTAAACACATCAACAGAAATAAAATAAAAAGCTAAAATTTCCTGAAGCTTAAGGTAATATTCTTTCATGATGCTTTTAAACCAGATTGGGCAAAATACTCCCAAGTGTTGTAATTCATTCCATTATGCATGAAAGCACACTGTACTGGCTATCCTATCAACCAAAGCAAAACCTGGTCACAGCCCACAAGGAGCTTACAATTTAGAGACATGTGCTAAAGAAACTATGGTTCTGGTTAGCAGGGAGTTGAGGGATTCAAAGTTTGAGAGGTCTAGTCCTTTCTTTTGTTCATGAGAACAAATGTCTCATGCCATCATGAGAACAAATGGACACTAGTTATAGGGCAAAAAGAAAAGGAGTACTTGTGGCACCTTAGAGACTAACCAATTTATTTGAGCATAAGCTTTCGTGAGCTACAGCTCGCTTCATCGGATGCATACTGTGGAAGGTGTAGAAGATCTTTTTATACACACAAAGCATGAAAAAATACCTCCCCCCACCCCACTCTCCTGCTGGTAATAGCTTATCTAAAGTGATCACTCTCCTTACAACGTGTATGATAATCAAGGTGGGCCGTTTCCAGCACAAATGCAGGGGTTTACCAAGAACGTCTGAGGAACTGGGGGGGCGGGGGGGGGGGGGGGGGGTTAGGAAAAAACAAGGGGAAATAGGTTACCTTGCATAATGACTTAGTTACTCCCAGTCTCTATTCAAGCCTAAGTTAATTGTATCCAATTTGCAAATGAATTCCAATTCAGCAGTCTCTCCCTGGAGTCTGGATTTGAAGTTTTTCCGTTGTAATATCGCAACTTTCATGTATGTAATCGCGTGACCAGAGAAATTGAAGTGTTCTCCCACTGGTTTTTGAACGTTATAATTCTTGACATCTGATTTGTGTCCATTTATTCTTTTATGTAGAGACTGTCCAGTTTGACCAATGTACATGGCAGAGGGGCATTGCTGGCACATGACGGCATATATCACATTGGTGGATGTGCAGGTGAACGAGCCTCTGATAGTGTGGCTGATGTTATTAGGCCCTGTGATGGTGTCCCCTGAATAGATATGTGGGCACAGTTGGCAACGGGCTTTGTTGCCAGGGTAGGTTCCTGGGTTAGTGGTTCTGTTGTGTGGTATGTGGTTGCTGGTGAGTATTCGCTTCAGGTTGGGGGGCTGTCTGTAGGCAAGGACTGGTCTGTCTCCCAAGATTTGTGAGAGTGTTGGGTCATCCTTCAGGTTGTAGATCCTTAATAATGCGTTGGAGGGGTTTTAGTTGGGGGCTGAAGGTGACGGCTAGTGGCGTTCTGTTATTTTCTTTGTTAGGCCTGTCCTGTAGTAGGTGACTTATGGGAACTCTTCTGGCTCTATCAATCTGTTTCTTCACTTCCGCAGGTGGGTATTGTAGTTGTAAGAATGCTTGATAGAGATCTTGTAGGTGTTTGTCTCTGTCTGAGGGGTTGGAGCAAATGCGGTTGTATCGCAGAGCTTGGCTGTAGACGATGGATCGTGTGGTGTGGTCAGGGTGAAAGCTGGAGGCATGTAGGTAGGAATAGCGGTCAGTAGGTTTCCGGTATAGGGTGGTCTTTATGTGACCATCGTTTATTAGCACTGTAGTGTCCAGGAAGTGGATCTCTTGTGTGGACTGGACCAGGCTGAGGTTGATGGTGGGATGGAAATTGTTGAAATCATGATGGAATTCCTCAAGGGCTTCTTTTCCATGGGTCCAGATGATGAAGATGTCATCAATATAGCGCAAGTAGAGTAGGGGCATTAGGGAACGAGAGCTGAGGAAGCGTTGTTCTAAATCAGCCATAAAAATGTTGGCATACTGTGGGGCCATGCGGGTACCCATAGCAGTGCCGCTGATTGAAGGTATACATTGTCCCCAAATGTAAAATAGTTATGGGTAAGGACAAAGTCACAAAGTTCAGCCACCAGGTTAGCCGTGACATTATCGGGGATAGTGTTCTTGACGGCTTGTAGTCCATCTTTGTGTGGAATGTTGGTGTAGAGGGCTTCTACATCCATAGTGGCCAGGATGGTGTTATCAGGAAGATCACCGATGGACTGTAGTTTCCTCAGGAAGTCAGTGGTGTCTCGAAGGTAACTGGGAGTGCTGGTAGCATAGGGCCTGAGGAGGGAGTCTACATAGCCAGACAATCCAGCTGTCAGGGTGCCAATGCCTGAGATGATAGGGTGCCCAGGATTTCCAGGTTTATGGATCTTGGGTAGTAGATTACCAACAGGAGAGTGGGTTTGTGGGGGGGGGGGGGAAGACCTGGATTTATGCTGGAAATGGCCCAACTTGATTATCATACACATTGTAAGGAGAGTGATCACTTTATCTAAACTATTACCAGCAGGAGAGTGGGGTGGGGGGAGGTATTTTTTCATGCTTTGTGTGTATAAAAAGATCTTCTACACCTTCCACAGTATGCATCCGATGAAGTGAGCTGTAGCTCACGAAAGCTTATGCTCAAATAAATTGGTTAGTCTCTAAGGTGCCACAAGTACTCCTTTTCTTTTTGCGAATACAGACTAACACGGCTGTTACTCTGAAACCTAGTTATAGGGCAGTAAGTTTATAATAGAGGGAAATACCGCTTTACTCGGTATATCGTCAAACTGGAATTCACTGCAGCAGGAAATCAGACTCAAATACTGGAAGTAGACCATGTCATGACTGTAGCTATGCAGTAACATAACAAGTCTACTGAAGTCTCAAGCCAATCACCTCCTCAGCCCTCCCCAACAATTGTACATATGTATTTGGGGGGGAGGGAGGAAGGACTGGGGAGGAATACCTTCACCTGAAGGATCAAGTATTGACTACTTGGAGGGAAGATACCTAACTGATTAGCTAATGATCCGATTCTGTAAGGCACTTGCCACAAACTTGCTGTGACACCTTGGGCAAAGTACTATACTTTGCTGCACCTCAGTTTCCCCATCTGTAAAATGGGGTATGCAAAAACCCCCCAAAAAACACAAAAAACCCACCAATCTCTGGGAAGCCCCAGGTTCTTGGATGAAAGATTCTGTAAGTGCAGCGCTGCCATTCCATTTGGTCTTTTGCCAAACAACTCATCTTGCTTTAGGCAAACCATGCCTAATTTATATAGCACCATAAGAATAAAAGTCACTGCATAGTAGATTAACAGCGCCAAAAAGAATAAGTTTCTGCCTCAAAACAACAGAAAGGGACGATTGTATCTTAATGCTTAGATGGGATGTTTTAGGTTATGCTCCCCCTGACTTTCTTCTATTACTTGCGCTTGTGTGCCTTATTTGATGTGAGTCACTGGGACACTCTGAAGTATCTTTGAAATTGCCAAAGACTTAAGACTTTAGAACCAACAAGTAATAAAGGAAAGCTGGTCTTTTGCTTCAGGCATCACTTTGAGTCCCACACCCTCTTCTCAGGCAGGCTGCTACTGATGTGCTTAGAAGTACTTTCTTCCCAAAGGTGTAATAAAAATTTGTCTTGCTTCTGAGATTCAGAAGCTGGATCAAAATCTGAATAGAAAAGAAGAACTGGGCTCGTACAGGCAGTGCGGCATCCCTGGGCAAAATTTAATCCAGCCATTTTTTGGTTGTTTTGAGAGTCTGGATAGTTTTGTTTCTACAAACAGATGCAGGTGAGGACATAAGGGGCAGAGACAGTCAGAAGCATCAATTTAGAAGCTATCCATGTTGAATTACAGAACGCAGCACATTGCACTTTGTAACTACCTAGACTTGTGCTGCTTCTCCAATTGTTCCCTACTTGAATGCAACTAAAGTATATTCCTATGCTGCATGACACAATCTGCATATCATCACCCTCAAACCCCTTAAAATTTCCAGGGCCAGAAAACTTACAGTAGTGCTTTTCAGTTGCAACAAAGGCCTTTCCCCTTCATTTTAAAAAACTTAGGCATTTTACTTGATAAGTTGGATTGAGGGGAAAAAATGCACGTGCAAAATGAATTCTGAGTGGGCAGAGTTGGAATTTAAGGGAAGAATCCCTCAAAGTTTCAGGACTTGCTGTGACAGTATTTCAAATAACTTATCTATGACATACAGTTACCAATTCCAGCTGTTGAAGATGAGTAGTTTGGTCAGCTCAAAAACACTTCCTTCCCCCCATGCTCAGATACAGTTACTCAAGTTTGCCTGGAAAACTGGTACTTTCCTGTGGAGTTTTCATGTGCTCTGGGAACTTGTGCCCCTGAGATTGAATTCCTGAGAAGAAATCTCCAAAGTCACACCTTGCTACTGCTCCTTGTAATTAGCAAAAAGAAAAGGAGTACTTGTGGCACCTTAGAGACTAACCAATTTATTTGAGCATAAGCTTTCGTGAGCTACAGCTCACTTCATCGATGACGTGAGCTGTAGCTCACGAAAGCTTATGCTCAAATAAATTGGTTAGTCTCTAAGGTACCACAAGTACTCCTTTTCTTTTTGCGAATACAGACTAACACGGCTGCTACTCTGAAACTTGTAATTAGCACTGTACGGATGGAGTCAATAGCAAAGGCAGCTCTTAAAAACATTAATGAAGACTAAGAACTCAGATTTAAACAGTTACTGTGAGAAACCGTTTTTAATGCCTATATTCAGCCTAACCCAAAGATTCTGTCCCCCAAGACCCCCATTTATTTAATATCTAAAGTAAATATCTTCCCTGTCCAAGATTTTGCTTTGTTTTACTGAATGATCTAATAAAACCATCCGGAGTAAAACAAAGCCAGAAATATAAGGAATTATGGGAAAACTGGAGAATCCACCAGCATCAAGGCCCCAGGACTCTGTTGTAAGTCACTGGCATATGCAACTCATTTTCTAGTTAAGCAATTCTCCCTGGGGACAAAATCTGCAGTCCACATGCAGGATCAAATTTCATGAGCAATTGTAGGAAAATGCAAGCCCTGTGCGTTTGCAAGTCAAAACTAGCAAAGGCGTGAGCTTGTCTAGCTATTTTCCCTGAGAGAGGATTTTCTCTGATAGGAAACATTTATTAAGATACACAGATGAGAGGATAGCAAAAAGGAGATGGAGTTTCAGCTCAGTACACTATACAGTGAGCCCTTAGACTTTTCCTGTAGCTTTGGCAGACCTTCCTGTCCCACAGCAGCGGGTGTTAAGCTATTCACAAAGGGAGCTTAATAGTTTTGTGTTTTTTTTTTTTTACAACTAACGTTTAAATGACTCACTGCTCAGTGCCCACAGGAGAAATTAAGAAGCAGTCAGCCCCACCTTGCTCAAAAAAACAAAAAAAAAAATTACTCAAATACCAGTCCATTCTGTATTTTCAATTGGATCCAACCAAAAATGAGAGAAATAATCTATCCATCCCAGATTAACATGTTAAAAGAAGAATTCACTGCTATTGTGGAACTGCAACGCAGAGTCGCAAAAAGAAAAGGAGTACTTGTGGCACCTTGGTTAGTCTCTAAGGTGCCACAAGTACTCCTTTTCTTTTTGTGGATACAGACTAACACGGCTGCTACTCTGAAACAGAGTTGGTGAGTCGAGGTGAGTGAGGTAATATATGTTATTGGCCCAACTTCTGTTGGTGAGACACAAGCTTTGAAGCCCTGTGTAAGCTCAAAAACTTGTCTCTCTCAGCAACAGAAGTTGGTCCAATAATAAAAAAATAAAATAAAATAAAAAAGATATTACCTCACCCATCTTGTCTCTCTAATATCCTAGGACCAACACAGTTACAAGATTGCATACATGGAGAGTCAGCGACATCCATAGAGTGTTCAGCTCTTTAGCACCAATCACTTCAAGATACATTTTTCAGCTTCGGTAATAAAACAAAACTGCCATTTGTACAGTTAATAGCTCTGAACCACCCCCTGCAGAGAGTTTTCAGATGCCAAGGAGACAGTTAATTTTTAGCCTCTTAAGGTCTGAAGTTATACAATCCTTACCTTTGTCTGAGTTGCTTCGCCCTTCTCAAACATCATCTTTAGTTTGTTTAGTGGGATGCTATATTTCTCTATCTTCCCTGATGAGTCCGGGTTTTCACTGGCCTCAGGTTTGCCTACTTGTCTGGATTCTCTTACACAATTTTCCATTTTATCACTCTCCAATGAGTGGATCTTAGACTCCTTGCTGTCAACACTTGGATATTTCAATTGGCCAAAGGCTCCAGAAGGCGATCGGAGTTGAGATCTAGTATAGACCCTTGATGTTTGGTCAGTTTCTGCTTCAGAAGCAGTGTTGGTTTCTACTCCAACACTGGGGCTGGCAACCTTCTGCCTAACCTCAGTACAGTTGCTTTGTAGGGTTTCCGTCCCAGACTGTGTTCCCAATATTGGATTCTCCCACTTCTTCTTTAACACACTCAGAGTCCCCCTTTTAAAATGAGGGGGAAGATTTTCTGTGTTCTAAAAACAACAAGAAGTTAATGCCAGTCAAACTGCCTGATGAAGCATTAAAGCACTTCTTTTCTGTACAAAAGGAAGCAAAGACTCAGTGCTGATCTTAGCCTGCTGCTCTTTCAGACAGCTGTGAATAGTTACAACTGTGCCACATGGAGAAAGCATCTAGGATAGGGGAGGGGGGAGAAGAGAAAAGCTAGGAGCCGAAGCAGGAAGTGATCAAACAGGATGGCCTTATAAGGAAAAAAAGGGAATCAAGGTCTAATGAGAGTTAAATAAGACACAAAAGGCTTGAATCCACACACTAAGGAAATCTAACAGAATCAACACTAGCAGACTTTAGAATGAGAGACTTATGTTAACAATGGCAAAAGCAGCCACATGTGGAGGGGTGCTATGCCAAACGTTGCAACGTTTCCATCTGCTCTAAGGGAAGCAGGGAGAACAATTAACTATCTATTCCAAGAACTAAAGATTATCTTTCAGAAACCACTATTACTTGGGATTTATGCATTTCTGCTTTCAGTTAGTGGCAGCATTTCAGTGCCAACAATACAAATTAAACATTACAATTCTTCTGCATCCATTTATAAAATCTGATCATACACTAGAATATCTAATTCTTCTACTAAAGGTAACATTGTGATCACTGAACGGCACATACTCATGCACGTAAGTTATGTCCTACAAGCATTGCCACACCACCGCCATAAGCCAACAGAACATATTCTGGGTTAGCTGGTAGTGACCCACAGCAATACTGCCCCTCAGATTCAAGTACCTTCAGACTACTTCTGCTCAACAGTGACTACCCCACATACGAACAACAGAACCCCGCATTTAGCAAATTCACATCTAACATCTGCCAGCGCTGCGTTTTTGTGGTCTGCTCTTTATGGATCCTACCATCAGTGAAACTAACTGCAAGTAGAACAGGTCTGCAAGGCTTTAGGGAATTAAACAGGATTAGCAGCTATATTGGGATTTAAATCTCTCACCCCATTACTCTTCTAGTCACATTCTGAATGCTTCTTTACAAACTAACTAGAATTCACCTAAGCTTCAGGAAAAGATCAGTTTATTTGCTCGCTGTATTTAAAGCAAGTACCAAAGTTGTAGGGAAAAATGGCACAACGTATTAAAGAGGTAAAAAAGGTCCCCCACATGAAGGGTTTTCAGAACAGAATTAGACACTGAAGTTCCTGCAGCTAGAGTTTCCTTGAATCCCAGGTGCACTGCTGCATATGGAGTTCTGGCATGCCTCATACCATGAGTCATTCTGTGCTTAGGCTCTGCTTTGCCCTGCCCATACAAGTGATGCAATGGCTTCCAGTAGTGAGCTGGCATTCTTCCCTATTAATGCTGAGAGAGGACTTCCTACAAAGCACCCCACAACTTGCTCTTATAAATAGGTTTAAATATAAATGTTTTAACCAAGAATTATTGTCCTACATGATCATCCAAAGACTTACCGAGACCTGACAGTATGGGAATGAAGGAGCACTGAACAGGCTCCTGCCTGGTCTCTCTTTCTCTGGCTACAGTGACCCAGAGAAAAGACATGCAATGCTTACTAAGTGTGCTATCAAATTGCTCACCTACGACTGAGGAAGCACGCTCAGAGAGAGAATTGCTCATTCCTTCTGGACACGGTAGTTAACCCTGTACATTTTAAATGAAGAATAAGCAGAGATTCTGCTTGTAAATGCAGACTTGCCATTTTAGTGCATTCTCACTCACTAGAGTCCCCTGATCCCAGAGCAGTGGGAGGAAGTGAAACTAATAGCAGAGCCAAACAGAATAGCGCTCTCTCCTCTCCCAAGGCAAGTAAGTCCAAATGATTTAAAATCTACTTCAGAGAAGGGTCCCCTAAATGGATTCTGCAATTAGAAAGGAAGATAACAAATTAGAACTATTGGAAGCTGACAGCATCCCTTTAAGCTTCAAAGTATAGATAAGAAATGAGCAAACAAGAATAGAAACCATACAGCTGCCTACAGCTCAGAACAGAGGTGGCCATTCATGTTTTGTGATTAGAACAGAGGACTCAGAGCCAGCTGCATCTTGGCTTCTACTTAGGACTGAACCAATGATTCAATGTGTGACCTCGGGCAAGTCACTTGACTTCCTTGTGCTTCAGTCAACCCAGTGCAAGAAGACAGGCCAAAAGCAAGCCCTTAGTGAAAAAAGGCAAACACTGCATCTGAGCAAGTTTTCTTGCAAACACAAGGTACAAAAAAGCCACAGAGCACATATGGGTTGGTTAGCTTCCCTCAAGAGCAGCAGTCTCTGGAAAGGTGTAACATAGCTAGTCATCCTAATTTACATAATGCTTCTCATTCCAGAAGGATCATAAATACTTACATTTCTTTTTTTCTCTGCAGTAGCTTCTTCAGCTGCTTTCTGATACCTTTTGGGAAGGGGCAGGGGGGAGAGGAAATTAAAAAAAAAAAAAAGATTTAATTGGATTACAAAGTTCCAAATACTTTGGTGGGATCACATTCACCCTGCAACAAGGCTATTACATGCATTCCAGACCTCATGAACAAAAAAATGGAGATCTCAAACACTTATCGGTATGGCTGGGGTTGTCATGGAAAAAGTGGTAAAAGACACAAAGAAGTGTATGAACAAGGTACAGGGACACGTTCTTTTGAGCAATACAACTCTTACAGACAAATAAGGTATTTTAAAGCCATTAAAAAACCCAGCATCCACCCCATACTTCATTACCCTGGACAGATAGAACAAAAGCTAAGAGATCGTGGAAGACCTTGTTCAGTTGGTTGCAAAGACTAAAAGAGAGCCCAAATAAACTGTAAAAAAGCCCTAGGTTTTCCCACCAAAACATTGTAGCGACAACTTTATTTATGGTCATTAAAGTTCTACTTTTCAGAAGCAACGGATGGTAGCCTGTTTCCTATTTGGGTACATTTATATTCTGCCTCTGAATTCCCCAGTGTACCATTCAGGAGCCTTACAACTCCAGCTGTCTTGCAGTCACATCCATGTCATCATATCACTGGAATCAAACACACCACTTAGATCTCTCTTGCCTGCTTGGGGCCTGATGCTGAAAGATGCTTAAGTAACCTAAGAACAGATTGCATATATCATCCTTATTATTCTCTAGCCTCTGAACATGTCATATATGAGGGTTTTTAAAAAGTTAAATCACAAAACTGTTTGGAGGTTTAATTTTAAAGCCAAATTGTCACCAAGTTAAGGCCAGTTAGTGACATATTAGCAGATTTGAAAGGACATTATAAACTCACAGCTCTTCAAATATCTGCTGGTGCTACCCCCATGACTAAACCTTATCTGGTGGCCTAATCCACTAGAAGAAAATCTCTTACCACCCCGCCTATATTTGTACACTATCACTGATTTTTTTATCAGGCCATTTATTACCCTCTGTGCTGGATTTGTGCATCTTGCATGGGAGGTTTCTCTCTCCCTCTCCTTTGTTAGTCTAAAGAAGCAGAAAGCCTGTGCTGCTCTCCCACCCCATAAGCTGCACAAGCAACTTCCATTCTGCAGGACAGAAGAAAACCACACAAGCGCCTGCACTTGATGGATGTAGTTACGTTGGTCCAAGCCTTGAGGATCTAGGATGTACTGTGCTACAAAGCTTCCAAGTTTGTCTTCCCAACACAGTTCCTTCATGGCAAGGCACGGAACTGAAGTGAGCAACAAACGGGGCGAGTCCCTTGCTGCTCTGCCTCTTCCTGGATAGAGACACAAAGATGTACTGGAGAAAGCAGACTCAAGATGTGTCAGAGGGTACGGTGGCCCTTTAAAGGAGCTGGCTTAGCCCCCACCTCTGACTGATTAGATGCATCCCAGGTGATTGATTGGATGTCAGGCATCGCGTGATCATCAGCAGGTCACCTGATCCTCAGATAAAAGGCCAACAAACAGCTCAGTTGGGGACAGAAAGAGTGGCAGGGAACAGTTAGGCTGGTGCCCGAAGGCTATTTTATTTGGCTGCTGAAATGAAGTGCGTGCAGAGTAAAAGCCACTGCAAACACCTGATTCTGGGAAAGACCGACAGCCCCAGGTAGCTAACTTCCATGACAATGGAGCATGTGGCAGAAATACACTTGTGTAACCAGGAGCTCAGGCTTGTGCAGAGCCAAGACTTAACTCAAAACCTTAACTGATTTTTCAAAATAAGGAAACGCCTGTAGAAGGAATGTGATCAGTTTATGGAAACATGGGCCAAGATTATCAGCTCTGCATATCTGAGTGTAACTTCATTGGAGTCAGGGGAGCTGCAGCCATTGGTAGCATTGCAGAATTTGGACCTACTCTATCAATAGCAGCTCACTGGGGGAGGGGGACATTTATATTCCCCAAATTTAGTGTTTAATTTCTAGGAGAGTAAATTTTGTCTCGTCTGTCTCATTTCTTTGCCGATTCTTTTGCCCATCACAACCCCTGAACACTAGCAACACCCAAAGAGTATCCATCACTGAAGCAAAGTACTGATTTCAGCGTGTCTGGTAACAAGTTTGGGTCTCTGCTGTTCAAAGGCGTGCACTACAGTTGTAGCCTACAAGGTAAGACGAGATGGTGAGGTTCTAGCATATTGGATTTATGTATTAGTTTTGCACATTTTGAAAGCTTTTGCTCAAATCCTGATTGGCCACTTGCAACAATTAACATGGTGATCTCATCCTAATCTATGAGAAATCTCTCCATTTTTGTACAACTGACTACCATTGCTGGATAAGCCCAGGACTGTAAATGGCAGGGCAACTGCATGGGTGGAACAAGGTTCACAGGCAGAGTTGTGCATGAGACCCAGCAATGGAAAAGCAAGGACACTACAGGCAAAAAGTGAGTGCATTGGAAAAAATATCAGAAGACTGAAGAAGGCGGCAGCCTGGAAAGACATGGATGTTAAAGGCAGGGACTGAGGTATTGTGCCAGTATCGGAAAGGAGTCTGCACAATGCATGGTTTAAGTCTGCACTAACAGCCCCTCAATTTCACTAATAGTTAGTCAAGTTGAGAAGAGCCAGGCAGTTTGCATGGTATTTTGGGATATAAAAATGGTTTTAAAAGCAGTAGATTTAGCTGAAAGAGCTGTAGTAGGATTAGGTTTCCTGATGTGGATTTCAAGATTGGTGAACCCAGTGGTAACTGAAGTGTCCTTTTCTAAATAGCCCTGCCATTGCTTTCATGAGGGTAGGGAAGCCCTGCTTGGTTAAAGTATAGTGCGGTGAATTACTCCAGTAAATGCCATTTTAAAGGATTATTAAAGTTTAGCAAATTGACCAGGCTCAATTTCAAAATCACAGTTAGAGGCAATTGAATCACTGACGACGGACATAACAAGCATTTTCTTCCTTGCGCTCAACACTTCTAAAGAACAAAATAGCATGTTCCAGGAATGGACTAGAGATCAGTTATTTAAAAAATAATTCAGAGGAGCAGCCTCTCATGAGAGGCTTCCACACATCCCATTACCAGTTACAGAAGTTGATACCAGCCTATATTATTAAAATAGTCTGGGATTTTCAAAGCAGACTAAGGGAGTTAGGTGCCCAATTTACACTGAAGGTCCCACCTGTGGTCTGCACATTTCTCAAGTACCAATGACATGCATTTCCAGCAAGCACACTTAATGTAAGTGTTTTCTGAGTGGGGCTGCCTTCTTTCTTGGTTACAATAAAGCGTTATTGTTTGAATGGGAAACCAATCTAAGATTCCACAGTCTATCTTGCCTCTCTGCAAGTGAACACTCCCCCAGTAAACAAAGATTACCACAGGCTAAGGGGCAGATCTATGAAGAACCCTTTGTTAAAATACTGTTTCTAGACTAGCCCTTTTAACCCCTTGGGTTTCCTATCAGGAAATCCATTATTGGCAACTGTCAGTACTGGGCTTCAAACTGGAATTATGCTGTAGTTGTGAAAGGAGATCCTGCTCGCCACCATGCCTTGCAGAAAGTGTAGGACTGGTGAACTTTTCATCTCATACAAAGGATGCAAAGATCTGTTTCTGATGGAAGAGTAAATCCATGGGTGGTAGCTACTAAGCCCCAACTATGGATGCCTAATAGAATATCATGAATCAACCGTCAAGGTTCCACCTTCTCTTCCAGCAGGAGGGGGTGCTAGTGCTCACAATGGCAGCCGGAAAGGGGTATTGTAGTTCTATGGCTAATGCATCAGGATTTGCCAATTGCCTGAAGCACATTCTATGAGTATTTTATTGCACAGAGGATGGGGTTTAACTGAATTTTAAAAAGGTAAGCAGTGCAGATGGCGAATGGCCACCATCAGCTTGCAAGGTGTCAGCTGCTAGGCTACACACCTGTTTTTGAACTAAAGCCTCACAGCACTTACTTGGAGAATCTCTCAAGGAGAGCTGATGACTTATTCTTGTTGACTAGAGAAAGCTCTTTGGCAGTGATTCTCAGAGAGTGTGATGTCCATTGTCTTCTGTTAAATGGAGATGGCTCCATCTTGTGAAAGCAGAAATATCTATGAAAGACAAAGCAAGGAAGCAATCAATATGAAATAGTGATCCAAAAAGGATTTGGACTGACTGGCTACAAATTGTCAGTCTTTATTTGGGCACTACAAGCATGTTTCATATAATTGTTGCCAAGTAACAGTCACTGCAGGCTCCTTGGATCAAGTGGATAAAAAACTAAATCAATAGCTCTAGATTAAAAATCATATTCAAGCAACTTTATAATCTATTTTACTGGTAAAAACACTGACCATTGCAACAGAATGGGAAGAGAAGACAAGCTCAGAGTGAAAAGAACGCTAACAGGAGACCCCCCACAATTCAGATCCATAGGCTCCATGGCACGAAAAGCTCCAGGAAGCCCTGCCTGCCCTTACCCACTCTGGCTTCTAAAACAAACCTTCAGGCATTTATGTAAGAAGGTTAGAGTTATGAAACCTAAGAGGATGTAATTCCTATGCAAACATTGCTCATTTATTGTCATGGTCTTCAGATTTAAGGCAGCAGCCGCTTCCTTTGTGAGTTGGAACTAGTCCTCTGCTCATAGACAGGTCTGCAAACTTGATATTACAACAGTTCTCAGTTACCTAGAGGAATGGCTTTAAACATACTGTACTGCTGTAAACTGGGACATGGTTTTGAACAGCTCGTTAGTGTGGAAGCTGTCAGAAAGCAAAACCAGAATTTACGCATATCCAATTATTATTTTTTTAGAACAGTTTTGAGGGCCCCATGATAACGCCACAAATGATTTGACTCCTAATGGGCATGTTGCTTGTTCCTCCTTTCTGTGATATTGGGGAGCAAAATATCAGTTGATCACGCCAGAGACACTGCAAGGTGACATTGTTTTTAAGGTAACATCTCTTCTCACATGTCTGAAGATTGCTCCCATAAGATATGGGAGCATAAATTGATAGAGGGATCCTTAGTGTTACAGTAAAGAAATGCGACCTAGACTGATATTTTTTCAGTTTCCTGTATTTAATTTGTTCTATTCACAAGTGAAAAAAAGATTTACTTACTAGATGCTGACGAGCCCTCAGAATATAGCTCCACAGATCCACTCGGAGTAAAAATCACACCTGAAATGGAAGCACTAAGAAAATTTGACAGTGTCACCACAGCGAAAGGCAGAGAACTAGCATACTTCTCTAGGGACATTTTTCTAACCTATGCAAAAAAGGACCCAGAATAGGGAAAAATGCGTATAAGGATGATAACCTATTTTATGATACGATGCACTCATGATTACTTCCTGGTTTGGAAGCAGACACTTTGCAAGCACAGCAAATCCAGGCTGCACTACCATTAGACAGATTTCAGATCAATCCTTTCAGGCTACACTCCTGATGCAGTTGGAGCACAACTCTTAAAAATCTGTAGGTGGACAAGTCAATACATTCTAACTTTTTCCAACTTCAGGTACTAGAGATGGTAACCACTGCGCACCAGGAAGCATCCATGGATGTGTCTCCACCAAGGACAGGGTTCTTCAGAACAGCCCATTTGAATTTCACTGGCACAAGTACTGAAAGGACAACAAGACTATTGTACTATCCAAGACATATTGACAAACCAGTGCCAAAACTAGAGTTTGTATAGGAAGTTTTGCTTTCATATTAGCCACAATATCAAACAGTAAAAAACAAAAAACATACTACTGGGTCCTCAAATGGTAGGGTGGGTGGGGGAAAACCAAACAAGGAACTACTGTGCTAAACCTCAGAGACTTTCTATGCCCAGCTGAAATTTTCAAGGGCCAAGTTTCAAATCCCTGAAAAGGGTCATAAAGGGGACTATGACTGTAATTTCAGTTCTGGATGGATTTGATATTACTGATGTCAGTCTCTTGACACTTTCCAAACTATGTACTCTGAAACATTTTTGCATAGTTAGGGCAGACAGTGCATGTGTTCACAAGATGAAAAGTTACTCAAAGTACTTGCTTATAAAGTCTTGTCTCATGACACTGAAAATCCAGTGAAACTAGCCTGTAAGATCCTTTTCTAGCACAGAAAGAGAGCATGTAGTGAAGCCCACGTGATCACAAATCACTTAGCAGCAAGATTCTTCCATACACAAATAATTTTGCACTAAATGTCTACAGACATTAAGGCCTTGCTCCTGCAAGGCTGCTGTGCTCCAGTGTAAGTGGAAGTTAAAAGGTGCACAAGTTCTAGATACATTCCTTCACATTAACAAGGCCTTGTCTACACCAAGAGATTTTCCTCAATTACAGCCATCACTGATATAGCTGCTTTTGTGCAAAGTGCAGCATAGACAGACAAGGCCACTATTTGCACAGGAATAATGCCCGTTTATGTATGGCTATAACCAAAGAAAATTCCATTGTAGAAGAGTCTCTAGTCACCAGTTAGTCTGTTCCCTTCCAAGGATGCCAAGAAGCCAAGGGACAGTGAATAGGCATAGCTGAGATTTGTGGGTAAGTGTAATCCATGTGCTAATATATCCCTCTCTTAACTACACAGAAATGCTCGTTAAAACAGGATCAGTTTCTCCATGCTTTGTACTTTGCACTTTTACATGTAATGCTCCATACCTGGGCTTTACAGGATTAAGCCTGCTGTTTAACGCTAACTGAAAATGACCGACACGCTCTAAACAGGGCGCATGTAACAAAGCTGGATTTCACTTTCAGTTATCTCTATTGTGTGATTTTGCAGTTTCACCCTGGTTTGGGTGTACAACTTGGTGGAATAGTGACAGGAGTGGAATTAGTTCATTTTGTAAGCAATTAAGATGTATACAAAAAGACTTCTCTTTTGTAATTTTTAATTTGTTGAAGGTCAGATCATTTAGGAGGAAAATCCTGTTACCAAGATGAGGTGGCCAGCTGATACGGACATTAAAATGCTGCACTGTTGTAACAGAAAGAATATGCAAAGGAAGGTGAAAGTAAACAGGAATGTTTAAACAACACACCTTGTTTTAAACACTAACATTCTGTTCATTTACCTTTGATAGTAATAATTTTGACTTCCAGCAGATAACACATTCATTACTTTTCAGATACCACTCCTTTACCTACAGGGCACATCTGTGTTAAAACAATCATGACTCATTCCAGCAAACATCTCTTCCATAACAGGAGCAATCACTGT
Organism: Chelonia mydas; assembly: GCF_015237465.2. Classification (NCBI taxonomy): domain Eukaryota; kingdom Metazoa; phylum Chordata; order Testudines; family Cheloniidae; genus Chelonia; species Chelonia mydas. The sequence goes on from NC_051260.2 coordinate 400,342, forward strand.
TATGTTTTTCAAAATTGAAGTAAAGTAGTATGCATGCACACACACACAAAATGAAAGTTGTCAGGAAGATGTTAACAAACCTGTGTTCCATATTCTTAACACCTTCCAATATCTTTCTTACTTTGTTTAAAAATTCATCATGTTTCTAAAGCATCCATGCTACTTCCTAGCCTCTTCTGGGTAATTCATTCCAGACCACTTCCAGAAAGCAATATTCATTGACTACGAGTATTAGTTTACTATCTATCTGTTTTGTACAAACATGCTCTGTGCTGCACAATACAAAGACATTCTCTGCCCCAGAGATTCACAATCTAAAGGACACAGACAAGGCACCCAGAGAAATCCAGAAGCGTAGATAATAAAGGGGTTACTTGCTAGCACCAATGTCTGTACTCCAAATGTATCTACCTCCACAGTCCCACTGTAGAAGTCATATGCCTAGCTACATTGTTATGGAACCTTTTTGAGCAGTATTTGCCCGATAGGAGGAATGAGAAATTCCCTCAAGCTACACATTCCATAGGGAGAGTACATAAATAACCTGCCTCATCAACTCCTTTCTCTCTGCTTGACGAGTCATGGAACCAACTTCTTCCCTGCTCCATTCAAATCTGGCTGTAAATAATTTACATTGTTAGCATTAAAGATTAAAAGTGTTTTTATTTTAGCTTTTCAACTGTTTTGTTGTATTTTTGGTAGCGTAGTTCTGAGTTTCCTTGAGTTTTGCCCAACATGGTTGACTAGTCTTATAAAAGAAGAGTTGCAACAGCAAGAACGAGGATTTAAGAAACGTTCCTCTTGGACAATAAATTGTAATCTGCCTCAGACCACAGTGAGAAATTCCTCTTGCATGTTGTGGAAAGGCACCCAAGTAAAACCTTTAACAACTGCAAGCCTTCTTTAAAAGGGCTCCAAAGGACCATAAGACCAACCCATTAGCCTAGTCCAGTAAGAGATTCTCTACAAAAGGAGTCTCCCAAGCATGACTAGCTGTGCCGATGGGGTTATCACCTTGTAATGGTATCCCATGAAAATCAAAACAGATTTTAGGGGTTACAGAACCATGTTCCTGGGATGGAGGCAAGGAAAGCACCCCAATTACTCCCTCTTTGGATCTGTTGGAGGAGATCTAGAGTATTCTCCATGTGGATAATGAGCCCTCATTGGCATGGAAATCACAGTTCTGGAGTAAGATGAAACCATATATGGAACCAGGTGGGTGCATGGTTCTTGTCAGATCCAAGCTTGGTACCATAGACTTCTCTGAACTGAGAAAAGCAGGTTCCCTACCACGCCACTGCAATTCCACCTCAAGAGGAAACTAGCTCAGACACAGGAACATCTGACTTGAATATGACTACTCATTGTACATGAATTTAAGAACATACAAGTCTCTACAAGATTACAGGTTTAGTGAATATTTTAGTTTGTTTTATGTAAGGATACTGAGAACTCTGAAATAGCATTATAACTGTCTAATACACTAATCACTCAAACTAAGGTAACCTATTAAAACAGCCTTGCAAAATTCATCTTGAGCTGAGTTAGTGTTGGGGGGAGGGGGAGGGGGCACGCGTGCTGGGTTAAATGGGGTAGTAAACTAGCATTTTTATCATCATTGTGGAAGGGTGGATGAGAATATTTGGAGCCTGGCAAGTTTTTATGACAATTTACAAAAGGTGGAGTAGAAAATGGTACATCAGCCATAACTAAACTTCCCCATTTGCATCACAGCCACTGTAAATTAAAACTTTACATTTACCATAGTAGAGTAAAACCTATATATAGATATATTGGAAGATCTAGAGAAAATATTTATACACAGATTTGACTACCTATTAGTTAGCTGCCTCCAGGTAGGGCTGAGTGGTTTGTTTTTAAAGACATTTATATTGAGGTGTCTACAAAAAGAAGCATCTGCTGTAACAGCTCATTAGTTAATAGCAAAAGGGACATCAGAGCTGAGCAGTGGGACCAACAAAGCAAAATCAACGGAAGCAGAGCAGAGGTATACATTGATCACAGAATCATAGAAGTTTAGGGTTGGAGGAGACCTCAGGAGGTCATCTAGTCCAACCCCCTGCTCAAAGCAGGACCAATCCCCAACTAAATCATCCCATTGATGACCCACTAATCCGCCAATTCATTACCCAAGATCTTTTTTTTTTCTAAATAAAATAGAGGTGTATACATTTATTTTTCTGGTGATAACCTACAATAGTTACATGCGGTGTTGTTGTAGCCATGTTGATCCCAGGATATTAGGGAGACGATGTGCGTGAGGCAGTATCTTTTATTGGATCAACTTCTGTTGGAGAGAGTGACAAGCTTTCGTGCTTACGCAGAGCTCTTCTTCAGGTCAACAGTTATAGGCAGTATATGCACTTTCAGGTTTTATGTATGTTGCTCAGTGTTGTATCTTTTTGCACTCACAGGAAGGTCCTAGGATTTTTAGAAGTTCATTTGTTTGTCATCTAAATAGTAATTTATCAGGACTATGACTCATTAGGTCATCGTATGAGGAAAAATCTTCAATAGCTGGGCATGTAACAAACAAGAGATACAAAACACCAGGCCACTTTGCTGAATTTTAACTTTGGTACCATAGAATACAGAAACAAACATCTCCCTGCCAGTTTTCTGATCTACAGAGACTTTGGAGCCATTTTCTCAGAAATAATAGCACCTAAGTCTCAGATATTTACTGCTCAGAATGACAACTTTCTGGGAAATGGCATTCACAATTCTTGTTTTAAACATGATGTAAAAACCTAGATTTAAGACTCAGCGGTAGTACAAGCATTTGCTGTTAAAACCAGATCTGATAAATATCTGTGTTAAATCAGCAGGACCATATTCAAATATGAGGGGTCATTAACATACTGAATAATGGACTTATATTCATACAAAGTGTTCTTTGGTAAAAGGCTCAGATATCTGCATCAACACAAATACCCGATTCTGCCTGGGGCTCAGAGACGCTTAACTGTCTAGCTACCAAGCTATTGACTTCAATGCCAACAGAACACTGAAGTAGCAGTAGCTACCACAACCTCTCATTAAGCTTCTTCACATTTGCTAAGGGCAGGTCTAAACTACAGCCAGGATCGAGGCTCTGAGATCAATCCACCGGCGGTCAATTTAGCGGGTCTAGTGAAGACCTGCCAAATCGACAGCAGATTGCTCTCCAGTCGACCCCTGTACTCTATCCCCAACAAGAAGAGTAAGGTAAGTCCCCTGCTGTAACTCGACCTAAGGTGCGTTGACGCCAGCTGTTATTCACGTAGCTGGAGTTGCGTACCGTAGGTCGACTTACCGCAGTAGCGTAGACATAGCCTAAGAGCCAACCTCCTTTAGGAATAGGCTTTGCCTGTACAATTCAAATATTCAGGATGTTCAGTTAAAAGTTGAACATGTAAAAATTACATTTTTAACCGATATTGTCACCCTAAGAAATATCAGACCAATTATTATAAATATATTTCTGTCACATTCTGCTGAACCACTGGGGGCACTGCACACCACAAAAAAACAAAAACAGAAGACCATCCTCTAAAAAAAATTAATGTTTAATTTCATTAGTTGAATGCTAGTTTACAAATTGGTCAAGCTAAAAATACAGAGAGATACACCTGTTGAATCACTTGACTGTCTAACAGAAGTTTATTAAAACAGATACAGTAGGAATTGTAGAAATATTCCTACTGCCCAAGGAAGAACAATGGATGTACAGGTGCTCCTAAGCTGATAAAGATACCAGCTATGATACTGTTTATAGAAGACAAATTAAGATTCTATACCACAACAGCAGAATTCTCTCTCTGTAGAACGTACTTTAAAAATTTGCAGGTAATCAACATAAATAAAAGAGAATGTGCACTGCTCAAGAAGTTCACAGATCCTATTAATATCGTGTACTACCATAACATAGTACCTTGAACTAAACATTACCTCCCACTTGAGAAATTCTGAAAGAATAAGGCTCTTTGGGTTCACTATACAGTCTAATCTTTCAATTAATAGAATAAGATCAAAGTCTCCATCAGTCAATTAGATCTGAAGACACCACAACCATAATATTCCAGAATAGGACAAAATGCTAACTGCACTATTTCCTGGAATTGTGGCAGGAAAATCTGAATGTTTTCTTGTTTAATCATTTTTGAATATAAGTTTTCAGTTTCCCAACCGCTCAATTCAAAATTCAAAACTATTCCTGGATTTCCTACCCCAAACAAATAAGTCCACACTTGAGGAGGAAAGGTGGCCATGAACAAGTCACTTGAGACAATCTTACACAGAAACAAGGTGGTTATCAAATTAGGGTGTAACCTACAACCATAACACTGTAGCTCATGAAGATACTGTGGTCCAGATTTGTACCAAAGCTGGAAAAGGGAGGATAACCCTAAACATTTTTCCTCTTTAATGGTATGAGAGGCTTGTAACAGCAAAATAATTATTACTGGGGCTTTTTTCTTAAATCGCATTTCAAAGAGTTCACCTAGTATTTAGGGCATATCCTGAAAGAATGTGAAGACTATACCATGCCCTTGACTAAATATTTGTTAGCAGCCTATATAAAACAGGCTCTCCACAAACGTAACAAGATGCCATCAGACACCTTTCATTTCTTTGAAAGATGGGAGCAGACAACTTTCATTGCTGAATTTTCAATACTGCATAGCACAGAAAAAGAGAGAAAATAAACACAAGTGATCAGACAATTTATATTATGAGCTCAGTGAAACCTTGTTATGGATGAAGTTAAAACCTCATTGAGACTGATAACTGAATGGTGAGTTCGTGCCTACCATTACTGTAAAGATAAACCCCCACCTAAGACAAAAGAAATATGTGAACCCATCAAGGAAGTTTTGCTGAGTACTGTTTTGGATAGGTGGTACATGTATGGGAAGGCAAAACAGAAACTGGAAAAGAGAGAGTGAAAGACAGCTGGAAAGAGCAGTTGAAAGAATGTAGCTGTCCCTAGAAGAAACCTGGGGAGAAGTTTTTGGGTTGGGGGTACAGACTGCTTGGGGCTGTGAGTTACAAAAACAAAACGGTCTTCTGCTTCTTAATTCTTTCTGCATTCAGAGACACAGGGCTTTATGTGTTCTTTGTAAATAAAGAAGAGTGCATTAGAGAAATAAATACTTGACTATCACCAATTTCTACACCTAATTAGAACCACCTACTAGACTCCAGAGTTTTTTTTTGTTAAACTAGCCACTAAGGCCAAACAGGGTAACAATATGAAGAAACCATTTCTGTTCGGTTTCATTTTGAACATGGAGGTGGCAAATCTATCCAAGATTTATGCAGTCATGAGAACTTTATACAGCAAAAGCTCCTAAGGGCATTGGTTTGATTTACTGTATAACAGCACAGCTTGAGAGCGGCACAGTCTTTTAGGTTTTTAAAGTAGCTAAAGCAAGCAAAGGGTCACATGGCCAGCTTTCATTCCAGAGCAATTCCCACGGTGGGCACGACTAGCGGCTTCCTCCTGCTGCGGTTTGCCGAGCCGCTTTCCAGGACTCGGGAGGGGCCGGAAGCGAACCCAGGGCATAAGACGGGCATAAAGGCTTGACCCAGCCCGCCCCAAGCGCGCCCCGTTTACGAGGGCTCGTGTCAGGGCGGACCCGTGCGCTCTGGCAGACCCGCCGCCCCAGGGGCTCCCCCCACAGCCCTGGGGGCACAGGGAGCAGCGGCGGCTGTGACAGCTGCCTGCGGGACGGACCGAGCCAGGCCCCCGCCCGCCACGGCGGCCCGCGCTGCGGGCAGGGAGCGGAGCTTCAGCCGGCAGGTCGCTCCGGGCACGGGGCAGCTCGGCCCGCCGGGGCCCGGGGGGAAGCCAGGGCCTGGGGGCGCCCAGCCCCACCACCCGGCCCCGGCGCCGCGGCGCGGGGAAGCGGCCTGGGCCAGACCCTCGGAGGGAACCCGGGCTCCGACGGGCCGAACCCGCCGGCCCAGGGGTGTCCGGGCGCGGCGGGACCCGGCTCCCGGGCCGGACCCGACCCAGGCGCCGCAGCAAGCCGGGCACCGGACCCCTGAGGGGAACCAGGCGGCTCCGGACCGGGCCAGGCGGCCCCAGCGCCCGCAACAACCCACCTGCGCCGGGCGGCGGCCGGGAGCCGCGCACCTGTCGCTGCTGAGGAGACGGCGGCGGCACCTACAGCGCAGAGCGGGCGGCCCCGCCAGGGGAGGCAGACTTTGGCCACACCCCCTCCTGCCGCTGGCCACGCCCCACCCGAGCCTTGGCCACGCCCCGTCTCCCTGCCCCGCGTCGTGTTGGAAAAAGCCGGGAGGTGGGCGGGCGCGCTCCCTCGGTGCGCATGCGCACTATTCTTCCCCGCCCCTCCTTGCCCAGAAGTCTGTGCGCGTGCGCACTAATCTCTCGCTGTTCTGTTCCCCTCCCCTTGCGGGGGAGCGAGTGACCCCTGGCGGCGGGCAGCCTGAGGCGCGAGGCCAGACAGAGCTTGCAGGGCGGGGGGTCACCAGGTCACCAGGGCCGCAGGAGGGTTCCCGGATGCACGGATTGTGTCCTGCCCCGAGCCCTGCTCATCCCATGGGCCCTGGAGCCTTGGCGGGTCTTGCACCAAGAGGCGGGAAGTGGCACAGACCCTCCCGGAGCCGGCGACACCAGGAGGCAGAGGCGGCCCTGCCTGCACCAGGGAGTCTGTACCCAGACAGCTGCCCCCCGGCAAGTCCCTCATCTAAACAATGGGCTTGGGCGATGGGTACGCGGGTCCCCCTGCTGCCACAGATTCCCTGTGTGATCCGGGGCCAAGCTGGGTGCGGTAATACTTTTTACTGGACCAACTGCTGTCGGTGAGCCAGATAAACTTTTGAGCTACGCAGCTCTTTTCCAGTCACACAAGCTCTGCCTCCATTTCCCCACCTGTAAAATGGGGATAATTGTATTTCCTTTTTCCCATTCTTTGTCTGCCTTGCCTATTTGGATCGTAAACTCTTCTGCACAGAAACTCTGTGTGTGGGGCAGCACCTAGCACCGTGGAGTGAAGCGTGGGGCTCCACATGCTACCATAAAACAAATAATAATAGTAAAACTGTAAACCACAAGGAATGCTGCTCTAATGCCAGGTAGTAGTAACCGTGAATAAAGACGATCTCCCACCTTTTATTTATTGGTTCATTAGCTTCAAGGAGGTAGCATTCAGAGTGGAAAAAAGAACTGCACATCAGAGAAATCTGAGGCTGAGTGATTGTTTAGCCAGCTGGGTGCCCTTCATTTTCTGCTTGTAAGTAGATAGTTCTCCAGCAGCCAAGCAAGATAATCTGCATTCCTCTCCCTATACTAAATACCGAGACGTTGGCAGTTTTGTGTATCTTCATTAGCATGGTATGTGTGTGCTCTCTCTTCAGCCAGCAGAGTGGCTGCTCAAGATGTTTATCTATATAAAAACCTTGGCATAGCTTTGGCTGCTCTTTTGCTCTCGTTCTTCATACTCTGTGGGTTATAAATAGAAAGGTCCAAATCAATAATAAAAATAAAGTTTAGTATACCCTGCTCCAAATCTCCCCAACATAGGCATCCTGGTTGGGAGTCTAAGGTGGCCTTCCTCGTGCAGAAATTCTGGGTCCATTGCTGGTTGTCCCAGGTCTGTGTGACAATGTGATTCCATCACTCTGTGCTTGTAGCCCTGCTCCAGAACTACCATTCAGCGCAGGAGGATTTACAGCTATTAAAACTTGCATCAGTTGTCTTCAGTGCTCCATGTCTGCATGCAGCCTGCATGATCTCCTTAGCAAGGCACACCACCACTTTCTCAGGGGAACAGGGTGCTGCCAAAATGACCCCACGTCTCATGCCCTGTGTCTGCCTCCTGGTTCCAAAATGAGAATTACATTAATGCCAACAGTTGGAACAGGTCACTATTCTTAGTTGGATTTATGCCTTACCACTGGTTGGAACAGAGGCCATGGACAGAAGTCTAGACTAGAGCACGCCAAGCTGGAAGTGGTTCACCTTTCTGGATTGGTGAGCTAAAGGCACTTCTACAGAGAGGCCCACGAAGAACAGACAAGTTCTCCCACAATACACTGCAAAATCATTTATAGAGTGATACTGCTTAGTGAATGCTTTTTTTGAAGAAGAGAACATGATTGCAGGAGTCTGAATGCCTCACACAGGTGTATGCAGCACCAGTGTGGATGCAACAACTCCAATGTGCTTTGCAGTGGGGTTGCTCACATCAGGACCAAGCTAACCCAGGTGCTAATCACCTGGGTTAAATCTGCAGACTACAGTGGAGACATACCCTAAGAGAAGAAACCAAGGGCTGAATGTGGACAGGGAGAGGAAAGTCCCCTCCCCTACCTAGATGTGGTCCTGCCAGGGTGGTGCTGAGGACCAGGGCCAGTGCAGGGGGGAGGGGAGGAACTTGCCTTGCCTTGTTTCATGCATGCCTGTCCTGCAGATAAAGAGACAAACTTGTCTCCAGGGCTGTTAATCTGGCATTTTTCACTAGCATTATATTCTCACACATTGATTCTCTAACCCTCATCTACACACACATTTCAACTGGTTCAGATAAATTGATCCAAACCCGTGTGGATGCTCTTATTTCATCCTAAGAGCAGGTTCTTTCAGTTTAGCTTAAACCTGTTCCTAATCAACTTAAACTAAATTGATATAAGCCTGGTTAAGCCAAAATAAGAGCATTCTCAGAGCCTTTTGCATGAGTTTAATCAAATGGGCTTAAAATCACATCTTTGGTTGAACTGGTGCAACTCTGAGTGTGGAAAAGTCATCAGCCTCCTTTGAAAATCCCACCTCAAATTATTATTATTTCTATAGCACCAGTGGGAGCTGGATGGGGCAAATGTTTCCTGTGCCAACCCACCTGAAGCTTTCAAGGATCCTTATATTTATTTTACAAACACAAGGAAATTCCCCCACACAAAAATCTTTGTTAACTTAGACTTAAGGTTGTTGAAGAAATGAATGTAACTCAAACACAATACAGACCATTACACACCCGAATCACTAAGAAGACAGGAAATTACTAACTAGTTTACATTAATTACAGTAATATCAGTATTGATATGTGCACCTTACATAGTCCAATAACAACCTGAACTCTGACGCAGAAGATAGACACATCACCAATTACACACACACACACACACACACAGACGGGTGACCTATATGTTGAAAGCATTTGTAAGAATGTCTTGATGGAGGAAGGTTGCAGCTGTTATCGGAATCTGTAAGGTAAACTTGCTCAAGTCAATCTTATTAATTAAATGTACAAAATGTAAAGGAAATAGTATGTTTATGTAAGTTACCTTAGTTGGTCATTTCCTGTCTTTCTAATGTATACATTCCTCAATGGTAATGCTGTAGTTATGTATTTTAATTAAAGGTTACATTAATAATAATAGGTTTCAGAGTAGCAGCCGTGTTAGTCTGTATCTGCAAAAAGAAAAGGAGTACTTGTGGCACTTTAGAGCTTTATAAGCTTATGCTCAAATAAATTTGTTAGTCTCTAAGGTGCCACAGTTCTCCTTTTCTTTTTTTTAATAACAATATAATATTAATTACTTCAACAAACAACTCCAATTTAAGAAAAAAATTTCCATGGGGATTACATCTATCTGTGCATCCATCTTCTTTTATTATTAATAATAATAATAATTAATAATGTATATTATGGTAGTGTTTAAGGGCCAACCAAGAGTGGGGCCTCCTTGGGCTAGGTGCTCTATGAAAACACAGTAACAGGTGGTTGGTATTTCACAGTCCAAATAGACAAGACAGACACAGGATCAGAGGATGGGTATAACACCCCCGCAGAGTGAAAAATGTGATGTCAGCAAATGGCATATTAATTCCATCACTGTTTTGGGGCGGGGGAGTTTATTGAGGAGGGGATCCGCTAAACAGGAAGAAAAGGGAAGTGGTGAGGGGGACAGGGCAGGGGAGAAGACGATAATAGGGTCAGGTATAGAGCAAAGCTGAAGTGAAGAGACTGAAGGTGTAGGGGAGTTGGAGCACAGGACAGAGAAAGTCCAGTCAAAACTGTAGAAACTTCTCCACATGTCCCCAGGACCAAAGATCCCTGCTTTGGCTGCTTCTGTCTCTACTGGTTGGAGTCTCTGGCTGGCTCCTCTCTGCGGTTTTCTCGAAGGCCCACATGGAGGGAGGGGTGGTACCATCTGGGTCCCAGTGCCCCAAGAATGGGGAGGTCTCCCCTGCACAGTTCTGGATCCCATGGGATGCTGGGAGGAGGGGTGGCTCCCACTGGATCCCATTTTACCCCCTCCTCAGAGAGCAGTAGTCTGTGCTTCTCCTTAAATATACAAATGTAAAACTTACTATTTTTAAGCATTGTAATTAAAATAATTCTCTTTTATTTAAGGAGTCCCCTGCAGTGTTGGGAATCCAAACAGAAGGTACTTGGGTTAGTGCACAAGAACCAGAAAGTGAAATTGGCGTGTTTAGTTTCACTGCTCAAATAGCAAAAGATAAACAGCCTTTTTAGCACATTACTTATTTACATTACAGCAGCATTCAGAGGCCATAATCAGAATTAGGACCACAGGCCATTATATAAACATCTAGTAAAAGTCAGTCCCTGTTCCAAAGAACTTACAGTCTAAAGCCCCAGTCCTGATGATAGTACTACATGTGTAGACTTCTCCATCCATGTGGAGCCCTTTGGACTTCAAGAGAGCTCCATGAGGGTACAGAGATCTGCTCAGAGCTGCTTGCAGGATCAGGACCTAAATCAGGACAAGATGTGACAAGGGACGTGGCACACAACAAGAAGGGGGTGAGGGGATGCAAGGAGGCAGCCATAACAAGACACAAGGTTGCCGAGATATAATTTGCACTGCATGCTTTAATGTAATTTAATGCAAAGTGTCTGTCACATTTATTTGTTTTAATAAATTATTTAAATGAATCTCTAACAGGCCATCTATTTATGACATCATCAGAAATGGTGAAAATTCAGTGAGATTTTAACTATTCTTTCTGGATTAACAATCTCAGGTATAGTCAGTAACGTAGGAACAGGGTTTTGTTTTTTTTTAAATGGGCTGGATTCTCCTCTTACATTACTTTTAGAGCAGTGGAGCTCAATTAACTTCAGTAGAGTTTTTCCTTATTGACATGGGAGAGGAGAATCAAGACCAATACTTATTTTTGTCTCCACAGTCTGTTTAATATTTCACCTAGGGTCAATCCTGACATATGCTGGTACTCTGTGATGGAGGCTGAGTTCTTTCATTGATTCTCAATCAATTGTTGAGGCTGCTCAGCTTCCTATCGTATGGTCTCAGCATGCTGCAAAATTGGGCAGCTATTATTTGAGGGCAGCATTCAGTGATATGGCCAGTGCTAACACCCAGATGCCCTTTCTGTTTCTTAGAGCTACACCCAGTCAATTAAGTTCATAGAAGTCCCCTCCCAACAACACTAGTTTAATCAGTGACTAAACTGGAATTTTACTTTATTTCCAAGCAGTCTCTATCTGTATGTACATTCAGCTTTTTATGGAGCCAAGGCAACAGAAAAACCAGCACAACAAACAATACAGTGGCAATCAGGAGGGCTGTATAAAAAGTCCCAGGAGAGATCTCACACAGCTCATATATCAGAAAAGCATGTGCAGATTTGGGACTGAAGATCAGAGGTTCTAGGCAGGATGGAACCATAGTGCTCCAGAAAACACGTGTAAGAAGTTAGAACTGACTCTTTATGGAGCATAGATAAAAGAGCAAGCACAGGATCAGATCCTAGTGTCCTTATTCAGTCCACACTCAGGCAAATAGGGTATGCCCCCACCCACCATTCCTTACCCCTAATGACAAGAATGCAATCTCAACCAATTAACAAAAACCTTAATTTTACCAGATAAAATCAATTGAGGAAAAGTTCAGTGGCATTTTACAGTCAAACCGGTTAACTGATTGCAATACATACAGAAGTCATTGTATATTATCACAAGCCAGATTCTTGACTGCATCAGAGCTGCTCAGGCGTAACAGAGAGCAGAAAGCTGGCCTCGTATCTGCCACAATCATCTTGATCCCATATTTACCCTGCAAATCTAGAATAACATTAGAGTTACTCCAGATTTACATGGGTATAACTCAAGGCAGATTTTAGGAGGTTTGATTGAATAAATACTAATTAGGAGCTGATTCTCATTTACACTAAGTCCCCTTCTCTAGCTGTATGGGGCAGGGCCTTAAAATGGGTTTAAATTATGATTATACTGGTAGAACAGGGTAAAGAGCCTCAGAATTAGGCCTTCAAATGAAGGATTTGGTCTGAGATATCCAGTCATGTCAGAGGTTAATAAAGCAAAAGCCATCATTACATCCTGGTGAAAGAATTCCAGCCTCCCTCAGACACAGAACATTTCAGAGCCGCAGTGCAAGGATGGTTGGATAGGTCCCCCGGTCTGTTCCAATCACCCTTTGTCATGTGCTTTCTCGCTATGGGCTCCTTAACTCTAAAACATTTACTGTCATTTTCACATGTTGAATTACAGAATTCCTTCCCACTCAGCCCTCCTGAGGGATGGAGAAAGAGGCTGACAAGCATAGCTTTTCATTTCGTTCCCAGTGTGTGCATTTCATTTTATAGTGGCGGCTGAAGTAGATCTCTGATAAACTACTACTTCCTTAATGCCACGGGTCTCAAGTCACTGTTAATGGCTATTGGATCTCCATTTAACCCAGTGGTTCATTGTATCCCTCTGTGCTCTGCTTTTAATCCCTTGTCCATATGTACAATATGCAGTGCAGGGGGAGGGGAGGGGACCAAACTGGGAGGAGGCTCAAGTGAATGGCGCAAACACCTTCATGGAGGGGTGTTCATCTGAAATTTGTGGTTTATGCAAATACAAAGGAAATATAGAGACACCCTGCAAGGACTTGGCTCGTGTGTGGCCTCTATTTGAAAAGATAAACAACAGAAGTGCTGAAGAGTGCCCTCATAGGCGGTATTCTGGATCAGCTAATGGTGATTCTTCTGTAGCTCATTTGGTAGGGGCTCTTCCTTTTGGAGAAGGGGAATTTGAGTTCCATTTCTGTCATTACAAAGTTCCAAGAGGCTGTGTCAAGCAGCACTGTGACATGCAGAGAATCATAGAAATGTAGGACTGGAAGGGACCCCAATAAGTCATCTAGTCCAGTCCCCTGCATTAAGGCAGGACTAAGTAATATCTATACCATTCCTGAGAAGGTGTTTGTCTAACCTAGAATGATGGAGATTCCACAACCTCCTTAGGTAATTTGTTCCAGTGATTAACTACCCTTACAACTAGGAAGATTTTCCTAATGTCTAATTTAAATCTCCCTTGCTGCAATTTAAGCCCATTACTTCTTGTCCTGTCCTCAATGGATAAAAAGAATTATTTACCACTTGCCTCTTTATAACAACCTTTTACGTACTTGAACACTGTTATCATATCCCCCCTCAGTCTTCTCTTCTTCAGACTAAACAAACTCATTTTTTTCAATCTTTCCTCATTGGTCATGTTTTCTAGACCTTTAACCATTTGTAAAAAGAAAAGGAGTACTTGTGGCACCTTAGAGACTAACCAATTTATTTGAGCATAAGCTTTCGTGAGCTACAGCTCACTTCATCGGATTAACCATTTGTGTTGCTCTCCTCTGGATTTTTTCTAATTTGCCCACATCTTTCCCAGAGTGTGTTGCCCAGCAGAGGGCTCCTAGCTAGCCACGGATTTATTACAATCCTGCGCTAGTGATTTGCCTCTGCACTTCCACCTATGGATCTCAGAGTGCTTTGGTAACAATCATTGACTGAGAGGCAGGTCAACATTATCCCCATTTTACAAATGGGCGTTCTGATGGACAGGAAGGGGAAGTGACTTGCCAAAGGTTATACAGTAAGTCAGTGTTAGAGTTGGGAACAGAACTCGGAGTTCTCCCAATCCTGTGCTTTATCTACTAGATCTGCTTTCTGACTGAGGCTGTCAAGTGACGATTTCATTCACCTTGTGAAGAATTCAAGGTGGAGAAAAAGTGACCGACAACCCAAGAAAGAAGGGTGATGTTGTTTAGACACTATGTTATCACCTCCACCCCCTCCCTCTCCCCCACTCCATGGACCTCGCCTACTGCATTAAACACATCCCTGACTTTCCCCGTCCTCCTCGTCCCTCTGATGGAATGAAAATCAGCACTTCCCAATTACCACTTTCCAGCTGCAGCACAATGAGAGTTATTTTCCAGAGACACACATTATCGAAGAAAGCCACACAGAAATGGGTCCTGCAGCAGAGCCTGTGAGCCCTGCTCTGATCTCCACGCTGTAAATGCTACAAGCCAGAGAAGGCTGGGTTGCAGGTGGCTCTGGGGGTCCTGTTTCTGAATGGATCATTGATAATGTAGGTTGCAGGCAAGTGAAGAGAGCTTTTCCTTACTTTTCTTCTTTACAGTGTTTGTCTGTCTATCCTCCAGCTGCATTTGTGTGACCAGTAAACCGTGGAAATGGAGGCCAAAGTGTTAATGCTGTTGATTTCCCCCCTTTCCTTCTGAAGCTTATCAGTTGGATTGTGCTCTTTGGATTATGTTGTATGAAAAAGTCCATGCAGCCACCAGGGCCTCATATAGGGTGACCAGATGTCCCAATTTTATAGGGACAGTCCCGATTTTTGGGTCTTTTTCTTATATAGGTTCCTATTACACCCCGTCCCATCCCGATTTTTCACACTTGCTGTCTGGTCATCCTAGCCTCATATCTGTGGTACAAGCAGCACAGTGGCTCCAAGAGAAGAAATACTCTTCACCTTCCCCTCATCAAATCAGCATTAAATGGAGTTAAACATTAATGTCCCTCCTGGCTGCTCACTGTGCAAGGTCCAAGAGGAAAAGCATGCTGAGTCAGCATCTGGTAACTGCAGTTCCTGTCCCTTCTGCCCCCAACTCCTCCCTCTCGACATGAGTCACTACTTTCTTCCCCCCTCTCCCCTCCCTCAGTGTTCTCAGACCTGGATGAAACTTAAGTAGAAGGCAGAGGGGTGCTGTAGCTGCCCGGACTCCTGAGCCTTGGAGAGCTAGCTGCTCCTGATGAGTTTGATATTGAAAAACTCCCACTGGCTGTCCTAGTTAGTGGACTGAGGGGGAACCCACTGTCTCTAAATGTCTTGCTTTTTCTGTTTTAGTGCCAGTGCTGGCTTAACAGCCCCAGAGACTGAAGTATGTCAGAGGCCGAACTGGTACAGCACGGGCAGGAACAGAGCATGCTTCCTGTCACGCTGCCCCTGCCATTCGGCCTTTGTCCCCGCACTCCGTAGCCAGCGTTAATACTGTAACACACCCATGGTAGAAATCAGTTGCTATTTTCATGTGCAAGTTGCAGCCATTTTGCCATCTGGATTATATGAGATCATTATAACTCTGCCATAGATACAGAGGGTCAGTTAGACCCACCGAACAACAAGCACTACACTGTTGTCATGGTGCTGCACACTGGGACCATCTGGAACTTCACAACAGCAGCGGGGACAGAGCTCAGCTCCTTTTGCTCCAAAAGCCCAGCTTGAGCTAAGGGAGAATCTCCATCAGCTGCTAGCAGGCCGGGGCCTATGCCACAGGATGGAACTGTTCTGATTCCATCCAGCAAAGACCAATAGGGAACATACACACCAGCCAGTTCATTACTCTCCCTCTCCTTCTCCATTCAGACTTTTTATACAGATATATTTTACATGGATAAAGAGAATCCTTAGTACATCTGTGGTGGTTTCAGGTGGGTGGGCCAGAGGCATGGGAGGAGAGTGAGCAGAAGATTAGAAAATCCATTAAATTTAATTTATCTGCGACAGAATACACAGTTCAGCACTGCCAGGTTGCTGGAGGTACCCAAAGCCTGACAAAGTAGATTGATTGCTCAATGCTGTTGCCTGGGTGTCTCTTAGAGCCAGACCTCTGTACTGTTTGCCTTGTACTCAATGATGTTGGAATAAAACTGTAATTCCTGCTCATCAGCTTGAAGGCTGCCAGGGTTACTTACCTCACCACAGCGGCACTGGTTTTGCCTGGGAAGGGAACCATTTACTCCAGCAGTAATAGAGGTTTGTGAAAATACAACTGTATGATTTGTCAGAAGCTCTGGTCCAGAAGCAGAACTGACATTCCCACAGGCTTTGTGCAAACCTTTGCTATAGTTATGACCCTTGTGGGGTTGTGTGATGGTACGGCTTCTCTCTACAACAGCCCATGCCCCCTTGTCTCAGCTCCCCTCTACAGTTTAATCACACTTTGTACAGCTCCACACAGTCCCCCCTCCAGGGTCTTATTTATTAATATTGGAAGTGGAGTTCAAGTCTGATAGAGGCAACACTTCCATTCTGAGCCTTCACCTTTGGCTTAAGTTCCCTCGGGGCTCCTTCCCACCAAATCAGTCCACTCCCAAAGTCTTAATCCTTCCCAATCAGTTCCTGCTTCTCCCCAGCAGGGACCCACTGCTGGTCCTTTCCTAGACTCCAGTTACAAGACATGCCAGACACAAGAGACTCCAGCACATGGACACTCCTTCCAGCTCCCTCTCCCACTGAGAACAAACTGCTGTTTGTATCTCTCATCAACCCTGACTCTCATGCTCTCAATTCTCTAAGTCCCATGAATTAGGAGGAAAACCAAGCACAGGTCAGAGCTGGGTTCTGAACCTCTTAAAGGCCCTTTGACAGGTTGGAAATGGGTCTGTGACGAAGTGGGGGAGAGTTTCTTGTTTTTCCTTGTTTCCTATGGGGGATTTTCTTGGTTTTCCTATAGTTTGCATGCAGAGGGGGTGGGACTCAGTTTCCCTAGGTGTTACGGGTTTAATGAGGTGATGGGAGAGAGAGTTTGTTGTTACAGAGGACCGGCGAGGGAACTTGGGACCCCAACCACTGGCATGGAGAATGGAGACTCCAGCAACTGGTGACCCAGAGGCCCAGCTCAGGAGTCACAGCCAGTGGGAGGACAATGGGCTGCGAAGAGAGGAGAGGAGGCCCAGGTGACCCTGTTTACGACCCTGTTTACCTGGAGAGAAGACAATGGACAGAGGCGGGGCTTGGAGCCGGTGATATCAGATGCCCAGCTGGGAAGCAGGGGGGGGGTCTGGGCTGAAGAGAGGGAGTAGGCAGAACCCACCTGGATGCAGGGGAGACTTGGATGTGCTGTGCTGAGGGAGGCCAGGCCTGAGGCCCTGAGAGTTTCCTGTGCTGTGTTCAACTAAACCCTCCTGTTTTACGCTGGCTGAGAGTCTCTCCGGTCTAGAGAACAGGGTTGCATCATCCCCTTCAGGGGGGGGGTGGAGGCCCTGGGGGTCCAGCGCGAGTGGACTCCCTGAAGAGGCCCACGGCGAGAAAAAGGTGTGCTAAGGCTCAGAGAGGTGCAGCTTCAGGAGGTGGAGGGGCTTAACTCCGAGAGAGAGTGGACCCCTGGGAGAAGGGCTGTCTCACTGAAAGGGGCACCCCCCGTGGTCCGCACGGGGCCAAGAGTGGGAACGATCTGTGAGTCCGTGACAGGGTCTCATGTAAGAACCTGGAAAAAGGAGAATTTAAAGGTGAGGTAAGAGCAATAAGAAGTGTTGGCTGTAAATTGCTCCCACTCCTTTTCATTAAGTTGCATTGTGGGCAGTGAGGGCATCCCTGGATTTTCCGTGACCTCTTTCTTTCCTTGCTGCAATTTAATGAAAATCAGCATTTCCCAGATACTGCTCTCCAGCGGTCATGCCACCAGAGTTGCTCTCTATGGAGATGAAAGGAAATGGCTTAACATCCAAATTAATTTCCTGCCTTAAAATGAGATTTCAAGCCAGATGTTTCTGATAGGCTTGTAGACTCTAGCCTTTTCTGGGAATTGTACCCATATACCAGGCGGAGACATCCAGTGTCCACTGCCTCCCCATACCTCTAACAGCCAACAACTCCATGCTTGTCTTGTGTTCACCAGAGAAGCTCTAGCTGCTTAATTGGTTACACTAGCATACACAACTGAGTGGGGGATGAGGAGAGACAATGCTCTCCGGTGCACGGTGCAGGCTACGTCATGTCAGTCATACTGCACAGTGTGGCTACAGGCATCCCACAGGTGCGATCGGGGACAGAACTCGGACCCTTCTGTTCCAAGAACAATGGACCTGACCACTGCAGCTAAAGGAGTGCAGCTATCAGGTCTTACCTCATCTCGGGGCTGCTAGGCACAAACCCACATCGTAGACTGTTATTATTATTACCTTTATGTTGCAGTAACATCTAGAGGCCCCTGTACAGCTCGGTGCTGCACACACACATAACAAACAGTCCCTGTCCCAAAGCCACTTACATGCTTGACAGGTTTCAGAGTAGCAGCCGAGTTAGTCTGTATTCGCAAAAAGAAAAGGAGGACTTGTGGCACCTTAGAGACTAACCAATTTATTTGAGCATAAGCTTTCATGAGCTACAGCTCACTTCATCGGATGAAGCTTATGCTCAAATAAATTGGTTAGTCTCTAAGGTGCCACAAGTTCTCCTTTTCTTTTTACATGCTTGAGTAGATCTGATATTTCATCCAACAGGAGAGGCTGTATAAGCTGCCCTTCTGTGGAGGTATTTATACTGCACTCTTAGTCCATGTACCTGAGCTTCTCATCAGAGGCAGGGAGAACACATCTGGAACCTCAGCTCACACAGTGACCCACGTTAGACTCAGCTGCATGGGGAGAGACTCCTGGAAGAGCTTGCAGCCCAGATGTCAGAGCTTGGCTGCACTTCACAGGTGTAGGAGGAACAGATGTGAAATATGAGGAAAAGGGCTGTACATGAATAGCTGCAGGGTTGGGAGGGATGCATTTCCCATTGTGTCTGGGAGCTGCCAAAACTTCAGGGCTGCTGGGAGTGTGATTCTATCTCACACCCAGCAGTAATTTATCTTGATCCCATCTCAGCTACTCCAGGCCTCCTGACTACAGTAGTTATTAGTAATTTGCATTTGTCAGAGTGCCTGGTAGTTGCAGTATTTAACTTTTGGCCTCTTTTGGAAGCAAATTTGTGACACTCTGCCCCCAGTGCTCCTTTGAGGTGGAGTTTCCTCTTGCAAAATGAATGTGAGGGGTGCTGAAAAAGCTATGGGTGGCCTAAGTCACTCGGTTCTGATGACTGTGAAAGATTTTGCTTTTGGTTCAAACACGTATGTCACAAGCCTTATCTCCATACTTCCCCAGCGCAGTAGTCAGAATGATCTGAAGATGCTATTGTTCCAGGTCCTCTATACTAAGGAATACATGACACAACCCCACACCTCTATGCAAATTAGTGCAACTCTGATAGAGTGGCCAAGCAGGGCTAGGAGGTCAGAACTCCTCCCCTTATCAGTCACCTCAGCCCACCAAAATGAGATGAAGCTTGCCATAGTCCAGCCCAAATCCATATCAAGCTAATGCTTGCCTGAAAAGAACAGCTTTTCACTTTGCCATTCAGTCCCTTTCACTATATAACCTCTTGATTTCAGTATATAGGGCACATAAATTTTGCTCTGTAACACACATGGGCAGAAGGTACAATTGTTTCTGTTGCTGCCCCTTATTCAGCTAAGAGAAGGCCCAGGGGGATGGAGGGGGATGGAGGGGCACATTCCTGAGCAGGAACAGAAATTCAGTGGAAGGACTGGAGTTCAACAGAAGTTGAGATTTCAATGAAACTCCCTTAGGAGCCTTTGACAATCCCAGACTCAACAGACTGGAACATAAACTGCAGGCTTTACAGTAAAGGCACATGACCATGAAATAAACACAAAAATAAACTTTATTTGCTTTCTACATAAATTTCTGTTGTGCATTAAACTGCATCTGGACTATCCTATATTTACATGGGTTTTTACTTGTGTCCATATGTTTTCCATCTAGGAAGGTTCTGGACTCTAAAAAAAAAAGACAGGCTTATTGTTACAAAATACTAATGATTTAATAGCTATGCAGAGCCCAGACTTGCACACCTGCTGCATCTAAAGTCAATGGGGTTGTACATATATAAGAACTAGGGACATTAGTGACTGATATCTACAAACAAAAGGACCAATCCGACAAAGTGCTGATTAAGTGCAACACCCACTGATTTATTTGGGTGCTAAGAACACTCAGGGCCTTACAGGGTCAGCCCTTTAAATAGTATGGGATGGTCTAATGGTCAGAGAGCAGGCCTCGAAGTTAGGAGAGGGTGACTTCTAATCCTAGTGCTGACATCAACCCCCTTAGATACTTAAGCGTTGATTTTCAGAAATGCTGAGCACCGGCAGTTTCAGCTGGAGTTATGGGTGCTCAGCATTTCTGAAAATCAGGCTGTAACCTCTCTTGACTCTGTTTCTTCATTATTTTGATACCTTGACACTGTGGTAAGGGGTGCACTAGAAATTCATGAACAGATTTTGTGGATAAAGACAGATCTGTAAAACGGGGATAATCCTTAACTACCACATGGGGGTGTGTGTGTGAGGATTAATAGGTTAATGTTTGCAAAGCGCCTTGAAGATGAAAAGTGATAAGCCTTATTACATCTGGTGTGCAGAGTAAATGAGAACATAGAATAGGATCCTGATCCCAGGCTGTAGCTATTAGATACACAGCATCACTGAGGATATGTCTACACAGCCTGTGGAAGCGAGCCTCCCAGCCCAAGTCAACAGACATGGGCTAAAGGGGCTCAAAATAGTGAGTGCTTTGAAACTGTGGCTTGGGCAGGAGCTAGGAGAGAGGTGAGCTTCAGAGCCTGAGCCACAACTTCAAAGTGCTGTTGTCTACAGAGCTTTTTTTAGAGCGCGAGCATGAGACCTGGGCTGGGAAGCTCACTGCTGCGGGCTGTATAGACACACCTCGAATGTCACAGCAAATCAAGCTCTGAAAGGTATTTTAATCTCACAGAGCCAAACCTTACAGTTCATCGGAAATGGTCCCTTAGAACATGTGCTAACTACTTATACTAAACTATCTGTTCAATCTTGTATTTAGCTTGCACACTCTTAGTACCTTCCCCAGACTTGAAGAAGAGCTCTGTGTAGCTTGAAAGCTTGACTCTTTCATCAATAGAAGTTGGTCCAAGAAAAGATATTACCTCACCCACCTTGACTATCTAAGGTCACACTCAATCAGAAATCCCCTTGGTGTCTATCGGATGCCATGACAGAGCCCACAGATGGTAACATTTTATGTGGGCTGCATATTTTGCTATAATTTCTTGTGCTGTTTTTATTCCACTTAAATGTGCTTCTCTCTCATTCTTATGCACATGTCTTAGAGACACTGGTCAGTGAAACTTCCACTGGACTGTGCCAGCTGAAGCCTGCAGCCTGGGCAGGAACTAATCTCTCAAATGGATTTTGATTACTCAGCTGACTGTAACTCAGGTCCTGACCCCACTGAGAATTTATGATAATTGCAGGCAACATTCACAGACAGGCCAAGCACTGAGGGGCAGGACAGGAGGATGTGTGTGTGTGTAAGTAACCTGGTCCTAACATGCCTATTCAGCCTCTGGAGCTACAAATCTGCATCTTTCACCAGCACAAAACCCGCTGGATCCCAAATAACTCCTCAGTCCCTCCCAGTTTGCCCTCCAGTTTGTGCAATCCTTTCCTGCTCTACCAGCGTGTGAACTTCTACAGGAGAAAAGCCTCAGACTTCTTGCCCTGTAAAACCCACCTAAGAAGCACCACTTCCCCCTGCCCCTCCAGCTGGGTATGCAGAATGTCAGTGAAAGCTGGGCATATCTGTTTTTCTACTGTGTTTGCTTCTTGCAGCTGGTAAGACTCATTCCCAGTCCCACCAGACTGGTAGTCTCATTACCCTCAGAAGGTTTATCCACAGGCTTTGTAGTATGAGCATCAATATTGAAATAACTAGAACGATGGATTCCAACACCAAAGGACTCTGCTGGGCCCTTCCAAGGCAGGGGACCTGGCTATCATACACTTTACTATGTGTCAGGTTTCAGAGTAACAGCCGTGTTAGTCTGTATTCGTAAAAAGAAAAGGAGTACTTGTGGCACCTTAGAGACTAACCAGTTTATTTGAGCATGAGCTATGCATCCGATGAAGTGAGCTGTAGCTCACAAAAGCTCATGCTCAAATAAACTGGTTAGTCTCTAAGGTGCCACAAGTACTCCTTTTCTTTTTACTATG
The DNA here is from genome assembly GCF_015237465.2 of Chelonia mydas. NCBI lineage: Eukaryota > Metazoa > Chordata > Testudines > Cheloniidae > Chelonia > Chelonia mydas. The sequence goes on from NC_051260.2 coordinate 422,488, forward strand.
TGTGGAGCTTTCAGAGGAAGCCTTGAATCTGTGGATACTGCCTGTCTGTGTGGACGTTATAGATTCATAGATTCCAAGGCCAAAAGGGACCATTTTGGTCATCTAGTCTGATCTCCTGTATAACACAGGCCAGAGAACTGCCCCAAAATAATTTCTACAGCATATCTCTTAGAAGAACATCTAGTCTTGATTGAAAAATTATCAGTGATGGAGAATCCATCACAAGCATTCGTAAACTGTTTCAATTACTTTGACTGTTAAAAATTTACAGTTTATTTCCAGTCTGACTTTATCTAGTTTCAACTTCCAACCACTGGAACTTTTTATAAATTTCTCTGATAGACTGAAGAGCCCATTATTAAATATTTGTTCCCCATGTAGGTACTTATAGACTGTGATCAAGTCACCTCTTAACCTTCTCTTTGTTAAGCTAAACAGATTGAGTTCCTGGAGCCTATCACTACAAAGCATGTTTTCTAATCCTTTAATAACTCTTGTGACACTTCTCTAAACCCACTCCAATTTATCAACATCCTCTTGTATTGCTGGCACCAGAACTGAACACAGTATTCCAGCAGTGGTCACACCAATGCCATGTATAGAGGCAAAATAACCTGTTTACTGCCACTTGAGAGTGCCCTGGTTATGCACCCAATGAGCACATTAGCTCTTTTGGCCACAGAGTCGCACTGGAAGCTCATGTTCAGCTGATCATCTCCACTACGAACCCCAAATCTTTTTCAGAGTCACTGCTTCTCAGGATAGAGTCCTTCATCCTGTAAGTATGGCCTACATTCTTTGTTCCTACATGTATACATTTACATTTAGCCATATTAAAAGGCATATTGTTTGCTTGAGCCCAGCTTGATCACTCTATATCAGTGACCTGTCCCCTTCATTATTTACCACTCCCCCAATTTTGGTGTAATCTGCAAACTTGATCAGTGATGATTTAATGTTTTCTTTCAGGTTATTGATAAAAATGTTAAACGGAGTAGGGCCAGGAAGATCCCACAGCACTTTTCACAAGAGTCAGGGTTTCCCAAACATTTCCCAAGCCCCGCACCCGATGCTGCACAGCCTGACTGCTGCCCTCCACGGTGACTGGATTCTCTGGGTACTGTCGCCATATGGTTTGTAAACAATGCTTGGATAAAAGGCACTCAGTGAATCTTGGAGAAGGTGAGCCCAGTTTTGCTGTTCTCTTCCGGAGGTTCTTCCCATTCAACTCCTCTGCATCCTTGAATCCAGATCAGTTTAAATGAGTAAATGTAATGAGATTCCATGCATGTGTGTGTGTAGCAATTAAACAAGTTTGAAGGCTGGAGATACAAATTCAATGCAGGCAGTGTCATCCTGAATACAAGGATGCTTTGAGTGCTGTGTGACTAAACAGTGACACCTACAGGCCACTCATGAAGAGAGACAGGAAGGGGGATTAACTCAACTCTCTAGCCCAGACAAAGGTGGCAGCAATGTGAGCACAAATCATGAGAGACAAGGGTCACATTTGCACCCCATAGCATCTGCTGCCTCGGCCCTGGATTCAATGAGCATCTCTACCTGCCTGTGAGCGCTGAAAGGGTTTTTTATCATTGCCTAGGCTTAGGGGTTTGCCCTGTGGTCTTTGGCTTCCTATGGGGAGGGGCAGAAGTGCCATGGAAGCCAAAGTGGCATTGACCGGACAGAAGGAGACAGAGAGGCCAGGTTGGCTGTAGAGGAGACAGTTCTGGAGCCCAGAGCCCCACAACTGTCTGGATTGCATGAGCATAGCTCAGGAGCAGGCAAACTTTTTGGCCTGAGGGCCACATTGGGTTTCCAAAATTGTATGGAGCCAAACAGCCAGGTGTGGCCCGGTCCCTGATCCCTATCCAACCCGCTCTGCTTCTCGCCCCCTGACGGCCCCCCTGGGACTCCTGCCCCATCCAGCACCCCCTGCTCCCTGTCCCCTGACCGCCCCAAGACCCCCCGCCCCTGATTGCCCCCCACCACCCCATCCAACCCCTCCTCTCATTCCTGACTGCCCCCCGGGACCCCTGCCCCATCCAACCACCCCTGATCCCTGCCTCTGACTGCCCTCCCAGGACCCTTGTCCCCATTCAATCTCCTTGTTTCCCGCCCTCTGACCACCATGACCCCTATCCACACCCCTGGCCCCTGACCACCCCCTCGAACTTCCCTGATCTCTATCCAACCCCCCACCACTCCCTGCCCCCTTACCACGCTGCCTGAGCACCAGTGGCTGGCGGTGCTACAGCCGCACAGCACAGAGCACCGGGTCAGGCTGGGCTGTGCAGCTGCACTGCCCCAGGAGCTCGCAACCCCCCTGCCCAGAGCACTGCGCCGGCGCAGTGAGCTGAGGCTACACGGGAGGGGGAACAGTGAGGGAGGGGCTGGGGGATCACCTCCCAGGCCAGGAGCTCAGGGGCCGGGCAGAAGGGGCCTGCGGGCCGTAGTTTGCCCACCTCTGGCATAGCTGGTCCTTTTAATCCATGCAAACTTTTTAGATCTTGAGGGTCATGGGGAACGAATGGCTTGCCTTTCTCAGTTAAAAAAATGTGGCAATTCATCACATTTTGGGGTGCTCCTCCCACATTCACAGGAATGAGCCTTGTCCCCTGCTCAGGTAGCTTTGAGCACCACCAGCAGGAGCCAGGACCAGCAGCATGTGAACCTGCAGCAACAGGCTGTTGCAGAAATTCTAAGAAGTTCCTGGAAGAAGGAAACATCAGCACTCTGCCAAAGCTTTTGGCAAGCGGGAGAAACACACACACCAAGCTAGCAGGGCAGGGCGACATCTGGCTGTGGGGGAACACAAGCAGTGTGGTGTGGATGGGAGGTGGATACAAAGCCCATGTGGTGGGGAGCTAGCTGGGCTGTTATTAATATGTAATGCTAAGGTATTTATTAGCTCAGTGTGCACCCATTACTCCCGGTTACTCTGATACGTGTATCCATGTGCAAGTATCAAGGGGACTCTTACATCTCTAATGTTGTGTCTGAAAATAATATTTTGGCCTTCCTCTTGGCCTCCACTCATAGCACATTTGCATCCTGCCTCCCTCCTCTCCCCCACAGGCCCTCTCTCACCTTCCTTTGCCCATCCCCTGCTCAAATACAGCTCTTTCTGCAGCATAAAACCAAAGAGACAGGGTGGCTTCAGTCAAAAAAAGAAATCCCATTCAGCATGTAGAGAGGTGTAGGATGGTCTAATGGTTAGAGCACCGGGATGGGAGTCACAAGAGCTGGGTTCTATTTCAGGCTCTGATACTGACTTGCTTTTCCCTCTGTGCCTCATTTTGCCCATCTGTAAAATGGGAATACAGATGTTTCCCTAACTCACCCGGAAGTTTAACTCATTAATATTTGCAAAGCTTGGTGAGATCTTTGGAAAGAGGGAATTAGAGATTGACACAGTCATATAATTATAACATGGTTCCTCCTGCAGACTAAGGTAAAATAAAATGTAAGGCTGCTTACCGTGTCTGTAGAGTCCTAAAGGGTTTGCTCCTAACTGAGCTCACATCCAGTTCCAGAAACCTAGGGATATCTGGGAAGCCACCAGCCTGGGACCAGAGTAGTGACACAGGGGGTTTTGGAACGATAGGAAAACCGTGAGAGATGACATCAGTCCTCCATACTGACTCTATCTGGTCACAAAGCTGCTCACTGCAGGAGCACAAGAACACAGTCATTTGCAAGCAATAAAAACTACTCAGCTACAAACCTATTAACACGGTAACGTGATGGGCCAAGCCATGGGGTCCTGACTCAACCCAGAATGTACAAACAAGTGCTAAAGCTAGGCATTTAAGCCCATATTTAAGCACCTACATAAGTGACCCAGTGTTCAAAGGACTTCAGTGGGAGATGGAGGTGAGAAGTGCCTCTCAGGATTAGACTCCAAAGGGAGTTTGCTTGAGTCAATGACAGGACTTGGCTCAGTAGCAATTGAGGGTGCTCAGCAGGATTGGGCTTCAAATGGTGGTTGGCAGCCCTAGAGACTGAAGTCCTCTGCTTAGCCACAGAACAAGTACAGAGAGGAAGGGAAAAAGCTGAAACAGCCAAGATGGGAACACAGGGTATGTCTTATTCTGGCTGGAGGTCTTGAAAGAGTGAGACAGTGAAAAGGGGGAGAGGCCAAATGGAATGCTGAGGCTCTCAGGGCTTGATCCTGATAGAAGTTGAGCACCCTCAAAAGTCAGTGAGAGTTGTAGGTGCTCAGCCTCTTAGAGGAGGCAACAAGCACCTCACAGGATCAGGCCCACAATGAGGACCTGAGCTTCAGATCACTATTTGGGGCTGTAGCAAGGCAGGGTGTGTTAATAAGGGCTGCCTTGGACATTTCCAGACCCCCATATACCTGACTCCAGCTGGATGCATAAAGTCTCTGACTTTCTTCACACTTGCCAGGGGGCTTGGATAGCCAGGGGATTTGGATCTGGCATGGGCTGAGGACGGGAACTCCTTCTTCATTTCATCCACTGCTTTGATCATGAGTGGGGATGGGCTGCTGAGGTGGAGTTCAGCGCTCAGGCGGAGCTAATGGAACAGCAAAGAAAAGGAGCTGTCCTCTGCCGCCAGTGCTTCCCCTTTCCCTTCTCTCACACACACTCAGAAATAACCTGACTGAAATCAAAAGGGCTACAATGGGTAAAACTGGGTATGGGGAGAGGAGAATCTGGTCCAATTAGTCTGTTCACTGGTAATAATAAATAATAATAATAATATCTAAATCCTTGGCCAGTAGGAGTTTGTCTGAGTAAGAACATAATAAAGACTAACACGGCTGCTACTCTGAAACATAAGGATTGGAGTTCGTAATCATTAGTAAAAGAATAGTAGAGATATTATAGTAATTATAGGCAAGTATAGCAAAGAGACAGATCCTGCCCCAGAGAGCTCACAATCTAGATGTTAGGATGTAACAGGTGAACACAGCAGACAAATGGGGTGGGGAGAGGATCTGATGGGATGAGGGAACAACAAAACAAAGGTTAGCATAAAATAAAAACAGAAGCCTCAGTTCGCCCCTTGCCTAACCAATGCCAGGTGACAGTGATGTTTAGGCATCATGGCAGTGGTAGGTTTTATGGAGGGATTTAAAAGAGGAGAAGGTGGCACTTTAAATTTTTTTACAGGAATTTATTAATTATTTCAAATCCCAGAAAGCTGCCAAGCACCCACGACTCCTGTTGGCTTTTCTGGAGGCTACAGGCAGTTAGCATGCTACTCAGTATCAGGCACAGTAACATTTTGCCTTTCTCCAGCTCCTTTCAATTGAAGGCAAAGTATTTATCTGGCCTCCATTACCATAGTACCTGAGCACCTAACAATCTTTAATGTATTCATCCTCTGAGCACCCCTGTGCGGTGGTTATTATCCCATTTGCAGATGGGTATCTGAGGCACAGCGACGCTAAGTGACTTGCCCAAGGTCACCCAAGAAGTCTGTGGCCGAGAAGGGACTTGAACCAAGTCCTAAACTAGTACCCTAATCTCTGGACCATCCCTCTTCTTTGCAACCACAATTGATCCTCAACACCCTTCCCACTCCCTGGAAGACTAGGATTCAAGAATAGATGGGAAATATCAGTAAAGGTGACATCTACTCCTGTGCAGACAGCCAGAGCAAGGCTGATGCACTACTTAAGTCCCACTTATGCTCTTTGGGCCTTGGGCATAGGCCTTGTGCTGGCATTTCTGCACAGGGGGAAATTTCACCCTAGCCCCATATACGCTGTTTTTCTGTCTTGTTATCCCATTGGATATTTCTGATTTTAGAAACAAAAGTGACCAATAAAAACCAAGGGACACACTCTTCTCTTGGTTATGCCAATGATGTTAGCAGGATCATCTGTGGGAACCAAGAAGAGAACTTCGCCCCAAAAGCTCACCTGGGCAAACAAGGAAATCATCTTGCCAAGGCAGTGTTGACGTGCCCGCTCTGCTGTTTTCTGCTTGGCCACCCAGCACTGTAGCACCTTTTTCCGGTAAGCATCCACCCTCTCCACATATGTGTACAAGTTCCGGACCTCAGCACCATCATTTACAGCTCTGGCAGCTTCCAATCGGGACATTAAGGTTTGTCTTGGAATAGAAAGAAAAGGAATTAAATTGTGAGAAATGTTTCTTCTCCACAGTAGAAGAGAAACCAAACAACCTATTTACATAGTTTGGTGTGTGTTGTGTTGGCAGGGGAGTGGGAAGGATATGCAAACTGAGAGGTGCTTTGGGTTTAGGGTTCTGTCTAGACATACATCCAGCCATCTCAGTTTTTCTAATGCCCTATCATCTTAATTTCTAGGTATTGCAGTACCTCATTTGCATCTCTTTTAATTAGAGATGGTCCAGACCACAACCCTGGATCCAAGACCTTTGACCTTTGGGGTGTTTGAAATCCAAACCCAACGGCTGTGGCTTGAGTTCATCACTACCTTTTTTCCCAAAATTCATGGTTGGGGGTGGGATAAATTGTTCTGGCTTTGACCCATCTGTAATTTTGAGGCCAGGTTTTTCTGTCAGATCTGTACAATGGATCTCAGCGCTGATATTTCGGAGCATGGAAACCCCACTCATATCACTAGGTGATGAGACCATGTGGAGTTTCCTTTGTGCTGCTTTAAGCCTTTATCTTCCAACCCTCCAAAAAAAATATAGAGTTGATAGGCTAATCTGACTGATTTAGGGACAAATCCCAAGAGGCACCAACCACCCAGAACTGCCACAGAAGTAAAGGAAATGGTCTGTCTATTGCTGAGCTAGGGCCAAATCCTGAGAGATGCTGAGCACACTTTGCACAATCCTGTTCTGATGAGATCAGTGAGAGTTTGACCACTGAGCTCAATAGAAGCAGACTTTAACGGGTGCTACACATGCTCAGCACCACTCAGGATCTGATCCACTGGACCCCATCCTGGTTGCCCTGAGGAACAGCCAAACAAAGAGACAGCTGTCCTTTGGAGAATACCCTTGTGCAAGACGCTATTTGAGCCTTTTCACAAGAGCCCCAAGTGGAGGGAAATTCCAGGGTGTGTTTGTGTGTGTGGCATGTCAGGGAAGGGAGGGGACATAAACTAGGTGTGTCTGCACCTTACTTATTCCCCAGCTGCCACAAGGCCTGTGGTCTGAGTAAGGCCTTAGTAAGCACCTCAGGATTTGTTCCATTGGCTTCAATAGGAATTTAGACTGAGCAAAGTCCTGCTGCTATTGAACTCAATGGACAGGCCACACTGGCTTTGATGGCAGCAGGAGCAGGTCCTTAGCAAGGATTTGGCCGCACGTGGATACCAGTAGTCTGCATATGTTGGTACCTGACATGGTGGAGGTGGCAGAAGGAGATGTATTTGTGGAAGAGGAGAGCCAGCCTTTCAACATCAGTGTGCAGGGTCTCAGTGATAACTTCCTTCGCCTGCATGTGCAGGTATGGGGGTAGTCTGCACTTTTGGGTTGCCTGGCCTAGCAGCACCAAATTCTCCCTCTGAGCCTCCACATCCACCCAGTACCGCTTCTCTGACAGGCTGGAGGGCACCAAGCTCTTCCCTTTGGTCTTCTGAGCCAGAGTGGGGAGCCAGCTGGTCTCCTCAGTAGACTGAGCTTGAGAGTGCAGGGATACTTTGCTCTGAGTAGGAACCATTTGCTGGGCAGAAGGCTGGAAATATTTGTACAGTAGGACCTCTTCCTTTGCAATCTCTCTCCTGGGCCTTCGCGGGATCTGTTTTGTCGAGTGTTCCAGGGTCCCAGGCTCTCTGGTACTGGGAACTGTTTTAGGCCGTGGGGTCAGATACTGCTCCTGCTGCGTCTGCTTTTGCTGCAACTCTTGCTGTTCATGCAACTGCTGCAGCTGCTCCTGCCACTGTTGCTGCCATAACCTCTCCTGCTCCTGCTGCTTCGCCTCCTGCTGCTGCCACTGCCTCCGCTGAAGGTCATGTTCCGCCTGCTCCTGCTGCCACAGCTGCCGCTGCTCCTCGTGCTCCTCCACCTGCTGCTGCCAGTGCCTCGCCTGCGCCTCACGCTCTTTCTCCTGCTGCTGCCTCAGCCTCTGCTCCTCCTCCTGCTGTGCCCGCTGCTGCCACAGTCTCTGCACCTCCTCCTGCTGCGCCCGCTGCTGCCGCCACAGCCTCTGCTCCTCCTCCTGCTGCTGCCTCAGCCTCTGCTCCTCCTCCTGCTGCTGCTGCCACAGTCTCTGCACCTCCTCCTGCTGCGCCCGCTGCTGCTGCCACAGCCTCTGCTCCTCCTCCTGCTGCACCCGCTGCTGCTGCTGGCACAGCCTCTGCTCCTCCGCTTGTTCTTCCAGCCACTTCTTCCACTGCTTTTGCTTCTCTTCCTGCCACTCTTTCTGCCCTTCCTGCCGTGGCTCCTGCTGTGGCTGCAGCTCCTCAAACTGATGCTCTTCCTGCTGCAGCTGCTCCTCCTCCAGCTGCTCCACCTCCACCTTCTCCTTTACCCCTTGCAGCTGCTGCTGGAGCTGCTCCTCAGGCTGTGGTGACTGCATCTGACACTGCTGCTCCTTCTGTATCTTCTTAAACCATTCCGGCGCCTCCCCCTGCCATGGCTCCTGCGCCTCCTCCTGCCATTGCTTGGGAAACTGAAAACGTGCTGAGACGTTAGGGTCCTTCCACAGGGCTGCAGGGAGTCCCCATCGTGAGATGACAGGAACTTTGGACTCCAAAAAGGGACTGTCAGGGTCACTCAACTTTGCCTCCTCATCATGCTCTTCAGTCAGCTCCAGGCTCCTTGGAAGCTTCTGTTCCTCTAAGCTGCTGGAATATTTTATCTTCATTTTTGAGAAGCATTCTTCCAGTTTCCTCTCCAAGGCCATGTAGAGCCTTTGGGCTTCTGGGTCCTTGGGCAGCATCCTCTCTGCTTGTCTCTTCCCGGGAGAGGGACACTTCCATAGCTTCTCCATCTTCTGCTCCAGATAAGCCAGGATAGCTGAATTAAACCCATACAGTGCAGTGGATGGTTCCAGCTTGCTTCTGCTGATTGGGCTCTGAGGCATTTCTGTATGTGTCTCCTCAGTATACAGGCTTTCCTTCTTCCTCCTCTGCTTCCCTTTCCTAGAGATCCCTTGGTATGGGAGCTCTGTTGGGGATGGGAGCCTTTCAATTTCTTCTTCACTGTCAGCCTTGAGCTCATGTTCCTCTGGCAGGATCTCATGCCATTCACCAGTGACATCTTCAACAACTTCTTGGGTTCCACCCAGGAGGCTCACATCCCATTTGTCAGCAGCCTCTGTTTGCTCACTGTCCAGAGGTTGTTCATGCCGTCTTCCAGCCAGGTCTCCTGAAGTCTCTTCTTGTTTTTCCACTGGGATGACTGCATCCCATTTGACAACAGTGTCTTGAGTTCTCTCTACCGGGACTTTCTGTTTGTCACTGATGTCTTCACCTCTCTCTATTGAGCCTTTCAGTGCTGGCTTTTTATCTAGAAGCTTTGTTTCCTGTTTGTCACTGGTGCCTTCACCTCTCTCTACCAAGACTTTCCTTAAAGGGTTTTTATCTAGAAGCTTTGCATCCTGTTTGTCACTGATGTCTTCACCTCTCTCTATTGAGGCTTTCAGTGCTGGCTTTTTATCTAGAAGCTTTGTTTCCTGTTTGTCACTGGTGTCTTCTGTTCTCTCTGCCAATGGTCTCTGAAGCTGCTTTTTATCTGGTACCTTTGCCTCCCTTTTCCTACAGGGGGATTTACCAAGGTCTGCCTGGGATTTCCATGACAGCTTTTCAGCTGACAGAACCGCATCCTTTTTCCTACTCAGATCATTATCATCATCTTCCTGGGATTTCCATTCAAAAGAAGCCCTGGCCCCAAATTTCATGTCTCTTAAAGATGGTTCTATCTTTACTGCTGCATTTTCCTTCACCTTGTGCAGTACTTTTTGCATTGCCTCATTTGCTACAAGAAGCATCTTGTATTTGTCTTCAATGCTTTGGACTCGAGCCTCCAAAGATGCCTTTTTCTCATTAAGCATCTGTACTTCCTTTTGAAAGTTCACATACTGAACTTCCTGCTTCCTGGACTCCTGGGATGCTAAGGTATCATACTTTGCTTGCAGGCCACGGCACTGTTTGGTTAGCAGAGTGAAGGCTTTGGTGAGATTGGCCACCATTGTCACTATATATTTAACAACAACAGCTTCTGCTTTGTTGAACACTGTGGACTCTACAAATTCCTGTAACATGGTAAGGAGCTCAGAAGTCCTGGAGAAAATTACAGATTCATCTTCTAACATCTGTTCAGGGCTCAAAGGCTGGGCTTCCTGAGGTTTCTGTGCAACTTTCTCTCGCCATGCTCTCCACATGCCGCTTTTGGGAACTACTGGGAAAGTTAGACACACAAAGAGAAAGAATTAGGGTCTATAATGAAAGGAAGGATGGTCCTATGGTTAAGGCTCTGAGATAAAACTCAGAAGATCTGGGTTCAATTTATGGCTCTGTCACTAACTCTCTGTGTGACATTAGGCTAAATTCTTCACTGCTCAGTCCCCCATATTTAAAATGGGGATAATAATCCTTTCTGTATCTAGCTTGTCTACTTAGTTTGCCTCTGACTGGGAAAACACTTTGGGGTGCTCTCAATAAAGATGTATGGTAGGCTGGAAAGCATATTGAAATGCCTCATGCTTGAAGGTCACTTTTGAAAATCTGGCTGCATATGCATCAGATTGTTGTCCCTCCAAATTAATCAGAAATATTAATTTTCCCCCTTTTCTCATTCCAAGATGTTTGAAACAAATACTTGATTTCCCCCTCTTTTTCCTCCTGTGTTCCACAAGACTTGTGCAGAGATCGAATAGCTGCATTATACATCCTTCTGTATAATCAAGGGAGGTCAGCAGCTTGGTCTCCATATCACTGACCCACTGGACAGTGTGGGTGTCTCCGACTTGTTCTTTGCCTTCTGACAACATTTCACCTTGAAAAGAGCCAAAGCAAAAAGGGGAATGAAGTGCACGTTAATTACCTTCCAGAAAATCAAACCCTTATTAAATGACACAAAAGATCTTGGCCTGATGATTAGCAATTTATATGTGACATGTCTACAGTCAGGTGTGGTCACAGAAAGGTCTCAAAATTGCACAAGGAGGTCAGATGAACATTGTAACATATCACACAAACACAGGAAAATACATAGGGAGGTGGGGACAGCAATGCTGTAGGGTAGGCAGGGAGCAGGAGTCTGTGAGATGGAGTCTTAGGACATTCAGTAAGGGCCTCTGAGAGGGCTAAGGAGGTGGGCAAGCGGATGTCTCCCCTTGTTGGTGAGAAGGAGGTGGGAATCATGTTTGGGGACAAAGAGTGTGACAGGTATTAAAAACTAATATAACTCATCTTAGATCCCTCAGTGGAGAACCATGAGGGCAAATCACCTAATTCCTGGTATTCTAAAGGTTAAATTCAAGATGGTCCTGTAAATCAAAACCCCCACTATATAGCTGCAGGGTTTGAGCAGAGATGGGTGTGACAACTGGGGTCCAGGCACCCCATAGAGAGAACAAGAGGTTTAAACCCCCAAAATAAGCAGTTCAATCAACTGATTGCAGAATATGTCATTGTACTATAAAAATATACCAAGTAAGGTTTTGAATAAACTTGTAATGTTCTGAACTTGATGGTCATTATGAGATCTGTATATAGACCATGATTATTAATGTATGTATGTGTATACACAGAAAATTGTAATTTGTAACTGTGGGGCAACTTTAGCATCTCCTCAAAACAGGGCGATGAAGCAATCAGGGAGGGATAGGCTACCTCCCAAGACAGTTGCTTACATTATACCAGCTTCAAGTACCTAACCATTGTCCAGCCCAGGAAAGGATAATGGTAGACCATTAAAGTTAATGGAAAGACATTGAGACAACTGGGAATTTCCCTAGTCTGAATAACCAGGAATCACCATAGTCTGAGAGAAAAAAAAAAGGGTAAAAATATATTTTTTTAAAGGAGTCTTGAAGCTGACGTTTTCATCCAGAAACTGAGGGACCGCCTCCAAGTGAGAAGCTGTCTGTGAAACACTGGATCCCACAGTTAGGAGGTACGCTGGGAAACTGTTTAAGGCAATAGGTAACTTGTATTAGAAAAAAGATTTTAACTAATATAGAAGACATCTGAAGCTGTGTCTTTATGTTTATTTACTGTGTAACTTGTATATGTTTGCTCTCCCTTACTATTTCATCTTTGAATCTGTGGTTTTTCTATTAAATAAACAATTTGTTTGTTTTTACCCAAGCAGTTCTCGGGTGTGCAAACTGTGAGGAGTGCGTGTGGCAAAGTGAGATGATAATTGGGAGGCTAGTTTCATGCCTTTGGGGATCACAAACTAGAGGGGGAAAATCAGACTGTCTGGGGAAAGGAATGGATTTGGGGACACCTAGGCCTATAAGAACTGTTGGTGTTACCCTGGAAGGAGGAGGCCAATGAAAGCCAGGGTAAGACTTTGTGCTTGCGAGCAAGCTACTGGTGTCTGGGATCTGAGCCATAGCAGCACAGCATTAAAGCACCCCAAGGTTATAACGGAAGGTGGTGACTGCACCCCTTACCAGCCTGGGTGATCACCCAAACACCACAATGGGATCAAACTATGAAGTTGGAATCCAGCTCAAAACTTCCCCAAAGTTCAGAGGCTTTTGGATCCAGGTTTTTGACTGACCCCGTGATAGAGATATAGGGGTCAGGTGGAGAGCATGGTTCCAGACATCCCTAAAGTTTAGGGCTATGGCTCTAGAGCTACCTGTACTTTGGAGCATCCCAGAGGCCAACTGTCTCCATTAACTTACCCCATTCTTTTAATGATTCCAGAACGAACTTTAAATCTTTCCCTTGAGCTGTGCTGGCTTTGAGCAAGATGGCTACTTTGTCCAGTAGAAGTGCCCTCCGTTTCCTCTCAGCCCAAGTGCCGGAGAGGAAGAACTGTTCTTCTATCTCTGGGTCCATCCCTTGGTCCCCTTTGAAGCAGTTACATACCCGGTTCACATTATCCAGAATTACAAACAGTTGCTTAAAAACCTCCTAAAGAGAGAGGATAGGGTCTTAATAATACTGTTTCTAGAACACCCTGCATGCAAGGAGCTCAAGCCCAGGTAAGTAAATCCACTGGACTGGGATTCAGGAGAGCTAGGTTTCATTCTGCCACGGATTCCTTGTTTGAGCTTGGGCAAGTCACTTAATTTCTATGTGAGATAATACTTCCTTTCTCCCACCTTTTGTTTGACTTCTCTATTCAGATTGTAAACTCTTTGAGGCAGGAGCTGCCTCTCATTATGTGCTGCCTAGCACAATGAGGCTCAGATCTCAGTTAGGAGATCTGGATGCTACAGTAACATATAACAGAGGATGAGCTAGGAATAGAACCTAGCTAGGGTGGGTCTCAGCACTGCAAATGGGAGTGCTTAACACTTCTCAGGATCGTGTCCCTTTATTTCTAAATGACAAATATCAGGAAGCAAATATTCTGCTTCTCAAATTGCTGATAAAGCCAACTGGCAGTGGACATGAGCCGTTCACTAAAAATGGAAAGCAATTCAAGACCCCTAATGGGAATATTTAGTGGGGCATAAAATCTGAGACCTCCACCTATCTCTGGTGCCTCTCCTACAGAGGGCTAATCTCCCTTGCATCCTACTCACAGGAGGCATTCACCTGCCCCAAAGATCAGGTGCTCAGTGTCAACATGTACCTTCCTCGCTCTGCTGAGCTGGGCAGCATCAATTTTGTCCAGTATGTTCTTCACTGAAGGGGGGATTTCAGTGAGAGGACTGATAGTGAGTTCCAGTGTAGAGGCTGCAGCTTCAGGCTCGGGTTCTGAGTTTGTTTCAGATTCATATGAGCTTCCTGATGACAATGACGAAGATGATGATTCCTGCACTGCCATGTTTAGGACCTGGTAGTTTTCCTGCACTAAGAATAAACTTCTGACAATTCCAAGCTGAATCACAGGGTAAGCCTGTTTAGTTTCCTCGTTCTAGAGGTGTAGTTGGAGGTCCAGTTTCTCTGGCTGTTAGCTCAACATCAGAGGGGCAAATGGACATGTCACCAAGAGATGAGAATATTTCATTTGTCTGGGTGATGTCATAATAACCCTTCCTGTGATTCTATCCTGAAATCATCAGGCACAGTGAATGGAATGTACATAGATAGACACCTACCAAACAGGATTTACTAATTAAATAACCCCTAGGGAGATTTCAACAGGAGTGCTTAACATAGGGTGACCAGATAGCAACTGTGAAAAAACGGGACAGGGGGTTGGGGGGTAATAGGCACCTATATAAATAAAAGTCCTCAAAAAAGGGACTGTCCCTATAAAAACGAGACATCTGGTCACCCTAGCTTAACAAGAAGGTTCTAGAACAGAACACTTATATCCCAGTCAGTACAGCTTTCTGGTAGAAGGTGACATTGCTGGCTGTACTACAAAAGTTCAGAGCTGCAGTTGTCCAATAATCTTTCTATCATTTATATATTGCAAGCACAAGTAGTCCTCAGCGGGGCACATCTGAGTGTTTGCAAGGACAAGTCTCTAGTGGTGCTGGACATTTTAAAAATAGAATTGCTTGTCAGAGTAATTACAAATGAAGCCATTCCTGAAGAGGAGCTGCAGAGATTCCCTAACATAATGGTGCTCAAGCTTTTAATGCTTTGTAAGGCTATTTATGAAAAAGCTTTTCATGGACTCACTTCCCCTCCCAACTCCCAATTTCCTACCATTTGGCTATAAAATATTTCAGTCTGCAGACCACCAGTAAAGGTGATCACATGTGGCCTGTGGACCATACTTTGATTATCAGTGCAATATTGTGGCTGGAAATCATTGTTCTTAGATCCTTCTTGTACTCATTGGAGATTTTTCTTTATTTAGCAGAACTCACTGCCTGCCAAGCTGCCAAACTGAAATGTTGTATGCAGTGTTGTTGTAGCTATGATGGTCCCAGGATATTAGAGAGACATGATGGGTGATGTCATATCTTTTATTGGACCAACTTCTCTTGGTGAGAGAGACATGCTTTTGTGCTTACACAGAGCTCTTCAGACCTGAAAAGCTCTGTGTAAGCTTGAAAATTTGTATCTCTCACTAACAGGAGTTGGTCCAGTAAGAATTTACCTCACTAACCTTGTCTTTCTAAATTGAAATGTTGGCATTGTTCCTTCTCCCCTGACCCACTTTCAGGACTCCACACGGTGAATTATTCCATTTCCCACTCCAAAGTTTCAGCTGTTTCTGCTCTTGATCTTATCCTCTACAAGTACAAAGAATTAAAGCTCTTTGCCACCTTATGGTGTGTGAGTGGGGAAAGCAGACAATCCTTGGAATACAGGCCTCTGATCGCCTCCTATGAGTTATGGGAAAAGAGCATTAGGAACCTACGAATTGCCAGACAAGATCAGGAGTCCACCTACTGCAGTATCCTGTCTCCGATAGTGGCCAATACCAGATACTCAGAGATAGGTGCATGAGTCCTAAAATGGATAGCTCTGGTATAACTTGCCTTAGGGAGTATCTTCCTGAATGCCTTGATTAGAAGTTGGCTTTGCTGAGGGCTGGACAAAAATGTACATAATTTTGTTGAATTTTTCATTGTGCGATTTTCAAAAATCAACAATTTTTTGTATATTAAAAGTTTTTCACAAATGTTTGTTTTGTGACAAAATGTCTGTTGGGGCCTGTGAAACAGAGCCACATTTCAGCATCTTGTGGGTCAGAGTGATGTTTGAGCACAACATGACCCAGCTTTCTTGCCATCTCATTGCTCTGGTTGAGGCTCAGCAAGATCTTGATGTGATGCAGTCTTGTAACTCTTGTGATTTGTCACAGGTATCACAATATTTGGTAATCTTCTTGAAGCCTCAGATCCTGGAGTCCCGAGATTATTGTGAGACTCTCGGCCTTTGTCTCGTGGTTGTGGAGAAAAACGAGCAAACGTGAACCAGAAGAGCCCCAGGTGTATTGTTTTTAATTCAGTCTCATGGTTTTGAAGGCCTGACTCATGGTTCTGAAGGCTTGTGGTTGG
This sequence comes from Chelonia mydas, assembly GCF_015237465.2. NCBI lineage: Eukaryota > Metazoa > Chordata > Testudines > Cheloniidae > Chelonia > Chelonia mydas. Next base: position 438,496 of record NC_051260.2, read on the forward strand.
TGATACTTGAAATCCAGTTCCAGAGCCTCAGGGCTCAGCATGCTGTGGGGCCATGATGGCGTCTCAATGGGGCATTATCCCACTTTGGCGCCCTCTGATTGCTCTAGGCAGCCTTGACGTGAGGTCACCCTGTTCGGATGCTGCACCATGGGTCTGTGCTGGGCACAGCCTGAGGTGGCCCAATGGCAATGGTACATTCCCCGTGCACCCCCCACTGCACCGAAAATGGCACGTTCCCCCCAACAGACAAACAAGGAGAGGACCACTCCAACTGATCCCCCCCCCCCGCTCCGAAATTGGTACATGCCTCTGAACAACAATCCTAACAGCGCAGAGAATGGTACACCCCCTCGGACACCTCGTCCCATACCGGGCAGAATGGTTCATTCCCCTAGATTGGTGTCCCCCACCCCAGGCAATAGTACGTTCCCAATAGGACCCCGGCTAGTTTCTGCGAACGGCCTCCGATGACCCCGGAAGGACTTCTCGGGGGTGACCCGGCAGAGGCGGTGGCGGCCGGGGAGAGGCGGAGGATCTGGAAGGGGCGGGGGCCCGGGCCCTGGCTGGCGGCAGCAGCCGGAGGCGGAGTCCGAGTGCCCTTATCGCTGGCGCTGCCGGAGCCTGCCTGGGAGCGGGGAGCCGTCGGAGCCGGGATCCCAGGCCCGCTGGCCTGGGGGGGAGGCGGGAGGAGGAGGATGCTGCTCTTCGTGGAGGTGAGGAGGGGGCCCGGAGGGGGGAGGCGGCGGGGCCGGGGCCGGGGCCGGCCGGCGGCCGGCCGCGTTGCGGGGCCATGTGACTTTCCAGGCCGCGCACGCTGCTGCCGCGGCTGAGCCGGCCGGGCCCGGGGGGAGGGGTCGGGCCTGACGCAGCAGATCCGGCCCGGGGGAAGGGGTTGTGGAGTCCCCTCGAGGAGGGTGAGTGGGGAGGGGGCGGGGAGAGCCTGGGGGCCCGGGAGGCCGCACGCGGGGGCTCTGGGGGGTGACAGGAGCGGGGGGGCTGAGGTGAGAGCGGCGGTTTGGGAGCGAAGGTGAACGATGGGGGGAGGGGGCGGCTGTGGGGCGGCGGGTTAAGAAAACCTCGTCCCCGGGAGGTTCTGTCAGGGGCCCGGCCCTCGGTGGCCTGCTCCAGAGAGGGAACGCGGGGCGGGGGGGGGAAGCCGTGAAAGGCACCGCATTGACCTTTCGTAAAAGTTGCTCTGGTGGCTGCTTGGTGCATGGCGCGGCGCGTGTGAAGGTTATACGGTGGGGGGTGGGCGAGAGAAGCCACCGGGAGGGGTTTTTTTATTTTAAAATCTCGTAGATCTTTTTTTCTCGTTCGTTTCTCCCCCCCCCCCCCCCCCCTTTTTTTTTTTTTTTAAAGCAGAGGCTGCCGTGGCATGTGTGCAATATAATCAGCTGATCCGTTGCTTTCTCTGCCTGGCTAATGCTTTGAGTAGATTCCAGAGCATATTGTTCTTTGCATTGTATAAACGTCAAACTAGCAAAGCTGCAACTTAGCAACTTGGCACTGGCTAACCGTGCCCATAAATAGAGTCTGTTTTCAATGAGGAAGGATTGTATCTTACAGGTTGTAAGGCAACTGTGGTGAGAAAGAGAATCAAATCTAGCAGGATCTCTTAATTGCTTGCATATTTTGCTGTAATGAGTTCTTATTAAACCATATCAATTTGAAACATTTATTTTTAATCAGATCTTCTCTCTTTTTCTCTAATGTATTCAAAGCGTTTTGAAGACTAAAGGAATTGTGGAAGTGCCTTTGTAAAGTAACATATGGGAAACTTTTAATTCTCCACAAAAGAAAAAAACACTATCCCTTTTCTACTCTCCAAATAAACTATTAACTCTCTTTAAGATTAGAATTTGTACTCTTGGACTTGCACTCTTGCTAATTTTTCTGAAGATTACATAAAGTCAGCAATGTAGTTAATTGCAGCTAAGAAACTGGCTGCTTCCTTGTTTCAATGGACTTCCTGGTCTTCCTTAATTCAGCTGTTGTGGTTAGTTTTTCAGTTAAGTAAACTGAATTTACCAAAAAATGCACTGCTTCCATTTTTTTCAACTCAAAGACTATATATCTTCATCAACTAAACCTAGTATATACAAGTGTATAGTGCTTCTGTACTTTGAACCTAAATACACATGGCACATTAAGGAACACTTATTTTGAATCTGAAAACTTACAGCTATGGTTTGGTTTTTTTTTTTAGTTGTTTTTATTGTGGTTTGTAGCCTTGATGGACAAGGTAGACTGCTTCGTTATTGCACCAGCAAATAAATTAGACCCACACTATTAGGTAAAGTGTTTCTTCACCCTTGGCTGTGTAGGAAGTCCTTTGATTGTTTATTTGGATGTGCTACCTGTTAGATCCAAATGATCTCTCATCTACTATTACTGAAAGAATAGGAACTCCTTGCCAGAGGGTGTTGTGAAGGCCAGTACTGTAATGGGGTTCAAAAGGGAGCTAAATAGATTCATGGAAGATAGGTCCATCAATGGCTATTAGCCAGGATGGGCAGGGATGGTGTCCCTAGCCTCTGTTTGTCAGAAGCTGGGATTGGGTGACAGGGCATGGATCACTTGATGATAACCTGTCTGTTCATTCCCTTTGGAGCACCTGCCATTGGCCACTGTCAGAGGACAGGATACTGGGCTTGATGGACCTTTGGTATGACCCAGTATGGCCGCTCTTATGTTCAGTGTGTTTAAAAAACACTTTCTGCATCACTTTAGTGAAACTTAATTCCGTTGTTTAGATTTCATAGTCTGTAGTGCACTTTTTGTTTAAATGTTCCAAATTGATTTGACTTAATTTACTGTGAGACAAATCAACATAATTGTCAATCAGTTTGTAAACACCTAAAAGACAATACGGTGATAAGTAACAGTTAAGAACAAATCCTGTCAAACCAACCTAATATCCTTACTTGACAGAGTAACAAGCCTTGTGAATGGGGGGAACCAGTAGATGTGCTATATCTTGACTTCAGTAAGGCTTTTGATACTATCTCACATGACAGTCTCATAAACAAACTAGAGAAATGTAGCCTAGATCAGTGCTGCTCAAAATGGTGGTCCGTGGACCGGTGCCAGTCCGCGAGTCATCGGCTGCCAGTCTGCGCGCACATTGGGGGGAAAAATTGTCAGTCCCCCACATCAGATAGCTTGAGAAGCACTGGCCTAGATGAACCTGCTATCTGTTGGGTGTGGAATTGGTTTGAAAACTGTACTCGGTAGTTATCAGAGGTTCATGGCCAAGATGAAAGGGCATATTGAGTGGGTTTCCACAGGGATCTGTCTTGGGTCTGGTTCTATTCAATATCTTCATAAATGGTTTGGTAATGGAGAGAATACACTTCTAAAGTTTGCTGGTGATACCATACTGGTAGGGGTTGCAAGCTCTTTAGAGGACAGGATTAGAATTCAAAATGATCGTGACAAACTGGAGAAGTGGTGTGACATAAATAGAATTAAATTCAAAGTGCTGCACTTAGAAAGGAATAATCAATTGCACAAATACAAAATGGGAAATGATTCTAGGAAGGAATACTGCAAAAAAGGATCTGGAGGTTATAGTAGATCAGACTGATTGATATTAAATGTAATACTGTTGGGGGGGGGGGGGGGGGGGGGGGGAATATTAGCAAGAGTGTTATAAGCAAGACACCAGAAGTCATTCTTCCGCTCTATTCAGCACTGATAAGTCTGATGAGTTCACTTCTGAGCACCACGTTTCAGGAAAGATTTGGACAAATTTGAGAAAGTCCAGAGGATAGCAACAAAAATGGTTAAAGGTCTTGAAAACATGACCTATGAGGAAAGTTTGGAAAAAACTGGGCTTAAGGCTGGGGAAAAGAAGATTGAGGAGGGACATAACAGTCTTCAGGTACATAAAAGGTTGTTATAAAGAGGAGGGTGATAAACTGTTCTCCTTAGCCACTGACGACAGGACAAGAAGTAATGGGCTTAAATTGTGACAAGGGAGATTTATTTTAGATCTTAGGAAATGCTTCCTAACCATAAGGGTAGTTAAGCACTGGACCAAATTTGGAATTTCCATCATTGGAGGGTTTTGAGAGCAGATTAGACAAACACCTTTCAGGGATGGTCTGATAATAATTAGTCCTGTCTCAGTGCAGGGGACTGGACTAGATGATCTATTAAGGTCCCTTCCAGTCCTACTGGTCTGTGATTTCTATGTTCATGTTAATTATAGAACTGAACATACTAGGGTTGGGAATAATTGACCTGAGGTTAATTAACAGGTCATGTACTTTTAATGTATAATATGGTAGTTTTGTTAATATTTCAGATGAGTAGTTAAATTTGTACTGTGATTAAGAATGTTTAAAGAAAGGGACTGGGGAACCCCCTAGCTTTCTTGAAGAAAGCCATTTAAGTTTTGGAATGAATATTGTTTGAATCACTTTGGAAAAATGATCTTACCACAGAGCCATAGTGCTTTGATTTAGTTTCCCACCCCCATTTTTTGCTTATTTTGCAGAGTTGGTTTTTAAATCCACAGGCTGATAATTAAAACTGTTTAAAGTTGTGAACAGCTGTCTACACCTGTAGCTGACCACAAGGTAAAAAAGGTGAAATTTATAGGCGAGGAGCTAGTTATTTCTGAGCAGCAAATGCTTTGAGGCGGATCCTAGAATTAAAATAATTTGACAGAAATGAGGCACCATAGTAGGAATAGGTCTTAGACTTCAAATTAGCTTGATCAAGTAGGAATCTGTGTAGCCAAGGAGTGGCTGTCTGAAGATTCAGCAAGTCTTATGCTATAACTTGGTTAATATTAGTTGCTTTGTTTGATCTACTCCTTTCCCTTCTGCTGATAGGCTATATGTTATCCATGATTAACTTCTGTCGTTATCTTCATATGACTGGTCAAATTCTACTGCCACACTGGAGTTCAAGGCAGTTATTCCAGTTTGGGACTGGTGTACCTCAGCAGTATTTGGCCCAGCGGCTTTATACCACTCTATCATACACAGTTTAATTGTCACACACACCATCTATACAAAATAAGGTTGTATTTGAGATCAAGATGCTCATGGGGAAGGTTAGCTAGTAACTGGAAACTGTTTTTTGTTAAAATACAACTGAAATTCATCCTTCATGCACAGAGTGCTAATTGGTAATAGGAGTACTGTTACACTTTTAAAGAATGCTACCTTGGTATGGTATGTAACTTGAAAAATTATTGATGCTAAATATATTACCTTTCCAACCTGGTGTGGGGTTAGAGCTGTTGATAGAATGGACTGTGGGCATGTAATAGTATGTCCTCTCTGCAGAAGTACGTCCCATGTCTCTTCGTTACAGAGCCTGTATTTGTGTGGATCATGCAGGGCCAGGCATATTGTTCGCATTAAATAAACAATGTTAGTACATTGGAAGAATGCTTTGAGTTTCTCACAGTACAATCACAACTGTGATTTGATATTTCTCATCTGAATTTCAGCAGCTTTACTTCAGAATTACAGACTGTAATTAACATTGAGGTAGTTACACAATTTTAATATTTCCCAGTAAGGGAGTAATGTGGTATTTTTAGTTATTTAAACTGTTGGGGAAACTTAAACGTAATAAGGCAATCTCTCCTAGTTGCTGCCTCATTGGTGTTTCATCGCGGTAGAGCCATGGCAGCATGAAGGGAATATGCCTGAGTAGCACCATTCAGTGTGTAAGGGCTTCCTCCTTCCCTTTTTGTGTCAATAAGACAAAACTCATGCAGGCTCATATGAGGGTTGTGAAACAAGCAGTTAAAAATGCTCATACTCCAAGCAGAGTGTAATCAATCCGTAGCTCTGCTCATTGGCCTAAAAACTGCAGCATACATGGTGTGCATTATCCTGCATGCCCCTCTCATGGAAAACCTTGTCGTCATAAAGATAAGTTAATAAAAATGGAATCTGTTTTTTTTCCCTAGCATCTCTTAAAAGAGCTTTACAAAGTAACAAATGAGCCAAATTTTGGTAGTGGGTAGCCATCCTGACTAATGGAGAAGCCATTGTGTTCAGTCAAATCAGCTTCCACGCAACTATTAATATTATACTTTGTTTTCTGAGAGTTTCCTGGGATTTTCAGGGTACTTGCTTATTTCTGATTCCTCCTTAGTTGACAGCAAGATGGCAGCTAACAGTGAGGAGAAAGGAGCTCTGTTTGGGAATATCAGCCATGGTTTATCTGCTTCAATGCTGCCTTACTCTCTTTTATTTCCAAATCTTAAAAGACGTGTGTGCTAGATTAAACTCAGAAAAAGGCAACGCTCTTCCAGAAAGTAACTTGATTTGCCGGCATCTTCTCTCTTCCCCACCCCCCACAATAAATGTTTCACATTATTCTGCTGGGGAGACTTGGGTTTTATTCCCAGCTCTGCCATAGATTTATCATGTGACCTTTGTCAAGTCACTCTGGTTTTTCTCTGCCTCAGTTTTCCTAGCTGTAAAATGATTTGACCTTCTCAGATTAAAAGGTCTGCTATAGAAGTACAAAATATTTGTTCCTAAAGGGGAGCCCCAATCTTGTGCTCACAGTCTGTTGCCAAGGAAAACACTGATGTCACAAATTCAGCATTATGACTTCACTGCAGGATAAAGTAGGATGAGCAAATATCTGTTAAATAAATTTTTTCTTGAAGAGGATACCTAGCATTAGAAATTATTAAACACATAGGAAAATGACCAGAGGTTTAAGTAAAACTAGTTAGACTTAATTGTGAAAGCCAATGTTTAGAGAATTTATTGAAATCCAAAAGAAATACAGTGCTTACATTCCAGGATACCATAAGTGAAGTCTGTCAACTCTTCTAATCTCCCCTAAGGAGAGTTTACTAGTTTTAACTCTGAAAAGGACCACAGACTGAAACACAAAGCTTGAGTGCTCATGTTTAGATTTTGTGAGACTAACTGCAAAACCATTCCATAAGATAAGGTTTTTATATCAAGCTGAAATGCTAACCGAATATGCTGGTATCTGATCCCCTCTGAATTTCTCACGTCCAAAGCCGAAAAAGTCAGCTCCTTGGAGAGTTAGAGCAGACAAACAGTTAGTGAGCAGGCGAAACTGGATGCAAAACTTCTTAGTGTTGTCAGAGGCGTCCCCTGTAACTGACCCTGGCCATATGCAAGGAGTTCCAATACTGATATTTCTCTACATCAGTCTAAGGAAAAGACAGATGTCATACCTAACATTCAAAGTATCCCTAACTGTTAACAATCTGTCTCCAGATCAGAGGGAATTCCTGGAATGACATATTGGCTGCTATCCAGAGCATGCCTGCTGGGAATTCTCTGGCTCTGGATAGCTTCCTGGTAGACTCCATGTTCTGTTCAGCAGAGCTTTCAAGCAGGCCAGCTCTGTCATTTTGTAAATATTAGTTTTACTGATTATTGTCTCTTTGCGGTGTTGTAACTGCTTTGTGAAAATACTTCAGTGGACTGAAACAAAAAGGCTTCATGTGGTAATTGAGCCCTGTAATGTTTAAAAAACATTACTATTTGTCTATCAAGCTCAGTTGAATAAGCAAGAGACCATACTGTAAACTCTCTGTGCTAAAAAGGCATTTGATGGGGTGAAATGAGAGTACTTACATTCCACACTCGGGCTTCAGAAAAATTGCGTACGCTAGGAGCTTGATCTTGACCCTTCAAAGTCAACGTTAGTCTTGAGACTGAGTTCAGTGGACATAGGATTGGGTCAGAGTACAAGATAGTACCACAATTAGTTGTCTTTTGGATATGGATAGATCTATTTGCAGACCTCATTTATTAGCACAGCCTGTCTCCTGGTAGGAAGCCCCATATAAAAGAAGGCAAGATCTGATTCCTTCATCATTTTACTACCTATCATTTGCTCCAAGTCCTTTTAGTACTTAGTTGGAAATGGACATTCAGGTAGCGTCCCAGTTTAAAAACTAAACTTGTCTGCTGCTTTGTTCCTCCACAGCATTACCATCTGAAGTCTTGCATCATGGCAGTGAGATGAATGAGGCCCTCTTTTAGCAAGACCTCATCCTTGGAAATTAGGGAGATAGCTTGTTGAGTATAATATCTGATGATCCAATTACCTGCCTAAAAAAAGTGTCCTCTAGATTAAATTTTGTCATATTTGAGGATTATAGAATAATCCCAGACATGCTCAATATTCTGGCAAATAGTTTCTTTCCACTTCTGAAATGACCAAAGAGCATGTATTTGGTAGCATGCATGACCAAAAATCACTGATCCAAATCAACATAGCTGAGAGATTAGATACTTGCAGTCCTGGCTCTGTGAAGGTCAGAGTATCTATGTGTCCTGAGCAGCGTGGGTATACTCGAAACAGAACAGTTTCAAGGCTGGTGGTATTCTTATACAAGTCCATCTAACTGTATGGGGGAGAAATCATTCCCCATGCTGGCAGCTTGTTTTATTTTTTGGTGCCTGGACTCTGGATGCTACAGTAAGCATCAACTTTTAGAGCCTTTGTCTGACCTGGAAATGCTCCTTATAATTTGCAAGCTTCTAAAAACATTCCTTGCAAAGTGATCTATCTGACTGACTTCAAGCACGACTGTTCAGCATGTTGACTTGTAGAAGCTTCATCCTCTTTACAATCAGCAGCATTCACGTGGCTGGTTATTGAAAGATGAGACATGTATGTGTGAAAATGCTTGGATGTTAAGGTAACAGCACACCTGTCAAGTAAGTAAACATTATGCCTGTCCTACCCAGGGATTCACTGAGATGTACAGATGATGACCTAAATGTGTCAAATATTCTATTTGGCTCTTTCTGTGAGGTCCTCAGAGTCTTATCTCCTACTAGGGGAACAGTTCAGCCCAGTTTCTCTCTCAAGATGCTCAGCACTTAAGTCGCTATTCTAACTTTGGGGGGTTTTTTTGTCTCACAGTATCAAAATTTAACTCATGGGAGTTGTGGCAGGCTGTGGCTGAGCAGAAAACTTTTCCAGGTGCCACAATAAATTTCTCCCTCTGTTTCCTACTTTGAGTGGGGGAGATCTGCTAACTGTGATTAAGGTGCAGAAATGCTTGCAGGAAACAACTTTATTCTTGCCTAGCTGACAGGTGGTGCTTTGTTAGGGCTGAGTTACATGGCTGAGCACTTCTCTCACTCCACACATACCACAGGTTCCCAGAGCACAGTGCAGTATAATGGGCTGTCTTCCAACCCTTTCAAGGAAGAGGATGGAATGGGAAGATTTCCCCCTTCTTTTGCCAAGGGGGTGGAGGATTATGGATGAGTCAGACATTTTGTGTAAAACTGTGACTTGTCAATCTCATGCATCTGGCCCATTCCCTCTGCTTGCAAAAAATCCCCATGCTAATGCCATTGCCCTAGTCACTGCATGACTAAACATTACTCATAAAATGGAGGTAAAAAGGGGAGAAGAGGGACATCACATCTGTTATGGAATGGGAAGCAAGTTCCTTTAAACTGTCAAGGGATTTAATTTTCCCGTTAGTCTGACATTTGTCTAAGAACCTATTATCTTTTGGAAGGTGAAAGTCTGTATTCTGCCTCTTTGGTCATTTAGACGCTTCTAAGCTGTGAAACTGTCTTAAAGAAAGTACTATACTAAGCTGTAATAACTTCCCTAACTACTTTAGTCCTTTTTTGAATTATTTTTGTAAATAATTTACTTTTGTCTCTTCAGCAGGTAACATCAAAAGGTACTGGCTTAAATCCAAATGCAAAAGTGTGGCAAGAAGATCCACAGGGAAGCACTGAAGCTGCACCAGTGACCAATGGCACTGAGCATTTGTGGCAAGAAACAGCTGCTGCACCAGGAACTCATAGTGAGGGTGAGACGTCTAAACGCAAATGATGACTTAATCCCTTGTTTAGTTCAGATTGTGTGTATTCTGTATAAACCTAAACCCAGCAGTAAGAAGCAACCAATGTTCTTGTCCTTGAAAGAACAGCTCTAGAGGCTGATGTAGGAGCCAATATAGGTTGAATATGACAAGTTTTCTGAAGCAGTTTACTGCTGGTTAACTGCATCAGTAAACAGTAGGGACTGCAGAAAGGTCTGATCTGAATGAACTTTAGTTTAAGACTCTGAGTTGATACCTAAAGCTGTACTGAGGAAGAACAGGCAGGATATGAAAAGTAATCCAATAAGGGAACAGTGTGTTATGGCCCCCTATAACACTTAAGAGGCCCGATGATGACCAAGTATCGCGCTACGAGGGAAACAAGCTGCTAAATGTGCAGAAATGGATTCTATACTCTGTCTCCCTTTTTTCTCCCTTCTTGATGACTTCTTCCTTTCTCACTTTGTCTCTGTTGCTTTCTCTCACCATTGCTGCACTTTAGTATATACTTGACCCTGTGAACAGAAAGATTATGAGATCTGAGGGCCACACACAATCCAGATACATTATTGAGCTATTCCAAAGTTACACTTCTACTGGAATGTATGCTGCAGAGCAATTAAAAGGCAGTTGCTTGCTTAAAGCTTAGACTGTACTTGTGTAAATCTTTACTAACTTTGTTAAATCTACTTGTCCATAAGGTTTTTTTTAAATTTTTTTGTTTATTTACTTACCCAGAAGTGTTTTACCACCTGAACTTAAAAGTAAGTCTTTGTGTCCATATATAAATGAAGGGCTGGTCTACTCTGGGAACTTACATTGGCATAGTTATATCTCTCAGGGGTGTGAAAAATCCACACCCCTGAGAGATGCAGATATGCCGACCTAACCTCCTAGACCAGAGGTGGGCAAACTGCAGCCCGCGGAGGCTAGCCCCTGGCCCCTCCCCCGCAGCTTCTGCTCACTGCACCGCCGGCGCAGTGCTCTAGGCGGGGGGAGCTACGCACTCCTGGGGCAGTGCAGCTGCAGAGCCTGGCTTGACCCGTTCTCTGTGCTGCACGGCACGGCTGCCTGTCCTGGGGGGTCGTGTTGGATAGAGGGCAGGGGAGTTTGGGGGGTGATCAGGGGGCGGGGCGGTCAGAGGATGGCAAGGTTGGATGGGAGCAGGAGTCCTGGGGGGGCAGTCAGGAAGGAGAGGGGAGGTTGGATGGGGCAGGGGTCCCGGGGGAGCACAGCCTCCCCTAGCTGTCCCTCCATACAATTTCAGAAACCTGATGCGGCGCTCAGGCCAAAAAGTTTGCCCGCCCCATCTTAGGCAGTGCTCGGTTGATGGAAGAATTCTTCTGTCAGCCTACCTACCAGTTCTTGAGGAGGTGGATTACCTACGCCAACAGGAGAACCTCTCCCATGGTGTAGGTAGTGTCTACAGTGAAGCACTACCGCGGCACAGCTGCAGTGATGTAAGTGTAGACACACACTAGCCAAATGCCTTTAAAAAACTTAGGATGAGTGAAGGAATCATCTGGTGAAAGAGGAATCTTACTCCTCTACAAATCAGTAGCTCTTCCAGCCTGGGTCCTTTACAGAGCAAAAAATTCCATTCATGGCAATCAGTCATTTTGCCTTGACGAATTGCACTGTACTCTTGAGTGCTGGTACTGCATGTAAATTGGGTGTGGTACAATCCTGTAAACTGAACACCAGCTCTTTGGTGCTGAGAAATGAAGAACCATGATTTACTTCATATTTTTTCTGTTCTGACACTACTTAATTAGCAGGTATCTATGCCACCATTTTATCTTTAAACAGCTTTGAATATTGGCTTGTTCCTGTGATGTAAATGTCTTGTGTAAACACACACAATCATCCTGTGTAAGCTATACTGGCATAGTTGTCGCTGTGCAACACCTATACTGTGAAAGTGGTTATAATGATGAAAGCACATTTAAACTGGTGTAACTTCACTCAGATTAGGAGTTTTAATGGTATAATTCTTTTTAAAAAAAAGACATCTTGAACCAATATAGTTATGCCCTATAGACCAGGGTTGTGATGGGGAGTAAGATGGAAGAGCTCTAAGAAAACAATGCTCATGTTCAGCTTTTCAGAAATTAAAATATATTCCCGTCAAATATCTGGCGAAAGGAGAATAGGAAGGTTATGAATCGGTCTCCATATCAGCTGCTGTGTATCGGTACCTTGTGGGAATGCCAAGCTTAAAGACATCTGCCCACCTGTGAGAGCCATCCCTGGGAAGGAGCGGCTTTGCTTTTGGTGTATCAGCAAGGTCTAGCTTTGCTGTGGCATCATGGAGTCTCTTGGCAGCTGCAAGAGAAGAATAAACACCACCTCTCCTTAGTCTAAAATTGTCCATTTGCTGTCAGTTATTTGAAGTTCTCAGTCTGAGTGTAGCTAAGTATCAAGTGATTAAGTCCTGCAGAGGAACTCTGCCAACCCCTATGGGATGGATGGGCAAAGGTCTCAAGCCAGGACTTCCAGGTAAGTGGTAATAACTGGTGAGATCACTTCTCCTGCCGAAGGAGGCACACAGTAACAGAACATTGAGGTTTCCTTCACTGCATTTCCCCAACATTGCTTTGACAGAGTCCTGGAGATCAGAATACACTTTGGGTATATGCACAAGGCCCTGTGCTTCTGTTGTCTCTCCTGATTCCCTGTGCCCCACTCTCTGCTATCATTTCTGGCAGAGCCATTCAGACAGATTCTTCAGATGGCCACAGCACAGGAGTCTTTCTGGTGCAGAGGAATTCTGTAGGAGAAGGTAATGTAGGGTAGATTAACGCTGCATTTGATTTCATGTCCTACTGTGAGTAGGGGAAGAATACATGCAATTCTCTAGTCCTTCTAGCACTACCTGCTCCTTATCCCTGCTTTAGGTGTCTCTGCAAATGTGAGTGGCCCCATCCACTTCCCCAAATCCCAGGTCCAAAAAAGCTAAAATTCAAGTGAAAATTGGTTAAAAACCCATATGCTTTTCCCACCCAAAAACTGGGAAATCATGGGGGCAGATTGGTAAATAACAATAATAATAAAAGGCCTCTGAGGTTAATTGTAGCAACAGTTTAAAAAAAAAAAAAATCTGATAAGGGTTTTTTAAAATGATGCTCCAAAAACAGGTGCATTCATTCTTTAGCTCAGTGCAAGAACCATGTCTTTAATTTTTGTAAATGTATAGTGAAAAGGCTTATATATAAACATTCAATATCACAGGAAAACTAGCGTATTTTTATTTTCCGGTGGAAGCAAAGTGTAGATGGCTATGTAAATTTATGCCAATCATAAGCAAATATTTGCTTGGCAATAATAATCCCAAGGTTAACTCAGATTTGCTGTTCTGTAGCATTAGAGTTCTAGGCAGGTGAAACAATTAGGAAGTAGAAGGTTGCTATCTTGCTACATCAAGGAACTTAATCTAATGAGCTCATCCTGTGAGATGCTTAGCACCTCCAACTCCCACATATGTCACTGAGAGTTGAATGAATTCTACCTATAGCAGAATTGGCCAGTGAACTTGCAGTTAAAGTTGCAGGATCCATAGCTCACAGAAGCCAATGGACTTTGGATCAGGTCACTGTTTCACATAGTTCAGGAGTATCTAACTTTACATTCATTAGCTGGCATACTGTGTGAATTTGTTTGAAGCCTATTTTGTCTTACCTTGGATAAAAGATCACCCCTTTGTTATATGGAATGTCAGACTTGATTGACACTAGAATCTACCTCATCTGTCCAAATCTAGACAGCATTAAAGATTATCAAATTGATATTTAAATTATAGGTTGGTAAAGGATACAGACCGTGATCTTCAAATAATTGAGACTGGCTAAATTCCTGAAAAACGGTTTGTATAAGCTCAAAAGCTCGTCTCTCTCACCAATAGAAGTTGGTCCAATGAAAGATTACTACAGCCACCTTTTTCTTAAAATAATAATAATAATCTTGGTGTTTTCATGTTTATCTTTAGAATGGCTAAAAATATTTCATACTCCTGTATGCTGCTTAAAAAAGCTAAAGCATATTTTTCCAAATGTTCCCTTTACTTGTCTTCATGCTGTTTCTTCTGTACTTAGGTGGATTTCACCAATAATGTCCTTTACCGGTAACGTGACTTTGAATTGGTTAATGAAAGTTACGGTAGACCTGGAAAAGACCTATTTGATCAGAGTCAGTCCTTCTGCAAGTAAACTTTCCCCCATTCCACCCCAACCACATCAGATACTAAACTGAAACTACACTCCATTCTATCCCAAATAGCTTGTGGAAAAGACTAATAAATTCTCTAATATCCACATCCTTCCAGTGTGTTTTATAATCACATTAAGCTGACAGTCCTGAGTATTTATTATATATAAGGATCAGATAATACATGCAGCTTTTTCTGTGGCATAAGTGCTGCATGTTTAGGGACTCAACTTGATGCTTATTTGAAGAAAAATATTTGTTTCAGATGCTACAGTTGTTCTGGGATCCCTGTCTTGGTTTGATTTTACTATTTTCCTGTTTTCGAAAAATGTTGTTGAGACCAGTACAAACAAGGGAAACAAAGAGAAACTGCCTCAACACAGTCTTATTAAATACAAAGAAACAAACTAAAAAATGAGTCTTTCAGTTACAGCGTTCTTCAGTGTTCTTTGTAACAATGGCAGATAATACATTTTTCAGATAGAAAATATTCTTAAGCTGATGTGTCCTTTCTATTGACTGGGCATATTCTCTTGCCAGGTAATGTAGAGAATGTGGAGGATAGCTGTAAGCAGTATGAAGTGATGTATTCTCCATCCTGTGACGCTACAAGAAATGGCACTGGTGTTGAGGAAGCAGCTGCTAATGGAATGGCTCTGGCAACTGAGGATCTTGGATACCAAATTTATGATATTTCTGGTGAGTGTTCGAGCTATAGTAGCATCTTATGTTCTATGTTGTCTTCAACTCCTGTAGTCTTAAGGGATTTCTTACTGTTAATGTTCATACACCCAAAATGTGATCTGCCTTTTTTTCCCCTAGACTTATTAAAGTCCACAGCTTAATGCAATTGCTTGTGATGTAAATGCACAAATGCTGTCTTCTCTTCACCAGTTATCACTTATAGCATAAATAGCTGAGGCACTTAACAAAGCAGAAGATCACTTCTCTGTAGAGCTTACAAGTGGAATAATTAACATGAACAGCCCTGGGATAACAATCTAATACATAATATACAAAATAAACAAAGTTATGTAAGCAAAGATTAATAGAGCCTCTTAAGCTCAAAATACAGGTCTCCTACTGCCCCTGCAGCGTTAGAAAATTACTTTAACTAACAGCATTGCCAAAGACATTGCTAGGGAGTAGTATTGGAGAGCAAAAGAGTGTGTGATATAGTTGGGACAGAAACGTGAAGAACCCTTCACAGCGGGACTTCAGGGTGGAGCTGCAGGGAGGAAAGAAGGGAAGCAACAGGTATCTGAAGTCCAGAAGACAGTGTTCATTCACTCATCAAATAGCAGTGTTAAGGAACTTTTCTATGATATTATCCTTTGAGCAGTGTGTTGCTTTTAATAAACTTAGCCTTTGCAGTAAATAGGACTTTGTAAGATTTCTCAACCTTCTTCATCTAGCATCTAACCTCTTTCTACAGGATAAGAGTGTTGGTGTGCGCTCCCCCTGCAATGAACAGAACATGTCAAAGATCTTGCTTTCCTTTTGCTTACAATACCCTCTTAGGACAACTTCTCATGTAAAGATGTTTTTTTTGCGTGCACAGAAACTTTTTTCGTGCCATCATCTAACCCAGAGGAGTTGGTTTCAGTGGTGGGTGGAGTGTAATGTGTGTGTATACGCTAATTCGTGCACCCTTTTTGGTATGATAAGACTTCTGTGAATGCAAGGAAGCATTTCTGTTGGGAAGCAGAAATAAACATGGCTTTACTTGTTTCCTTGGATTTGCATTTTTGATGCTGGGAGGAATGTGCGCAGCTCTGAGAACAGTGTTAATTACATGCTGCAGTGTAACAGGTGAGGGATAGCTCAGTGGTTTGAGCATTGGCCTGCTAAACCCAGGGTTGTGAGCTCAATCCTTGAGTCAGCCATTTAGGGTTCTGGGGCAAAAATTGGGGATTAGCCCTACTTTGAGCAGGGGGTTGGACTAGATGACCTCCCGAGGTCCCTTCCAACCCTGATATTCTATGATTCTATGTTCGTCTCTCAAAAGGGAGGCTTTCTCTAACTTTGGTGACCTACAGGGATTGGGGCAGGGACTTTTGGACCACATTCTGAATGAATTCTAGTGTTCTGGTCACCAAGACAGCGAAGTTAGTGTATGTCTCCCCAGTAACCTGCTGCAGGGAGGTTCATGTGTGTGGTTGCATTTATTACATGCAACAGTCTATAACAAGGGGAAAAAGTTTACTAAGATCTTATACAAATAGTCCCACTTTCATCCTGCATTTTTACTAATTAGCTTTAAGATTGTCAGTTGCTGCTATGGTGGGAAAAGGTCTTGTGTGTGTGAAATTTAGTTTAGGTTTTTCTAGTGAAATCCAGCCTGTTCATATCCCTTTGATGCTGATGTAAAAATGAGTGTGGAGATTAGTCTGGTCCTTGTGTCCATGTCTTGAAGCCTTTTAACATTTGAGCCACAATCATAGAACTGCAATTGTATGTGCACAAATGTCTGAGCAAGTACTGTGTGTGTTTGTATGCGCAATCAACATTCCTTAACACAAAGGGTTTAACTGGTTACTTGCATAAACATCAGAGTGGTAATTTATGCATATGAACCTTTGTCCACGTAGTTATAAAAATATGGTCCTTGGCTTTTAAAGTCCTCTTTGGAACAGTATCTGGTCTTTTTAAGAGAGCATTTTAAAATTAAGTTTTCCTGTACTTTGAATCCTCTCTTGAAGGCTTCTGTTGTCAGGGGAAAGGATCCAAATGGGCAGAAATACATGGACAAATAGGTCAAAACGATATGTCTCAGACTTCCATTCCTCTCATGTTATACGGGAGGATATTTAATTTTTTCACTTTTTGCACAACTAAAATTCACTTTTGAATTATATTCTGGGTTACATATGATTGGGATCCAGTGGGGGTATACTAATTTAATGCCTCTTTCAGGTGAAGGCAGCTCTGCCGTGTCTACAGAAGACCTGAAAGAATGTTTGAAGAAACAACTCGAATTCTGCTTCTCACGGTATTGTATGAAGAATTCATTCAGCATCTATTAAATGCTTTGTGAAAGTTGCAGCTAAATGACTCTGGGTCTTAGTTTCTTTTTACCATGAAAAGGGGGTTATAAGCCAGGAGATTAGAGGTCAAATCCTGATATCACTTGCTGCTGGGGTAGCAGGCAGTACCTGAGTAATGTATTCAGCTCCAGGGAAGATGGTATTTTGTCATGATGTCTCCTTGGGTCAACTTGTGTTGGATGTGGGATATGTGTATACATCTGCAGGAGTTCCTTTTAGCATGAAAGATGCAGTTACTGTGTGTTGCCTTGAAGCCACAGGGTTAAAGTTTCAGATCTTGATTCTCTGCTGAACTTGTCCAGCTCAAAGACCTAGATGGATAAAATGAAGTACTTCTGTGGAGTTAGAAGCTAGGGAAGAATGTTATTCTCCCTCTAAAGTGGGTTATGGAATTAACTTCTAGTTGTCAGGGGTGGTAGGATGGGTGTTTCCTTCCTCTAGGACTTAATCCTTTGAGTAACTGATGGCATAAGTGCAAGTGGCTGCAACTGTCAGGTCAGCTCCGCTAGTAAATGTGGTTATACCAGGTTTAATTCTGGCCCAGAGTCTGATGGAAAAGCTAACTTGGGAACAGTCTACACTCTGTGGAAAGTTGTTAACAGAGACCACCGACAGGAATGCGCTCAGTTTACAGAGCATGTACAGCCTTTCATGTTCACACAGTGGCTGCAAGTGTTGGTTCCGTTGGCCATTTGTAATGCCTAAGGTGAAATCCCCTAGTTCTGCTGCAGCTTGTCTTTTCTCCCTAATTTTGGACAAGAAGCTAGAAGTGTTGGAGCTGAACCAGTTCAGCTGGCCCTGCCAACTCCATCTGACAGTGTACACCTGCAGCTCATGCCCGGAAACTACTCAACCACTACTTCTTCCAACAAAGTGCTGGGTGCTGTTGGAGGGGCACCAGAATGCAGTAGTTCAGAAAGACCTGTAAGGGGTGCTGTGTGGATGTGCCACAATCATTCTGTTGGTGCTGATTGGAACCTCTGAAACATTGCAAGGGCAAAGAAGCCAGCCAGCCATCTCCTACAGAGCCTGACCCTGCAATGTTGTCCTTGTTTAGTGAAGACTAATTTTCTATATTTCACAAATCTAGGAGGTTGAGGTTATTTAATTGCATACTGGTAAGTAGCTCCTTGGGATGGATGTTGCATGGGCAGGGTAATATGCCAGCAACTTAGCCTTGGACACCTTTCAGCTGCCCTTTCACTTTATTTTCATTGCCTTGATTCTGCTTTGTTTGCATTTATTCCCAAGAGTGAAAACCTGTGGGAGCATGTGCAACTTGATTAGAATGGCAGTTATTTTGTGTTTTAATTCTTAAACCAGTAGTTGTCCTAACACCTAGAATTTGCCTAAAATGTATATTTTATTCTCTTCTAGTGAGAACCTTTCTAAGGATCTTTACTTGATGTCTCAAATGGACAGTGATCAGTTTGTTCCAATATGGACAATTGCCAACATGGAAGGAATTAAGAAGCTGACCACCAATATGGACCTTATTCTTGAAGTATTGAGATGTATGTGTGTCGTCTCTTCTTTTTAATTTTTTTTTTATTATTATTAAAACCTTTTCTAGATCAGTAGAACAAATGTGTTGCTAAAAGCTCTAATACAAGGAGCTCTCAGTTTTAAAGAAACCAGTTGTATTGTTCTTCTTTCTGTGGGCCTGGTCTCTGGCCTATAGCTACCGATTTCGTTCATGGAAAAATCAGGTTGTGATTAATTCTTCTTGGAGGAAACCAAGCTGTCCAAAGCAGATCCATGTAAGACAAGAGACTGAGGTAGCTACTATCTTGTATTTAGTAAACTTGCTCAAATTTGTTTGAAAGAAATTGCTTTCAGGAGGACTGAGTTTTGTTAACCAAAAGCAAAAATCGTACTCCCTGAATGTAAAGAATGACAAGCCTGCTCTTCTGACTTAATGTAGAAATTTCAGTAGGAAGGGTAGTTCTCCTGTGGTGCTGACTCTGCACACCACCTCTTCTGTAAAACAGTTTGAATCAACTGCTTTGCAATGTTTACTTTGAATCCATAAATGTTTTTTCCTGTTCCCATCTGAATTTCTCAATAGGACTCTGCTTAAGAATTTCAAAAAATGAACTCCCTTTCCTGAGTTCAGACCAGCCCCTTAGTCTAATTTTTTGTTGTCTTTAGTTTTGTAGGCAGAGAAACACCAAGTTGGGATGGGAGGCAGTATCCATTTCCCTTTGATGGATTCATGTAACATTGAGCTATGTTCACATTGATGGAATAATAGATCATTTAAGCTCTTGCACTCTATCACTTCCCCCTTCCCCACCCACTCACAAGTGGAGAAATGCCTACACTTAAGATTTCTCTCTCTTATTATTGACTGGTAATTCAAACATCTGTCTCTTGTTACCAGCCAAAGAAACAAATCTTGTAAAATCTGTGTATCACTCTCCTGGAATTCTCTCCCTTCACATTTAAATGTAAAATTCAAAAACGTCAACTCCTCCTGGTGCATATCTGATGCCAAGAAAAACCCTAAAATTGATTTCTGTTCAGTTGGGAACATGTGTGTGCTGATTATTTCAGAGGTACTGAGCATCCACAACTCGCATTGATCTGGGGAGCTGCAAGTGCTTAGTGCCTTTGAATATTAGGAGAATATGTATATCGCATTGTGTAGTGCATGTATAAATGAATTCATGACTCCAGATAATTCAAGAACTCCTCATTCAGTTACTCAAACTATCCACCAATATCTGCCCAGGAGCAGAGTTAATATGTGGTTGCTATTTAAAAAAATAGGTGCATAACATTTTTTTAGCCACTGTTCATAGTTGTATGATACAAGATGAGTTACATGATTGGCACTGTTAATATTAAGAATACACCCTGGTTACCCATATCTAGTCAATACAGACCTTGTGGTGCCAAAAGGCACGCTGACTTCACTGTGCGAGAAGTGCAGATTTGTTCCCTTAGTGGTATTTGATTCTGAACTGAACGTGAATGGAGACAGGCACCTACTATAAAAATAAAAAGTGCAGTGCCAATTGGGGAAAATGCTATTTTTGGTGAAAGCTTGAACTCCTCACTACCAAATATGATTTGAAAAATTAGGTTTTACTTTGACTTTTCAGACACCTCTGCCTCTCACCTATTAAGATTGAGCTCTGTGACAGTTGGTTTTGTCTATAATCTCTACAGGTAACTAAAGAGATGTCAGGATCTCTAACGGTATATGTGGGCAATGAAACAGTCATGTTTCTTCCCAAATTCAAAGCACATTTTACAGTCAGTCTCACGCTCATTTGCCACTGTCATGTTTTCTGATATTTGAATTCTGAACAATTTCAGAATTTGAAACGTTCTCCCCTTTGTCTCTTACTTGGCTACTCTGAAGGATAGGCTTCTGAATTGTTGGTCCAATATGTATATGTGGACAGAGTTGTGAAAAATTAGATACTAACCAAAGGAGATCCCTGGTGCCTACAGATACATTAATATTTTGACCTATTTGAATCTTGTTGCTGACTGTTCTGTGTGTATTGCAGAGAGTCTTACAGCTACTAATGTCCATTTGTATCTTAATTTTAGCTTCCCCTATGGTACAAGTAGATGAGAGAGGGGAGAAAGTAAGACCAAACCATAAGCGATGCATTATTATTCTTCGTGAGATCCCTGAAACAACGCCTATAGAGGTAAAAAATAATCCCATGGTTTACAGTAAGTATATTGGGACTTGAAAACGTTGCTTCAAGCTGCAACCAAAAGAGCCATGTGCTTTTTAGAAAACTGATTGGCAACTTAAGTTATAGATCAAATTTAATTCAACTGAGTGATATTCCTTGTAAACAGCTTCTAGGTTTTTTTTTTTCTTGAAGCGGTGTGAAATCCAAAGACCATATCTCATTCCACTGATATCCTTTTCCATTATGTTATTAACACAGTAAAATGCTCTTTGTTACATGAAATCTATTCTGTTCTATTCCACTGAAGACTATGGCACGACCTGGGGTCTTCTGGAAAGCAGGTTAAATTGGTTTCCTTTCAGATCCAAAAGTGAGAAATAAATCCAGAGAATAACTTGGATTTCAGGCAAAAATTTTCACAGCAGGCACTTCGCATTAAGTCCGAGGGTTGTTTTGGCAGATACAAACATTAATAAACATTTCTTATTCATTGTGACCCAGTTTGAGCCAAGCTCATTATAGATAGAAAGAGGATAATAAAATGCCTGCTGATATTTGGCTGACAGAGCTGTTAGTTAATTAATTTTTTTAGAAGATTTTATAGCTGTAATGTGAGGCATTTGTATAGTGGCACTTTAAATTAGCAATATTAATGCAATGCTAGATGAACAGATCTGTCCTTGTAAATCTCTGAACTCTGTTGCTCCTTTTAAAAGCTGTAACCCATTGTGACATGAGCAACTTCTTGCAAAACTGTTACTTTTCTGGAAGTTAAGAATCTTGCATCAGAAGGACCTCTGTCAAGGTACTTGGCTAACTTGAAGCCACAGTGGGTGAGGTAATATCTTTTATTGGATCAGCTACTGTTGGTGAGTTAGACAAGCTTGTGAGCCACACAAAGCTCTTCTTCAGGTCAGGGAAAGGTACTCTGACCGAGCATCAGAGCTAAATGCAAGGTGGAAAAGATTATTTAGCATAAGTAGTTGGCGCATATTCTAAGGGACTATTCAAGGTAGAGTACATTGCATACAACTTGAAGCCAGTTATTCATAATGCTTCCTTACCAGCTTAATGCTGCAATATCTTCCTTTATACCACGGTCCCTTCACCAGAAACACCCACTATTTTTTGTTTTTAATCTGGGTAGCTCGTGTGCAAGACTGATGTCATTCTCTTAGAGAACTCCACAGATGTACTTGTCCTGTAGGTAGAAATCTCAAAGAATTAAACTTTCTAAAGTCACTTTTGGGCATCTTATTCTCATTACAAATGTACTTTTATGCATGTCTGATATTGAAGAAAACTCAATGTTGCATAACAAAACCTAAGGTTGTGTTGTGCTCTGACATATAGGAGACCTGCCTGCTTCCAGTTCCCTTCCTACACAGGTTGGCAAGGCTTGAGTGCTGCAGCAGCAGCTGCATATTCAGCCCCTGGGATGGGTGATAGGATCCTTGTAAGAGACACTTTCTGCTGATTAAGAGCAGTTCTGAAGGGCATTCGTGGGGATCTCAAGATTTGGAAGTGGAAAATGGTATATGGGAGAATGTGTGAATCAACACACAAACCAACATATCCATGTAGTATCTGGAGAAATATACCAACATTTTAGTGTTTGTATCTTCAGCTAGACCAGTGCCAGTTTAGTATTGAGAGATGATACAACATGGCAGTTATATGCTCCAACTAGGAGGTTGGATATATTCCTGGCTACAGGATGAGCCTTTAGTAACTCAGGATGTAGAACAAAAACTTCCTCTGATGGGGTGTGGACGTTAAATTTCCCAGTTGGTTTGCAATGATAAGACTGGGTCCCCAAAAACTAACAGGTTTCCTTTTCTTTAGGAGGTTAAGGCGCTGTTTAAAAACGAAAACTGTCCCAGAGTGATAAGCTGTGAGTTTGCTCACAATAACAACTGGTACATTACATTCCAGTCAGATACTGATGCACAACAGGTAAGACTCCATTCGATTTGAAGGCAATCTCTATCCTTTAGTTGAAGCTTCCCTGTTATTCCTGGGAACTGCACATATGGTGCATGATAAAATATGTGCCACAAGGGAGAGTTAATTTATTAATGTATGCAGCACCTATTGCCTGGGGAGCTAGGAGTTTATTTACAAAGTTGAATTCAGTTTAACTGATAGAGGAATTCAGGCAAGTAGGGATGACTGCTGTTCTTGGACTACATTTCTACTGTCTGCCTCTCTTACCATGTGTGCTGCTTCTATTTGGTCTCCTTTGCTACTCTTGACAATTAATAGCATGTAGTTAATGGAAATATTGTTGGGTACTAGATTTAGTATCCTGTATCTGAAATGCTGGCTTTGTGTAAATAGAGCTAGTTAAAAGGAGGAACAGTCTACATAGGCATCGCAATAATTCCTGTAGTTCTTACAGGATAAGAGGGAAGATCCTTTCATGGATTGAGAACTGGTTAAAAGACAGGGAACAAAGGGTAGGAATAACTGGTAAATTTTCAGAATGGAGAGGGGGTAACTAGTGGTGTTTCCCAAGGATCAGTCCTATTCAACCCATTCATAAACGATCTGGAGAAAGGGGTAAACAGTGAGGTGGCAAAGTTTGCAGACGATACTAAACTGCTCAAGATAGTTAAGACCAAAGCAGACTGTGAAGAACTTCAAAAAGATCTCACAAAACTAAGTGATTGGGCAACAAAATGGCAAATGAAATTTAATGTTGATAAATGTAAAGTAATGCACATTGGAAAAAATAACCCCAACTATACATACAATATGATGGGGGGCTAATTTAGCTACACCTAATCAGGAGAAAGATCTTGGAGTCATCGTGGATAGTTCTCTAAAGACGTCCATGCAGTGTGCAGCAGCAGTCAAAAAAGCAAACGGGATGTTAGGAATCATTAAAAAAGGGATAGAGAATAAGACGGAGAATATCTTACTGCCCTTATATAAATCTGTGGTGTGCCCACATCTTGAATACTCCGTACAGATGTGCTCCCTTCATCTCAAAAAAGATATACTGGCATTAGAAAAGGTTCAGAAAAGGGCAACTAAAATGATTCAGGGTTTAGAACGGGTCCCATATGAGGCGAGATTAAAAAAGCTAGGACTTTTCAGCTTGGAAAAGAGGAGACTAAGGGGGGGGATATGATAGAGGTCTATAAAATCATGAGTGGTGTGAGAAAGTGAATAAGGGACAGTTACTTACTTGTTCCCATAATATAAGAACTAGGGGCCACCGAATCAAATTAATAGGTAGCAGGTTTAAAACAAATAAAAGGAAGTTCTTCACTCATCGCACAGTCAGCCTGTGGAACTCCTTGCCTGAGGAGGTTGTGAAGGCTAGGACTATAACAGGGTTTAAAAGAGAACTGGATAAATTCATGGAGGCTAAGTCCATTAATGGCTATTAGCCAGGATGGGTAAGGAATGGTGTCCCTAGCCTCTGTTTGTCAGAGGGTGGAGATGGATGGCAGGAGAGAGATCACTAGATCATTACTTGTTAGGTTCACTCCCTGTGGGGCACCTGGCATTGGCTGGATGGATACTGGGCTGGATGGACCTTTGATCTGACTCAGTATGGCCATTCTTATGTTACGTTCTTACACATGGGTACAATTGGGCTTTTACAGAAAGCTTAAGAGTCCTAGTTCCATGAATTCTTTCTGTTGGAAGCTCTTCTCAAATGCACATCCTGCTGCAGTCGCAACAACTAAACCTTGCAGTTTTGTGCTATTGCCTGAGAACCTGAAAGCAAAACTATAGAAATTGACTGGACAGGAAAATTAAACTGAAGCTTTTTTTCATTGAACAAGCAGAGAAGTGGGTGGTTTTAAAAAAAAGAAGGCAGATTAAATATCCCTGTAAATAACTGGATGGACAATGATATTTTTTCGCTGCCATAGGAGAAAATAGGTGCTTTGTGGTAAAGGAAACATAATATTACAAACCACGGTTTGACTTAGTACAAATTCGCCCTTTGGTATGTGTGGTTTTTCAATGTCACACTCAGATATTGAAATGCTAGTGCAGTGGCATACTTAAGGCAAGCACTCTTCTGTTTAACCCTTGCAACAGAGATTAAATACTTACTCTTTGATAGCAATGTGGTATGGTCATGTCTGTGTTAGGATTTAAGAAAGATGGATGAAGGCAGGAAGGCATGTGTACTAACACATTGCAGCTTGGTCTGCATGAGGAACCAGGAACTGTTAATGCTTTGAATAACACAATGGCTTTTCCTCTTTCAAAATTGTCATAAACTTATCAAAATATAATGCAACTTGAATTCAGGCCTAGCTATGTTTATATTAGTTAGTTTTCTAAAGACTGTCTTTGAAGTGCAGTTTTACCAAAATGATCTTTCAATAAATGTCTTTTTATATACACAGGCATTTAAATACTTAAGGGAAGAAGTAAAAACCTTTCAGGGCAAGCCAATAATGGTAAGACTCTTTGTTTAATGTGGGTATGGGGAGATTTCAGGACAAAATCTTGGATGTCTTTCTTTGGCTAGCACTGTAAACTTACTAAAAATTAGTTTTGGGATGCAAAGCCTTTCTTCTATAGGACACTAGCTTGAACCCAATTTAAGAGTGTGCGGTGGGTGATCCCAAGTGCAGTTTCTACTGGAGATGTGTCATATATAGATATAGGTATAGCTACTTTAAGCTTCCATATTGACATCCTTGTTTGTAAGACTCAGCAGAGGGATTAAAGACTTTGATTCCCTCTTCGTTTTGTAGAGCTCGCTCCTCTAGAATGACCTTTAGACAACCTGGCTGTGCAGTCTGAGGGACACTTGCCGTGCCTGCTGCTCCTTGTCCTGTACCTAATCTGCTGAGAAGTAGACTTCAGTTTCTATGGTTGTCAGTCTGGCATCTTTCACAGCACTGACTTTTGCTTAAATTCTGAGTTAGTCTCAAATTATAGGGCAGTTATTGCCACAGAAGGCAGCATAAAGTTTAAAGCTTTGAGTGATCCATTGGTTTAAGATACCCACCTTACAATAAAGTGTTAAAATGAAAGAAGGGATAACCAACACTGCAACATAGTCTGTCACACAAGGTTTATGCTTGTAGTCAGCAGTTAACCTAGTTTTTCCTTACTTACATTATAATAAAAATAAGGGAAAGAGAAAACTCGTGGCTTTCCCCTTGCACTTCCCTCCTCACATGCGGCACACGTAACTTGGTTTGATCTCTCTTACAGGCAAGGATAAAAGCCATCAACACATTTTTTGCTAAAAATGGCTACCGGGTAGTGGATTCCAGTGTGTATACTCAGCCAGTTCAAACACAAGCACAGTTTGCCTCACCACTGTTTATGCAGCCTGTATATAGTCCTCAGCAGTACTCTATTTACAGTATTGTGCCTCAGACTTGGTCTCCAAACCCTGCACCTTACTTTGAAACACCACTGGTAAGTAACTGCTGCCAATTTTCATAAAATGGGAGGGTTTTTGTTATCAACACTGATGGGCAATACATTTTGGAATATTGTCCCAAAAATCTACTCTTGAGAGCTTGAGTAACAAATTGGCCTGTGTTGATTGGGTTGACCTCTCACTATCTTGCAAGAGACATGGGTCTGGTCACCTCTTCCATATGTTGTTGGTTACTGACCATTGGCTTCAGCCAATGACGGTCCAGACCCAATAAGATGAGCCTCTAAAAGGCACCCAATCCGATCACCAGCGTCAGTTAAATCCCAGGGGCTTCTGGTGTAAACTCAGTTTATCCCAAGCAAACCTGGGGAGGGATTTTCTTAGCTCTTCATGGACAGAAAGATCATGAAACTGTAGTGGCTTTACAAACTATAGACCTAGGGAGAATTTTTTTATTTTATTTTATTTTTTTTTTTTGAATGAGGGATTGTAATAATGGAATGTGATGTTACAGGGTTGAGGTGTAAAACATTCTGGATAAAGCAGCAAGTTAAGTTGATGTCCGCAGTGCAGGAAAGGGCCAAACAACCATGAGCATCTTTCCTTTTATCTTTTGACTTAGTTGAACTCTTGACAGCCTGATATTCTTGTCTCTGCATTGCAGGCCCCTTTTCCTAATGGTGGATTCGTGAATGGCTTTAATTCACCAGGATCATATAAAACGAATGCTGCTTCCTTGAGCATAGGTCGCCCATTCCATAGAAACCGGTAAGAGAAAATCGGGAAGCTGGCTGTGCTGTTAGAATTTGCAGTTTCCAGAACTTTAATGAGTCATCAAGGAATGCTTATTACCAAGGGCATAATGCCTTGTAGTTCTTGTTTGCTAAATCTATGTGGAATTTTTTTGGAAACTAAATTTAGCATAAAATCCAGGCCAACGTTCATGAGGCCATACAATAACAAATCTGTGTGTGCTAGAGAGAACAAAGGTAAGGACTCATCTGAAAGCTTCAAAGGGGTTACCATTAAGTGTTTAAGTCTGAAACCAAGGTAGCTTCCTCTTAGAAACTGTTGCTTCTAACTCATGGCTGCCTTATTTCCTAAACAGAAATTCCCACAAGACAAATTCAGCTTCTGTAGTGAGACTAACATTGTAGAGCCACTCACCTTATACAAGTTCAGAGATACAGGCTCTTACTATTATTCGATAAATTCAGCATTCAGCAATTTTATCACTGTAATTCATTTATCACATCAGTCTCTCTCCTGATATAATTTTAGAGAGTGAGCTCAAATACATTAATTTGCAGAGGAGGAGAACAACCTTGTGTCTCGTTGGAGCAATGCTCTGTAATTACAAAAGACTATAGTACTCTTGCCTTGTGTGGGTGGAAACTTTTATGTGCAGACTTTCCTACTGAAT
Source organism: Chelonia mydas (assembly GCF_015237465.2). NCBI lineage: Eukaryota > Metazoa > Chordata > Testudines > Cheloniidae > Chelonia > Chelonia mydas. The sequence goes on from NC_051260.2 coordinate 466,022, forward strand.
GCAGCAAGCAGGCGGATTAGCACAGTAATCGCTTTTATGTTTGAGACTTCACTTGACAACTACCTGTGCTGTAAACATTTGGTAATGGAGTTAAAGTTCATGGCCATAAATTGACGTGATCAGTGGAGGATGGACTTTGAAATTGGGTCTTGCAGGAGCAGAGTGAAGTGTTTATTGCTTCATTTGGGACAAGTGAGGCAGCTGAATTTAGAAAGAGAATTGTTTCTAATGGGGGCAGATCCTGCACAACTGCCACTGAGCTGTGTTAGAACTGTGCCTGTTTATCAGCGTCCCGTTGGTTATTAAAACTTAAATGGAGCATTTTTATAGGATTTCTTGTGTTTGTAGACCTAGATTTTTGACTGTTGTCCAGCCCAGCTGGTATGTACAGTAAGAGTACAAACCGTCTAGATAGGCAAATATATCCACTTCCTAATTATCAGATGGAAGTAATGAACATTTTTGCCTTTTGAAACTGTGCTCTTTCTCTAGCAATCTTGACTGAGCCTCCATTTTAGCCTGGCAGCCAAAGCAACCCTATCAGATCCTCTTGGGGTAAGGCCCCCCGTGACTCCTTGCAGGAAGGATTTAAGTGCACTTGTCGTCAGCACTGTACAATCATAATCACATAGAATCAAAAAAGTATAGAACTGGAAGGGACCTCAGGAGTCCGTCTAGTCCAGTCCCCTGCACTCAAGGCAGGACTGCATAATAACTAGACCGCTCCTGACATACGTTTCTGTATCCTGTCCTTAAAAACCTCCAATGAGAGAGATTCCACAACATCCCTAGACAATTTTGTTCCAGTGTTTAATTACCATGACAATTAAGAAGTTTTTCCTAATGTACAACCTAAATCTCCCTTGCTGCAATTTAAGCTCATTGCTTCTTGACCTGTCCTCTGAGGTTAACGAGAACAATTTTTCACCCTCCTCCTTGTCATAATCTTTGATATACTTGAAAACTTTTATGTCCTCCCCTTCTCTTCTCCAGGCTAAATAAACCCAATTTCAATCTTTCCTCAAAGGTAATGTTTTCTCTGACTTAACTAGCTTTTGTAGGAGCTGTCTATCCAGCCCTCAAAGGAGGAGAGGGACATTTCAAGAGGGCAAGTGCTTCCCTCTCTCATTTTGGCTGTTGACCAAAGGGACTAGTCCATATAGTTGAAGGAGACACATCTCCTTGTGTAGAACTTCTCGTTCTAATCATCAAAAGTTCCTTAAGTTCACCATGGACCCCTATTCTTAAGGCTTTTGAGACAGAGATTCTGTCCTGAATCTCGGCAAAGCATAGTGTAAACTTTTACTATTAGATAAGTCATCTAATTTCATACAGAGTCCAGAGTTGGCCAGAAACCATACCAAATAATTAATGGCTCTAGATAAGAGCTCCATATCCATTGGTGACAAGAGGTTATAACACGTGCTTACTCCTAGGTAGCTCCTGCTTTACTGTGGGAATTCTATTGCATGATGCAGTCTCTGGAAGAGAAACTCCCTTCAGAACAGGAATTTTAAAGGGTTAGGACTCTTAAATGAGAATCTCTACTGTAATAAGCCTTTTCTTTAGTAGAGAAATATAAAGTTGAGTTATTTGAGCTCCTTCCTTCTCCAGAACTGGAGCTCTGATCTTTCCAGGTAGTAGAAAGATAGAGGTAGCTTCATTGCACACAATATGGTGTAATCTGGTTCCAACCACGTTTTGTCTAGGATGTGCTCTAGCCATCCCTACCTCAATGTTAACTTAGTGTGAAGCTTGCCTTATGCCATTGCAACTTTAAAGCCTGTTTCCAGGATTTGAAGTGTTATATTTAAGGAGGATAGTGGAAGCCTCTGAGAGACATTCCCTCTCTGCTGGGGTGCTAGCAAGATAAGTGAGATGTAGGCTCAGAGGGTTGGCCCAGTGATGATCAGGTATCGCGCTCAGAGAGAACAGGTCTAACATTCAAAAGTCTGGGCATCTCTCTGTTTCATGCACACTCTCCTTGCTCACTTTCTTACTGCTTCCTTCTGTCTCTTTGCTTTCTCCTGTCTTCTGCACTTTTCTCCTGTACTTTTTGTTCTTCTGCCCAGACCAAGGTTGTGTGGCCTTCTCAATGAAAGGTGAGATTATGAGATCTGAGGGCTGAATCATACAGCTAGAAACTTTTCCTTCACTTTGAATGGATTCAAAAATGGCAAACTTAAGAGACTTAACTAAAATCTGCTTTCCATGCCTATTGTAGATGCTAAAGCCTATTAAGTGCTCTAGAAACCTCCCTGCTAATGAACATTTATTTCACGTTGTCCACATACCAGTCTAATTTTACATGTCCCAAGCAGCAGGAATTGCTCTGTTTCCCTGGACTGTCCCTAACTGGTTATGTAAAGGATGCTCTGTATACTCATTTGTTTAAATGAGACATGTTAAAGGAGTTTCTTAAAGTCTCAGCTCTCCTTGGTAACTGGTATGTTTTTTAAAGTTCACGTTCCTTTTTGTCTCTTCAGCATGGGCCTGTGAAATCTGTTGGAAATCTGAGCAGATGGATTAGCAAATTGTGGGAGACTTTTTTTTTTTTTTCCATGTTGTAATATGGGTTCCAGTCTGGAAAGGACTGAGATCCACTGATGCATTAGATTTAAATTTTTCAATCATCTGTATTTAATACCGTTTATGCATGGTGGGTTTCTGTCTCTCCCCCCCCCTTCAGTTTGGGCAATAAACAACTTTCACTCTTTCTAGGCTGCCTCATAAATTCTTGTGCTAGCACAATGTAGTAGTGTTTGGGTTGTCGGAGAATCTTTAGAACTGAAGGTAATAGAATTTAGCATTTGCACAAGAATCCATATTAAATTATCACAGTGGTTCCTTCTGGACTTAAATTGTATGAATCTGACCAATGTTTAATCATTTAATCAAAAAATGATAAACTCTTCTGTTATGTTCAAATATATTTTAAAAAATATAAATAAATAAAATAATTGAGCCTAAACTGATTGTCACTTTAAGTCTCTTTGCCTCTGCCTCATTTTGTTGATGGAGAAAAGCTACTTACTGGGTAGCTGAGGATTGTTCCATAAAGTTTGTTGGAGGTAAGTAGTACTAGGCCATCTCTGTTCAATATAACTGTGCTTCATCTTCAGTCCCAGAAAACTTCCTCCAGGGAGAAGGTTTACATGCTGCTTCCCCGTAAAGCTTTTTGTCCTGTGGGCTAAGCTTAATTTATCGCATCATGTGGGTAGTCACTAGTCTAATATTAAATATTGGCTGTTTTGTCTTTAAAGTAAACAAACCAGCATTTGTTTAAACCGATCACATTTATTTGGGCCTGAAATGTTGCAACATGCCTGCATGTGCGCAGGAGTGAAAGGTTCACGCCCTGTGACAAACTCCCAAATTGTTGTTATCAGACTTAATCAGCTTCCTTGTTTTGTGGATGTTAAGACCGTAGTGTGAGAATGACATTGGCAAGATAGGTTGGGCTTCAGAACAATCAGAAAATGGTTCTTCAGCGCATGGGTTCCTGAGATTTAAAATGAAGGGTGGGTGACTTTCCTGATATACTTCCTGCATTTGAGAGCCAAAGAGGCACTTTCTTAGCCATTAGATCTATCAAGCTGTGCAGGAGCCACCCAAAGGAAGTAGTGGCAAAATTGTGTCATTTGTCACTTAAAATGGCATTGGAAGATACAGTATAGAGCACAGGGAAGAATCTTGCACTGTCAACTCAAGATTAGATTACTAATCTGTCTCTCATTTCTGGTTCCATGGTTTGCTATTAGCAGATGGTAACTTGCTGAAGACATGCAGTTCCCCTCAGCTGAAGAGAAAGGAAGATAGTAGAAGGGAATCTACCTCTTTACTAGCCAGTCTAGAATTCCTGGCATTTGGAGACCGCCCTTGGACATTCTCTGTCACAGGGATGTATAGATTTTTTTTTTTTTTTGAAATACATAAAATCCTGTGCTCCAAACTGGTGGTGGTTCTTGAGACTTGCTGTGGGGGTGACACTGGAAGAAGCCAAAGAGTGTAGGAGAGTTGGAGGAGGATTGCAAGGAGGGAATCCAGTCTGTTTATATAGTGTGAGGTAGGGTAAATATTTAGACTTGAACATTTAGTACATATTAAAGTTATATTACTTGTCACTCAGGCTGCTGTCCAAAGGGAAACTTTCTCTCAGCTGTGAATTGGATGCTCCTGTGTTGTCTGAAATACTTTGTTTGGAATCATCTGCTTGTATTTTGCAGAGGATATGTGCAACTGTCATTAGATAGACACTGAAATAACAAATTGGGTACACTGAGTGTGGTGGAATTAAGCATCTGTATTTGTTCTTGCTCTCACATAGGCAAATCTCACCTTTTTTTTTTTTATACTCCTTTGTTCCTATAGACTAATCACGGCCCATCTCCCTCTGTTTCACTTGTATGTTAGTGATAGTGTTAATTGCCTAACTCTTGAGCTTTTGCAGGATTTTCTATTTTCTTTATAGTCAGTTTTTTTAGAGTCAGTTGGGACTTCTGGTTGACTACTCAGGATTAGTAAGAAGAGATGGATTGAGGATGCCTAATTATATGGCTTGGGAGCTGGACAATGGAGCATTTTGTCCTTGGACCATGAAGTCAGGGCAAGGGTGTATGGTACCACATGGGATATTGTTTTAACAATGGAGGAGTAACATTTATTTATTGTCTCTTTTTAATTACTTCAGACCATATTACCGAAAGTGTTCTAGTTTGTTTGGGGGAGAACTTTGCTTATTGGTCCTTATGTTGTGGTGTTGACAACTTCTTATTGTATCTCATACAGTGTGAAGCCTCATTTCCGATCATCAAGCAGCTCGGAACACTGTGCAGAGGGTACAGCTGTGGTTGGTACAGTGTCAATGGGGGATGGACCACTGAACAGAACCAACTTGAGGAATTTTGGTATGGAACGACATACCAGTACATTAACAGGACACCAGGAACAAGGCTGTTCTCAGAAGGATTATTCCATCTCGCAGGTGGAGCAGAATGGAGACTACAGTATTGGCAGGGGCAGGTAAAAAATTGCAGCAATGACAGCCATATGCTACAGTGAAGGCAGTGTGTGGTTGGAGAAACATTGGCTACAGGGTTGGGAAAAGATTGCTGAACCAGCTTTAGATTAATTTTCATAAGCCAAAATAACATCAGGTGCTGAACACAACTGTTCAGTTATCTGTGGAGTGGTCTAGGGAGCGAATTGATATTCAATTAAACAAGCAAATTGAGCATAATACATTTTGACCTTTTCTAAGTAAGATTGAAAATGTTTTGACTCTCCATTTTTACAGGCTCTAATGGTAGGAAATCCATACAGCTGGTAGTAAATAGGGATGTCCTTATAGAAGTTAAAACTGGTTTATTAAAGAAAAACATGTTTCTGTACAAACTCCGTTCTACATAACCCTTACAATCTGAGTGTAGTGTTAAAACTTTAAGGCTTATGTTTATTTCATTTTTGTAAAACATGCTGCAAGTCTCTTCTGGCTCATAGTATGAACGTGGGGGGAAGCTCGTGCATGTTAGCAATTACCTTCAGTTAGTAGTTAAAGCAAAAAGTTAGAAACCAACTCTTATGTAAAGCAAATGGAGAGTATTTCCCCCCATCCCCTACCACTCACTTGCACATCTTTGTTTCTCTTTTTTTTTTTTTTTTTTAAAGCAGTTGTGCTATCTCTGGGCTTTTTTGTTCTAAGATTCAAATAGTTTGTAGGTAGTGTAAAGACAGGTTTCACTACTTTGTAAGGACTAGATTGTGACCACAACTCTGTTTATGACTGGCCTACAGAATACAAACAATTCATTAGGTAAAACTGTGGCCTTTGGGGTTATATTAAATTTTAAACAAGTACCAAAGTCCTCTGGGCTCAGTGGCTGGGAGCTTCAAACATTTATCTTCTGAGATAAAGCCAGTTGATTTTTGGTGTCTGTTAGTACTGGGGTTCTGACCCTCTCTAAACAACTTGCTGACCAAAAATTCCCAATCACACCTGTTACTACAATATAGGTTTTTAAAGAGAACCAAAGTAAGAGTTGTTCACAGTAGTAAAGTCTAATCCACAGCAGGCACGTTGTGTCCTAAAAAAGTAGGTCTAAAGACCTTTCCTTGTAACAGAAAGGACACCAGTTCAGTCTGCAAAACAAGTTGATGCACTGAGAAATAAAGTTAGACCCCTAAGAATGGAGAAGAGGCGTGTCTTGGGTCTGATCAATAGGCACTATTATAGTTCTACTTTTACATCAGCCGCAGGAAGAAGGATGGGCACTTAAGTGCATGCTCCCCTTTCTGGGGGATATAATTAGGAGCTAGACTAATACGCTTGCTGAGGTTTGTCTTCACTTCCCTTCTTTTTTCCTTTAAAGGAGGAACTTTTTCAGAGGTCGGAGAAGACGAGAAGATGACCGTCTTTCAGTAAGTTCCATTTCCATTATTTCATGGGGGAGGGAGACATGTAGAGGGGAGGGACCTAGGCAGTGAAATGGGCTCTGCCTTACCACTTCATGTACCTCGCTCTCCCCCTAGTCTTGACCTGAATTTGAAGGGTTCATTGTTACGATTCGCCACTGATCGCATCCGACCAGAAGATTTATAAGTTCTTGTCCAATTCAGACTACAGGGTTCAAGAACTCAGAGTTCTATATCGGGAGAGGACTCTCAGGGTGCTTGGCAAAAACACTCACACTGAGGACAATACCAAATTGATAAAACTTTATTGAGATTAACAAAAGAATAGATGCTATGAAACTTATGACTGCAAAACAGTAAAAGAATTCCAAAACTCCTGGTGGTAACATTTATATTATAAGTACCTTAACTTAATATACTCTGACCCTTCCTTGAGGATCCGGTAATAGGAGGTGAAGGACTAGCCTTACTCCTAGCATGCCCGATAACATGATGGTGCTGGCTTCCCCAGTAGTTAGGAATGTTGAGTAGTTATACTGTACTGCACAAGCTGAGCTGATAGTGTGACAGAAGATAGAATGATAGTCTATAGCAGTGGTCTCCAAAGTGGGGTGCATGCACCCCAGGGGGTGCGCCAGAGGATTCCATGGGGTGTGCGGCAGGAGGAGCGCCGCTGGACGGCACTCCGCTGTTTTACTTTTCCTTCAGCGGCAGCTTTGCACGCCTGTGGCAGGTCTTCCCTTTCGGCAGCACGCCTGCGGCAGGTCTTCCCGTCTCCTTTCTTTGGCGGTACTGTGGGGGTGCGCGATCCAAAAATTTTGGAGTCCACTGGTGTATAGAATATAGAAGACCAAAGAAAAGAAAGAGTTAGTTAGAGCTAAAAGAGCTTTAAAAAAAAAAAAAAAAGCCCCAAAAGAACTAAAAGAAGCTCTCCCTATGATATCCTTACAAGGTATTGTATAGGATCCTGACACTATGTACTTCAGGCCCAACCTGCTATACCCAGATCTTATTTCTGTACCCTAAGAAATTTATGGGTACCCTTATCCTATAGGTTAGTGGATTATGACACTTACTCTCTATATATTAATAAGGATTATCTCACTCCAAAAACTGCCAATCTAGGCTCTCTTGGTGACTTCCAGGTTGTGGTATACCTGCGGTTAGCAACCGGTTGTAGATACCAGATAAGCCTGCTCGGTGTTGTGTATAGTTCCTCCCTTTGGTTCCCCAAAGTTCAGGGACCATTCCCATCTATGCCAAAAGTTACCAGCTTTTAGGCTGACGTACTCTTAACTGATGATACTTTTAGCTATTAAGCGGCTCTTACTGGATACAGGCCGGTAGGCTTCTTGCATTTCAGCAAAACTTATTTTATGTATATTAGGAAACACATATCATATGCCTCAACACACCCTAAATTCATAGGAATTCATATTGATAAAATGTAAGAATAAAATGGATTAATTCAGAAAGAGTAACATATTTGATACGGCTGGCTGGATTAATAGGATAGAATAGCTAGCAAAGTAATCCTATGGGCTACACTAGCTCCTGTCTGAGGCTGTGAAGATAGAATGTGAATGCTTGCCTGACAAGTGAAAATACATCAGTCTCTTGGTTCCAGCCATTACTTCCTATTTCTTTTTTTTTTTTTTAGAGCCTGTCTTATCTCTTTAGTAACAGGTATATCCTATAGGAAACCTTGTTGCTGACTGCTCTTCCAAAAGTGTGCTGCTTCACATTGACCACTAGGTGGAACTCAGTGCAACTTGCTCCCATTATCTCTCCCTTATAATAGGATGCTGAAGACCTGATCCTCTTCCCATAGAAGTAATTGTCAAAAGTCCGGCTGGCTTCAATGGAAGCCTGACTGGGACCTGAGATGATATTCAAAGGGGGTGCAAGAAGTTAGGCTTATGGGCAGTTAGTTATTTAGCATTTATGGTCAGACCCTGGTTTGTGGCTTCTTACTTTTATGGGGACAGAAAATATTGAATAGTTTGAGCAGCACCTGCCTTAGCAATGCCTTATTCAGGCCAATGCTCTTGTTTTAAGACTGCTAAAATAATGCAGGTAAAAGAAATGCATAATTAACCTGTGGGAGGCCCAGCCACAAGATATCACTGAGGCAAAGAGTTTGGTAGGGGTCATACAGATCATATGTGGCAGTTCATTTGTTTGTAACATTTTTACTAAGAAAAGATGCATCTTGTTCCTCTTCCAAAAAGATGTTTTCTTGGGCTGAGACCGGAGCACTACAGCACACGGCTCTGCAGAGCTCGCCAACAGGCAGCCGTTGCTGCTTAGAATTTTAATGTTGCTGCTCTTATGCTATCCGGGGCTCACCTCGCTTACTACGAAGATGCTACCGCTTCTCATGTTATAACTTGGCAACCCTTTTGTTTCTCTGCAGGCTGCATTAGATGGTAGACTCATTGGCTTGTGTGATAGCAACTGGTATCGCTGTGTGCCGCTTCATGACTGCAGGTATCTTGCCTACCTGTCAAAGTGCAGCACACAATAGAGGACTGAGTTACACCTTGCAGTTCAATTCTGTCCCCTTTTCTGATGCCCCGTCCCTTCTCAGGGATCATTCTCACAAGGCTGTGTTTAATTCAAGAAGTTCAGTCTGTTACCGCTAGAGGCTGTAGAAGATATACGGTCTCAATATTGGGGGAAGGGATTTTATTCCTGATACTTTCTCAAATCAGTCTTCAGACTTATTCTAGAGCTGTGACATCTCAACCAATACATAAAGAAAATCAAGTTTTGTATGGTTAATCTGTCTGCTGTTATCCTTTCCCTTTCTCTGACTTTCTTGCTACTGTCTACTTAAAGGATGCATACTTCTGTGTAGCTATATAGCCACACTAAGTTCTTAAGGTTTTGTCATAGCAATTGTTCGTTATCAGTTCATGGTCCCTTGATTTAGTCAGGCCGTGGCCCCTCAAATTTCCATGGAGTGCATGGCGTTGGTAGCAGCCTTCTGAAAGGTGGGAGTCCAGGTGTATTCATACCTGGACAATTGATTGGTCCATGGTCAGCAAGGCTTCTATCAGATACACCTTCCTTATGAAGTAGAGGAGGTTCTCTATTTGGTCCTGACATAAACATAAATCCATGAAGGAGGTGTATTCTTTTTATTCTATATTATCTGCTTGGCCTAAAAGAGAGAAGTCTCTCCAGTATAGTAGTTCACTGAGGTCCACCTGGCTGCAATCTCAACATTTCCTGTAGATGGCAGGTCCGTGTTTCCAACTCTGTCAAATTCTTAAATGGTTTGGATTGACTTTCCCCCACTTACTAAAGAGCCTACTCTGTCCTAAGATTTAAACTTAGTTCTCACAGGATTGAAGAGACCTCTTTTTGAATCCATGGTCACATGTTCATTGTCTCCTCGCTCGATTAAATGTAGCATTTCTAATAGCCATTACTTAAGCTAGGAAGTTTGATGGCTCACTCTCTTTGTATGATTTTTTACAAAGACAATGTTGCCTTGCATCCGTACCCCAAATTTCTCACTAAAGTGGTTTCAGATTTTCATTTGACTGAAACTGTTTGTTTGCCAGTCTTTCCCAAGCCTTACTCTCACACAGGTAGAGGCCACATATCTTAAAGGTTCATGACAGATTAGCTTTTTACTTGGCAGGTCTACGGAGTTTAGTTTTATCTCCTCCATTGTTCATTTTCTTTGCTGAGCGAATGAAAGGGAAACTTGTTTGCTCTGAGAGCATCTCGTCCTGGATTTCCTTCTGCATTTGTGTCTACTACAACATTGCAAACGTTCTCTACGTCAGAGAATTTTAGCATATTCTATACGGACTCTATATGCATCAGCAGCTTTCCTGGGTCGTGTTCCCATCAGTGATGTTTGCAGAGCTGTTACCTGGTCTTCAATTTGGTTCAGTCGCTTACCACTCGTGTTCTCTCTCCCAAATTTAGCGTTGTTGGAGGCCTGGGAGAGAAGTACTGAGATCCTTGTTCGGGTAGACTCAATACCCTTCTCCACTGGGAACTGCTTGTGAGTCACCTAAAATGGAATGGACACTTGCAAGCACTTGAAGATGGAAAAAATGGTTACATACCTGCTCTCTGAGATGTTACTCATGTACATTCCACAACCTACCCCCCTTCCCCTCTCCATCAGAATCACTTGAGATGCAGGCTTTCAGTATGAAAGAGCTGAGGTGGGGGGAGGGTCAGGGGCTCCAAACCTTCTTTGCTTAGGAGGAGTGTGTGGAGGCAGCATGTGCTGCCCTTGCAGGTACAGTTACGGGAAAAAGGTATCTGGCTTCGATGCACTGGCACACAGACACCTGAACTGGAATGGATGTGTGCAACGTGTCTTGAGGAACAAGTTACAGAGCAGATGTGTAATTATTTTATGCGCTAGATGGGCAGTAACATACACTTCATTGAACTGAAGCTGCAAAACAAGTATAGGGAGGCAAACTGAAACCACTGCAGTTGGAATTTGGCCAGGAAACATCCCAATTATTAAAGCGATTTGGAGTTTCTAATACTGCATCTCTTCTGAAAGATGTCACTGCATTGACACCCACCATCAGGTGTGGGCTGCATACTGACTCGGAGGGAAGGATACAATCCCTGAATCTTCAAGATTTCATCATGCAGGATGTGGTGTTCGATAGACTTCCATTCAGGAACTGTCTTGACATTACTTACCTTGAGACCTGTATAGGCTCATAACACAAGGTGGTATGGTTACATAGTGTATGTTAACAGACCTCTTTTCTTCTAGCGACCTCAGCCTTCAGCAGAAACAAAGACTCAGACACCAAAGTTTGATTTACTAGCATCAAATTTCCCTCCTCTACCTGGCAGTACCGCAAAAATACAAGGAGAACCAGTGTTGGAAAGCAGAATGTCTGACATTGTTAAAGGAACTGGCAAAGAGAAGGTACTTGTTTCTACTTCTGGAGTGCACATCAAGATGGTTAACGTCCCTCCTCCACATGTCCTTAAAATTATTCAGGCTTATTGTGGTAGAGCTGTAAACTGCACTGTCCCCAAGCAGGTCTAAACTTATAATACTCTAGCCTTTTCTGTTTCTGTTCTTGGGCTTGCTGATTTCCATGTGGTGTCTAATGGAACCTGTGCAATTACCACTCCTCTTTCCAGACTTAGTGTTGGACTCTGTATTTCAAAATAAAGCAGACAGATCAGCAGTGGTGCCTTCTGAAGTACAGATCAGTTAAAGGGAGTTTAGGGTAGGGATGCTTTTGGAAGAATCTGTTTACCTGCAGTGGTGTTGCTCGTCTCTGCAGTTGTACAGAAGACCATAGTCTTGTTTGTTCTCTGTCCCATGTTTTTTCACCTGATGTAAAACTGGCATCTCTGTATAGAAGACTCGCACTGAAATAAGTGCCATGTGCATATTCTATATAACAAAATAAATCTTAACTCTTACTGTACATATATATTTAACTTTAAATTCTTGATGTCTGGTGACTTAAGTTTTGTGGTGACTAAAACACAAGTACTGGCATAATGACTATTGTACTTCTGCAGTTTTACAATTCCTGTTGTCTCTTCAGGAGAGCAAAGACTTGGCCGTCAGTTGTCCTGCATCTGCTCAAGAAGAGCAGGCACACAGTCCAGTCCAGCAACTTGTCACAAGTGTGAGCTCACCAAGCAGGGCTGAGGTTCCAGCACCAAGGTATATAATTCACTTGGCTAATTTGAGAAATGTTTTTAAAAATAAGCTGCTGTGTTGTGTGAAGGATAGTCTTGGTTACTTCTACTCTAAGGAAGCATTCTCTCCAGTCCCCCTCTATACTATACTAGTAACTAGGCCTCTGTTACTCTGAAAAGCTGATTGCTGTTCAGAACCTGGTGGTAATGGCCTTGGGCATCCTACTTGGTTAAAACTGCTGCAGTGATTTGAAAGAAGGGAAAAAAGCATTCCTGAAACTGAACTAACTCTTAAACAGATTCTAACGTTGAACTATCTTGTCTAATCTGTCAGCACAACTCAGCCAGACAAGAAGCCAGAGGAGGTCTCTGCTCAGAAAGATGTTAATAGCCACACTTCCCCATCTGTGTCTGTACGTCCCCTCAGTGCTGCAAAGCCATCAAGGACAAATACCACTTCATCCTCTACCAATGCAAATGCAGCGCTTGCTGTGACAATACAGGTAAGATCAGCTGCCTTGGTATGATCTCAGTGCTTTCTAGTAAACTGACTTCCACACATTGGAGGTTGTTGGCTAGGGAAACTGGCTACTTTCCTCTCTGCTCCACCCCCAGGGCAGATCATGGTACTCCCCAGTCCCAAGGGGGCTGCTTTCCTCACTCTCCTCTCCTCCCCCCCGAGCAGATCATGGTATGGTACCTTCACACAGATTCTGATTTTTGAGCTGCCACTGGGTATTAAACCAGCCTGGCTCACTATACAGAGCATGTTCTGGCATTGTGTTCTTTTAACAATATGCCTGGGGTATTCTTGAAGAGCCCTTTGCTGGTATAGGTTGTTCTTAGCAGAATGCATAAACTTTACTCTTTTTCTATCCTTGGCACCAAAGGAGCCACGCAAGCTAAGTTACGCTGAAGTCTGCCAGAAACCCCCAAAGGAGCCAGCTCCAGTTCCTGTTCAGCCACTTAGGGAGCTTCGTACCAATGTAGCTCCCCCTGCCAAAAACGAAGAAAACAATACTTCTGAAAAGGCTTCAGAGAGAGCCCATGAGAAGCTCGAAGGCCGGGCAAAGGATCTTTCTGGGTTCAGAGGCAACGGGCCTCCCAGGGGAGCTGCTGGAAAAATCAGGGAACAGAGACGCCAGTTTGGACGCAGATCTTCACCTCAGGGAGCACCTCGGCGTATCGGCAAGGAGCAGTATGTGCCACCCCGATCACCAAAGTAAAACTCATCTAACTCTTCTCTATTTAATTTGAGCTGTGGACTAAAGAGCAGCAAAGGAGATGGACTATAAGGAGGAGGTATTCAGGGAACACGAATACTGAATCGAAGTATATGGTTTGAGTGTGGAGAAGGTGGGGAGGGTCCCAAAATTCATCTCTAAAAGTGATTTCACAAATGCTGGAGGATTCCAATCAATATAAATATATAGAGATTATAATTTTTGTATCTTTTTGTTTTTTAATTTGCAGAGGGTTTCCTGCCTGAAATCAACTTTGAGGTTGTGAATTAGTGTTTTGACCAGATGAAAAAATGAAATGACATATGTCCCTCAGTGTAGAAGGAAGAGGGCAAGAGAATATTATTTTTGGGGAAGAAAAAAAAAAGCATTTCTGTAAAATTAGAACTTACTTTTTTAAACCTATTTAACGTTTGACTTGTAGGGTGATATGTATGCCATTAATGGCCTTGCATTGCAAAGCAGATCCACAACCGAGATGCTTGGTCGGCATCCTTGAGTTGCGTGAGTGCAGCCAGATACTGTTACGTCATGACTTAGTCACTGATGGTAAAAACGGAATGCACTACTGTAGTAGAACTTTGTGTTTCCAGCTTGAAATGTAGTCTTTTGACCTTACTAATATTTCATTGAGCAAACGTTTTTTAAACTCTGATTTTACTGGAGAACTCATTGTAGATCAGACCATAAGGACAGTAAGAATAGTCAGTATCCTAGACACAAGAAGGGGGGGCTGGGGCATGTTTGGGATTTTTAATTTTCCCTTTTTTCCTGCCAATTGAGGGCAGCATTTTAATTTTAATTTTAATTTTTTTTTTTTTTTTTCTTAAGTGCTACTTTCTCTAACCCCTTTATTACAGACTTATGTGCATTTATCTGGTATGTTTTCCTGAGGCAGGCCCAGTTAGTGGAAGACAGCACAGTAGATGGTGGTAATTTCACATGTGAAGAGCCTGAGCTTTTGGCCACTCATGGAATTCTGCTTTGCAGGAGGGAGTCTTGAGGGCAGGTTCAAAGCCCCAAATGGGTCTAAAATTGAGGCTTTTTCTTTACTTTGAGACATTCAGCAGTTTGGGGGCATGCCCAGGTTTCCATACAGTGACTCGCATTGGTTCTCTGGACTGGTGTCAAGCACCGCTTTATAGTATCTGTACTGGCTCCGACTTCTTTTCAGTTGCTTGGAACAAAGGCCATGAAGTTTTAACTTTATTTCAAAGAGGTTACTTTGACTAAATTCACAACACTATTTTGTGTAGTAGGCAGTTAAATTTAAAAGCTAGTAATTACCGTAAATGACTGAAGGAAACAGGAAAAATATAATGCGTTAATCTGCCAAAATAAGCATGCCCACATTCTAAGTTCTGTATAAAGTGTTAAGAAAAGTAGCTCGCAGCAGTAAGAATTGTACCTGGTGGTGTGTGTGTTTTTGTTTTTGTTTTTGTTTTTTGTTTTTAAAGTGAATAGGATGTGTACAAATTTAAAGCTGTAAGTTGTGAACACTGGAATATTCAGTTGTGATACATTCATTCTAATGGCATCACTAGCATATATTACTAAGATGTTTACGGTATGTAAGTGGCAGTTAAAAATGACGTTAACTGTGAAATTTTCATCTTTTGATTTCTTAGCCAGGTAATCCTTGCTGATTTCTTACTCATTAGGCATTCTCCATCAACTGCTTTGAGAACTCTTGTATCTATTTTTATAAATATATATATCTATATATATAAAGCCAGAGTTGTCATTTCTCTAACTTATTACTCAGTTTGGCAGTTGCTTTTGATTTGATTCATGAGTCATATATTTATGCAGTTAACTGTTCATTTTGTGCATGTTACATATATAAAAACAATCATTACTCACTTTTTAAACTGCCTGTACTGGGTTTTGGAGTTTAATTTACCAAAATCATGGATCAAATCTATAGTTTAAGAATGCTTACAAACATGTTTCAGTTTACTTGGATAATGCTACATTTGATGGAAATGATACAAAGAAGTTTAAATATTTAAACTGTCAAGAGCTCTGTGAAATGCATCAAATTTCAAAGAAGCTACTTTTTATAAATTTTATAAACTTAATTACTGCACTCAGACTGGAAAATAACATATATTCTGTATAATAGTAACCAACATTAGGGTAATGTGCACTCTCATTACAGAGTGAACATGTATTGGAATTCTAATAGCAGCCATAAGCTGGCTGCAGTTAAGAGGAAGAGCTCTTTGGGAAGAGGCTTTTGCAAATGTACAGTCTCTGGCCTAGCTTGGCTGTACTGGCATGTTAATTTTGACCTATGTGGGCATCTGCTTTTAAATCAGTGCATAGAGCTTGTTGAGCTGAAAGATAGAACTTGAGTGTTTCTGACAGTTGTAAAGTGAAGCTTTTGCCTTTTATTAGATGTACAAAAAATCCTTACAGATCAATCTTTTTTTCTTGTAAGGTGATTTGGAAAAACTTGACGTGTGGAAGGAATGTTTTATGTCTTTAAATGTGCATTTTCCAGCAACAGATTATGGTCTTGTATAGTGTATGCAAATAAGTCTGTAAACTTGTAGGCTTTTTCCAGATTAGGGAGCTCACCATAACTAAACTAATTGATACTGGTGTGCAAAGATTTAACATTAGGATTCTCCTCCTTCCCCCACCGCCATGGATACTTTTCGTCTTTTTGGGGGAACTTGGGGTGGGGAATAATAAGGTAAATATAAAGGCTGTGAAAACAATAGTTGTGTGCAAGTCCTCCTGCAGTACTTGTATTGCATGGCAAATACATAACATAGATGGGCTAGCTGCTACTTCTCATTCTCCAGATATAGTCTCAGGCAAATTCTTGTGTCTCTACCCACCAAGTTTTCCTGTTTGACAGACAATTGGAAACAAGGACAAAATGACCATTTGGGAACCAGATTCACTGCTGGTGCAACTCCATTGACTTCAGTTGAGGTGCATCATCTTATTACCAGAGGTAAAACTGGCTCTTGTTCCACAAAAGTTCATTGAGCTATTGAAGATGATGGATTCTCAGTGGCTCTCTCCTTAATAGCTCACCACATCAGGCAAACATGCATTCTTCTACCCTGCTGACTGTATTTAAAAAGAAAAACCAATGAAACGCGCGCACAAGTGCAGATCTCAAATAACTTTTAGTTTCACAAATTGTCACTTGTTTACAAAATTAGTCTGTTTTATTTTGTTAGCTACAAAGGTGTATTCCCCTAGCTAAACTTCTTTCACTTTATTTGTGGAAAAGATTGGGCCATTTTTTTTTGTATTTCTGGGGAGGGGAAGGAGGGACTATTTGCATGTGATTGTAAAATTAAAAAGTGCAGAAGTTTAATTTCTAAAATTAAGTTAGTTTTATAGCATCTTACATTCCTGCTATCTTTGTTTAAAAAAAAAAAAAATTAACCAAGTTAGCTTGGCACAGTATGATGGTGCAGTTTTAGCAGTAGGTAAAATAAAGTAACCCATCCTATTAACCAGAAGAGAACAAGGGTGATATTGTGGCAGATCAGTAGCAATTAAGTGACTTAATCAATGCTTTACTGTAGTTAAATAGCTATGGCCTTACTACTTTATCAATATCTACTTAAATATCTTGAAAATGTCCACTGTTTTTACTGTTACGCAAGTGAACGTTCACTTGGGATAAAATCTGTGTACAGGCAATATTTTAAACTTGTAAAATGAACCATTGTATTACAGACAAGATACAACAGAAATGCACTTAGGAGGAAAACTTGCTTCTGATGAGTTTATTTTGTAAATCCTTGATTGCAACAGATATGCAAATAGACTTTTGGTTTCTAATTTTTGATATTTCCTTCTGAAATAAGATTGTTGCCATTAATCTGAATGATTTATCATGCTCTTGTTTGTATATATACTACATATAGTCTGAGCTTCCTTTAGGATGGTACATGATTTTGTTTTAGTTTTTTTTAGTTGGCTCTTCTCTTAAGTGTCCCCAGCATAGACACTTCAAGAGGTCAAATGAGTCTGTTTTTAATATACTGTTGGGAGGACTTGAAAGGAGTTAAAGATTATTTCTGAAAAATCCATCTGCAAACTAACCTGTAACAACTTTCAATTTTATATTTAAGAACCAGAGGTTTATTTTTATGGAGCTTCAGTTATGGGTACAATATCAAAAAAATGCAACTTCACATGTAAACAGATTTGTGCACAAATGGCTTTTGTTCTAATTTTATAAAATACAAAATATGCAGATAATATATTGAGTTTAAGTGACTATTGACATCTCGCTCCTCCCAGACAATTCTGACATTCCCTTGGCATGTATGATCTCTCTCCAAAGTGGTCGGGCTTCAGTGAAAGAAGAAAAAAAGCAACTTATCTGGCTTCTATACTCTGTCCATTGTCAAAACTGTCCAAAACAATTTCTGTAAAGTAGGTTCATGCTTTAAATGTTAAAATGATAATACATGTATTTGTATTTCTGTTTTTGACATTGCCAAGGTGCTATGGGAAATTGAAATAACAGTTAGAAAAATAAAGCTGATTTAAAGAAGCAATCCTTCTGTCTTTGATTTCACAATGAGATGCTGTTCGATGTTAAATGGCTTCTAATACTACTTTCCATACATGCCTGAAAACATTGCATAATGTCTCCTATCTTTGCCGTCTTGAGATAGTGTTGTTTCATGTTACAGGAAAAAAGATGGATTTCTTTCTTAAGATGGAAAGGTTGAAGGAAAATAGTAAAGGCACGGTAGTTCAGATTTATTCTGGAAAGGAAAGTTAGTTAGGACTTGAGTCCAGAATGATGTGTCGACTGCAGATGGACCAGTTCTTCCTTTCCCATATTTGAGAGCAAGAGGTCATTAATGGCAGGTAAAACAAAAGTGCAAGTAAGCTCCTATCTGTGTATTTCTAGCATACTGATAAATGTGGTAGCTCTTGCTAATCCCTCCTTCAGTCTTCATGAGCCTCCCTCAGAGAGAGGAACCCAAAGAAGAAAATCTGTTTCACCTATTTTGGGAAGGCCTCTCAAATGTGGCATGACTTGTCTTGTGCTTTAGAACAAGACATGGGTGCAATAGGGTATTCCACAGCTGTGTGCCCTTCAGCGGAAGCATGTCTTGTTCCTCAAAATAGGTTCTGTCAGCTTCACGTGCTCTGAAGGCCCACTTCACCATGTGTACAGGCATGTAACCTGCCTGTATCGGTGTGACAGGGTAACCAGTGTGTCATCCGTAGCTCAGTTCAGCCATCTCAATGGCCTAACTTTCAATAGTACTCAGAACCTGTAGCTTCATTGGTCTGTTTACGTTGTTCTGGGCATGCAGGGCCATGGATGGAGTGGTAATTGACCTAAGACCCTACAGAATGGGAATTTTAAGTAGTGAACTAGAAGAAAGCTGCCTATGACTAAAGTAGGGGTTCCTATATTGTAATACATGAGCTTGATATTCCATCAGTTAATTGCACAACCATTTTTAAGGTGGTATGTGAACCAATACAGTTTGGGAGCTGCTGAACTAATCTTATTGTCCATCATCAATGCTAGATGTGGAGGACAGTGTTGGGATGCTGCAGCCACAAACCTTAATCTCCTCTTTGAATACATTCTCTGTTGCTGGCCTGTGCAGGAATAGACTACTATCTGTTTCCTATCAACCACAAGAGCCCTAAGCAGCACTATTCTACAGCTACAGAGGCCCCCTGAGGTTCAATTACTGATGCCACAGAAGGTGGTCGCAGACCAATGTCTAGTGAATGGATACTCCACTGTAACTAGCACCAATGCCTCCAGCTTTTAGTACTATCAGCTGCGGTGCCACAGTCTGAGTGGGCTGTGGGAACATAAGAACGGGCATAGTGGGTCCGACCAATGGTCCATCTAGCCCAGTATGCTGTCTACTGACAGTGGCCAGTGCCATATGGTTCACAGATAGTGAACAGATCGGCAATTTTGAGTGATCCACCCCTGTTTCAGAGGAGCAGCCGTGTTAGTCTGTATCTGCAAAAAGAACAGGAAGACTTGTGGCACCTTCCAGACTAAACAATTTATTTTGAGCATAAGCTTTCGTGAGCTACAGAACACTTCATCACCTGTTGTTCAGTATCAGCTTCTGGGAGTTGGAAGTTTAGGGTCACCTGGAGCATGGGTGTGTCCCCCTGACCATGTTGGTTAATAAACACTGGTGGATCTAGCCTCTCTGAATTTACTGGATTAAAAAAAAAATTAGGTTATTCTTTTGGCCTTTACAACATTCCATGGCAGCGAGTTCCTTAGGGTGCCTGTGCATTGTGTGAAGAAGTATTTCCTTTTTTTTTTTTTTTTTTAAACCTGCCTACTGATTTCATCAGGTCCTCTCTAATTCTTGTGTTCTTTCTCCACACCATTCATTATTTTATAGACCGCTATCCTATCCTCCCTTTAGACCTCTCTTTTCCAATCTGAACAGGCCCAGTCTTTTATAATCTATATGGCAGCTGTTCTGTACCCCTTAACCATTTTTTGTTGCCCTTCCTTATGCCTTTTCCAATTCTAATGACTTTTGAGACAGGGCAATGAAACTGCAGGCAGTATTCAAGGTGTGACATACCATGGATTTACAGTGTTATGACATTTTGTCTTATCTATCCCTTTCCTAATGAGGCCTAGCATTGTTAGCTTTTTTGACTGCAGTGGGATATTGAGCAGATGTTTTCAGAGAACTAACTACAAGATCTTTATCGAGTGGTAACAGCTTGATGACTCACTGTTACAGGTCCAAGGGGGAAGGGGGCAGTCAAGTCAGCATCCCTCTCCAGGCACACCTCTTCAAAATTTAACAGATGGAAGCTGCTGCACTTGAAGCAGCTTTCCCCCTGCTCTATTGCTCCTCATTGTGGTGGGGAGGGGCCAATACTGAGCAGGAAAGGGAGGAAATAGGTAGCTGCTAGGAGCAATTGCTGGACACTCAGCATTGGTAACAGCCATAGTGCAGTAATGTCACAGGCCTGTTCCCAAAAAATGGCTGCCATGTCCACACTCTTGTGCCTTGCCCTGGCCCCTATTGCTTATTCTGTAAAGGGCCAGGTCCAGGGTTGTAAACAGGACAGAGGTTGCTACAGCTGCAACTGGTGTGTGGGACTCAGCAGGAGGAAGGGGTGTCAAAGCTGTTTGTTGCAGTTGAAGTGTAGCCATGTTGGTCCCAGGTGTTAGAAAGATGGTGTGTGAGATAATATCTTTTATTGGACCAACATTAATGGGTAAAAGAGACAAACATTTGCGCTACAGCGAGCTCTGCTTCAGGTCTGGGAAAGATACTCCATGTATCACAGCTACATATGAAGTCAAACAGCACATATTAACATAAGAATGGCCATACTAGGTCAGACCAATGATCCATCTAGCCCAGTATCCTGTCTTCCAACAGTGGCCAGTGCCAGGTGCTTCAGAGGGAATGAACAGAATGGGTGATCATCAAGTGATCTATCCCCTGCTGCCATTCCCAGCTTCTGGCAAACAGAGGTTAGGGATATTTCAGAGCATGATTTTGCATCCCTGCCCATCCTGGCTAATAGCCATTGATGGGCCTATCCTCCATTAACTTCTCTAGTTCTTTTTTGAACCCTGTTAGTCTTGCCCTTCACAACATCCACTGGCAAAGAGTTTCACAGGTTGACTGTATATTGTGTGAAGAAATACTTCCTTTTGTTTGTTTTAAACCTGCTGCCTATTTTCATTTTATGAGCCCTAGTTCTTTGTGTTATGAGGAGTAAATAACACTTCCTCATTTACTTTCTCCACACCAGTCATGATTTTATAGACCTCTATCATATCCCCCCCTTAGTTGTCTCTCTTCCAATCTGTAAAGTCCCAGTCTTATTAATCTTGCCTCATATGGAAGTTGTTCCATGCTCCTAATCAATTTTTGTTGCCCTTTTCTGTACCTTTTCCAATTCCAATATATCTTTTTTGAGGTGGGACGATCAGATCTGCACACAGTAGTCAAGATGTGGGTGTACCATGGATTTATATAGAGGCAATATGATATTTCTGTCTTATCTATCCCTTTCTTAATGATTCCCAACATTAGCTTTTTGTGGCTGCTGCTGCATATTGAGTGGATGTTTTCAGAGAACTAATCATAATGAGTAAGTTCTTTCTTGAATGGGAACAGCTAATTTAGACCCCATCGTGTGTGTGTGTGTGTGTGTGTGTATAGAGAGAGAGAATTTCCAATGTGCATTATTTTGCATTTATCAACACTGAATTTAAACTGCCATTTTGTTGCCCAGTCACCCAGTTTTGTGAGATCCTTTGTAACTCTTCAGTCTGCTTTGGATGTGACTATTTGAATAATTTTGTATCATCTTCAATTTTTGCTACTTCACTGTTTTCCTGATCATTTATGAATATGTTGAGCAGTACCGGTCCTACTACAGACGTGTGCGTGACACCACTATTTACCGCTCTCCATTCTGAGAACTGACCATTTATTCCTACCTTTTTGTTTCCTATCTTTTAACAAGTTACTCATCCACGAGAGGGCCATCCCTCTTACCCTGTGACAGCTTATTTGCTTAAGAGCCTTGGGTGAGGGACCTTGTTTTAGCTTTCTGAAAATCAAGTGCACTATATCCACTAGATCACCATTGTCTATATGTTTGTTGACTACCTCCAGGAATGACAGTAGAGGGGTGAGGCATGATTTCCCTTTACCAAAAACCATGTTGACGCTTTCCCAACAAATCATGTTCATCTATGTGTATGATTAAATCTGTTCTTTATTATAGTTTCTACCACTTTGCCTGGTACTGACATTAGGCTTACTGACCTGTAAGTGCCAGGGTGGCTGCTGGAGCATGTTTTTAATTTAAAGTGGAAGATGTCATACTAGCTATCAGTCATCCTCTACAAAAGCTGACTTAAATGATGGGTTACGTATCATAGTTAGTAGTTCAGAGGGAACTCAAATGTGAAATTGTAGAATTCTTGGGTGGATACCCTGGGGTCCTGGTCACTTACTGCTGTTTAATTTATCAGTGTTCCAAAACCACCTCTGCCGCCACCTCAATCTGGGACAGTTTCTCAGATTTGTCACCTGAAAAGAATGGCTGCAGTTTGGGAATCTCCATCATATCCTCAGCTAAACTAAGTTATGCTAAACTAAGGGGCCATTCAGGGTGAAGTTATCAGACAAAAAAGGGGGGAGGGGGTAGAGGGTGTTGTAGTAAATAAGGATACAGCGATCAGAGGGTGTACCTAACCAACCCTCCTGAGGTCTTTGGCTTCAGCCCCTGCCGAAGCAGCGGAGCTGAGTTTATCCGCCCCCCCTTTATCAGCCCCCCCTGGTATTTTTGGAAATCAAGGATAGGCCCTAGGCGTCTGTGAATTTTTGTTTATTGCCAACAACCTGCCTGTGTGTTTTACTGAAAACAACCCTGACAAAATCTTAACCTTAGTGCTCAGCCATAACCCGAGGGGCTTTGGGGAGCCCAGGCTTCCCTCCACCCCACCTTCTGCACCGGGGGGAGGGGGGAGAAGAGCTCCCGGGCGCTCCCCAGTAGAAGTTGGTGCAATGAACCCAGTTACCTCCCCACCGTGCGGCTCTGGGCGGCAGGCGTGGTTGCGGGGGGTGCATGGAGCCGGGTGGCTTGAGGGGGCAGGGCACCCTGGGGTGCAAGGCAGCTCAAGAGCTTCCAAAGCAAAAAAGGACCATGCGGTGGGACGACGACGGGTGCGGTTCCGGGCCGGGCCGGCAGGGGGCGCGCGGCGCCGGGTGCGGTTCCGGGCCGGGCCGGCGGGGGGCGCGCGGCGCCGGGTGCGGTTCCGGGCCGGGCCGGCAGGGGGCGCGCGGCGCCGGGTGCGGTTCCGGGCCGGGCCGGCAGGGGGCGCGCGGCGCCGGGTGCGGTTCCCGGCCGGGCCGGCGGGGGGCGCGCGGCGCCGGGTGCGGTTCCCGGCCGGGCTGGCAGGGGGCGCGCGGCGCTGCAGTGGCCGGCGGGGGGCGCGCGGCGCCGGGTGCGGTTCCGGGCCGGGCCGGCGGGGGGCGCGCGGCGCCGGGTGCGGTTCCGGGCCGGGCCGGCAGGGGGCGCGCGGCGCGGGGTGCGGTTCCGGGCCGGGCCGGCGGGGGGCGCGCGGCGCCGGGTGCGGTTCCCGGCCGGGCCGGCAGGGGACGCGCGGCGCTGCAGTGGCCGGCAGGGGGCGCGCGGCGCCGGGTCCGGATCCGGGCCGGGCCGGCGGGGGGCGCGCGGCGCCGGGTGCGGTTCCGGGCCGGGCCGGCAGGGGGCGCGCGGCGCCGGGTGCGGTTCCGGGCCGGGCCGGCAGGGGGCGCGCCGCGCTGCAGCCGGGCCCAGCCGGGCGGTGGCGCCGGGCCCCTCCCCCTCATGTGACCGCGGCGCTGGGGCTCAGCATGGCGGAGGCGGCGGCCGCTCCTGCTGCGCCCGGGATCCGGAGCCCCCAGCGCTGAGCCGGGCCCGGCCGCGCCTCCCCGTCCCCGACATGGCCGAGCCGGCAGGCGGGGGAGCCTGCTCCCTGCCCCGGGAGATCCGCGAGCAGCTGGCCGAGCTGGAGCTGGAGCTCTCCGAAGGTGGGGGTCGGTGTGGGGCGGGGGGGCAGGAGTGGGGCTCGGGACGGGGCGGGGGGCAGATGTGGGGCGGGGGGGGCTCGGGATAGGTGTGGGGCTGAGCGGTGGGGTGGAGGGGGATAGGTGTGGGGGAGGGTTATGGCTGGGGGGGAGGAAGTTGGGGGTTGGGCTGGGGCTGGTGGGGGTAGGTGTGGGGCTGAGCACGGCGGGTAGGTGCGAGGTGAGTAGGTGTGGGGCTGGGAGGGGTGGGGGTGGGTGTATGGCTGGGGTTGGATTAGGGGGCAGGGAGGGGCTCGGGATAGGTGTGGGGCTGAGCGCGGAGGGTAGGTGCGAGGTGAGTAGGTGTGAGGCTGGGAGGGGTTGGGGTAAGTGGGGGTGGGTGTATGGCTGGGGTTGGATTAGGGGGCAGGGAGGGGCTCGGGATAGGTGTGGGGCTGAGCGGTGGGGTGGAGGGGGATAGGTGTGGGGTAGGGTTATGGCTGGGGGGGAGGAAGTTGGGGGTTGGGCTGGGGCTGGTGGGGGTAGGTGTGGGGCTGAGCATGGGATAGGTGCGAGGTGAGTAGGTGTGGGGCTGGCAGGGGTTGGGGTAAGTGGGGGGTGGGTTTATGGCTGGGGTTGGGTTAGGGGGTAGGTGTGGGGCTGGGGGGGGCTTGGGGGTAGGTGTGGGGATGAGTGGTGGGGTGGAGGGGGATAGGTGTGGGGTAGGGTTATGGCTGGCGGGTGGAAGTTGGGGGTTGGGCTGTGGCTGGGGGGCAGTCAGTGTGGGGCAGGGAGTCTTCTGTGGTCCCTTGCTTGGGGTGGGGAGGCTGGAGGCTCCCCTTACTGGCCCTTCGGTGTCCTCATCTTTTTCCTCTTGTCCTCTCACAGGACGTTTAGAGGATTTCTTCACTCCCCTCAGTCTCCTTGCCATGCTCTTCCTGGCTGCGGGAGGAGCCAGTGGAGGGTGACTGGTCTGGGTTTTGGGGAGCCCCCAGGCTGTGGGGGCAGTGGATGGAAGTGTTGGGGGAGCCCCCAGGTGGCTCGGGATTGTGGGGGGTTAATTGGGATAAATCCCCTTCACATGCTAAAACCTGCTTGTGTCTGTTTCGGTGGGGTGGGCAAATATTTGTGAGCCTCCCTTCTGCCTTCTCACAGATAGGCTGTGTTGCGCGGGGCGGGGGGTTTAGCTGGGCCTATCTCCTTTATAGTGGGATGACCCAGTGTGTCCTTTTTTCTGGTGTTTGAATGTGCTCCTCTTGGTACTCTCAAGCTGTGTTTAATTGGGTGAATCCCAGTGGTACGCTCATCCCGCAGGCATCTTTTTAGATTTCACCACCCAGGCTCCCCATGCTTGTCGCCTGTCTGTCCTCTAATTTCTCCCATGTACGCAGCCAGCATGTGTGTTGTGGCCAGTTTT
This sequence comes from Chelonia mydas, assembly GCF_015237465.2. NCBI lineage: Eukaryota > Metazoa > Chordata > Testudines > Cheloniidae > Chelonia > Chelonia mydas. The sequence goes on from NC_051260.2 coordinate 491,272, forward strand.
TGCAGCATCCTCACCTTTGAGATGTAGTCTAGCATCCCTTAAATGTTAGTCTCTTAGAGTCTGTGTCTAATGTTCCTGACTTACAGTGCTCTGCTGATTTTCCTGCAAAAGTCTGAGGGGAGCTGTGGGTAGCTTAGAAGATGATTTCATCCTTCCAAAGCCCTGGAGAGAAAACTTCAGGGAACAATCATGTGCAAGCCTCCAAGGGTGCATATGTGGAGTGCCCCATGGGTCTTATCTAAGCCCTAACTGATGATTGTTTATAGTTTGGGAGTGACAATTCTCAGGTGTTCTTACAGATGTTTTCTTCTTTGTTTGCTGCCCTCATGAATTTTAAAAGCTGTTTTAAGGATTTTCAGGGGAGAGGAGAATGGAGAAAATCAATGGTGGGGGAGGGGGAGAGAAGCTTTGGATAACAATGGAAAAAATACAGCATAATGTTCTCTCCATATGACCTGAGCAAGTTGTTTCATGCAGCCATAATCAGTTCACACAAAGTTCCTGTTTATATTGAAAACAAAACCTTAACTTGTGTTTGAGACATGAATGTGACATTTCCGCTTCCCTTTAAATGTACATAGGGTGTTTTCTGTGCCCTAGTATCTAGGTTGTTGCCATCAGTATGGCTGTGTTGTAAATTTCTTCTTCTAGAGCTGTACGTTAATATTTCTGTCAGGCAAGAGAAATGTGTTGGAATCTGGGGTGGGTAGATGAATCTTGTGAAGGAAATGGCTATATTTTACAGATTGAAATGCTCTATCCATTGCAAGTTACTGGGTTCAGTTCAGGTTTCAGAGTAACAGCACCTTAGAGACTAACCAATTTATTTGAGCATAAGCTTTCGTGAGCTACAGCTCACTTCATCAGATGCACCGGTTCAATTCAGGAATTGCTAAGTAACATTTCTTGGCTGGCAGGAGGACTGACTAGACAGTCATAATGGTCCCTTCTGGCTTCAAGGTGCTGATCATCTTAAATGCACATAGACTTGGATGAGGGTTGGCACTCAGCATCTTGCAGGATGAGAAGTGTCCTGTAGCAGCATGAAGATAGCACTTCTCAGTTGAAGCCATTTGTTAGGAGCGTTTTAATGCTGGTTTTTGTTTTGCCAGGTACTGTTCAGAAACACTTTATTTAAGCATTTAACTAGAGTGGTAATCCTATCTGGTGTTAACCTTTATGGACTGTTTGACAGTGTGAAGTACTGAGGAATTGTCCTTTTTGATGGCCTTGGATATCTCATGTAGAAGAACTCTTAATTGCAGAATTTACTGGAACATTCTGCTGCTGGGAAAGCATTTGTGTTTTGTAGTGTGTGTAACTTATTTCTCATGATATTAAAGAAAAGGCTAACCCTCTGCATAGTGTAACTTTTTGATACATACTGTCATGCTCTTCGAAAACCTTGTCCTGTTACTGTACTTTCTGATCTTGAGGCTGTTGAAACTGCAACACAAAGCAGCATGAAGCCTTAAGCTGCTTGAATTGTTCGCATACAATTTTATAGTTCTGCATACTTTGAATATTGGGTGTTTCTTTGCAGAATCTTTTGCTTGCCACTTACATCTTTGCGGCTGGCATTTAACTCATTATATTTTGCTTGAAAATCTTCCCAAGGAGCACTCGCTTGCTGCTTTTTTTTTTTAAGCATGAGAGAGTCTCATGTCTAAACAGTAAAGAAATAACATTCTGCATAAAGGGACAAGGTCAGACTAAGAACTGTCTTGGTTCAGTTACCATAGTACATTAAATGAAAGCCTGTCTCCTAAGTAACTCCCCCTTGCTCCCGCCCCCAAATTGTGGAACTAACATGTTTGATATTGCATTGTTTGCTCTGCGAGTGTGTTATACCCCCTCCCCCACCCTGTGTCTGTCTTGTCTGTTTAGGTTGTCAATGGTTTGAGGCAGGGACAGTTTACTGTTGTTTGTACAGAGCCTAGCACAATGGGGCCCCATTCTTGGCCCTTAGGCTTTACTGTAATAAACATGATTATTAATAAGAATAACGCTAAATTTTAAGGAAGGAATTTTCAAAGAAGTCTAAAGGAGTTATGTGCTTTGTCATTATGCACTAGACCAGTGCTGTGTACATTGCAGTTTAATATGAGGTTTGGCTTAATCACCACCTTTTTAACAGACTTTAAGGTCCTGATCCTGCAAACTTCTCCCCTCTCTGAAGCCAACAGGTGCAGTGGCCTGCCTGACAAAGCAGCCTAAAGCTTCTTGAAAATGTCCCTTAACTGATATCTTGTTTCTGAGACAATTGGGGCCTGACTTATACTGCCTATTGACTTGCTCAGCACTTTTGAAGGTGCTCAGCATCTCTTGAAAATAAGTCCCTCTGCTGAGTTAAGATTAGAGACTTTAATATGAGCTTCTCTGTTACTTTGATCAGCATAATCCTGGGTCTGTGTGCATAGTGAACACCATTGCATGTGAGAGTTGTATTAAAAAGGCAACATTAATAACTTTTGAGGGTAACCAGTCTGTCCTTGTGTAAACAAAAGGAATCCAGTTCTTTCTCCTTGCATCTGCTTTTATCTCTGCGTTTCATTGTGAGGTGGTGGTTGTTTACCTTCTGGGTGTTTCTAGTGGGGATTCTGAATAGGGCACAACAACAGGTTAACTCTCCCCATTTCTGACAGGGGAGAGGAGCAGAACCTGTGGGGAGAGTGCCTATGAACATCAAGTCATGCATGGGGGATGCGCAGCATTGTTTAATTCCTGGTATAATGTGTCATGGAGAGATGTGGGACAATGTTGTGCTGTTGTCACTGGGTTTCTTCAGGTCACCTCTTATGGCTTGTTTTTGCACACAGTGTTAGGTAACTGTTAGCCTACATGGTATGGGGTATTTATAACTCTGACAAAGAAAATGCAATATTAAACCTAATCTGGCACCATGCATGGAAGAGATGCTGCATCAGCATGTGAGCTGCAAAATGGAACAGAAGGATTATTTTAAATACATACAGAAAATGGAAATTGTGGGCTTCCTTAAGGAACAGTCTGTGTGGCAAAAGCAATAGGACTAATTAAGCCTCTGTTCTCTGTAGATCATTTCTGACCAAACCTTGTGGTGAAAATGGAAATGTCAGAAGCCCAATCCCTCAGTACACACACAACTTCTGGGCAAAGCACGAGAAGACATTTCATAGAGTAGCGCTGCGGTTGCCCCGTGCCTTGTTGCATAAGTATCTTCAAATATGTCATCAATGCTTCTAATCTGCTTGTGGCAGTATGAACTGCTGGTAGATCTGTTGTTGCTATGAATGTTCCTAGAAATACTCTCCTTGTTAATGGCGGGAGCAGCTTCTTTTGCCTTTTTTCATTTGTTTAGTATTCCATTGCACATCTCCTGTAAGTTCCTTGGAGAAGGGACCTGGTCTTCCCCATGTTAACCCACTATGTTATAAACAATAAATGAACCATTATAAATGTGTCAGTGACCCATGGGTACTTACCTCTTGTTCTTCCTTCTTCTCTAACTCCTTTCTGGTATTTTTATCTGCCTCTTACACCAGATCTATACTACAGACCTATATCTGTATAACTACATTGCTTGGGTGTGAAAAATCCACACCCTTGAGTGATGTAGTTATACTGACCTAACCCTTTGTGTAGACAGCGCTATGCCAATGGGAGAAGCTCTCCCGTCAGTGTAGGAGTGTCTTCCATAAAGGGCCACAGCAGTGCATGGCTGTACGTGAAGACAAGCCCCCAGTAACACCTGTATTATACATCAGTAATGATGTGAAGTACTACTTTGAATTTTCATCTACTGCTCTTTAATGAGATAATATCCTCAGCACTTTAACTTAGACAAAAGCTATCAATCTGCTTCCCCATCCTTGACTGAAGCTCAAAAGAATGAACAGTTTCACGTTTCCATTAGAAATTGGCACGCTGTTTTACACCTCTGCCAGCTGAGGTGCTGCACCTGGAATGTGTTTTTGGGGCCACTCTGGATGCTTGTACTTAAAGTGTTCTCCTGGATTTCTGTGGAAAGTGCTCCTACTTCATCCCCTAATTAAGATCTCTTGCCCTCTGTAAATTTGGCCTCAGTCAAATACAATGTTAGCAGAAGTGTCTTTCTTTGGCAGTGAATTAGAATGTGTTCAGTAGAAGAATACATCCTGAAAGAGCTCTGTATATCTTAAGGTTTCTACAGTATAATTTGTTCCCTTAGCTCAGAGAATTGATAAAGGTGAAAGGCTCCGTATGCCATTAAGCTTGACCTGATCTCAGCAGCTGGAAATGGTTACTTTCTTTGGTGATGTGTGTTACCTGATCTATTAACTGTGTATTGATTATCTGAGACTTCCCAATTGACAAATTAATACTCTGAGGTTTGACAAGCTTCAGTTCCAAGAGTAGGCCCAGAGCTGTTAGAATTATGGTTAAATTGGAAACTCCAACGTGCATGGTTGGAACATACTTATGAAAAAAGCTTTTGAATTTGCAATAATTTTATTTGCACAATCAGTGAACACACAAAGTAATGCAATATTAGCTTTACATCCAGTGTCGTGCCGTACACTATCTCCCCCAGTTCTGATCTAGGAGTAAAGAGACAGGTGGAGTTCTATGAGAGTCCTGTCCTATCCCTGGCATGCCAAATAGCCGAAGTCTCAATGGACTAAACTGTGGTTAGGCCTGTTATAGTATCCAATGGCTTCCATGAATATTCACAGGAGTATTTGGCCTCCTTTGCCCATAACTAACTTCCTCACCCTAATAATATTGGGGTGTCCTTATCCTATAGGCTAGTATATTAATTATCTCAAATTTATTAGCATATATGTCAGTTGGTTACTATAGCAGTTTTGTGGTTGACTGCTGATACTCCTATCCCAAAATACCCTAACCGGCATTAGTTGACTTCTTGAGGGTACCTGTCAGCATTTTATGCTAGACATCAGCAGAATTACGTATTGCAAAATTATATCGTATGCTGCTATCTTGTGACTTAGGGTCACTGTTGGTCAGCTTTCTTTTGCTAAGGCTTATTGGCCTAACTTCCTATGCTAACTGCTTAAGCTACTATCTTACATGCCTGTGGGCTTTGTACCTGTATCTTACTATATCTTAGTTTTATGCTTAAAATCTGACTTTAAACCTGTAATTAACCCATAAACTACATCTGTGTGGACTGAGTTGGTGCTGGTCCTGGCAGAAAGGAGCCCATGTTAGAAAGTCTCTCTCACCCTTAGGCCCTCATATCCTTGCTCCCTTCTGCAGTGGTCCAGCTATACAGGACAGAGAGCCTGTCATGGACTCCCAGGTCTTACGGGAAGAGGGGATATCTTTTCTCCCCAAAAGGTGCCTCTCTGCAGAATTCCAGAGTCCGGGCTGGCTAATCTGCTCAGTTGCTGGTACAGTAGAACCTCAGAATTACGAACACCTCGGGGATGGAGGTTGTTCGTAACTCCAAACAAAACATTATGGTGGTTCTTTCAAAAGTTTACAACTGAACATTGACTTAATACAACTGTGAGACTTTACTATGAAGAAGACAAACACTGCTTTAACCATCTTTATTTAAACAAAACAAGCACAGAAACAGTTTTCTTACCTTGTCAAATCTTTTTTTAAACTTCCCCCTTATTTTTTTAGTAGTCTACATTTAACACTGTACTGTATTTGTTTTTGTTTTGTGTCTGCTGCTGCCTGATTGCATACTTCTGGTTTCAGATGAGGGGTGTGGTTGACTGGTCAGTTCGTATCTCTGGTGTTCATAACTCTGAGGTTCTCCTGTATGTTCAGGAGCGGGTTGATGTATGACTTAAGAGGGAGAAGAATATATGGTGCATTAATTCCATTTTTAGCTAAAAATGTTAGTGTTAAAACACTCTAACATTGAGACTAGGGCTGTTCTTTCTAGGCAAAATTCTCTCACGCTACTTTTCATTCAAGCTCCGTCCCAGCTGTGTTAGAGGGACAAAGGGGGCAAGATGTGAAGAGGCCAGGGCAGGGAAGAAGACACATTTTCAAATGATCAGTGAGACGTAGTTACAGGGAAGCAGCGTCCTCCATCTGGAGCTCCAGAGGAGTTGGGTCAGCTGGAGAGGGAGGCCTGTGCTAGGCCTGTAATTATCATGTGCGTCAAGTGGATTCATGTTATATAATACAAGCTGCGAGGCTGCTGCACTGTTCCGTAATGTGGTTATAACATAGGCGAGGCTGAACTGTTAAACACCCCCCTGTGACGTGACGTAACTTGTAGCGTTTAAGTGCAGGCCCAGAGTTCTCCTGCTTGCATATCTGACGTTAGATGTTTCAGAACGTGGCCTGATATTCAGTGATGATGTACGCTTGCTGTGGGCGCTCAGCACCACTGAGAATCTTATTTAGGCCCCCAACTTCGCAAATGATGCCCAGTACTTTCGTTCTGGGTGACCATGCCAAGTCACAACTGTACTAGCTACAATTTTGTTGTAATACAGTTGCTGTTAACCAAGCTTCCCTGACTAGTGTGGACAAGACAAGGCTAGCCCAAACTGCACGCCAGCCCTCCCAGGCCTTGTCACACTTTTCTTCATGCTTCCCAATGGTGGGAATGCTAGCGTAGAGAGACAGCTGGTGTTTTAACCACCATGACAGCTACACCTGCTCCGTGCAGGGGTAGATGATGTAGTGGCGAATGTGCCAATGGCTGGTCTACATTCGCACTCCCACTGGGTAAAATTCTAAGGAAAATGTAGAGACAGCCCTAGCAGTGCGAGGCGTGGAGTATAGCAGTTTTAAAACAAGACTTGGACAACAAGAAACCCCATCGTCTTGGTCACTGGTAGAACCTTGCTAGCAATAATGGTGTCTAAGCGTGAGTGTGGCCATCACAGACCGTGATTGCGGCCATCACAGACCGTGATTGCCAGTGCTACAAAATGGACCAGGTTTAAAGAACAGTAATTTGAGTCACTGTGAACTTCACTGAGTGGGTGGGATCCATTTGTGTTACAGCTAAGCTTAAGCCCCCTGTGCTCTTGGTTCAGTCATGGTCATACAGCAGTTCTCGCCCCAGGCCCCTTAGATGTGGAACCATCCAATGCAAACTGAAATATGTGGTGAGCGCCTTTCAGCTAAGTGGATGGATTTGGAGATATTCATTCCAGAGGCTGTCTTCAGCCTCTTCCTCTGTGACCTGTTGCATTGAGCTGGCATTGCCATACGCCATTCCATATAGCTAGACAGAAGAGGGATGCTGGTAGGAGCAGGGGGGGTCTCTGTTGGGTAACGTAGCCAGATCTCTGTAAGAGCTCAGGAAGGTGGTGTGGTCATCAGCATGCTAAGGAATTCTGGGTTAGGGCTTCAGAGCGCACATCGGAGTAAGCATTCAGGAGGCTGTAGGGGTATTTCCCTCTCGGTCTCTGAAGGGTTCTCACAATTGAGTGCCCCTTTGTACAGCGCCCAGCACAAATAAATGGAAAATGACGGTCTCTGCCCCAAAGAGCTTGAAGTTTAAAAGGTGAGATAACAGGTGGAGAAGACAAGCAAGAGGCTCTGGGTGAGGTTGGAGAGAAGGGGTCATGCATAATAGTGTGCGTAGTTCTAAGCCAATTGGTGCAGTAGTCACAACTCACCACCTACTCATTATTCTTTGATTTCCTGGCTTCTTTAACCTCCCTTCCTTTCACCCTCCTGCCCCCTTCCCCAACTGAGCCACAGGTGAGAGACTGTGTTTAGCACTATGGGTTGACCTCTTTCCTAGAGGATTAAATGGTCAAGTCTCATAATGATAAATAGCCTTATTTGGCTGCCAGTTGCTGTTGGACCTTGGTTTCTGTCATCTCTGTTGTTTTTAACTAGTAAATGGATGTCTGTGTAGTGAATTTCAGCTTGTGCAATCCAGGAAGGAATTGGGGTGTGGCTGGGGGGGACCTGCCTCTCCTTAGGAACAGGCAGGAATTCCCCTGTTAGAAATTCAGTGTGTGTCACTTTAATCTGATCTCATACTTGCTCTCAGCTGAGTGCTGCAGGGTCATTGTATCTTTGTGCTTGCTTCATGCTGTTGAAGGAGTTAAGGTTTCTGTTTACTTTTCTGGTTAAACATACATTTTGCTGTCTGGTCTGTAACTTCCAGTGTGGGTGTTTCTGTGAATGACTTCATGCACCTTTGTTTATTCCTCTTAGGGAGGACTGTATCTTCCTGAGGAATCAAGAATGTATTTTGGCAGAGAAAGGTTTCATGTTAAATTTTTAGAGAGCAAGGAATAACAAGTGGTGCTGCAGGTCAGGATTGAGAGGTGTCAGGAGAGTGGTGGGGTTAGCCAGGGATGAGTTCTGCAGGGCGAGATGGAGATGTATTGGTAGAACTGCATGGGAAACATAGGATGACTGTAGTTAATGGGATAGGGTCATCATTTCCATTAGAATCAAAATTCACTGCAAAATCTTGATTTTCTTCTCATCTAATAAATAGTATTTAGCAATTTTCATCCCTCAGTCTGAAAGGTGGGTGAAAATTATTTTACAGCCGGAGAAACTGTGGCATGGAGATTAAGTGATTTAGGCAAAGTCACACAGCAAGGCTCTGGTAGGGCTTGCAATAACTCAGATCTCCTGAATAATCTGTGTCCTAGCTATGGGGCCATACTGCTTTTATAATTCGTGTATGCAGTAACTGTGACATAGGTCTTGGGTTAGACAGAACTGGTTCAGTGGCGATTGTGATTACCCCGCTTCTTTAATTTACCTGCAAGACTGACAATTGTTACTGAGTCTGCTGAGAACTCTGCATGCGGATTTGACGTGTCTGCAGCCTACAAAGGGACAGTTGTGAAGCACTGGTTTGAAATGCATAAACATCCTGTTTGAGTATGTCATGGGGGGTGTTATGCAAATCCAGAGAGCAGTATTCGCGCCTTTGTTGGTTTAAAGAAGATTCTGATAAGTCTGCAGTTCTGATTGTCCTTTATTCTCTTGGGCCTTATAACCTGGGAAAGAGTGACACAGACATGGTTACACGTTGTTCTTAGCCAGTGTCAGTGGCTCAGTTGGAAAGAGGAAATACAGCCCAGAAATAATGCACGACGGAGAAGCAAAGAAACAAAGGATATGTGTACATTGCGAAGTTGTCGACAAAACTTTTGTCTTTCACAGGTACTTTCAAAAGCTCCCCCCATGAAAGACAAAAGTTTTGCTGACACAAGTGGCAGTGTGAACGCAGCTTTCTGCCGACAAAGCTAACCCCGCTCGTGGGGCTGGAAGTATTTTGTCAGCAAAAGTGCCAACAAAGAGCATTTACACACGTTGACCTTTAGCAACAAGGCCATGTCGACACAGCCTTGTTGCTAAAATCTGTGTGGTGTAGACAAGCCCAAGTAGTCCCCATCACCAATGAATCAAACAGAAGGCCTGAAAGATCCCCTGAAAGTTATGCCATGCAGATGAGCACAGCAATGAAAACCATTAGAGGACTGGAGAGATTGATTTAAGAGTACAGATTGTAGTTTGAAAGAACTAAATACATATAGCTTGGCTGGACTGTGGTTGTGGGGGAAATATTACTACCAACACATGTCTGAAGGGTGTAAACACCAAGGAGGAAAAGGGGGATCCAAGCTAGGGTGACTGAGAGTGGTGGAAGAAAATAAAGAATGCACCAGGTCTTTTAAATACTCAGCTGTACTGAAATAGGGGAGAGAAGACTATTGAAACCTTTGCTGGGAGATTTTATGCAGCCCTCAAGGTTAAGGGGAGATTCTGCACAGGCTGAGAGAACGGGGCTGAGGGTCCCTTCTCCTTCTATGAACTCAACACATAAATGTCTTCTGGCACAGAAGAGGAGCCTGTCTGTAACCAAGCTTTTGACAGTCCCCTACAATAACTTTCTGTGTTACATCCTGGTCCCTACATGAACACAAGCTCGCTTAATACCCCTTTCTGAATGCTTCACACTTGAAGTACCTTTCATCTGAGCATCTCTTCGTGCTCTGCAAACAATAAGTAATCCTCACAACATCTTTGTGAGGCCCTGGCTTATGCATGCGGGGATATGAGTCACAGAGAGATGGATGACGTGAGTTTCCAAAGGTTATGCAGTGAGTCAGTGGCAGAGTTGGTTATGGAAATCAGGAGTTCTTACTGCCCATTCCCTGAAGACTAAATAATCCCAGGCAGTGACTTCTTTTTGGTTTCACTTTTCCTTGTAGTGAACATCAGCTCTATGATCTTAAACTGTGAATCTTGTGCTGATGAAAGATGTCAAAATGTCAGCCTTGGGGACTGAATCTTTCCTTCCCTCACCCCCTGAAAACATACAGCAATGGCTGACAAGCCTCCCCAGAATGTACCCAGCATTCCTCACTCCCTGACCTGGAGGAGAGGGGAGCTTAGTCTCTATGGCCCATTCAGTCCTCCTTGTGTCTGAGACTGCCAGCCGGGGGGCCGATTTGTGGTGGTATCCTTTGGTGATGTGGACACCTTTCCACTAAGAACTGGACAGAGAGCACAGATTCACTCCAGGTAGTAGCCAGCAAGCAGTCATCAGATGATAACATCTCATGCTGGAAGTGGGAGGCATGATATCCCATTCCCATAGGTTTAGTAACTCGATCAGTTTGGGGGCGGGCGTGGGAATGTCTGGCTGTCTTCTCTATCCAGCACACTTGTTTGCTGTTTTCTTAGTTCTATGTGTAGGGTTTTTTTTTAGGTTGGATAAAGGGGAAAATGACTGTTTTGTTTAGGCTGCCACTCTGACCATTTGCTCTGATGAGGAGTGGGAGGCTTTAGGGGGAGACTTCTCCCCATGCCCCTCCTTTCTGGTGTGTTAATTTATAAATCCTTTCATTTTAGCAGCTTCAGATGATGTGAGTCAGGACTCTGCTTCTCTGGAGCCATATTGTAGCTAGAGCCAATTTCTCTCTCTTGAGAGGGGGGACATCTGGTAGCACTGATGATTCCTGGTTTGTCTTTGGGATCCTTACTGCCTCTAGCATGACTGGTACTTGCAGCTCGTCAGGATGCTCAGGCTGCATAGATGTGCTTGGAAGACTTGCTAACTTGACTCACCTCTGTGTTTAAAGCCTGTCCCAGGGATGGCTGCCCTAGATAGCTGGGGTTTCAGTATCGGGGTTTCAAGAGTTCATCAATTTTCTGTTTTAAATTCTATCCCGCTGAGACTTTGAGACACAAGTGTGATGGATGTTAAAATTGTCATATGGCGTCAGACTGCTGGTCTGTTGAACCCCATATCCTTCCTGTAGTCACGGACAATACCCAGAGTTTCATGAAAAGGTGTATGTGTGTATAGAGAGAACCTATAGTGTTTCTAACTCACATGTAATGAGATAGGTTAAGAGGTTCCTTCCTGACCCCGTGTATCTGATTAGTTTATGCCCTGAAGTTTGCCATTTGATTGGCTTATCATGTTTGTTCAGAGTGACAAAGTTGCAGAAGTCAGATTCAGATCACTGTGAAAATTCCCCGGGGTGTGAATAAAAGCTGAAGTGAACCAAGTTGCTTGTTTGGCTTGTGTCAAACTATAATATTCAAAGATATTGTCTTAACATGATTTTCCGTAAACTGTATTTCTGAAGGTAATAAAGAACATTCTCTGAAACTGCCGGTAAATAGGCAATTGGTTATCAAATGCACAAGCACAAATATAAAATCCCATTTTAAATTTGACTTTAATATTTAATAACAAAGCCACCTACAAAAACATCCAATGTGTGTTTTAATGTGCATAATTATTAGTAAGCGACTATGATAGTAATACATTTCTATCACTTGTGTCTTCTGGGTAATGGAATATGCACCATGTGAGACAACACGTTTTTTCATGTTAAATAGTCAAGACAGCAAATAATACCTAGCTTTTATATGTATTGTTAAATGTACTATTTTGACCATATGTAGAGATGAGATCTATACTAACAGGTGCATTAGGAAAGGGTTAGTCTGAGAACTAGATGGATCTGGGTATTGGCAATAGGCGTGTCACCTCTGGCTGCCAGTTTGAACCCGGGTCAGGTTGGCAGCGACTTACAGGTTTGGTCTTCACGGCACAGTTAACCTTGAGTTACAACTCGAGTGTTGCCTGTAACTTGAGGCCTGTCTGCACATAGAAGCTTTTGGACTAATTGTCTGAATTGGGTCACTTAAAGCAATTCCTAATTAGGGCTGACTGGAAATCCCAAATTGTTGGTAGGGTACAATGAATTAAGGAGGATCCATCAATCTAGGATAATGTGTCTCATTATAGTTGTATAATTAGAACAGAAAAATCTCCCTCCCATATGCACCATGTGTGAGGGAAGCACTGAATTCCAGCTAATGGATGCTCTGCAGACAGCAGCCTTCCATCTGCTACATGTTTTTTGCCACTACATTTTAATAAAGCAACATCAGTAGTGGTTCAAACTCCATGCCTGTAGTCCTCACTCTGAATAAAAGTCTGCAACTCCTGAGTATTCTCTGAGAAACTAATCTGTTTCCACTCTCTTGAGTATTTCCTATTTGATTAAAAAAGGCCTTTTAATACATGCGCATAATGCTTTTCCAAACTTAAAAGATCTGAGTTTCTGAGATGCTTAGATCTCTATCTGTCTGCATCCTGTAGCAATGTTTACATCAAAGACAATCAGCAGGATAATAAATTTGGCGTGTCCTTATTTTTGCAAGGTTCTAGCCAGTGGGCACTTTTTTTTGTTTACTATTACCTTAGACTGTCTTTTTAAAAAACAAAACAAAACTGCTCATTGTTCAAAGCTGGCATGAGTCAATGGGATTTTTCACTTGCTGGAAATTTTTCTAATTTTTTTTCCTGCTAATTGGGGATTATACACACTGGCATCAGGATCAGCAAATATCTTCTCTTTGAACTCTTGTGGGGGTGAGTGGGAGACTTGGGCAGCTTGGCATGCAGCCTTGCATTGTGGAAACCCAGCATATAAGTCACTGCATCAGTGATCAGTGTGGAGGCTTTCAGAAGAGTTCCCCAGCAATCAAGCAACCCGCTTTCCCCAGTCCATGTCTCCAGGGAGGGAAAAACAACTAAAATAATTGTATCCCTGCCTGATAAAATTAGGCCCTCTGTAATCTCACTTATCAGAATAGCCGGATGGCTAGCTGCCTTGAAAAACATATGTTTTAATGCAGGAATAATGCATTTCATTTAGGATGGCCGTAGCTGTAGGGGCTGGGTGACTTAGTGGGTAAAGTGCTCCCATTTTGCCTCTGGGATCAGGGCTAATATCAAGCATAGAGTCTATAGTGCAGCAATAAAAAGGCACTGGCTGGGACATTGTTCCTATCTGCTGTTCCTAACGAGGATGCTGTCCCTGTACTTCAGCCGTAGCAGCTTTCAAAAACGTTGGTCTGTCCTGTTGTTGGAAAGAAACTTGGAGAGCAAAGGGAAGATTTACAACAAAAGTTCCAAATTGTGGCTCTGTCTGCCTAAAGGAAACGTGTGCTAGTGTAACTATATCGGGGTCGTTGCGTTCGTGTAATCCCTCAACGTAGGCCTTCTGCTCTGGTGCAGCTTAATCTGGTAACAAACCTAAGTTGACTGCACTGGTGTCAGCCCCACTTCGTGCCCATGCAGCGCTTTTCCATTGGGGTTTGTACTCGGGAATGACATAAAATATCTTTATAACAGCAAAAATTTTCTTAGTGCAGACAGAACCTCTGGTGTATGGGGAGCTGGCTGGTCAAATGCTGTGGGTGGCTCCTCAGTTCCAGCTGCTAAATTTCATTACAAGGAGCTAAAAATACACAAGTGTATTCTCAGTGTAACTTTTCCATGTGCAGTTGTGGTAGTTGCCATGAGGGTGTTCTGGGGCTGGTGGGTGCAGAGGTGGACTGTGCTGCTGTGAATAGGAAGGGAGGCGACCATGGGACAAGCTCTCTATTACGATGTGGTGCATACAGTGGGAACGTATGAGGAGTGATGAGTTTAGAGCATGCCCCCAGGATAAATTGTGGCACAGCACCCTGCTGACCTTAAAGACTCTGGACTCAGTGGATGTGGTCTGGAGGATAGAGCACTGGATTGGGAGTTGGGAGATTTGGATTTGGTTTCTGACTGTTACCGTTGTCACTGTGTGGAACCGCAGGCAAATTGCTTCTCTTCTGTGCTCAGTTTTGCTGTCTGTAAAAGGGGGATAATGGCGCTTATCCTGCTTTTGAGGCTGTGATAGTGCTATGTAAATGCTAAGTGTTGGTGGTAAGCGCGTTTACTTGAATGTAGAGTTTACTGGTAAGAGGTTGTACAAAATTCATTGGGCTAAAATACGCCTTTAATTGGGGGAGCGACTGTGACAGCGATGTCCTAGGGTTCTGAACATATTCTCCCACAATGTTTCCATGTCAAATTGGCTCAGTTGACAGGTCGGGATTTTTCTGCCAGTGCTGCAAACTCCACCTGAGATTTGAAGCATCAAACTGTTCTGCCTCCCTCTCTCTGGCGCCATCCATGTTAAAGCTTCTATAGCCAGAAGGTTCCTGGGCCACATCAGAAAGGGCCCTTCACTCGCTCCCTGTAGGAATTTGGATGTTGGGGAGAGGGAAACAAGAATTATATTTTACAAAGCAATTCAACCACCTCTTCTTTCCCACATCTTAGAGTAGGGTGAGGGAGCCCAGCCAGGCACATGCTGTTTTTTCAGCTAGATTTCACACTATCTTCCCTGGGGCGGTTGGTTTCGTCCTTTGCTCTAACCCTTTTTCCTTCAACTCACTCTCGTGTCCCTGGCATGATTAGTCTCTCCAGCTGCACCTGGCTTCCTACGGCCATTTCTCTCTGCCTGTTCCCAGTGTGTCGTCCCCTCCTTGAGGGTCCTGCCAGTCACTGCACTTTTTTTAGACACCTTTTTTCCCCATTGGCTAACTCCAAGACCCCAAAGCTTAGGGAGCCTTCAGATTTCTGTATTTCTCGCTTGCTTAAACAGACCCATTCTCCCTGTATGCTGCTGCTTGTTTAAACAGAGAAAGCTCACTGCATATAAAACTGCAATGCTAGTGAACCCTGCACTAGTAACACCTCCCAATCTACCTGTAGTTGGTAACCAATCTGCTGTAAGCAACCCTCTCCAAGTATCTCTGGATTTTCATTATATCCCTTTATCTTTAAATAAAGATCACCTCTGCCATGCAACTGGTTTTTGCTGGTTCCTTGAGTGGCCACTTAAAGACTAGTTTTACTGTATATTTACTGCAGTGGATAACATGGGACTTTGCATTGATGGAATGTAAATTGTTGGGCGCTAACAGGAAACTTTTCCTTTCTGTCTCCACTATAATCAGACCTGTATGGAGTGATTGTTTGGGACAGGAGTAGTAACCCACAATGCTCTTAGCCTCTGCTCCCTTTGGATATTATGGGATCTCTTCACTTGTCTTGTAGATGAACATCTTTGAGGTTTTTTTTTTTTTAAGTCTGGGTTTACACTAGAGCTCAGGACAGACTCATGTTAGCTTGAAAGATGCTAAAAAGGTGCTGACTTTTCAGATCCCAAGTAGACAGGGCCAAGCCTTATGTTAGGTTAAGTATGGAAATAGTCTATTGCATGGTTTTGCAAGCCATTTCATTACATGTGTAGGCCCTATCTATGTTGACATATGAAGTTGCATTCTAGCATGAGGCATGCCAACACATTTTCTGACAACCCAGTGGTGAAAGCACCAGTGTGTTGATTGTACCAGCATATTCCCACCAATGCAGTGCTGTATCAGAGTGTGAGATTTCCCAAAGAGGCCAGTGTACTGGAGGCCCTAGCTCCTGATGGCAGTATATCCAGAAAGCCACTAAGATCATGGTTTGGTCTGTCTGGTAGCCACCATTCTTGAAAATGGTGGGTCCAGACTGACTGTAGGGAAGGTTCCATAGGCCCCATCTATGCTGTTAATGCAGCCAGCCCTTCACTTCTGAGAGTGCCAAATTAACTGCACTTGGAAGTAGTTTCCTAATTAGAGGCCATTTGGGTAAGAAACTTTAACAGAAGAAAATGCATGCAATATGGACATCCTGATAAGACTGTTTTCTTTGCCTAGTCATTGTGTCCTTATTAGTACACTTCACTGTAATTCCCACTAGAAGCTTTGTATTCCTGTCTCACTGCTCTGGAAACAGGGAGCATTTTGATAAACTACTCTTACCAGCCAATAAAAATCCAAGAAGCATTGGGGGAGGCGGGGATGGCATGAACATTGCTGCTTACATCTGAGCAAAGTTGCACAGAACAATTGTCGTAGTCATGTATGCTGTCTGATGGGAAAGCAAAATCTGTAACTAGCACAGTCTTGTGTTGACTAGCAATGCTGAAATTCCTGTTTACAGTGTGCTTTGTCACTGTTGGGAGAAGAGCATGTAAGAGTTGCTCCTAAGGGTTGGGAAATAATCTTCATGTCTTCCAGTACAGGTTTATATGCTGTGCAATGGTGAGCAGATGGACAGAATGAGAGATAAGATTGTTACTTTAGGAGGAGCAGGGATCTGAGTGAAAGCATAAACTGGGACCTCTTGCTTACTCAGTACATTTACAGTAGAACCCTTATTTTATGAATGAATTGGGGATTGATGAGTTCATAAAATGGAACATCTCAAAATTAAAGTACAGTGGATAAGTTGCAGTATGGTGCACTGCATTGCTTTCTTCTTGCCCTTCAAATCACTGCAGAGTGATTTCCAGTTCAGCGAAGGCCTCAGAATATGAAGGGATGTCAACTTATTCTTAGTCAACATTACTTTCACTATGTGATTCCCTCCCCCCCCCCCCCCATTGGGAACAATAGTTCATATAACTGGTCATTCATAAGGTCAGTGTTCATAAAATTGAGGTTCTACTGTACAAAGTTTAGTTTAACTGAATATAGAAGGTAAGTACATCTTCAAAAGGCACTGTGTCTGGGGTTATCAAACATGCCCTGTCACAGTAATGGTATATATGCTTACATCCTTGGCTCGTAAAAAATCATTTTGGAAAAAAAATTATTTCCATTTTACAGTTGGGAAAACCGAGGGGCACAGAGATGATGTGTAACTTTAAGCAAGTCATAAGTCAGAGGCAGAGCTGGGAATAGAATCCAAAACTTCTGATTCAGGCCTGTGTTCTGTATGGCGGACAACACTGTCTCTTTAATAAAACAGCTGACATGTAATACATAATTTGACCAATTATCAAACAGGTGTATATGTTTAGGCTGTGTGTGCCATGGCTGTCTATCAGCTGCATTACATTTTCAGGTGGAACAAAGATTGATTATAAAGCTAAACATATAATTAGAATTCCACAAAGGGAGGCCTTCCAGGTGGAATTGCCACTGAGGGTAATTTTTGTCTAGTCTGTTTTTAAATTCTTGAGTGAGTCCCTTTTTATACTTCATGAAAGGCCATGTATTGCATGCAGAAAATGAAAGACAAAGCGAGTGAGATAATCTTTTATGGGACCAGCTTCTGTTGGTGAGAGAGAGCTTTTCTTCAGGTTTGGGCAGATAAATATATTACCTCACTCACCTTGTCTCTCTAATATCATGGGATGGACACAGCTACAGCTACACTGCATATATACAGAAAATGGTTAGGTTTTGAGCATCAAGGTGGATGAAGACAAAGCAAATGAGTCAGATGTAAATGATCCTATATTATGTCCTTGCTGCAACCACACCTAGAAACCTTAAATTAAACATTGGAGCAGTGTTTGTTATGCTTGCATTTGATACACTTCACTTGTTAAATCCTGTTTAAGTTTGCAGTACATCACAATGTTGTGTGGTTCATTTGCAAAGTAAGCTGTGAGTTGAACCACTGTTAAACATTCCATCGGAGTTGTGATTATCATCTTTGACCAGAGAGAGAGAGAGAGAAGTCAGTGGTAGAACATGATCAATGAGTTAATTCACTGGTACTTTCTTCTAGGTCAGACTAATATAAACTTTCAGAGTTAATGCTGTTTTAAAATGCCAATAGTGGGGAAACAGACCACAGAAGAAACATGAAAATGTAATTGTGCTCTGAGGCTTGGGTATCGAAAGATCTTTCACTTAAGTCCCTGTGCATTTATGTATGAGGTTGTGTGTGTGATTTTTATGAGTACTTGGACAAAATATGGAGGGTGCAAGTAATGAGTTCCTAGGTTTTTGGTCTCACCCAAAGTCCGATTGGATGCCCTAATGTATCAGATTTGAAACATCATGATTCCTGTCAGAGTGTATCTGTCCCTTTACTATTTCAAGATGGATAAGCTGAGTTCCAATAAACTTGAGTGTGGGTTATTTTCAAATGAGCCCTTAAAAACAGATTTTTCAGATGTGCTGAGCAGTCAAGCTTCCATTAAATAGGGCATTGAGGCCTTGCCTAGTCAGCTGGGGTGTTACTGTCTCCTTGTCCAAGCATCCCTCTCTCCTGGGCCCCCCTAAATTGCTCTGCAGTATGGTTTTGTCCTGTCTGCTGCACTCTGGGCTTTGTGCATGGCTTGTGAAGTGTGATCTTCTAGCATGGAATGAGCTATAGAGATTTCTCTTGTACGGACGCTCCCCGGGTTACGCAAGACCCGATTTACGCAAATCCGCACTTACAGAAAAAGTTCCGTAAGCTAGAAAGAGGAGGGTTTTTTTTTTTTTTTGTTTTTGTTTTTGCGTAACGGTCAGGTATACGTTTCCGATGTACGCAAAATTCGAGTTATGCAAGGCGTTCCAGAACGGTTGCTTAAGTCAGGGAGCGTCTGTATGCACATTTATCTGCAGTAGTAATTCTTGTGCAATGTAATCCTGCTCAGTCTTTTGATACCATAGCATAATAGCGATGGTGCTGATAGCTCTTGAAAATAGAGCGGTGGTCAGCCTGGGCTGAGAAGGGGACTTCTTGTATTACACCTGGGTAGAGCAGCCAGTTATAAATAAAGGTTCGTACTCTGGCAGGTCTTTTGGAGCTTATTTCTACAGGCTCCCTCTGGTCTGTGTTGAGCCTGTAGCAAAGGTAGCTCTTTTTTCACATCTTAGAAATGGACACAACTGAGCATGGCATTCCCTCTTCTACCAGGAACAATAGTTTATTTTTATATTGTATCCTTTTAGTGGGAGCGGTACAGAAGGCTTTATGATGAAAGATAGAATTGTGTGAGAGAGATGGACACACTGTACAATCCTGGTACACAGATTCCTCTACGAACGGAGGAAGAGCTATGTAGCAGAGAGGTAAAAGGAGAGAGTTAGAGATTTAAAC
Organism: Chelonia mydas; assembly: GCF_015237465.2. Taxonomy (NCBI): domain Eukaryota; kingdom Metazoa; phylum Chordata; order Testudines; family Cheloniidae; genus Chelonia; species Chelonia mydas. The sequence goes on from NC_051260.2 coordinate 510,437, forward strand.
TGGGGAAGGAGCAAGTAGCCTTAGAACAGGCTGGATAAATGTTCCAGGGATGGAAAAATGGAAAGAGGCAGCAATGTAGAGGAGGGATTGTCTGTCAGCTAAACGAAAGAGTCATGAGAACTGGGTTCCTCGTTCTGCCACTGATTTGCAGTGTGTGGCCTTGGGCAAGTCATTTCCCCTGTCAGTCAGCTTCTCCATCTGTAAAATGCGGATAATGCTAACATGCATGTTTGAGTTTGTAAAGTGCCTTGGAATGCTTTGCTTGCAGTTGCTATATATATAGAAAACCAAAGTACTATGAGGATAGAATGGGGAGGGGAAGCTGAGAGGCATTTCTTTTCTAGAAAGGAGAAACAATTTTGTCTCCCAGGACTAGACCTTAGCATCAGTGCAGCAACCTGCCCATCAGAGCTGCTCTTCCAGAAGTTGGGGACTGCAATGATCATCTTCTGTTTATATAGCACTGCTCCTCCGGAAGGCTCTGAAAGTGCTGTTCTAATTGCACACGGGAATTGCCTAAGCCACCTCTGCGTGAAATGTGACAGCTGTTCTCCGAGTAAGTCCCCAAGAGCTCAATATACAGGTGAATCAGTAGTGTTTAAAGCAGTTGTACAGAGTTCAAGGTGGGTCCCTGCTACCTCAATACATCCTGCCCCAGGCAGTCCTAGGCAGCATCACTCTTCATGACTCACTAAGCCAGTTAATGTTTGAATATACTTTGAACATGCCCAATGCGATATACTGTTAAATAAGCAGGAATGAAAGGGTCTCTTGGTATGTTGACTGTTCCAGGGAGTCACCATCATGAAGGAGAGAGGCTGTGTTTGATTCCCTGTGATATCCTTCTCGACCTCTGTGCAGGGTGCAGATTCAAAGTCATTTAACTTTATCTGTGCATGGAGAAACCTGTGAAAAGGAAAAAGGCAGCTAGGCTAGGGCAACTGGCTGGTTATGTAAAACCTTTAAGACACTTGTTCAAGCCTAAAGGAAACTCGTGATCTAAAGGCTAGATTGTCGGGCTCAACAGGTAGTGATCAAACGCTCCATGTCTAGTTGGCAGCCGGTATCAAGTGGAGTACCCCAAGGGTCAGTCCTCGGGCTGGTTTTGTTCAATATCTTCATAAATGATCTGGAGGCTGGTGTGGATTGCACCCTCAGCAAGTTTGCAGATGACACTAAACTGGGAGGAGAGGTAGATACGCTCGAGGATAGGGATAGGATACAGAGGGACCTAGACAAAGTAGAGGATTGGACCAAAAGAAATCTGAGGTTCAACAAGGACAAGTGCAGAGTCCTGCACTTAGGACGGAAGAATCCCATGCACCGCTACAGACTAGGGACCGAATGGCTCGGCAGCAGTTCTGCAGAAAAGGACCAAGGGGTTACAGTGGATGAGAAGCTGGATATGAGTCAACAGTGTGCCATTGTTGCCAAGAAGGCTAACTGCATTTTGGTCTGTATAAGTAAGAGCATTGCCAGCAGATTGAGGGACGTGATTATTCCCCTGTATTCGGCATTGGTGAGGCCTCATCTGGAGTACTGTGTCCAGTTTTGGGCTCCACACTACAAGAAGGATGTGGAAAAATTGGGAAGAGTCCAGCGAAGGGCAACAAAAATGATTAGGGGGCCGGAGCACATGATTTATGAGGAGAGGCTGAGGGAACTGGGGATGTTTAGTCTGCGGAAGAGAAGAATGAGGGGGGATTTGATAGCTGCTTTCGACTACCTGAAAGGGGTTCGAAAGAGGATGGATCTAGACTATTCTCTGTGGTAGCAGATGACAGAACAAGGAGTAATGGTCTCAAGTTGCAGTGGGGGAGGTTTAGGTTGGATATTAGGAAAAACTTTTTCACTAGGAGAGTGGTGAAGCACTGGAATGGGTTAACTAGGGAGGTGTTGGAATCTCCTTCCTTTGAGGTTTTTAAGGTCAGGCTTGACAAAGCCTTGGCTGGGATGATTTAGTTGGGGATTGGTCCTGCTTTGAGCAGGGGGTTGGACTAGATGAGCTCCTGAGGTTCCTTTCAACCCTGATAGTCTATGAAACCTGTGCCCATTGTAGGTACTAGCACAGCCCCAGGTGCTTTCTTGGCCCTGTAAAAAAGAAGATGAAGGCAGTCATATGGAAATTATTGCACACTTTTGTGTCAGTCTAGATTAAATCTACAGGCCTTGGTTGCTGCTGCTGTGTTTGAGTGGTCAGATCTTGGGCTCAGTTTTCAGTATCTTCATCTTCCAGGGCTCTTAGTTGGGCACTTCCTCCAGTACTAAACTCTAAGTCAAAAATAAAGCACCAGGAAAGTTGTTTATTAAGTCTGTGGGAAGGTGCACAAAACCACTCTGTCTTCACTGATCTCTGGAGTACTGTCTCTGTCCCCTGCTTCCTTACTGTGGTTAAATACATCTATTATGTTTATATACACAGAAATCATTAACTGAAACTGGGCCCCAAATTAAGATACTGTACAAACTTTTACAAAATCAAAGACTAACGAAAATGTTTAATGACTTAATTCCAATGGAAAATGGTTTTAAAAGAAATAATTCTCTACAGTGTCTAACGCACCATTGCAACACTAAGAATCTGAAAATGAGATTAAAAATAGAGAAGTGGCGTTGGCTTCACTGACTTCCATTGTTCAAGTTCAGTGGTGTATAGGATAAGAACTGCCATACAGGGTCAGACCAAAGGTCCATTTAGCCCAGTATCCTGTCTTCCGACAGTGGCCAGTGCCGGGCGCCTCAGCGGGAATGAACAGAACAGGTAATCATCAAGTGATCCATCCCCTTTCGCCCATTCTAAGCTTTGGCAAACAGAGGCTAGAGTCACCATCCCTGCCCATCCTGGCTAATAGCCATTAATGGATCTATCCTGTATGAATTTATCTAGTTCTTTTTTAAACCTTGTTATAGTCTTGGTCTTCACAACATCCTCTGGCAAAGAGTTCCACAGGTTGATTGTGTGTTGTGTGAAGAAGTACTTCCTTTTGTTTGTTTTAAACCCGCTGCCTATTAATTTCATTTGGTGATGCTTAGTTCTTGTATTATGAGAAGGGGTAAATAACCCTTCCTTATTTACTTTCTCCACATCAGTCTTGATTTTATAGACCTGCATCTCATCCCCCCCCTTAATCGTCTCTTTTCCAAGCTGAAAAGCCCCAGTCTTATTAATCTCTCCTATATGGAAGCTGTTGGATACCCCTTAATAATTTTTGTTGCCCTTTCCTGAACCTTTTCCAATTCCAATATATCTTTTTTGAGATGGGGCGACCACATCTGCACTCCTAGTCAAAATGTGGACATACTATGGATTTATATAGGGGCAATATGATATTTTTTGTCTTATCTATCCCTTTCATAATGATTCCCAACATTGTTTGCGTTTTTTTGACTGCTGCTGTACATTGAGTGGATGTTTTCAGAGAACTATTCATAATGACTCCAGGCTCTCTTTCTTGACTGGGAACTACTACTTTAGACCCCATCATTTTGTATTTATAGTTGGGATTATGTTTTCCAATGTGTATTACCTTGCATTTATCCACATTGAATTTCATCTGCCATTTTGTTGTCCCGTCACCCAGTTTTGTGAGATCCCTTTGTAGCTCTTTGCAGTCTGCTTTGGACTTAACTGTCTTGAGTAGTTTTGTATCATCTGCAAATTCTGCCACCTCACTGTTTATCCCTTTTTCCAGATCATTTATGAATATGTTGAATAGGGCTGGGCCCAGTACAGACCCCTGGGGGACACCACTATTTAACTCTCTCCATTCTGAAAATTGACCATTTATTCCTACCCTTTGTTTCCTTTTAACCAGTTACCAATCCATGAGAGCACCATCCGTCTTATCTCATGACAGTTTACTTTGCTTAAGAGCCTTTGGTACGGGACCTTGTCAAAGGCTTTCTGAAAATTTAAGTACACTACATCCACTGAATCCCCCTTGTCCACGTGCTTGTTGACCCCCCTCAAAGAATTCTAGTAGATTGGTGAGGCATGATTTCCCTTTACATAAGGCATAAATTATTAAAAAGGTGGATAATGTTGCCCAGCTTTCTAAAGTGCTCTAAGATCTGTGGATGAAAGTGCCAGATTATTGCTGTTAAAGCAAGGTGACACCTTCTTTTTCTTGTATGGGATAAATGGGGTGGGGTGCATTGTTTTGTTTCCTTTGTGTATGTGTATCTCCTATTGGGGGGAGAGTTATAGGACTATCTTAATAAATAGGTTAAACTACTGAGCGTTATGTAAGTAAGCAAACTGCTTAATGACAGATAAGGCAGGTGGTATTTTGTGAACCAAAGTTTAACAGAAGAAACTATTTTATACAAAGTGAACAAAAGTGCTCTGCCAACACTATATTAAGTAAAGCAAAGAGATACAAACTACAAAGTGCAGTAGTGATCTCTGTCTGGCACGTGCTGGGGCCTGAAGTAGATTGGGTAGTGAATGATTTGTCCATTGCTAAGGAGGGCTGCTCCTCAAGCCCTGGTGGAGTGATTTGGGGAAGGAGAGGAGATATAGGTAGTAATTCTCTGCTGCTGATTACTAACAGGGGCACCAAGAGAAAAGAAAAATGAGGAAGCAGGTAAAATAAAGCACCAGTGTCTCTGTTACGCAGAGGGAATTCTCAGGTGTCCTCTAGTTTGTTTAAAAAAAAAAAAGAAAAAAAGCACGGCCATTTATGCAGAATGCTGCGAGCGATGCGCATGAAACTTCCAAGGATTTCTCTAACCCTACAGAACGACGTTTGCCTGGTTATTAAATGCATGTCATTGCTTGCTCTCCGCGTTGAGCTGAAGTGAGAGTTCTGTGGGAAGCTGCTAGCAGTTTGACCTTTGAAATGGAGTGCAGTGTCACTTGGCTTGGACAAGAGTGTGTGGAGCATCGGAGACTACTGCAACTTTGTGTGTATAGTGTCTTGTTGCAGAAGCCCTTTTTAGGTAAGTGTGTAACTTGGCTCTTGTAGTACTGTATTAGGGGAAACCTTTGTTAGCATAAAGTAATCCCAGTTCATACAACAAATGATGCATTGTTGTGGAGGACTCAGTTGCAGCCTGGTTGTCCTCGGGTATGGTTAGAGTTGTTCCTTTTTGGGGTGGAGAAATGACCAGACAGTATGAATTGTACTAGAGCTGTTGACTTCTGCAATATTTGGGAACATGCTTAAAACATGTTTAAATCCTGTATACTCTGCAAGATTGAATCTTGCATTAACCATTGTATAGGATTACCATGCAATCACTGGGCAAAAATTAATGTAAACTGGTGGGACCTTGCACTATGGCTCCTGTAGTGAGAAACTATAACTTGTAGATTACATTTCCACTTTAGGGCCCATCTGTGCTGGTTTCTTACTGTATTTGTAATATGGACAGATGCACACATGGTCTATGTCCATGCACAATGCTGTTAACATGAATTCCAGCTCTCTGGGCATGGTACTACAATTATTAGGTTGGAACCAGGTTCCACATTGGTTCTGCCATGAAGATGTAACCACCAAACATCCTAACTCCAGCTTCCATGTGAAAATTGCTCTCTTCTTTGCCCTTGGAGAGGCAGCTGAGGTGGGATAGAACATCTGCTGAGGTTTTCCCAGAAGGCACTGATACAAAACATTGTGCAAGGTTGTAGTTGTGGGCAGGCCGAGGTGGTTTTGTCGTTGAGAAAAGCCGCACTGCGAATGTGCTGCACCGTATTGGCTAAGAGCGTCTGAACATAATTCTAAATGGAATACAGTTTATTATTTGTGCTATGGTAGTACGTAGTTCTGGATCAGGGCCCTGTTGTGTAAGATGTAGCACAGGGCTGTATAAAGAGGGATTCCTGTAATAATTAGGAGCCTCTTAAGTGGCTTGTTCAATCTGAAGGCAGCATAAACCCATGACCATCCTCCTCATTCTGCCTCTTCCAGAACTTTAGTTAAATTGCAGGCTTCCAATATGGATTTTACTTCTCTAATTTATCTCTCTTGGCAGAGTGTCTCATCTTTAATTAATGCTGTCAAAACTTCCTTAAATCCCCCTAAAAATTGTCTAGAGCGGTCTCTAGTATTTCAGATTACTGTAAAAAGACCATTTAAAAACATCTGTAGTTGAAAGCAAGCCCTGTAGTTTATATAGTAATGTATGAAGACGATCGAAGCATCTCCCTGTCAGTATCTATTACACTGATAACACTAGTTTTATAAACATAGTAACAGGTTTCAGAGTAACAGCCGTGTTAGTCTGTATTCGCAAAAAGAAAAGGAGTACTTGTGGCACCTTAGAGACTAACCAGTTTATTTGAGCATAAGCTTTCGTGAGCTACAGCTCACTTCATCGGATGCATACTGTGGAAAGTGTAGAAGATCTTTTTATACACACAAAGCATGAAAAAATACCTCCCCCCACCCCACTCTCCTGCTGGTAATAGCTTATCTAAAGTGATCACTCTCCTTACAATGACAGGTTTCAGAGTAACAGCCGTGTTAGTCTGTATTCGTAAAAAGAAAAGGAGTACTTGTGGCACCTTAGAGACTAACCAGTTTATTTGAGCATGAGCTTTCGTGAGCTACAGCTCACTTCATCGGATGCATCCGATGAAGTGAGCTGTAGCTCACGAAAGCTCATGCTCAAATAAACTGCTCACTTCATCGGATGCATCCGATGAAGTGAGCTGTAGCTCACGAAAGCTCATGCTCAAATAAACTGGTTAGTCTCTAAGGTGCCACAAGTACTCCTTTTCTTTTTTCTCTTTACAATGTGTATGATAATCAAGTTGGGCCATTTCCAGCACAAATCCAGGTTTTCTCTCCCCCCACTATATTCCTCTATATTCTGTAGATCAGGGCTCCAGAGGAGACCGCAGACTTGCAGTAGTCAGATAAAAGGAGATGAAGGCCTGGAAGAGAGTTTCAGTAGACATTGAAATGAGTCATTGTTGGACAAGATCATCAATCCAGTTGCTGCTGTAGGAAGGATATTCCCTGTACCACCTGTTTCTCCTGGAAGCATTTTTCCAGAACTTTGTGCCCGGTTATTTTTACTTGATGGTTGCCAGATACTCTGCCTTCAGCAAAGGCAACAGATATGCCTCTCGTATACAAACAAGGAGAGTTGATACCTTGTTCATCAAGCTCTGGCTGAGTGACTTAATGACTGAGTAGGCTCATGTCAGTAATGTTTTATCTTGAGTGTAAATAACCTTAAACATAGCTTGTTTCTCTTCACTTGTCTATTGTGTTTTCTGATTGGGGGTGTAAATATTTTCCCAGAAGGCTTTTGGTTCAGTAAGTACCTTCGGTGTGCCATCCTTCTTATTGCTATGCTCTCAGTTGCATGATAAGATAATGGTTTAATTAATCAGTGCAAAATTACTGCGGTAATCTTATCAGAGTACCTGTGACTAAGGCTTTGTTAGTCACAGCTAGTGCTGGAGTGTCAGATTCTGTCACTCTGTTTCTGGGCAGTTTTGATGCAGGTTGGAATCCAGTTTATGGCAGACCCCAAGAATGACAGTGAGGCCCTTGGCTCCTCCATCAATTTACATCTTTTATGCTCCTACGTTTTAATTCATTCTGCATAAATAGGGCTTAATTAACAGTTAAAAATCATAACAGATTTGCTATGACAAATGCACAGTTCTCCCTTACACACTCCCAATTTTATATGGATAACTTAAAAGAATTCCTGCTAATCCAAGTAATAAAAACTGGAGTTCATCATGATTAATGTTGTTACAATTAAATACCAACAGGAAATGTGGGTATGAAGATTAGACCGTTGTGAGGTAAGATATTGTAAGAAGAAATTGCGCAGTAACAGTAACTCAAACCACCCCTGCATTAATTCCTTTATATAAGGAAGTGCAAGTGTGATTTTTGTGGCCAATACGGTGTCTAGTCACTGCCGTTGACTAATTAAAAGGTTTCCTTTGGAGTTTTCAGTTGTCGTAAATTGATAAGTCATTTCAGGTGTTGGTTTAGCCTTGTACCAGCCAAGCTTCGTAGTTATAACTTCGGGATTCTCCTGGAAGCAAATGGGAGGACAGTTAAAAATAAAATGTAGCAGTAGTGTTAGTAATGCAATTTCAAAAACAAAATTTCCGTGATGGAAGCATAAAGTTCAGCTCAGTCAAGGCACAAATACATCCGTCTGTCTTGATGAGCTGAAGAAAAGTATTCACTTGGATATTTTAAGGAAAAGAAGAAAATGCATCCTACTTCTGTGTCTGCAAAAAAGCCCAGTACACTTGTAACCAGAATGATGGAAATGCCCTTGATGGAAAATGGGACTTTGAAAACATGGATCCATACCGCATACGCGCCCAGGTTTTTCAGCTTGTAATACTAAATATTGGTGCTAAGCCTGTTCTGTGGTGTTTGCCTTTCTGGCTGCTCCAGTTTTCATTAGCTGGTGTTACAACAATTAGCCATTGGAGAATGGATTTTGCAACAGTTTTCCAGCAACCTATACTGCCATATTTTTTTTTCCTATTTATTCCCAATAGTATCTAGAATGTTTGTAGGTAAAAATGCATGCATGTGTGTGAAAAACCTTTCATCTCTTGCTTTGGGCACTACACGGACCTTGAGTTTCCTGTGCGTTTCTGCGAGCCTAATCATTTCTGAGAAAATATGAATTTTTAATTTAGGCTTTTTAAAGCTTTTAACATGTTTGGCAGGCTGTTCCTTCCTCCGTTGTGGTGGTGTATGTGAGGACAGCTTGGAGTGAACACAGCTTAACTTAGTCTCTGGCATGGGATTTTATTTATTTTATTTTGATTTACAATGGATGTAACTTTTAAGAAGTCTATCTTGGGCTCTACGTGCCTTTGCCATGAGTTAATCATAAAATAAAACCAGCAGCTTTGTGCTCCAGAGACTAACCAAGTAGAGATCAATTCAGACCCAAACAAGACCCCTTTTTGTCCACAAATAACAGTTCATATCATGCCCTTCCCTCACCAAAAGCCTTGGTAAATAGAAGGCATTGGGCCCTGGAGGTCAACAGATTTGTGTCTGTTTTGGGGGGGAGGGAGGGAAGAGGGAGAGGAAGCAGTTTTCAAAGAAGCTGTATTGCCAGCCACTTCTCTGTCCCGTGCTTGCAGTGCAGCAGCAGAGGCAGACACCCTAAGTCTGGGAAAGCTTTGCCTTTGATCAAATCAATTCACACTTGATTTAAATCTCCAGTAAGGACCACGTGGATCTCAGAAGCTCTGTAAGCATGCGTATGAGAACGATTGCTGCTGCAGATCTTTCAGTATACATGATGCAATTAGCTTTCGTATGTCTGGGACTAAACTATGCTGGTTTATTTATATTGCTATTTTTTAGCAGTGTTATAAGTAATAAAGTGTATTCTGATCCTTAAGTTTTTCATAAAATTGTCTTCCTGAAGATTACAGCTGTTTGCACCAAAATGCCATAAATATTTACTAGCTGTGGAAGGAAAGAAAGAGTTCCCATTCTTCCACAATAAAGGTGCATGTCTTAGCTCAGATGGAAAACACAGAACAACAATGGGACAGAGCCATTTCAATTAGTTGTCTTTAAAATAGATTTAAATACAGGGAGTAATTAGGGAAAATTCTTGAGGACTGATCGAGCAAATACTTACTGTCGTGAGTAGGCCCATTGCCTTCTATTGGACAGCTTGCAGTAGTAAGTGTTACACCCAGGTAGTAAGTTCAGGATCAGACCCTGAATTTGAGAAGTTTATACCTTTCATTCAGTTTGACTTTAACAGCCTGTCTTGTTCTAAGACACTCAAATATGCATCACCAGGTGTTTTGTAAAACCAGGCTACCACGGTGGCTTGCATGAATCAAGACGGCAACAAAGGGAAAGTGCACTCAATGTTTTGTTTCTGACAGAAGCCATGTTTGTTTTCCAACTGATGTTAGTTTTTAAATGAAGAGCATCTATGCTGGAGCAGTTGATACACTTTTTTAAAGCATTTGTTGTTAATTATATCTTGTGGTCCTTTAACAATGGATTTAGTAACAGGAGTTTCACTTACCTGGTGAAATAAAAAAGCATAACTTATGCTTTATTTTTATGATAAGTAAAAAGACTGTGTAACTTAAACTGAAAGGAGTTTTTTTCTGCTGTATTAAGGACCTGTGGGACTCAGTGTCAAAGAAACTCAGCAAAAACACCAAGATCAAATAGAGCATATTTGAAGCACAACTATATTTAAGAATCTGATAATCCAATAAAGCAATATTTACTTGCTGTCCTTATAGTGACCAAGTCCAAATGTAAAATCTGCTTCCTGGTCCATTGATGTGCGGTTGTTCTATGTAGTTAGAAGGTTGCTTAACACTGTCATATGTATTGCTTTTGTGTAAATCTCTTTTTCACCCTCTCCTGAGAAGGAGACAGTTTAGTTGGAACCTTCCCGAATTGAAGCTTCATGAGGTCTCTGCCAATGGGGCTGTTGGTTAGGCCTTGATCTTTATCATGCCAGTTGCTTGGCTTTTCCAGATGTGGTCCTTTCTTTGGACATCACTGGTCCATCAAGATAGTATCCTGTCCCGGGCAACATCTGATGCAACAAAGAAAAGTAACCTACCACGTGCTTCTCAGCTGTGCAGTTCTGAAAATTGAAGAACTTTATTATAGAAATACTGGTCCGTGTAGACCAGATCCTGGAGGGAGGAGTATGAGGAATTCAAATGAGGATGTTTCTGCAGCTGTTCTGCTATGTAAACTGCTTCAAAGCTTTTAGTCATTACTTTTTTAAACAAAGCAGAGACTGTCCCCATTAAAGTTTTGGCTGAATTGTCCTGTTGTCTTAGAATCATAGAATATCAGGGTTGGAAGGGACCTCAGGAGGTCATCTAGTCCAACCCCCTGATCAAAGCAGGACCGATCCCTGACTAAATCATCCCAGCCAGGGCTTTGTCAAGCCTGACCTTAAAAACTTCTAGGGAAGGAGATTCCACCACCTCCCTAGGTAACACATTCCAGTGTTTCACCACCCTCCTAGTGAAAAAGTTTTTCCTAATATCCAACCTAAATCTCCCCCACTGCAACTTGAGACCATTACTCCTTGTTCTGTCATCTGCTACCACTGAGAACAGTCTAGAGCCATCCTCTTTGGAACCCTCTTTCAGGTAGTTGAAAGCAGCTATCAAATCCCCCCTCACTCTTCTCTTCCGCAGACTAAACAATCCCAGTTCCCTCAGCCTCTCCTCATAAGTCATGTGTTCCAGTCCCCTAATCATTTTTGTTGCCCTCCGCTGGACTCTCTCCAATTTTTCCACATCCTTCTTGAAGTTTGGAGCCCAAAACTGGACACAGTACTCCAGATGAGGCCTCACCAGTGTCGAATAGAGGGGAACGATCACGTCCCTTGATCTGCTGGCTTTGCCCCTACTTATACACCCCAAAATGCCATTGGCCTTTTTGGGAACAAGGGCACACTGTTGACTCATATCCAACTTCTCGTCCATTGTAACCCCTAGGTCCTTTTTTGCAGAACCTCTGCCTAGCCACTCGGTCCCTAGTCTGTAGCAGGGCATTGGATTCTTTTGTCCTAAGTGCAGGACTCTGCACTTGTCCTTGTTGAACCTCATCAGATTTCTTTTGGCCCAATCCTCTAATTTGTCTAGATCCCTCTGTATCCTATCCCTACCCTCCAGCGTATCTACCACTCCTCAGCATCTGCAAACTTGCTGAGGGTGCAATCCACACCATCCTCCAGATCATTTATGAAGATATTGAACAAAACCGGCCCCAGGACTGACCCGTGGGGCACTCCACTTGATACTGGCTGCCAACTAAACATGGAGCCATTGATCACTACCTGTTGAGCCCGACAATCTAGCCAGCTTTCTATCCACCTTATAGTCCATTCATCCAGCCCATACTTCTTTAACTTGCTGGCAAGAATACTGTGGGAGACCGTGTCAAAAGCTTTGCTAAAGTCAAGGAACAACACGTCCACTGCTTTCCCTTCATCCACAGAGCCAGTTATCTCGTCATAGAAGGCAATTAGATTAGTCAGGCCTGACTTGCCCTTGGTGAATCCATGCTGACTGTTTCCTCTCCTCTAAGTGCTTCAGAATTGATTCCTTGAGGACCTGCTCCATGATTTTTCCAGGGACTGAGGTGAGGCTGACTGGCCTGTAGTTCCCAGGATCCTCCTCCTTCCCTTTTTTAAAGATGGGCGCTACATTAGCCTTTTTCCAGTCGTCCGGGACTTCCCCCGATCGCCACGAGTTTTCAGAGATAATGGCCAATGGCTCTGCAATCACATCCGCCAACTCCTTTAGTGCTCTCGGATGCAGCGCCTCCGGCCCCATGGACTTGTGCTCATCCAGCTTTTCTAAATAGTCCCGAACCACTTCTTTCTCCACAGAGGGCTGGTCACCACCTCCCCATGCTGTGCTGCCCAGTGCAGTAGTCTGGGAGCTGACCTTGTTCGTGAAGACAGACGCAAAACATTGAGTACATTAGCTTTTTCCACATCCTCTGTCACTAGGTGGCCTCCCTCATTCAGTAAGGGGCCCACAGTTTCCTTCACTTTCTTCTTGTTGCTAACATACCTGAAGAAACCCTTCTTGTTACTCTTAACATCTCTTGCTAGCTGCAACTCCAGGTGTGATTTGGCCTTCCTGATTTCACTCCTGCAAGCCCGAGCAATATTTTCATACTCCTCCCTGGTCATTTGTCCAATCTTCCACTTCTTGTAAGCTTCTTTTTTGTATTTAAGAGCAGCAATAAGAGATTCTTATTGAATCTCTCTGTCCCCAACTTCCTATTAATATTGCAGGAAGAAAGGTATGTTGGAATAATTTGATCTGTTGTTCACTCTTGTGCCCTGCATGACAAAGGGTATGTATTCTGTTTGATTTTTGGCTGGTGAAAAATAAACAGGATGTAAGTTATATTTTGCAGGTTTTGTCCATGTGAATTTTTTTAGGTTGAGAAGCTTGCTTTCAAAAATCATTAGGTTGACTTTTTAAAAGCTTGTAGTGTCATATTTTAAAGTGCATTCAGAACACTGTTCCATTGCAGGTGTTCTTTCTGCTAATTAATCTGCTGTCAAAAATTTAACAATCAAACTAATCCCTGTCTTTAAATGGGTGCAACTTTTTTGTACCCTTCTGTATATTTGTTTCTTCTATTGGCAAATTGCTGACACTGTATTCTCAAATAATTTTAACTGTAACTTCCCCAAACTGCTTCCCCTCTACCAGTAAGTGGACACTTCTCCTGAGAAGTCAGTGTCTTTAAATCACCCAAAGAGGCAATGTTGCTTCTTAGTATTGCAGACTACAGCAGGAAAAGCCAATATGCCCAAAGTAATAGTCGTGTTCCTTGTAGAATTTGTTAACCAGGAAATAAAACACACTTGTTTAGGTCTATATGTTTAGGTTCAGGGACCATTGGTGTTGGTGGAGAAAGGGTAATTGGTCCCATTCATCACAGTTGTGTGTCAGTGGTGACCTACTGATGGCAACAGAGGAGAAATTGATTCCCCCGGTGTCCTGTTAAGTGTGGGAGGCACAGGGATATCTAAACCAGACAAGCATTTATTCTGTGTATTAAAAGGGTAGGTTACTTCTATTCCAGGGCAGGCAAAATAAGAACTAATTGTAGCAACAGCTTTATTTAGGCTATTTTATTAAAGTATTTAAAAATTAGTGGAGACTTACTGCTTTTGCATCAGATGCAGAATCTTCCTGTGAAGTAACCATATGGCATTTCTTCTGTAGGTAGCATAGCCCCGTGTGAAGATCTGGAATGTGAACCCAGGAACACATGTCAGTGGGCAGATCCACACTATGACCTTGTTACATTTTAACTTGTTTTGTCGCTTAAGGAAGGCTGAGTAGTTTCCTGTAACAGTAATGTTCCTCGTCTAATGAAGAACCAATGCGTACTTTACATGCCTAGGTCATCGCTACTAAACTGTATAACGAAATTAACTCGCTTATTTCTGCCTCTCCTACTTCCTGTTGTGGGCATTGTCATTATTAGGTTATTAGTAAGGTGTGTTTCAGACTCTCTTTCAGTTGGATGGCGTGTCATGCAGGAAATGCGTTGACTAGCATGTGCTTTCACTTTTGCATCCAAGATGTGTCTATTAGTTTGTAGGGTTTAAGGCACTGGGAACTGGTGTACATATGGTAAGTGTACATATTGTAAGGCTGTGCATTGATCCTGACCTAGAGAAGTTTGGGGATTTGTTTTGTTGGCTTTTTTAAAATATTGATCTTGGATTAGCTATTGCAAAATATCAGGGTGGACAAGGGTAGATACAGTTGCCTGCTTCCAAGATATCTTTTGGCTTTTGAGTAAAGTCTTGGTATTGTCTGTTGATTGGATTTAACAGTTGTGGTCAATCTTACATGCTTTAATTGTGCTGAAAACTCAGATTTTTTAAAAGAAACAAGCCAGCATACATATGATTCCATAAAGCCACAATGGAAGGTTAGCAGATACCGTAAATAGACCCCACCCCTTGGAAAAAATTTCAGTGCTTGACTCAAAACCGCATAAATTAGAAACTCTCCTCCCCAGTCTTAACATAGAAGAACCATCAACATGTCAGTTTCACCAGCCCTCACTCAGCATGACTGAGTGTGACTAAGCTCCAGTGTATCCAGTTTCAGGGCTTGCTACATCATCTCTCAGATGTCATTTCCCAGGCACTTTCCCTTTGTGGGGGTTGTGTCAGTGGGCACAGGGTGAACGGGACAGGGTTTTAATATGCTTTTTTGTTATCAAAATTAATTGTATCTGCCCCTTGAGCAATGAAGACTCTTGTTTACAATGGGTCTAAATAAAGTAGAGAAACAGTAAGGATAAAAACAAGGGGAGGGAGGCAAATCCATAAAGTAAACTGCGGTGGTTTTTTCCCAAATTGTGCCCAGCTTCCAGTGATTTGCAAAAGGGACAAAGGTACATTCAGTCTTGTATTAAGTAAATGTAGTAATGAGAGTAATGCACTTTTAAAATTGCGTTTCTATGCATTTCTCATGATTTCTGTTTCAAACAGCTTTTTTCTTAGAAAATGTATCCTGCAGGCCCTATGTGGGGCCTGGGACATAAGTGCAGAATTTTGATCCGCTGGGGGGAGGGGCTCCGCCCAGGCCCTGCTCCCACTCCACCCTTTCACCCAAGGCCCCACTCCCGCCCCCTCCCCGCCCAGTTCCGCCCCATCCCCCGAGCATGCTGTGCCCTCGCTCCTCCCTCTCCCCCCCAGCGCCTCCAGATGCTGGGAAACAGCTGATCGGTGCTGGGAGGCAGGGGGAGGTGCTGATCAGTGGAGCCTCCTGGTGAGCCGGAGGTGCTGGGACGTGGGGGAGGTTGGTAGGGGGGTTCCTCCTCCTCCCCCCCCCCATGTGCCGGCTCACCTCTCCACCTGCCTCCTCATGGAGCACGGGGCTCCCCAGAGCGCAAGGCCCCATTTGCTGTACCCTAGGGACAGCCCGGCCTGCAGTTCAGTGTCTGTGTGCTAGGTCTACAACCCACAGCTAAATTACTGAGCAATGTGTAGTTCTTTTAATGTTTACTGATATCATTTATCTTGCAGCTTAAAGGCCTTCACAAAACAAGGCTCCTGCCGCATCCTGACATACAGCATTTAAACAAAGTGCTCCTGAAACTTTGAGACTTTGACTCTTCTCCAGTGTTCCAAAAAAGGCCCAGAACAAAAGTCCTTCCTCTCGTGATCTTCTTGTAAAGAACAGGGTAGCTGACAGAATAATAGGGTTTTTTTAGCTTTGTTGGTTACGTGCCAGTATGGTTTCCTTAGCAGTGAAATTCCTCAAGAAGCAGTGGTTGCTGATGTAAACATCACTGAAAGCTTAATACTGGCTGCCCTGAGCACTGAGCCTGAAATCTGCTTCTTGTGAATACTGTATGCTCACGCTGCGTTATGTGATGCATTGGGGCATATTGGATTATTTTTTCTCCTGCTTGTTTGATTTAAACCAAACTTACACTTTTTAGTGACTAAAAGTATGATCAGTACTTTGTACGCTAAATAGAAATACATGATCCATGCCCGGAAGCGATTGCAGAAATAAGGGACCAGTCCTATAGCGTCCTATGCAGCTACTACCAAGCATCCCATTGACTTCAGTGGGGTTCTGTGTCGATGCAGGGAACTGCATTAGCAGGTCTGCCTGCAGGACTGGGGGCTAATTGTGGACTGACTTGATGGCAGAGAGGTGAGAGGTTGGTGTGGTAACGTAGTTATCCATTAGGCCTGCACTCATCTTGGTGGTTAAGTTTCAAAAACAATTATTCACGTCTTATGGATACTGTGAAAGTGGGGGCGAGGTTTAAGGAGGCATTTGAATGAGGGAGAGTAGTGGCTTATGGGATCAGAATTGGGACAATATTCCATTGTGTGTGAGTGAGAGAGAGAGACCATGGTGCTGGTTTCGGGAGCAGTAAACACACAATGCCCTAAAACTGGCATTGTTGGCTGAAAGAGTGAGATCAAGTACATCTGGCTTCAAGTACATCAAGTATATTTGCCTTCAAATTTCCTAGAAACTCAAACTATTTGCAAAACCTCCTCTTTGCACAATGCCTGTTTGCCATTGTCTGGTGTCTTATATTTGTCCAGATCAGACAGTGAGCTGCCCAGGCCAGTGACAAGATGTCTGTCAGGTAACGTGTACTTGTCACTTAGGGTATGTCTACATTGCAGTTGAAGGTGTTACTGCAGCTTGGGTAGAATACCTGTGCTAGTTGTAATCTAGCTAGCTTGGGTACCAAGTCGTGGCAGTTTGGGCTGTACCAAGGTACCCTGGTATGAACTTGTGTTCCCAGCTCATGCTGAAGCCTGTGTTGCCATGGGTGCATTGCTGTTTTTAGCCACGCTGGCTAATTAGGTATGTCTGTGAACTGCAGTCACACCTCCAATTGTCGTGTAGACATACACTGGCAACGTACTGAGGGTAACAGGGTCACATTTAATGATTCCTGTTTTTGAGGTAGTAACTGTGTCTAAACAAGCTCTGAGACAGAAGTGATAGGGGAGATGTGTGCTTTTCAAATAATGTAATTTGCTAGTCCTTCCTGAGCAGTGAGAGGGTAGGGATCCACAGTGTTTCACTCCATGAGGTGAAGGTGGATGAGATGATGAGGTGTCTGTTAGTTGTGTTCTTAACAGCAGGCTGATCCGAAGGCTGTAGCAAATAGGAGTGGGATGCTTTGAATACTATATAGTTACTGAGATTGCAAGGCATCATTATCCCAGTGCTTAAAACAGGGGACTGGGAGTCAAGACTCCTCGATAGTATTCCCAACTCCAGAGGGACTTGTCAAAGAACACCTTGACTATGTCTACACTCGGATAAAAGACCTGCGGCATGGCCACGGTTTGCCTGGGACAGCTGACTCTGTCTGCGGGGCTGTAAAATTGAAGTGTAGATGTTCGGGCACGGGCTGGAGTCCAGGCTCTGAGACCTTGTGAGGGGTAGGGTCTCAGAGCGCAGGCTCCAGCCTGAGCCTGAACATCTACACTTCAATTTTATAGCCCTCTGCATGAGTCCTGCAAGCCTGAGTCAGTTGACCTGGGCTCTGAGACTCAGTGCCGCGGGTGTTTTATCAGAGTATAGACGTAGCCCATGAGTCAGCAGCTGAATCAGGAATAAAACCCAGGACTTCTGTCTCGCAATTCCATGTTTAGTCTGCTAAACCATGGATTCTCCATCAGACTTGTGTTCAGGATACGTAATACAAAGAATCTCCTCCCGCCCCCATCATATTTTAAACAGTAAGATCGTCACAGTTTGGTGTTTTCTCCTCAGTGTTAGCTGTGCCTGAAACCCAGGTCCCTCTGGGGATGGCGATCGGCTTTGTGGACTGACATGATGGATGCGTTTGTACAGTGCCTGGTGCAATGTGGTCCTGGCCCATGACTGCGGCTCCCTGGACTGAGCTTAGTACAAATATCAATTGAATTCCTCTTTTGACAGGGGGAGAACTTAAACCCCTCCTGGATACAATATACTGAAGAATACTGAATATCGGTCTTCTGACAGTTAGAACTGGCAGGACCACCTCGGGCAGTGGTGAATGTAAAGTGCACTTTGTCGCCCATCCCCTCACACAGTCTCACCCCACCACCATACCCCTGAACCCCTGGGGTATGGTGCCAAAGTCTGCTTTCCCTTTTCTCGCAGTAACTTAATCTCTTCTGCCACGATGCCTTAATTTCACAATCTGGATATTGCATAATGTGATCATACTTGTTGCACTTGCCTCTCCGCTTTGGAAGAGTTATTATTTTAAAATCTCCAGCAGTTATCTGTAATTATAATTCCTTAATTATTTTATGGAATGAACATCAGTTGCCATTCCCTTTTTATTAGCTAGCAAGGACTGGTGGCCTCAGACACTGAAGCATTGGTTCTTAGTTAGTTATTCTGCCTTATTAGCCATCTCCCAGTCAGAAAAAGCAGGAGGGAGGTGAGTCCCCAGGGGTAGATGGGTTCATTCTGAGCTGCTCTGCCTCACCCTGCACTCCTGGCACTTTTCCCAAGACACCCAAGGCACATTCTGGATGCTAGTAACATGTCTAATGAGGAGTGCACTGCCAGCTGAATGCAGGATGTGCAAACAAGGCTTTTTTGCCCCAAATTTTCCACTGTTGTTTCTACCAGTTCAGCTCCACCATTGGTAGCTACAGTGGGGAAACTCGTGTAGACCATGGCTCAGGTGATTGCCAGTATTTTAAATCCCCTGTTGTCTAACTCTGTTCAGAGCAGATTTAAAAGACACTGGGCTTAAAATACGCAGTAGCTGTTGGTGCCTGTTGACGCAAGAGCTCCCATCAGTGGAGCTGAACCAGCAGAAGCAACAATGGGACAACAGAGGCCTAGGGGCTATCTACACAGGAGTTAATGTGGAGTAAACTAGGGTGTGATTTAAAGTGCACTAGCTATTCTGCACTAACTCCCTCAGTGGACACACTTACTGCATGATGAAAGTGCCTTTGTGTGCTTTAGCTTAATACACTTCAAAGTATGCTACTTTAAACGACTTGGAGAGCATTTTTAATGTATAGCTTGTTTCAATAGTAGTATTGGATTGAATACTTCCTTCTCTATTGATTGGTGGATAACATTTTTAATTTCTCTGACACTTAAACTAACAAAAATAATTGCACATTTAATGTGTTCTCTTATGCTTTGAAATAGTCTCAATTTTCTGTCCACCAAGCATGCTTCTTCAAATAGTTCATTAAATGAACTTCTTGCTTGAAATCCTCCTATAAAGATCTCCCTGGCTATCTTCTCCCTGTAGTTTCCCATGTCTTGTACTGTTCGCCTGCATGAGACTGGGTGCTCTGCAGGGCAGAAACCATGCTTGGTGACTGAAAAGCACCATATAAAGGTACAGTATTCCCTAAATGTATTCACTTTTGTTTTTCACCAATATCGTCTTTTTGTTACCGCTGTATTGATTTTGTAATTTATCATTGCTGATAAATCTGTTTTCACTCTGGGCCAACCAGTGAAACTTACCAACTTCATCCATACCTACAAGTCACCATTATTGTGGTCCCTCCCTCACTGTATAGTTAGAACCCCTGTGGAATTTTTGTGGCTTTCACTGCTTGTCCTCATTATGATACAATCTAACTGCAATAAGGGCATCCCCTAAGGTTACCAGCATCTGCTTCCTCCAATTGGAATTCCATCATCATCTTATGAAAAGCAGTACTTTTTCACTATAAAGATACAGCAGATATGATGACATAATGTAGCATTGTCAAGCTCTTCCTGATAGTTTAAAACCCATTCTGTTATGTTGCTAGGTCGGACTGCTCCTTTCTGAGCATGGTAGAGAGATCAGGAAGATTGAACACGTGTGGGGAAACTAATTTCTTAGAGTGGTCCAGAATCTAGTTCCACACCCCGTCTTTTAATATTGGCACTAAAGTGCATTTGTTTGTTCTTTTGCATTTTCAATAAATATTCTAAGAATAAGGTGAGTGTCTCCTTTCCTTTTCTAATAGCTAGCCTGTAGTTTGTTTGTTCCTTCAGCTACTCCTGTTTTCTTTCTGTGCCACGAGGAGCACAACTTTTATAAGAATAGCATAATTGTTCAATGAGTTTCACAGTTTAAGGGGATACAAAATTAGGGGGCAGATCCTACTTGAAGGTGGTAGGCACTTCGGCTTCCCCTAATTCTGCAGTTCTTAGCCTTTGTGCACTAGCGCTCTTGAATTTTAATTCACTGGCCTGGCAAAGACTTGAATTGCAACGAAAGCAGTTTGCACATCACAAGTAGATAAGACCCCATATTGGCAGCCTTTTACCAGGTGTTGTGCTAGGTGGAGCTGTGGCTTCAGAATTTTTTTTAAAAACAGTTTTCAGAAGGTTGAATCTGACACCCAAGTGACTTCATGTTGTCCAGGATTTGACAAGAATTCCTGACGTGAAACAGAGCTTCTCTTGTTTGCACTTGGCTTCCAAACAAATTAAGCTGAGAGACTGGGGAATGTAAAGCTGTGAAAAGGCAAACTTTCGGCACGTTTTTTGGGGGCCATTTATTTACTTAGGTCCTGGTTTGTGAGACTCTAAATATCAACCCTATGCACCTTTCAAGTATCAAATGGACTAGGAAAGATTAAACTTATGCCTAAAGGCACAGCAACCTAGGTGGTGATTGGGGGTGGGGGGAAGGGGAAGGATTTTCAGAGAGTGTGTGAGTTCTGATGTAATTGAGTAGGTAGGATTTTCATAGGAGCTGAAGAGAGTTGCTAGTAAGTAAATTTTGACAAGAGCCAACTGATCAATATCTGTCTTAAATCTCAAACCGGAAGAATAGAAATTCTGCGAGTGTTGCTGAGAGGTGAACTTAATGTAACTGGCATTATAAAACAATGCCTTGCTCTTTATATATTTGACTAAAGGAAACAAGCCTCTGGTAAACAAGATTTGTTTATTCACTTGAAAACAGAGTGAGGCTGCTGCAGAGCCCATGGGAGGGGTAAAATGGAGATCTGGAAGATTGTGTCTCTCCTAGAATGAGCAGCAAGTGATGATATTCCTAAGTCCTCTTAGTTTGTTTTGTTTAGCTGCCAGGAGACTGCTGCTGAGGAAATCCCCAACTTCCCCTAGAGTAAAGAACAATTCTGGACATTTGTGAAGGTATTTTTTTGGCCACCAGGCTCTGAATAAGTGGCAAGATCAGGGAAGGTAGAGGTTTGTTTGGACTACATACGAGCATTCCTTTAAAAAAACAAAAAAACCTAAATTCAATGGGGGTTTCCAGGAGTTGGTCACTGATCCTTCTTCCTCTCTTCTTGCCAAGTTACTGGTGGAATTTGGTAGGAATTTCTGAGAGTTGATTCAGTGCTGCGGATTTCATATGGGACTTGGTTTGCTACAATTTTCAGGATAATCATGCTATGAATATTAAAGTGCCCTAAAATAAGCATTTGCTTGTGCTGTAGAATGACTAGTCTGATTTTGATAGTTTGCTTTTAATATCTGTGAATGCGGAGAGGTTAAATGCTGTGTTTGTGCTGTCTCAGGCCGCCAGTTTCTTCTCATGCCCCTGTCTGTGACTCTGGAGTGATGTCCTTGGCTGAACAATCTGGATGGAAGTCTGTGACAACCACTTTGTTCCTTCTGTTAATTGGGAGGCAAGGGGGTATTGTGGAAGGGAGCAGATGTCGCACCTTTGTAGCTTGCCAAATGTATTCTTAGGGCTTGTTTTGTCTTTGATTACCTTGGCTTTTTGGTGCCACTGCTTTTGTCTCGTAACTCTCCAGTGTTTGCCACTATTGGATCATGCTTGGCTGATTCAGCTGTGGCTGAACAGCATTTTCCCTCTGTAAATATTGTAATTATCTCAAGAGATGTTCTGGTACCTCATCTGAGGGTACTGCCACTCTCTGCCCTGTGAGAGAAGGTGGAATGCCTGAGCTTCTGAACAGCATGTTTCCACATCTGGGTACTTTGCAGTGAGAAAAATCTTAGTTGCACAGTGTTTCAGGTTGGCTTTCTTTTGGTAGACGGGAGAATAAGTGCTGTGTAAGTTCTGTCTTCCACCAGTCTATCCCCTTGCTGAAGGGTCTCCAGATACTGATAACTGTTTTAGCTATTTGTAGCCTAGCAGGACTGAAAGGAGTTAAACTCCCAAGTTGCCTCCCTGTGGGTGATGAGCAGTTGGACAAATGTTGTGTCTGCCTCGGTCAGATTTCCTTTACAGAAGGGAAACAGAAGTCAAAAGCGACATCAGGTGTAATAGCCATTTAGAGTGCTGATAGGATGGGAGGAAGCCTTATTGCTGTTAATAAGGGCATTCCCCTTTCCACCCTAAAACATCAGGATACCTTGGGGGGGGGGGGGTTCCCATTCTCCCTTTCCAAATGTAGTTATCCTGCCCTCCTCTTCTAGCCACTTGGGTGGTAGAATCCAGGGCTTCTCAAAAAGCCTCCATCCATATTGCTTTTCATCGCTGGTTGGGGTTCGTATACTGTGATGTGGTCTGATCTCTCGCCATTGCATGGAGGGAGGGAGCATGAGTACTGCAATGGTCTCCCCAGACTCTCAGAAACAGCAGCTGCCATTCCCAAGCACAAAGCTATTCATAGTCCGAACCTTCTTCAATTCCAGTTGTCCAGTCTTTGGTAGAAGTCACACCTTGAATTGTGCACCTCAGGTGAAGAGCCTGTCCTCCAGTTCCCACTCCTTGGGTGCCTCACATTCTTGTTACATGGGCACCACCCTGACTTAGGCCCTGTGCACAGGGAAAGCATTATGTAAGAGCTCGGTGTTAATATGAATTTTCTGGAAGTTTCTTGCCAGGTCTAAGAAGCCTAGTGGCGAAAGCACTGAAACGGTATACTGCATTACCTCTCTCCCCAGGCAAGAGTTAACTCTTCCTATTCTTCTTCTCTTCACTTGGACCCTCCCCAGGCTTTCCAGGCTTTCAGCAGCTAACTCCTCAACTGTAGCCATATTACTGATAGAGTTAAATAATATTGCTAGTTTTGCTCTCGGAATATAAAAAATCAAATGCATACCAAGGATTTTTAGAAAGAATGCCAACTCTTTCTTACTTGCTGCGTTAGCTGCAATCAGCTTAAAAACCACAGGAGTGGCACAGTTTGGAATGCCAGCACAAAGGTAGGTTGAAGCAGGTCCCGTTGTGTCCTTTGCCCTGTGAAGACCGCTCTGAAGTCAACTTCAGCATTGGAACACCACGGAGTCTGTTGGAAGTTCTGCAAACGTGCCTGGTGGATCTGCAGAGCGCAGGCTACTAAACAAAGGACACCTTTGGCATCTGGCCTGTGTTGGAAACTTTAAAACACACTTCAGAGAGCTCTATTAATATTGCAAGTCCTAAACCCTGAAAGAGTGAGTGATAGAAGTCTCACAAAAGATGACAGCCATAGTCACTCCTTTGTTACTCTCTTCATAGGCTGATTTCTCTGGCTGTAGTACAGACCTTGTTTCCACAGGGTGAAATGTCAGCTGAGCTGTAGAATAGAAGAATTCAAGAACTTGATCAGGCTTCCATTTGAGTCAATTAAGAGAGGAGAAGCTAAACCGAGGGAAGAAACAACCTTGTCTAGAATTGAAGATGGATTACCTACTCCAATGGGAGACCGTCAGCAAAGGTGGTGTTTACTGTGAAGTGCTACAACTGCACTCCTGTTGCATTTCAAGTGTAGACAAGACCTTTTTCTTTTAATCTGGGGTGCAACCTCTTGAAGAAATACGTGTGCTTCAGTCACTCTGCGCCCTCCTGTAAATGGTACCATGAGGCACAAAAGTGTTTGATTTATCAGCAAGCCTTCAGACGACCAGCTGCTGTCGGGTAGTTGAGATGCTTGTAGCTCGTCTCCTTTCTTTTTAGCATTTTCATCAACTGTTTGACTAGAACCTTACTCATCCAGTGAGTTTTCTTGGAAACGTGTGAATTGAAAACCTTGCTCCTTTGTTATGCTGTAAATTCCGCCATTGTGAGAGTTATGAAATCCGGGTTTCCCACCACAATAGAGTGATATCCTTGTGTTTCTGTCCCACTGGATGTAGGCGTTCTTAAAGCATCATCAGAAATGAAGGATTTCTGGGGAGGGTGTGTGGGGTTTTGTGTGTTTTTTTTTTTTTTTTGGTTGGTTTGTTTTGCATACTGGTCTCTCTGCAACTTTGGGGGCAAACCCCATGTGCTTTAATTTCCTTGCATACTGCCTCTTCCACACACACACCTTTTTATGAGACTATTTAAATATTTGAAACAAACGTCAAAATTATTTTAATATTTTCATAATCATTGGGTTATTAAAGTTTAACCCACCCATATGTTCTTAGTGTGTAATTTTTTCCAGCATTACTAAGAAATGCTTCACTTTAAACACTTCATCCTGTTCTAACTTTTAAGGCCCCACAGTGTTTATCTAGCTTTAGTTATTTCTTGGCACTCTTATATCCTGTTTTAATGTATGTGAAGGTGAAAGCAACAAATATTCAGCATCTTCACAGAGGAAGAATGGTCTTGTAGGTAAGACACTGCATTTGGGACTTCCAGGAACTGAACCCAATCTTGTTTCTGCCACAGAGTTCCAGCTCTTCTCTATGCTTTAATTCCCAGCCATAAAGGAAAAATACTACTTCCTTTTCCCTACCCTTTGTCTTATCTATTTTGACTGTAAGGCCTTCAGGGCAGGGGGACTGTCTCTTACTTTGTTTGTATACAGCTCCCTGATCTGGGTTTGGCTTGAAGGTGCTAATAATACAAATTAAATTATAATGCCTCAGGAATAAACCAAAGGCCGAAGCCTGCATGTGTCAAAGGAGGAACAAAGAAAAATGCTGTGATTCCAAGGTCAGTCTGTATATCTCTCCTGTAGAGCTTCCTCAGGAAGTGTGAGCGAACTAACCAGGGTTGAGAAAAATAAAACCTAAAAGTTACCGTATGAACTCCAGTCAATACTGGTTTTTCGCTAAGAAAGGGTCTTGGGGGAAGGCAAAGCCTAGTAATTTAAAAAAAGATATCACGGGATTGCTTCTTGTTACACATGGATAAATTGCAGGGATGGTTTAATTGACTAGGTACCGATCTGAATAACTTGCCCGTGAGATCTCTCAAGGAAACTGACTTTTGAGAACATGGAACCTCCTCTCCTCCTGCAGTATGTTGTTTGCAAAATGATCTAGAGCTGTTTAAAACAGGTATGCTCTTATGGATAAGAACGTTACTGTCATAATGGTGCCTGCTCACAGGAGCTCTGTCACTTCCATTGGGAATCCCCATTTCCTGTAAGAAATTTGCTCTCAGCTGCAACCTGGCCTCAGTTTGAGCCTTGTTTTTGTTTTTTAAATCTCTAGGTGGTGGTGTTTTTAAAGTAGCACAAAGGAACCCAACCTTTCTGACTTATGCAATAAGCGCACTACAGAAAAATACTAAAAATTTGGAATCTGCAAAATTATATATATAGATATAGAATATATATGAAACCTGATATGAGAGGCACATGCTGTTTTGAGATATAAAAAAACCCAAGTGGTTAACATAAGTATTGGCTGCTTTGCAAACATAGGAACTTTCATACAGATGAGAATTTATGGAATAAAAGACAAATGGGGAATTCATTAAAATAATAACAAGTTCTTATATGGTGCTTTTCATACATAGCTCTTGAGGAGCACAATGAGGTCAAGTCACTTGCCCAGCACTCAATAGGCCCCTAGCAGACCGAGAAATTTTGCACTAGGCCACGCTGCCTAGTGTGAATCAGGTGCACATCTTTTAATCTTTATTGCGGGGGGGGGGGGGGTATTGAAATGATCAAAAATATTATTTTGTTGTGATAAATAAAATGAGCATTTGGTATTGTGTAGGTGACTATATAGATATTACACGTGTATATCTATATATAGATATTTTTAAACTGTCTTGGGAGACTGCGACTTTTGTAAAATGGAGGGTTCAATAATTAGGGTTGTTCCCCTCATTTCAGTAGAGAGAGCCAGGCACTTCTGCAGTCAAGTCGAGGAGAGAGCTGTGTGTGCTTCCTGAGGGATGGGAATTAGTCTACAGTTAGTGACATCTTGGAGCAAACTAGTCTGAGTTAACTGAGGCTCAGTAAATGAGGGTTGTATAATGGTTATTTAATGTCTCTGTATTTCCTTTATATTGGGAAGTCCGTTTCCTTTATCTTCTGTAGTTATACTGTAATTTTATTCATGTTTTTGGTAAGTGAACAGAATTTCTCTAACAGTTTACAGGTACCTTCGGTAATCCAGACATCCAATATAGGAGCTTGGGAGCTTTAATATAGTGGTTAAAGCTGAAGCAAAGGATGTTAACATACCTTGAGTTATTTCTAGTTAAACTAGAAATAATTACATTTTAAATCTAATTTTTCAATCCATCCACTGACACCATCATTCCTACCTCACTCTCAGACACTAAAATAAAGAAACTCTGAGGTTAATTTAGAACCCTGTTGTTAGCTCACCAAATTGGGTGATTCAGCACATATGGCTTTTAAGATTACTACCCATAATACCTAGGCATAATGGGGTGAATTAAGGACAGAATGTCAGCTGAGATTCTGAATTGCTTTTGTGGGATTAAGACAGACCCTCTTATTCTTTAGCATAGTTTTTAGTAGGTGAATTCATTGTAAGATAACTAAACACTATTTAAGACAGTGTAATCTACTAAGCTAAAGTATACTCTCTGGCCTTAATTATGACCTTGATAGATCCAGTCAAGTACAACAGTTCGTGAAGCACTGAACATTTAATAGATTAAATTTTGTGGCATAATCTCATCTTGGATGGCATACTTTTAAAATGGAAACGTGATTAGAAGAGTTTAAACTTGTTTATTACAAATCTCTAAATGTTCCATCTTATTTGTAGGGATTCCCATTGTGTTTGCTATGCAGTGCTACAGATGCTTTCGTAAGTCTGCACTGAGGATGCATGGCTGCGGCTCTGCTGAATTAAAATAGTTTGGTCATAATCTTCTTATGCTTTCAATACTGGTAACACAGGCAATATAATGCTAATACTCAATGAGCAGGCCCTTGTAAGGCTGCTGCTGCACTCACTGACGTCCATGAGAGCTTTCCCATGGAATTCAATGGGAACACGATGATGCTTTTTAAAAGAAAACTGGAAAGCAAAACTGATTTGTTTCTGCACTTCGCTGTTTCTGTAGGATCTATATAGAGAGCCTCATTTTAAAAGAATGAAATATCAGGCACTTTTTACTGGAGGACTCTCATCATAATTGGAGAACCTTGATGGTGACGTCACAGCTCAAACCTGCAGGTCTCCCAGATGAAAGAGGTGTGGGAGTTTTAAGGCTGCATCAACAGTGGGCCTTTAACAGAGTTAGGGGATGATGTCAACTTGTTTTTAACACTGTTCGGCTGCTGTAGACCAGGACATGCTATGTTAGAGTGCTGTCTGATGTTGTTAAACATGCCTGTAGTTACAAGGCTGTCGTGGTTCTGGACATGGAGCCCAGCAACATTGTGTTAGAAACAGAGTTTGTGGTCCCCGAGTTTGGTTAAAAGCTCATTGTTGATGGAAGTTGAGACTCTTTTTCCCTCTCTGTCCTCAGTTGGGGACTGTGGGAACTTCAGCTCAGGTCTGAGCTTTGAGCTGTGATGTTGGCATCCAGGACTTCCAAAAGTAGCTGACGTTCTTCAGTAAAAAGAAGGAAGTAGAGACCTGTGTGTTTTTTAATCTTAAAAAAAGACAAAATAAATACATTAAAACACAGTAAAGAAGAATGAGGCTATTATTCTGAATCATAAAGAAATAGTAAAGGTCACAAGCACAAGACTTTTAATATGCAGTTTACCTGCTGGGGACCATACCTAGCCCTGGAGGCCTTGTCTAGGCTAGATAAAAGGTATGGTGTTAGAGCCTGTTAACCAACATGTTCTAACTAACATGTAAAAAATCTAGTGCAGACAAGGTACGCTGCCTTTAACACATGCTAAGCTGGTTGAATTGAAGCCTAAGCCTGAGGCTTTAACTCAACCAATTTAGCACATGTTAAAGACAGCATTCCTTCTTTACATTCAGCTTCTCATGTGTGTTAGCTAAATGTATTCTGCAAATCCTAATCTAGGCAAGGCCTAGAACTATTGGTTGCCTGCCGGGTATGTGTTGGGGCTTTAGCTCTGCCATTTGATTCAGCATCTTTCCTACCAAGGACAAGAAACTTTGTGTCAAATTGCAGCAAAACCAGACTTTATTTTGTATAGCCTCTTTGAAACAGACTGTGTCCCCAAAGTCTTTAGAACTAAATGACATTGTTTCAGGAGAGGTCGTAGAACATTACAGAGATACGTTGCAGGGCAAGAGTTAGATAGGAGTGAAAAGCAGGGGCAGGTGTAGGCAAACAGAAATAGAGTATGTCAGGATAACTTACAAGCAAGAGAGATATTGGTGCCATGGTGTTAGTGATTCATTCCTTTTTTTTTTTTATGGTAAGCCATTATGATATTTACTGTTAGAAGAGAACAGTTAAATTATCCTCATGGGCTCACAAATCCCTCAGACTGACTACAGTAACAAAGCATGTACAGGAATATACTTCACTGGAATCTGTAAATAAGCACTTAATATTGACATTTCTAAAATGCAGACAAGCCCATTGGAAGATTTAATATGTTACTGGACACATTTAAGTGTTTGGAGTCTTTGTCTGGGGGATCTTCTGCCCTATGTGATTTTTTCCCTTAATTTTGCCATTGTAGTGATTATGGTATTGTTAGACAGTGAATGATTCAGTGTTCTGATTCCGTGGGGGGAAGGGGAACGAGGACGTTGAAAGAAGCATTGTCTGAGCATAGCTGGATTAGCTGGTGTTACCACCTTGCACTGTTTGAGGACCGCTGTTTAGAATGGATCATTGAATCCCATTGCTAAAAAGTGGCCTTGAGTCACAGGGTGGTGTTAGTCGGGAAGTTGCAGGCTCCTCTGTTTGCAGGATTTTGGTGTTGGTGTGACAATCACTTGTGACTCATTGGCCCAATCTCCACCCCAGTGTAAGTTCGTGCAGTTAAATTTTGATCCACAGAGTTGTGCACCTGCTCACACCAATGCTGAATTTGGTCTATCTCTATCACAACCCTTCCCTGCTGTGCCCTAAATTGAGCCAGATCGTGCAGATGGATTTGTATAATGAAGGTTAATACCATTTTTCCTTGAAGGAATAGAAGAAAAATCCTGTCAAAAGGAATTTTAAAAGCTGTTCTGCTTTAAAAAGATCCTTTAAAATGTATTTATAAATACTGTAAAAAGCAAAGTGTGTGTCAGCTATTATGTGATTATAACGAAGTGTATTCTAACAACTAAGAAACAAGGCTTAATGTTAAACCAATTGTTTTATAGCTATTAAATTTTTCTTTCAGTTTTCAGTTAATTTCGATTAGACTTTATTGGCATGACAAGCTATGTAAGATATTTATATACCCACTTTTGCCAGGCATCTGAGGGGTATCATTGATACCAATATAATTTTGATGAGAATATTTTTTTCTTGATTGTGTTCTTTTCCATATGATAAATATTGATTCTCCAAACCTAATCCAAATGCCCACTGTTCCAATATTAAAATGTGCTTCATTTTTATTCCGGCAATAATTGAAATTCATGTAGCTCCCTGTCATGCCAAATGCTGTGTTGTGGGACTGGCTGCATCAGTGATGTCAACACACCCAGTGTTAGCAAGTCTCTCGCTGCAGAGCCATCAAGGCATTTGTTTTTGAGGGTCCCACCATAACGGTGGTTATTAAAAATCCTGGCTCTACAGAGAGTTGGATTTTAAAAAACCCCAACTTTTAACACACACAGAATCCAGAGTCTTCTCTCATTAAATTGTAATTCCAACGTTGGTCCAAATTACTTATTTCCTTTTAGTTTATTACAGTTTATAATCATGGATTTTCAACTCTAGAACCATAAACCCTTGAATAAACTCGAAATTTCCGTATATATTTACGGGTAGGCTTTGCTCCAGGAAGGAAAGAAAACAAACTTTCTGAATTCAGATGCTTAGCTTGTGTTAGTGGTAGTGTATTTATCCACCAAGTTTAACATTTTACTAGGGAGTCCTAGGTTGTTTAAATGTATGCATGCCTAGTGGCACAATTTTAACAGATTAGCACCTCTTGGGTTATGTGATGGAAATGACTGAACTCTCAGGAGACCAGCACGGAGCAAAATTCTTTCTCACTTTGACTAGATTAGAGGCAACCCTTACGTATACAAGTAGACCCTGCTCACCCAGGTAATCTCATAATGGGGCAGCGCTTAAGAGTAAGTATTTGCAGGATCATTTTTTTCTCCTGGAAAATGGAGATTTTTAACTTTTTAAGAAACAGCACTTATCTAGAGAGAGACCACCTGCAAGTCTTCTCGCATCAGTAAATCACCAGCTGGTGAAATTACCTGTTTTAGGTAGGTGAAGGAACAATTTAGCATTTGTTCATTTGGGATTTACTGGCTAGCTGTTGGGGTGGAAAAACATAGTACAGCTTCCATATCTGTTTTGTGTTGCGTCTGTCCTACAAACCTTATGATAGGCTTTGAAAAGTTTCCTTTAAAACAAGGAAGTTGGCAGAGGTGGAAGAACGGGTGCATGAGCGAAGGGGGAACAGTGGTATCAAGAGATTTGGAATGATAGAAGTAGATAAGAGGGGGAAATGCAGAAGGAAGCTGCACAGGAAAAGGCTGTTTCTCCAGCACTGGTGGCAGTGCAGAGGGGAAAAGGTGCCAGAGACCCAGTTCTGTGGGGCCCACAAAACAGCTGTAAAAACAAGGAGGCCAGTTTTGACTTGGCTGCTGAAATGTCTAGGGGTTCCTGAGGAGTTGAGGTCGGGGGAAGGATGCGGTTGAGTTTTTTTGTGTATGTAAAGGTGGCCAGCAGCATTCTGCACATGCATGGAATGTGCAGAGCCGAAAGCCATGGCATCAGGGATTGACGACAGTGCTGGGAGTCTAGGGGGACTCTTTCCACTCATGGTCTAGTGTTGTGCTTACAGAGCCTGGATCCATAACTCATTGGCGTGAATAGGAGTCTTTCTAGAGGCCTCAATGTTCTTTGGATCAGGCCTACAAAGGCGAGGAGAAATCGTGAGATGGATGAGGAAAGAACATTGTATATGTGAATCCAGGAACCGCTTGATTGATGCTGGGGCTATGATTAGAGGCAAATGAAATACTTACTGTAATGGATTTGTTATGGATGGTTTGCTTTCTCCCGAGAAGGAAGGAAGGACTTTTCCCATCAGAGATGGAGGAAGCAAGGCTGTTGCTGACATGGAATATAAATAAATAGTAAGTGTTGTAGTTGGGAGGAAGGCCAAACGTATGCCTCAGCATTAAGGATTATTGTTGAACTTGTTTCCTAGGGATGAATGAGCATTTTTAAAGCTAAATGGTTTGTATTTATTTTTGTAAATACTTCCTCCTGAGTCTACTGTCTTGTTCTTGTGCAGATGGGAAAAGGGGTGGGGTTATTGAGGGCATCTAAATCATGTGAAAGAACTCCATGCTGTAAAAGGTTCAAAGCTTTGCAGTTTTACCAGTTCCCTTTGCATAAATCGCTGTCTTTCTGTGATGGAAGGGAACAGTTCTTGAGATTGCAATCTTATTGTCTTGCTCTCTTCCTGTTGCTGCAATTTATGACACATTCTGTGAGGAAATCCTTATTTATGTTCAGATCCAACTGTTTCCATTTCCTGCAGATCAGCAGAATGGGCAGGAGGGAGAAGGAGCAGTTCTGTATTTTATTATTGTATCTTCAGCTTTGAATAGATTCAGATCCAGTTTGGATGTTTTAGGACTGAAGACAAGAGATTTCAGACAGTTGTAGGTAAATTGCTCCCATGTGATTTATCAAAGGGACTCTCACCCTGAGAACTAGTAACATCAATGCAGGCACAGTTCTTGTGTGGCTACAATAATTAAATCATAGTTCTATATCCCAACTCATGTTGCTTTTAGGAGCAGTTCTTTACTGGATTTACAGACTTTGCTCAGCTTTACAGAATTATTTGGGTGGGAAGCAAATGCTGGTAGAGGGCTTTCCCAAGCAGCAAAAGACCAGAAGTTCGAAGTGCAGATAATGTGATGTTTATTGGGGTTAGTTTCCAAGCAAGTGTATTCCGAAGCCCTTCACACCAACTGGGCTTATCTCTACCCTGCGTCCCCCTTCCCGGCTCTGACGCCGCAGAGCGTTTACCCTGCGTCCCCCTAACATATTGTAACGTAATTCTCTAACCAATTATATCCCACTACCCTAATTAACTTACACCTAGCAAAATTAATTATACAGCACACAGGAACAATTAGAGAACCAGACAGATTAACAATAGAAAAGTGGGGGCCATAAAGATAAAACAGTACAGAAATGAGGGTTTCATAACCACTGATAAGTGATTTCTTGCCAGACTGGATGCTATCAAACTAAGTTTCTTTAACCATTTTAAGATCTATTTCTTTATCTGGCGGTGATGGGTACTATCAGGACAAGATTGTCTTCCTAAACACCCAATTCTACCTTATTTCAGTGTGAAATAAGGCCCATATACTGCCAGACTGATTTTGATTCTTTGTTTTTGCACCTCTGTAACTCGCTAAATGATAAAAATACACCTAAGTTCTTAAAGTATAGGCCTTTACAGGCAGGCCTGAATATCTGTATTCTAAAAAAAGGAGTACTTGTGGCACCTTAGAGACTAACGAATTTATTTGAGCATAAGCTTTCGTGAGCTACAGCTCACTTCATCGGAGGCTTATGCTCAAATAAATTTGTTAGTCTCTAAGGTGCCACAAGTCCTCCTTTTCTTTTTGCGGATACAGACTAACACGGCTGCTACTCTGAAACCTGTATTCTAAACGATGCTTGTGGGTCTATCACCCCCTATATACCATGTTGCTGAATTCTGTCTTATTCTGGAAGATACTTGAAAGGGATCTTGATCACTTGTGGTAAATTGGTTCTGCACCTCTTTTTTTTAAGGCATTGCCCCAGTGTTGTGTCCAGATTCCTGTTTGGGTTCATGACATTCTGCCTCTCTATATTCTCCCTGTAGCTTCAATTGCATACAGAATTGTTCTTCACTGCCTGTCCTAAACTCTTGTATAACGTTCCATGTGGTGTTAAACAGCTGCTGCATGCGTGTATTGCTAAAGTGATTTCTGAAAGATCCATTGTGGTGTTCAGTGCCAGTCACCATAGAGTCTAGTTGCTGAAACCATGTGGTTTATTGAGTGCAGTGAGGTGAACAGCATATTAGAGCTTTAATATCACTCTACTGCTTTTTCTGTCTTTTCCCTTGAAACTTTTTAAATTATTTATGCATTTCTCAGATTCCTTAAAAGACTCACTCATGTTTCAAATTTGCAAATTGTGACACGATTATATTTGTTGTTATAATGATGTTTATGATGCGTGCAGTGGAACACAGGAGTTTTCTGTTTCAATCTGGTAAAACGTGTGGCTCCCGTTGTCATCTTCACTATTTTAAGGCAATGAATTAATTGCTGTAGCTCATGTTCAGCAAACAAAAGGATTTTCCTAAAATACCGCAAATAAACTGCAAACAAAAGAGCCAATTTTAGTGGGTTTTTTAAATAAAATAAAAATTTATTTAATTCCAGATGATAAATCTGGAGCAATTTTTAAAGTAATTTCTTAAATATTTAATTTCCCCAGTATCTCTTTACTGATCCTTGGTTTGCCTGCATGGTGTCTGTTAGGGACACAAGCTGAAATGAGGCCAAAATGCTATTGGAATCTTTCTGCAGTATTTCAGAAAGCTGCAAGATCAATCCAATGTCTTCTGTTGCTTTCCCCTCCCTTCCCCAGGGAGCATCATTCCAGAGCTTGACATTAACCTTTATGCATGTAGTGAAATGGCAGCATTGAGCGCCGGTTGGATTTAAAATAAGTCTGTCTGGCTTGCAGCTCACTTCAGAAAGGCAAACACTGTTGCCACAGCACAGAGGTGAGTAAGGATGTAAGTAGAGGAAATCATTGAGATTTTCATTTCACCCGATTTGCCAGGGCACTTGGTGATTTAAAGCTCCCTGCTTGGAGACCCCGTAGTAGTACCAAGTTACAGCACCACAGGACAAGAATGGAGCATCTCGACCTTATTTCTGCTTCCTAAATTTGATCAAGTTGGAACTTTTCCACTGTTTTAAACCTGCCTTGCAAGAACCTACGCAGCTCTTCATTAGAGTTCTGTAAAGGGCAAGTAAAATAAAATCTCTCATGCTAGAGGTCAAGTTGATCTTGTACGTCGGATAGATCGTTTTTGACAGTTTCTGCAGTGCCGGTTTAGATTTTTTATTTTGTATGTTAGTCTGTTCTCAGCACTATCCAATCACCAAATAACCATATAGGTCCTCCAGATTGGTTGGTAATTAAGCTTGCAGTTGGTTAATGCTGATGCCTGTCTGAGTTACCTTCATGTTTTTCAGTAGATGTTCCCACCGTCTTCACATTTTTCTAGGCTGGTTTATTAACAGGAACTCTTACGTGTTTCAGTGAAGATGGTGAGCAATCCACTGACTCGCCATTAGTGAGAGTGAGCGATAATGCAAGCATCTTTTCCTGCCCAGATTTTAACAAGAAAATGGATCATTACAAATTGCCAAGCCTTAAATCAGGAGTGTTGGTATCAGAATGTGTGCTGGCTGCTCTGTGCTGCCCCCTCCCCATAGCAATTCCTGCAGTCCGCAGCGGTGTTTTGTTACATGCAGTGTAAAACCGCTAACACAAAGGATACCTGTTAAATCTGGAATAGAAAAAACACCCTATTGCCAAATAGTGAATTACAAGCAAAAGCAAATGGGTTAGGTTTGGAGGGAAAAGATCTCTGCCCCTCTCTGTGCAGGAGTCCTGGTCTTCCAGTGAAGATAGGAATGGCAGCCTCTTCAGTCTCTCTTCCACCCAACAGATCCAGTAGGGGAGTCCCACGGTCACACAGAGGCTGGCCTCGAAAAATGTATAGCTAAGAATCTCCTGGAAAACCTACAGTTGATCCCTGTACTTGTAAAGTGGACGTTAGCACAGTGCTATCAGAGTGCTCTGGGCAGACCAGAATCCTGGAGCTGCATTTAAGCTCCTTTGTCTCTGCTTCTGTTTTTGAAGGTGTAGTTTTGTTATACTAACATACCTTTCCCATGAGCTGGGTTAATTTAACCAGCTGCATACTGCAATCACACTTATAAACTTGTACTTTGGTTGGCCTCTGTTTCATGAACATTTTAATTCTCTGTTGCTTGATTTGTTTGGACTTGTCGAGGCCTGGCTCAAATGCTATAAAAGAGAGAAGCTGAGATAAAATTCATTGTGTGTGTACCAGCAGCACAAAGCAAGCACTGTGTTCAGCGCTTAGTGTCCAGGTGCCTTTAAAAAACGCACCGAGAATTGAGATTAACCCTCCAATGTCAATGAAGCGATCTTGTTCCATTTCCTAGTGAACAGGTGCCCATGCCACAAAATCACCTTCCCGATTGATACTGATTGGCCCCTTTGGCTGCAATTTCAGCAGAGGACAGGGCCACAGAAACTGAACTTTTCATCACCTCTAAGGTGAGACCTTCCAAGTCAGAGCTGAAGGACATTAGTGGGAAAAGGCTGGGGAGCCTTGTAGCACTGCTGCCCGTGCTATCCCCGTCCTATTCACGGTGTCTGACGATCTGCTATTTTTGCAACAACAAATCACTGTAAAAAAGAAAATGCTGTAAGTGATCAGTGGTTTCTTGATATGATATTGGCCTTGGTTCTGGCTATACTCCATAGTACCAAAGAATTCTGTTTTTCTCCCTGCTGTGTGTTTGATCACTTCCAACCTTTTGGCTCCTGAGAGATAAGGTTACAAGAATGGGCCAAACTACAAAGAGGCTTGAAATGCTTCAGGGCTTTTTTGTTGTAATCCCTTCAAGGTTTCAGTCTCTTTTCTGCGGTTCAGATGTAATGCGAGAAATTAAAGTAAAAGACAGCAGCCAGATGGTACTTCTCGTGGGTCAGACAGATTAGTATTTTTAGAAAAAGGTCTCTTATTTCTTTGCTCTCTGTATGGGGCCTTCTCTTTGAACCTTTAAGCACTTACGTAGTACAGCACTCTTGAGAGGCAAGTAGTGGTATTATACCCATTAAATAGATAGGTAAATAGAGACCCTGTGAACTGCATTAGATATCAGTAAGGCAGAAGACACAATATAGTGTTGGTATATAAGACCCTAAGTACTGAGGTGTTGCCATTCACAATAAATGCTTGGTGATCTGCCCATCCTTGCTGGACAGTTCAGTCACCTGAGGTGAGTCTGTCTCTAAGTTTACTTTTGGATCAGGGTGAAGCATTTCCTTCTGGAATGGGCTGATCGTAGTCCCTCATCAGCTCTCGTTAAGGTCCGCTGCAAGCCTCTCTTTCGTTGGTTGGTTTATTGTGACTAAGCTCTGCGTTTGCTATTGCCTTTCCCCCTGTTCCCTTTAGCAGAGGGGAATTGTTCCCTTTTGCTGGCGTCTGGTTGGGTGAGTTTGTCCTTGGGCCTTGTCCTGTGGTGCCTGAGCTAGCTGGTTTTCACTGTAGGTTTTTACAGTGTTGATCCCCTGCTAAGACAGTTCTGATTCAAATCACCCCATTGAAGGGGTATATATTAAACCGTTGCTTCCACGGAAGAGGTGAAAGCCCCATTGTTTAGCTGAATTAAAATTAAACCTGAGACCCTTAGAAAAATGCACAGTAGGGAACACTGGCTGAGGGTGTTGATCTAGCAGGGACCCAGTAGTCTGCTTCCATCTTTCACTTCTGTGAGTAAATCATAAGACTGCAATACCTTGACAAACACTTGGTTCTTATAAGTCATTCCTGCTGCCCATATGGTGACACCTCACAAAGCCCATTATTGTGCGGCAAGGCCATGCAGCTAAAATCCTCTTGCAACAGAGCACATCAAGGACAAGGTAACGTGACTTTCCTGTTTGATTTTAGGGGACATCACACAGAAGGGGTATGAGAAGAAAAGGGCAAAGCTGCTGGCTCCGTACATCCCACAGACACATGGTAAGTACGGTCTCTCGGTCCAGATTAAGAGCTTTGATTTACTGCATCAGCCTTGTCATTAAAGGGGTCTTATAAAGTGAAGATGGGGGCTGAGGGCTTGGATCACTTACCTGTCAACTCCAGATTGCCCTTGCCTCAGTTTAGTTTGCTTTAATTGGTTCACAGTTCCATGGTAGGGGGCCAGATGGCAGCAGTAGAGTCATAGGCAATAGAGCCTTTCACCTCTAGGTTGCTGGTTCATATCCAGGTCAGAGGTTCCTGAACGTTCCCACCAGGTGGGTGTTTGGCCTGTATGAAGTTTCATGCGCCTCAGAGCATTTCCCAGTTGGGGCGTGTGATCTCACTGAAAAGCAAAACACCAGCACCGGCAGCTCTTTCTCCCTTACCAACTGAGAAGTCGAGGGCTTGAACCGGCCATGAAGTCCAAGCTCCCCTCTGATCCTCAGAGTATCCCTCTGGAGCAACGTGGAGGAAGCTTGCAGTGATGCCGCTTGTGCCGTACGTGTTCTGCAGATATATACGCCCTTCTGTCTCCATGGCTGGTAATCCAGCGTGTTCAGCAGCGTAAGCTTCGCAGCAAATCCACTTTTCTGGATAGGAGCTGGGCACCTTCCTGTTTTCCCCTCTGCTTGTATCAGGGGTGCGTACGTGCGAGGGGTGGTGTGCCTGGGGAGGATGGGGGGGGCGCTCTTGCGTAAGAGAGCTAGAGCTACTTAGCCTGGGCTATTTCATCTCTCTTCCTAAGTTTGAGAGCTAAAAAACCTACTGTGGAAATGCTGGAATGGCATCTTGTCTACCTCAGAAGCAGAATGGACACTGGCTCGCTTGGAGGTTGACCTGTGGGAATCTGACCTTCAGAGCTCACTGGCTTGGCCTTGAATTATGAAATGTGGGATTCCTTTTTAAA
Source organism: Chelonia mydas (assembly GCF_015237465.2). Classification (NCBI taxonomy): domain Eukaryota; kingdom Metazoa; phylum Chordata; order Testudines; family Cheloniidae; genus Chelonia; species Chelonia mydas. Next base: position 548,376 of record NC_051260.2, read on the forward strand.
ATGTACAGGGCCAAATTTAACGTACAAGCCTCAAACCTGCAGATGGACCCTTTACATCCATGAGGAGTCCAAATTTTGTCCATGAGGTTCTGTATCGGTGCTAGGTTCTGCCTGCGTAGGTGGGATCAGGGCCACAATTAGCACATTAGTATCTGAGCACCCCACAGCTGTGCTGATGAGCACCATGGAAACACTTACCCTTATGACTAGGCTGCGGGTTTCCAGCTTCATCTGCTTTTATGGGCTGAGATGGTTATGGTCAAGTGAAGCAGAACATTATTTGGAGAAAAAAGGAAGTTTCCAATTGCAGAAGCTTTCACGAGGCCTTTGTCAAAAGGTGGACTATAAAAAACGGTCTAAAAATTGTTTAAGTTAATTTGCCAGTTCATAAGTCCTGCCCTACAAATGCTCTCTGAAGCCGTTCCTCATGTTTGCTAAAGAGGTACTGGTATCTTCATAATTGGCCGTGTTGCCTTATTTACCAGACTCGCTGAATTCACTTGTCATTTTGTTTACGTTCGTTTTCTTTTATTCAAAGATCCTTAGCAGTGGGGCTGGCTCTGAATGTAGGATAATTAGAGATGGATAATTGTAAACTCCTCTCTAGGGCAAGGCCTAAAGCACCTCCAATAATTAATAGCAGGATACTTGTGCAAAAATAGTTGCACTATTGATACACTGGAAAGTCTTTATTAAAAAAAAAATCAAAGCTGCTTGGTTTTTGCTGTGGATCAGAAGTGAATTGGTATGACAGAGTGCTCCATGACTTAACTGTTACTGTAATTGACTGATAGTGAACTAATGCCCAAAAGGGTAGAGGTTAAAGGGCTTTGATTTAATGTCAACTTGTCAGCACTGCTTTGAGCAGATTGTGAATGTGCATGTGTTCATTTATTTATTTATTTTGAAATGGCATTGATTCTTTTCACTTCCGGTGGTATTCATCTGGAGTTCAAAACAAAAGAACTCTGTCATTGTCATGTGTAACATCTCTTTTGTATAGAATCTGCTCTCTCTCGGTTAGATTTCTCACCTTTTCTTGGTTCATAGAACAATAGCTCAAATATGCTCTCATCTGAAGGTCTGCTTCCCAGTATTAGTCACTGGAGTGACTTACTGCTACAGTAAATATTTTAAATACAAAGGCTATGGAAATGGACAGAGTGTGCTGTTACCAACCTAATACATTGACGCAAGCAATATAAGCAAAAATCCTATTTTGACCTTGCATTTTGAAACTGTCATACGCAGCTGAGGGGTGCCTGACTAGACAGCTGTTTGATAGAAATTTCTCTTAGATTTGATGAGGTGACAGTCAAATCTTATCAGTATTGTATTAATGAAGAAATATAGAATGACATGTCTGGGTTTAACCAAGACTAATCCTTATAAGCAGGGATCCATCGAGCAGATCTTGCAAGCTCTGTTGACTCAAGGCATATTCTGGTGAAGTCTTTGGCCCTGAGGAAGTTGGGGTATGTGGGCTCCTTTCACACCTTCAAGCCACTTCTCTTCACAGATTTGCTCTTGGCTTGGAGTTCAGTATGCGGCAACCAGGACCAATAGCAGTAATTCCATAAGCAGCTCCGTATGCACTGATGTGGCCCCTTGTGCCTGTCACTTTACATGCATGTTTATTTTGGAAAATGTTTAATTAGGGGGGAAAATGTCTGGAGAAACTGTGCATGGTCCTGCTGCACTAATTGACGTGCTTCTCAAGGCAGGGGAGCGAGCCAGAGCATTGGGCGAAACTAGGGCCAGATACCATGTCACTAATTAAGGTGGAATTCACTACTGCCATTCTGACAGTCTTGTGGCTCTTTTTGGGCCCAGTCCAGCAGTCTCTGCTCTGGCAAATCAGTGAGATTTACACATGCATAAGCAATGCAGGATTAGTCCCTTAGTTTAAAAGGGTCTGATGTTTTCCCCCTCTGATGGCATGAAGAGAATTGATTTTTCGTCTTCAGAAGAAAATTATAACAATCCTCAGCACTTAATTAGTGCATTACATTCTTAAAGCACTTTTCAAATGTTAACTAATGCTCAGGCACGTCACTCTGTAAGATTTCAGAGTAGCACAGATGTGGGGGAAACGAGGCACAGAGAGATACAGTGATGTGCTGCAGCAAGTCAGTGGCAAAGTCAAGATCAGAATTTCGGAGACCTTTTCTCCTATCCTTGTGCCCAGTCCACTATGCCACACGGCCTCTGGGAGTTGCCTCCCTGTTTGAGGTAGGACAACAATGTTAGTCCTTTGAGAAATTCATTTTCCTAGTGTAACATCCATTTTTTCATAAACTAGCATACTGGGGCTATGATCCTGGACTTACTCGCTGCTCTACATTTGCTGACAGCTGCTAAGTAGGCTGTGCGGAATCTTAATGTAACAGACATCACAGTTCATACATATTAAAGGCTTGTCCACATGGGGCTATTTGGGAAAATTAAGGCGGATCAACTAAAGTTATGAAGTCACCTTTAGTAGGATTGGCCTTAGCTTTCCTGACTGTACCTGTGTAGACATGACCTCAGAAACGCTATCTGTGAATGCTGCATGGACCAAAATAGAGGGAAGGGGGACCGCCTCAATTCATATTTATACCACAGTTTGTGACTTAAAAAGGAACAGCTAGCCTGAGCCACAAACAGCCCTGTAAGATGAAAAGGGGCCTAACTGCTTTGTGGGTGTAGGGCTGACATTTGGACCTCCCATTGCTGAGGCAGAGCTGAGCCTTTGGCGGTGGCTGAATGCTTCTGTAGGACATTTAAAAAGTACATTGCAGCTATGATAAACGTTCACCATAGGGGATGAGAGAACAACTGTGTCTTTCAGTTCCACTGCCATCTGTGGAGACAGGTATCACCCGAAGGCTTCAAGCCACCGAGTGAGCCTTGTTTGGCTTGATTAGGACCTTCATCTTTATAGGAGCTTGCTATTTGCTTGGATTGCTTATGTCTCATTGGCGTTAACCGCCTCCTGCTTGGTAGATGCTGGAAAGGGAAAGGTTGTCAGGGATGTCATTTGCGAAGTGTGCACTCTTGCAGGAAGGGTAAAAGAGGCAGTTCAGATAAGGGACATTGACAATTCTCTTAGAGAACAGGAAGCACATGTTCACTTGAGGGTAGAATGAACACAGCTGAATTTAGGTTGGCATGGTGGTAAGAAATTGGGGCCTAGTGGGGTGTGTCCTGATGCCCATTACTCTGGATGGGGTCAAGTGAGATGCACTGTCAGAAGTGCACAGGACACAAGAAAAACTGGTGTGATATCCTAGTAATCTGTATGTCGGAAAGTCACTTCTGCCAGGAGGATAACTGGAAGCCTCTGGATCCACGTGATGACCCAGTGGTATTGGATTTATTTCCATTAGTGGGTGACATGGATTTCTAAATACACATTATAAGCAAGGCAAATCCATTACATGGCTTAATGGGGTTTTCCTCTAGTATTATCCCTGTCAGTTGCAATATTTTGCAGAGTTCTTTAATAACCATGCTTATTGTTAGCATTGGGAGACCTGTAGATGAGACATATAGCACCTCATGCATCACTTGAGTTTGATTCTTGTTGTGGACTAGGATATATTTGCTTCCTCGCTTAATTTAATGAGCTGCTGTCCTCCTCAGATCGCTGCAAACCTGGCAAAGCATATACAGCTCTTTGGCTCAGGGAGTGCAAATGCAAGAAAACCTTGTTGCCAAAATTAGCAACTCTTGCAACCAGACACTCTGTTAGCTAACACTGTTTTCTTGCTTTTGGAGATGATGCATTATGTAATCAGTTCTTAAGGATAGGACAAAAGAATCCTCTCCTTATGTATAAAGGAAATGATGTTCACCAAGCCCTGATTTACTGTCAGAACCTTTGTCTGCATCAGGTAGAGTTCTTACCCCCTCCTCACGTTAATAAGAAACTACATTATTGGGGATTGTCATGAAGACTTCCATTAAACATGCATTAAAGGCTTGCAGATCTTTCATTGGCAGTTTTTTTGGGGAACAAGGAATTCTGCAAACAAAACAGATGTCTGAATCTGCCAGAATTTTTGGTGCCTTCATGTTTCCAAATAATCCTTGTGCTGTAACGCTGCTGATCTTTGTTCTTTATTTTGGGCTTCTCTCCCTTCCCCTTGCACAATGTGCACATGCTTTCCTTTAGGACTCTGACTTGATCCCAGGTTTCTACAACATCTCCTAGTGAGAGAGAACACAGTGTGTGTATTGGTTTGCATGCAGTTAATATTCCTTCTGATAGTCCTTATATCACACAAACATCTGAAAGTTAATGAACTAGTCCAAAATATTCCTTGTGAAAATTGCTGGAGGATTGGGCATGCAGGAATAACGTTCAATGAACATAGATCCTGTTTTATGGCCAATGGATTATAGGGTTTGTATATTTTTGGTTTGTGTGTTTGCTAGATTAGGAGCAAGGCAGAGTTTATCAAAGCTCTAAAATGCAAAACAGAAAGCAAAAAAGAATTGCTCTAAAATTTGGAAGGTATTTTAAAATGCAAACTACTTTGTTTCAGGGGGAAAATAATCTTTGACTGTTCTGCACAAAGGCTTTACTTTCTCACTTTCTGAAGTATACAAGAACATAGTCAAATTACCCTGGGTGCAGCTGACACTAACCACCTGTAGGTAAACAGCAAACAAATGAGGAAAGCCCTTATTATGTGCCCAGTGCTGAAAGAAATTACATGAGTTGGGTGTAGAGGGCCCTCAGCATCTCAGAGCATGTAATGATGAGTACAGAACACTGGTTTGGAGGGGTCAGAAAACACATGAAATGGAGTCTTGAGTGAGCTAAAATACCCACCCCTTCCTCCCTCTTTACCAAAGATAGACTTGGCTTTCCATTGCCTACCATTACAAGGATCACCACTAGATAGGCACAGAAAAGACCAGTTAGGAATCAATCTCCTCCCACTGCCAGGGTGGGACATAGTATCCTGCTAGAGGCTATATTATTAATAATGAGCACAGGAGATGTGGTCTGTGCACAAGATGTAAGGAGAGACAGTTCCTCCCCAAGGAGCTTATACCCCAGATACACAGACAATATGAGATGCAATGGGACACAAAGACGGTACTCCCCTAGTATCCTTTTATGTCTATAGTGGTGACAACTTTTGCTGGTCTCTGCTTTTTGTATGCTTTATGGAAGAAGTAAGTTTCCCAGAGGGTTATGAATGGAGGGTGGGATAGGTAGGGTGTTCGACATGTAGGGTGGAATGGAAGAAGTAATGGGTATAGGAGTATGAGATTTAAACTGTTACTACACAGCATTATCAACGTGGCATGAGCCTCTGGGATTTCTCTCCATTGCCGGTGTCCCCACCAACAACCATACCTCATTTATAAGCGTATATGAGGAAGGGTCACCCATGCAGGATAAATAAATGTATTCATCAGTATTAAATTAATGACAAAAAGTTTAATCCATAAAAATAAAGTGCTTTAGCTTCTTTCTGTTAATTGCCTGAAACAGCATCTTACGGTCGCTGTCCCGTCAGCGTAGACCAGCCTTGCAGTGACTCCCATACTGATAGCCCTAAGCAAAAAATGTAAATATCCTGAAACATGCAACTAAAATGGTGTTTCAGACCTAATCCCCTTTCCTCTGTTTGTGCTGATCATTATCTCCTTTAATTCCGTGCAGTGATTCCTCGGCAGATTTGATATCAAAAGTTTGACAGATTGCAAAAATAAATCTGAGCTCAGTTGTTTGTGTGGGTCTGTGTTACAACACTGTGTGTGGGGGTGGGGGGGACAACACTTTTTTCTTTCTCTTTTTGTTTTTTTGAAAGGGTAACGTGACTGTTAATCTACAGAAATTGGCACGGGTAAGAGCTTGTTGCCACAAGCTGAAACTACTTTTAGCAGATTCTTTAAATTGACTAAATTTCAAGTGGTCAGTGTCCTAATTGTCTTAACCATTATAGGACCAATTCAGATCACAAATACTCATAATTCCATGAGTGTGTATTATCATTTGGTCCAACAAGTTTCTGTACTTTTCACCCTAAAATTTTCCTTAGACGAGGGGTGGGCAAACTACGGCCCAGGGGCCGCATCCGGCCGTTCAGACGTTTTAATCTGGCCCTCGAGCTCCCGCCGGGGAGCAGAGTACAGGGCTTGCCCTGCTCTGGTGCTACAGCCGGGGAGCAGGGTGGGGGCTTGCCCCGCTCTGCACATGCTATGGCACCGCGTGGCTCCCAGAAGCAGCGGCATGTCCCCCTCCAGCTCTTACATGAGGGACAGCCAGGGGGCTCCACAAGCACCACCCCTGCAGCTCCCATTGGCCTGGAACTGCGGCCAATGGGAACTGCAGGGGTGACACCTGTGGACAGGGTGGCGCGCAGAGCCACCTGTCTGCCCCTCTGTGTAGGAGCTGGAGGGGGACATGCCGCTGCTTCCGGGAGCTGCTTGAGGGAAGCGCCGCCCAGAGCCTGCATCCCTGACCCCCTCCTGTACTCTGATCCCCCTCCTGCCCTCTGAACCCCTCAGGTCCCAGCCCGGAGCACCGGCGTGCACCCCCAACCCCTCATCCCCAGTGCCACCCCATAGCCCGCACCCCCAGCCAGACCCCCCTCCCTGCACCTCAACCCCCTACCCCAGCCCAGAGCCCCCTCTTGTACCGTGACCTCCTCACTTTTAGCCCTACCCCAGAGCCCACACCCCTAGCTGGAGCCCTCACCCCCTCCTGCACCCCAACCCCCATTTTGTGTGAATTCAAGGCCCGCCATACAATTTCCATACTCAGATTTTGCGCTCAGGCCAAAAAGTTTTCCCACCCCTGTCTTAGACTATTCATGTTCTTGCTTTACTAAGCATGATTTTCCCTCCCCCCCATTCCCCGTGTGCGTGTTATAGGCTCACCTCTGTCTATGGTTTGTTCTGTTACAAGTCCCAGGTTAGCTTTTTCTTTAAAAGTTTTATATAAGATTCGGCTTTTCTACTTGTCACTTATTTCCTGTCTGAGTCCACAGTGCTCTCCCTCTCCATCCTGTGTCATGTGCCACCAATCAATCAGCAGGTCTGTGCTATAGGTGTTTTAACTAATCTTTTCCTTCAAATCTGCCACCATTGCACTGTTCCAAGTGGGAGCTTCCGTAGTAGACCAGTGATTTAACCACTGCTTTGTCTAACCACGTAAATTAGACACGTGCACCAGGTTACAACATTGGTTTAAGGAGTTTCACCTGTTTATAAGATCTGACTGCAGCTGCCATAAATGGGGAATTATTTGCTCCCCTGATAAGTTGGAGTGAGTTACAAAGGAAAAGCCAAAATTCTAATCCAGGACATGCGACTTTTTTTTTTTAAAGCCCGTGCATGGCATCAGAGTCTCACCCAGATGTAGATCAGCTAGCTTTCCCCATTAGGTCAAATAATTTTGCCCCTGCGCATAACTTGAGATTATTCTGATTGATGGCTCCTGCAGAAAGGCCAAAATGTTATGTCCAGTGAGTTCTTAGCCTTCCAGGTATGGAGGGGAAGGAGCAATAATCACAGACTGAACCTGATGCAACATGTCTGCTACTGAAAAAGGGCTCTCACCCTGCATTCAGAAAATGGTGCCCAAACTGACCTGCAGATCCCTCATACAGGCATTTGCTTTTCACACAGTTTTTTTAGGTTTATAGCTGGACAATACTGCATCATTTTAAGGAATAGCCAGTCAAACATTAACGCTTTTGTTCAATTCCTTACACAGACTAGCAGGCTAACCTGCTTTTCTGCTCTTCAGTTTGTTCTTTTGTCAAATGAATCCTATCCTGTCTTTGGCTTTATTGCTAATGTAAGTATCCCTCATGGCTGCTGTGGCTTATTGATCACATATGAATTTTTTTATTGGCTCTTTTATGTAAAATCACTTTATAAAGTGTCCCTTCCCCTTACTGAGAGGGAGGGAGTGGGGGAGCAGCATGTTCAGCTAGAATCAAATGGCAATTAAAATATCAACTGCATCCTATAAAACCCATATAAAATACAACCATCATGGTGCTTGTGTGTATCCAGGTCCTGCCAGCAGAAACTGGAGCTTGTAGCAGGATTATTCTGAAGGGAATGCTAAATAAAGTCATCTAACATCTGCCAAGCTTAGCTCACTTCTGCTGCTTTGTCAGAGAGCTATGTAACTGTATATGATGTACTATAAATATGTGCTTCTTCCCAGATCTCTGAATCCTGCTTATGTGCTTTATATTAATTTGTACTCGTACACCTTATTATATAACAACAATATTTAAACAAAGAGCTAGATCTTGAGGTTTCATGTGAGTTAGGGATACATTTGATCCCTATGTAAACGAACGGTCATGACTACACTATGATGTCCTGTGGAATAAACAAAGCTTTTGCATCTTGGAAGCAAGAAATTAAAGTGTATTCAATAGTTCATTTTAAAGAACGGTGTTTAACTGTGCTGCTGACATCTAGTGGTTACTTACAGTCCTAAATAAATTGTCAAGTGAACAGGAGGAAGCTTTAAGCTGCTTTGTTAGTTACTGAAGTTGTCTCTTCATTGGCTCTGAATAAAACCTCCCTGTACATGACGAAGACACAAACATGGATAAGTTTTAAGCAAAAGTGCAGTTCTTCAGTGTGTCATTTAATGTAATTTGTATCTTGGACAAGAGGAGCTTGTTCAGATGGTACACAAGGAAGATGTCTGACTGTCATTGGCATTCAGATTGCTTATTAATTTCTTTAAGACCGATGATGTGCTTGGCACTGTACAAAGCATAAAAAGACAGTCTGCCTGAGGAGCTTACAGTTTAAGACTCTGGGTCTGTATTTATAATGGTCCACATCACAGATCCTTCTATGACGGCAGAGTCCCAATGGGGCTTCCCAGGAGTGTAAAAATCTACCACATGGATCCAGTTTCGGGACTGGGGACTGTGAAAAGGCTGGTAATGCACAGGTATATGTGCTGCTTTGGTGCTAATAAGGTTTACAGCATAATCTAGTGACTTGTTCTAATCGATTGATTAAATTCTCTGCAGTAAGTATTCTCCCACTGATAGTCTAGGGTTTTCAGTATTTTCAGTGTTTAAACGTTTTTAAATCCATACCCTTTGCAGTTGGTGCTTTGTGAAAGATACGAAAGTAACAGTGCAGAAGGGTTTAAAAATCCTCCAAAGCGATTCAGCCCAAGCAGCAATGGTGCAAGCTTCCTCGCCCGCGTATCTCCATCCTGAGATGGAGAGTCCACTTCTCGGGCTGGGAGGGGTGAGTTCAGTCTTGATGGCACCCTTAATGAAACAAGCTATATAGGAACAATTATTACTAGCTGGGAGTGTCTGGTGTGTACCACCTGGGAACTGAGAACTAGGCAAACCACCAGGCTCATTATACACCACTGAAAACTCATCAGATGGTAACTTTTGAAGGCTACCAGGCTGGGCTGGAGCGTAACAGACTTGGGTCACTGTCCCTGTTAAGTAACATTCAGCTATGTTTTCAAAATGGTGAAATTCTCGTTTGGTGACAGTGCTCATATTCACCCACACAGTCCGCTGTTGCAGCTCTTTTGTTACTTGTTTTGAATTGTAAATTATCTAAACATTTTTAATCAAGAATCTCCCAATCAGTTTACAAACACAAATGTTAATTAAAGTAGCCTTGTTATCCCTGAGATACAGCTGAATGCTCTGACCTCTTTTGCAAATTGGTAGACTTGAAGCATGTTAAATACAGAAGTTGCACAAATCCAGATTTAAATCCAGCTCTCTTGGCTCCCAGTCCTGCACCTTTACCCCAAATCCATACTTCCTCCCTTTCCAGTCAGCTTATTGTTTATTGATGCTCTTAACCACTTTCTGGGTGTAAAGCTAAGTGAAAATAAGACTTGCCCCTTCAGTTAACTCTTTCATTTGAGATGCTCAGGATGCCCCATGCACTTCTTTAAGCCTCCTGCCACTCCTCTTATTTGGGAATATGAGTGTCCACACAAGGAGTTATACTGGTATGACTATAGCGATATAGTTCTGCCAGTAAACTTTTCTGTATAGACAAGCTCTAGATTCATACCACATTTTTAACCATGGTATTGAAGTGCCTGTGAGGGGATACACAAATATACTGCCACTGATGTGCTGGTCTGCAAAATGGCAGGTAATAAGTGTCTTGGCTGCCTCGTCAGTTTCATCACTGCCACTAACTAGTTTGTGAAATTGGACCAGTCACTTACCCTCTCTTGGTCTCCTTTTCCCCAGATGTACATTGAAAACTTGTCTACCTCATGGGGTGTGTGGGGGAGGGGGGGGAGGGAGTTGAAGCTTTGTTTGTAAATTGCTTCAAAATCCTAAGATGAAAGGCATTACTGAAGTATGATCTGTCATGGTACTCATTTGGTAACTGTGTTTTATTTCTGGTTAATGTAAATTCCTGGATGGAGGCTACACCTGAGTCCTTATTTTAACTTGTATAAAACTTATATTCTGTTTAGTAACAAAAATTGAAGTTGTGGATGAGTGACCCCAAAATTTTTGCTGCTCCTTAACTTTGATTCTTCCCAAAACTTTCACATCCAAATTCTGCAGACACTGACCGAACTACCATGTTACAAATAAATGTTATCTTTTGGGATTTCAGCTAATTTTGGAATCATGTTATTTACTTGCTAAAGCAGTTTGATCTATTCTTGTAAATCCTCTTCTGTTCATGCAACATTGATCTGATACCCTCTCTGACTATTAATTAGTAGCTAAAACAACAGAAGAAAACTGTAATTACAGCAGTGCATTCATGGACTGTTCAGTCTTGAGTAATTATGTTGGCACGTTCATAAGCAATATATGCTTGACATGCAAATTATCTACCCTGATGGTAGTTCTGGGCAAGAGGGGTCAAATAAGGAACTTCTTCTGAAATGTGCTGTCTTGCACTTACATATGATCCTTTATCATCCCCGTTGTACACATGGGGGAACCGAGGCACACAGAGGTGAGGTGACGTGCCTGTGATCTCACAGTGGGTCAATGGCAGGAGGAGGACTAAAACCCAAGATTCCTGATTCCCTGGGTGAAATCCTAGCCTCGTTAAAATCAATGGCAAAGCTCTCATTGACTTCAGTGGAACCAGAATTTCTCCCCAAGTTTCATTCTGTAAACACTGAACTATATTTTCAAGCCCTTCATGTTAATTCGAACAGTTTTGCTCTCTTTTAACTCTACAAGACAAGCTGTCTCTGTGAAAGAATCAATTTCCTTCCTGTTTACTGTATGTGACCTATCAATAAAAATAGCTTACTTCGATCGCTTGTTCTTCACTCAGACTGCGTTCAGCTATTTTTAGAGGGTTTTTTTCCTCCTAAAGGAAGGGTGCAATGCTGTGTTTAAAGCTCTTTTGTGACACATTTGCTTGTAGTGGAAAGTTTTTTCTCTTGTAAAATTGCAGGACTTATGCTGGAGAATTTCATGAATTATAGATAACATGCTGTAATTAGGACTTTTTAGCTAGTTTCTTCACTAATAACTGAAAACATTTAAGTGTTATGAAAATTATGACGATAATAAAATGGTTGCAATAGATCAGACTATCTTGTATATAATTCTCTTCCAAAATTCATTCTTTAGATATCTGTCTTGGTGGAGAACTGTGTTTTTTTTGTTTTTTTGTTTCCCCTAAGAAGCAGGTTTAAATCTCGAGAGAGATGTATAATTTTTTAAAAAGCACAATGATATAGTACTGCTGGAACCAGGGTAAACTGCTCTGTTACAGATCACCCTACACCAGTGTAACTCATGGCCTATACTAGAGGTTTGCACCAGTGGCTAAATCCCAATTTAGACAAGACCTTAAACACGATTATTGAACAGTTCAGCAGGCAGTCTTTAATTTCAGCAGCACACTGTGCTAAACCTGTTTGTTCCCGGTGGATAATTTAGCAGGTAACAATGGATTTTTAATGTTGTCCAAAAGCAGGTTGCTTTGGTTTTGTTTTTTAATCTCTGAAAGAATTGTGGATTTGTTTTCCAGGGGTTGACCCAGCATTACAAAAGGAACCCAGAAATCAGACACCTGCTCCAGCAGCAACTTCAGCACCATCCTCATCCAAGTATCACCGAGCTCGATCTGGAGGAGCCAGAGATGAACGCTATCGGTCTGGTAAGGATATAACAAAGACCTTTGTCAGTGGGAGAATACAGGTCATGTGATGTGAGTGGTTCAGCCAGTTCGTGGTCTAATTGCTGAAAGTCCTGTCTTGCTCATAGTCTGTCTAGAAACCAGGGGTGCTCAGGGGCCTGTGGTTCCTAATGAAAATCAGGGAACAAAGGATGCTGATCAGGGAGGGTAAATGACTCTTTACCTCTTAGGTTCCTGGGATGAGTTTAGCTGGTTCGTGGAGGAGAACTTCACTTGGCGCTAATCCATGTTAGCGAGTGACAAGAGGCAGATAAGCACAGTATAGAAGAGGAGTGGGCAAACTACGGCCCGCGGGCTGGATCCAGCCCGCGGGATTGCCCCCTGTGGTGGCACAGGCCTGCGCCACTCGCAGAAGCGGCCGGCACCACGTCCCTGCGGGCCGGGCGGGGGTGACCGAGGGCTCTGTGCGTTGCCCTTGCCTCCAGGCACTGCCCCCTGCAGCTCCCACTGGCTGGGAACGGGGAACCGTGGCCAATGGGAGCTTTGGGGGAGGTACCTGGAGGCGTGGCAAGGGCAGCGTGGTGCCGGCCGCTTCCTGGCCCCGGTGCGTGCTGCTGCCACGCCTGCACCCCGCCCCTCAACTCCCTGCCCTAAGCCCCCTGCCTGCACCCCTCCTGCACCCCAACCCCCTGCCCTGAGCCCCCTCATACACCCCGTACCCCTCTTCTGCCCCAGTCCCTTGCCCTGAGCCCGTTCCTGCACACCGCACCCCAATCCCCTGCCCCGGCCCTGCATACAATATCCCCACCCAGATGTGGCCCTCGGCACAAAAAGTTTGCCCACCCCTGCTATAGAAAGACTAAATTAACTGAAATGTCCAATGCCTCCTCCAGAAGGGAGCTCTCGAGAGTAGCCAGTTTCTCTTCTTCAGCTAGAGGGGTTCCAGCTCACCAGCAGGTTCACTGGAATCCCAGACTGACAGGCACATCTCCCCAGGAGGCTAAGAACTGGTCTCCTTTGTGCTCACATGTTCCGAGCGCCTCCGAGGAACTGGAAAAGTCAGACTCCTGTTCTGCTGATTTCCTCCACGCTCAGGAGGGAGATGACTGGGGGTGGGGTGTGTGTAGAAGCAGGAGGCAAGTTCCCACTCTCAGTCTGAAGCTGGACCTGTTGCTCAGGAAAATGCACACCCTTGAGCACCATAGCTGTGCCCACCTAACCCCCAGTGTAGACGCAGCTAGGTCAATGGAACAATGCTTCTGTAGACCTAGCTACCATCACATGGGGAGGTAAGAGTTCCTGCAGCAACAGAAAACCCCTTTCCCTTGCTGTAGTCTGCGTCTGTGCTGCAAGACTAAACAACATCGCTACAGCTCTGTAGTGATGCCTCTGTGGCACCCATCATGTAGACATGGTTTAAGTCACTTCACCATCTGTGTGAGGGGAACATATTTCCCTCCTCGGGGGATTGTGAAACTTAATTCACTTTTTGTCAACTGCTTTGAGCTTCTTGGACGGAAAGCCCTGTAAAAGCGAAAAAATAGCACCAGCAGCAGTATTTTTTGTGCAGTACTGTGCTGTGATTTATTTAGGGTTCTTACGGGCTGGTGCCAACAGCTAAATCCACTGATTGAGTTGACTGTGTCCCCCACGGCAGGCTTTCCTCTCCCATAATACAGTTCTGATTACCACTCCAGTGATGTGTGCCAAGAGAGCTGGCACCAGAGTCCCAAGGTCACTTTGGAACCATACATGTCTCCAGGATTCCAAAATTATTTTCCCTGCTACTTTTCTGAAATTATTCCCATAAAAGTACCCCCAAAAGAGTGAAGAATCTCTGACCTCCATCAGAGGATGGGTGAAAACAGTATTTCTCTGGCTTTTGTTTTGTATTTAGATTGATGTGTAGAAAAATAAATGCAAATAAACATTTGACTTTTTTAAAAAAATAAGTGCAGCTCTGACAGCTTCTTCTGACTGACGTGTCTCTAATTTCCCTTTTATTTTCCTCTGAGGGCAACAAATTCTACTCGGTTTTATTTCTTCTTATTGTGTTGTGGTAAAATATTTGATTCCTAAACTTATGTTTGGTTTGTGGCATTGGGGCGTGGACTGTTCCCTTGAATCCATAGGTTTCTTCCCTGGCCCTGCCATTGAATGACTGCAGTAATTCTTCTGAAGTTCTGTGTTAAAACTTTGGGCAGGCTGCTACTGAATGCGCAAAGCAGGGCAGGCTTGTTAAGTTAAAGGATCCATTGTATTCTAATGTTTAAAATTAAATGACTGTTTTGTTTCCAGCTGCCTTTGGTAGGATTTTTCTAACATAGCACAGTGGAAAATATTAAACTACATCAGATTTTTTTTTAAAGGCTAAATGTCAGATCTTTTAAAATACTTCAAAGCTGATTAGTTCTATGGAGCATTGGCACCTGTGCATTTTTATTATTTATTAACCAGTTATGGTATTGCTTGGTGGCCAAACAGTTTGGTAGCCTACTGTGCCAAGTGCTGTACTAAGATGATATAGAAAAACACAGCACTCTGCACCAAAGCTTGTAGTCTGAAAGGCAAGAGGTAACAGTTGCTTAAGACAGACAAGCAGGTTGGGATGGGAGGTTGGGGGGAAGAGGTTACAGAAATGCCATGTGCTACGAAATAGTTTCTAGAGAGACAAAGGGGTCTAATGGTTAGTGCAGGATACTTGGAACCAAAGTTCCTGACTCTTCCACCTGTTTACTCTGGATCGGCAAATCACTTAACCACTGTTTTCAATTTTACTGATGGGGAAAATAAATGTCATAGGTGGGGTGGCAAAGCTTAATTCATTGTTTTTGAAGGTGCTGTGAGGTGTTGGCTAGAAGGCACGAGGGCAGGGCGGTATGGTGGCTATAATATATGTGAATAACTCCTTTTTAAACATTTTATTTATTTATTTATATTCATTCATTCATTCTTCCTAATAGGTTTTTACTTTTCCAAAACTAAGGGTGGTAATTTCCATTTTGCAGATATTCACACAGAGGCAGTTCAAGCAGCACTGGCAAAGCATAAAGAACAGAAGATGGCCCTGCCCATGCCAACTAAAAGACGGTCCACATTTGTACAATCGCCAGCTGATGCCTGCACGCCCCCAGGTTAGGAACACTCTTGCCAGTTGTGGTTTTGAGAGGGGTTGAAAAAATCTCCTAACAGATTCCAAGCCAGGAGGCTGAAGTTATGCAAAGATTGTTAAATACCATGTTGCACTTTTATCTGGTAAATTATTTCCAAGGTTCCTTTGTCATATCTAAGTGGCTGGTGATTTGCATGTCCAGGGAATGTGTGTTGAGTAACCCTCCCTTGCAAAGCTGATATCTCAGCAGTGCTTTACAATAGGGGAAAATAATTCATCCTCTGAGGCCTTTTAAAGCTCCAGGTGTGGAAGCTGAGGCACCTTCTTGGACTGAGAATTTCTCTTTTGCTTCCTGGATCCCTATTTCAGTCTCTTGATCCATAAGAAGTTAAAACAACATCGTGGGCTTGTGTTTTCCGAAGGGTAACATGCAGCATTCAAAAGCAGCCACTGGTTTTCCAAAGCTTAGTGATTTACAATGATGCATCTTTTTGAGGCATGGACTCAGAGACTTTCTGTGATCCCAGAATACTCAGGGCCTCTTCACTCCCTGCCTACTCAGATGAAGTGGCTATCCTGAGCCTCCGCAGTAAAGCTATTCACATAATTTGTTGCAAGTCCTGGTAGGTTTTCATCAAATATTAATGAATAAACTTTTTTCCATTTTTCAAGCAGCTTTGTGCACGAGGTTATGGATTGTAAATACAGTTGCACAACCTCAGACCATTTGTGCTGATTGCAACAATACCGTAACCTCTGGGTGCTACAGTTTCACACATTGCTATGTAACCTCTGCTCATTCTATTTTTTATATTTACACCAGTGCAATAAACCTGTTAGTATTTAAAAAAAACAAAACTCTCTTTGAGACTGCAATTTATATAATCATGTAAGAATTATCCCAAGTTTATTATTGACTTGGTATATTCCAACTGTGTTCATCACTATACAGAACATAGAATAAGAAACTGGTGTTGCACCAGGTGGCCTACAATTGAATGGATGCTGAGGGCCTGATCTAACTGGGGGAAGCCGCCTTTGACTTCTTCCCTTTGGATCTGTCCTTAATACTGATCATTATTTTCACTCTGCAAAGCCAGTAGGACAAGCCAAAGTAATAAACACAAGCCTGCTGCCTCTTTGCAGCATCAGATTTTAAAGGAAGGATCCTATATAACATTCAAGATTTGTATAACATACAAATACAACATTCAACATTTGTATAAAATGAGCCCATTGGCCCTGGGTAAAAGTCTGTAGCTTCAAAATAATCTTACACTTGGTGCCCTGTAGTGAATATAATTTCAACTCCTTAACAAAGTGAGTGTTCAGAGCCTCTGCGTGAGAGTAGGTTTGGGGAGTGGATGCATCTTTTTCCAAAGGTGGTGTCACTTTGTACATGCTTCCTTTCTCGGTTTGCTTTTTTTAAATGCTGTGTGGCTTGCTCTTTTCTCTGATATCTCATCTGAAGGAGTTTGCCTGTTGTTAATCTCGGGATAGGTATTACCCTTCATTAAACCTGTCACGCTCCTGCTGCTATGCCTGTGAAATTCACAATCTTTAAACCCCCAAAAACCTAACCAGGGCCTGGCAGCTGAGAGCAGTTAACGAACCTTCCTTTTAATATTTTTGGTCAAATGCATAAATTGTACTTTGTGCGGCAGGGGAATTTAAAGTGTTTAGCTTGGTGGAAGACTCCTAAGCTCTTTGTCAGTTTGTGACCTAATTATGTGGATATTCAGATTCTTTTAGACAACTTGCATTACAGCCATCTCGTTTCTCTTTATGGCCTGAAATTATTCACTAATGTCATGAGGTTATTACCTCAGTTTCCCCTTTTTAGGAGTTCTTTGTGCATAGATATTACTCATTCATGTGGATCAACGCACTGACGAAAACAGCAGTATGCACAGCCAGGGTTAAAATTCAGCGGGCTTTCCTCTCTGCATTGAACCTGGCTGCATCTGTGCATATGCAGCGAGTGCTGCACTGCGCTCCTGCACCATGCATGGAGCAAAGGAGTGGAATGACCTGGGGGAAAAGGAGTGACCGTCTAACTCCAGCCGGTCTGATGGCAATGCGTGGTGCTCAATGGCAGGGATATGTATTTGTGGGCCAGAGCTCAGGAGCTGATTCACAGGCCTTGATGGTAGCTGGGTGTGAAGCAGAAGCAGCGTGTTCACAGCCTCTGGAAGGAAGGGGGACGTGTGTCTGCACAGTCAGTGACCTCTTCTGACTGAACGACTCTGGGGTTTAGCTCTTCTGAAAGACGCCATGTTGCAGGCCAGTGGAGAGAATGAAAAGGAGAGAGTCTAAGGAGCTCAATGGTCCCCTTCCCATTTCTCTTTTGGAGAGGGAGGAATAGAAGAAACAGTGTGCTCACTCTCACAGATTGACAGATTTTTTGATAGGCTGTATGAAATTAGTAGGAACTCAGTCCAGTTCCTGGTAGGTGTAGATATCCATATTGTCAAAAGCTACCACCGCTATCTCTAACTGGCCCCCTGCAGTCAAAGCAGAAGTATCAAGGACTGAGGATGGATCTCCTCTCTTGCCCCTACAGAGTGGGGTTTAGACACAGGTGTTATCAGCTTGTGGGTGAAGCTTCTCAGCTCTTCCCATGCTGAACCTGTGGTATGATTATAGCTGGAAGAAATTAGTCTGCAGGGCTCCATCACCTTTCATCATCAGCAAGTTAATAGACTTCCCTCTTCTCTGCTAGTTCAGGTGCTTGTGTAAGAGTTCCTCCTCCCAACAAGCAGATGGAGACAGTGCAGTCTCCTACTGCTCGTTTAAGGGTTTAGCAGCATAATAATTTAGGTGAATACTTCCATTACATAGACACTAGACCAACGACCTTATTTAGCAAGCCACCAACTTTAATGATAACCATTACATCAACTAGAACATTTCAAAAAACTGCAGAAGTCAACATGAAGACGATACTTATGTGCACAGGAAGGAAGGCAGTCTGAGCTGGTGTAGAGGGTCTCAAACAATATTAAGTGGGAATATTTTTCCGTGTAGCTTTTTGTATAGCATCAGCAGTGACTTAGACTTCTGACAACACATTTTCCATGCGGTACTAGGGACACTAATCTCTTGTGTAGAAAACAACAAGATTCTAAGTGCTCACCATTAAGAGACTTAACACGGAGGCTGATAAACCAAACATTCTCTAAGTTTACAGAAGTCACTGGGCTGTCACAGAATTCATGGCGTTCAGCGCTTAAGCACCTGCTTGGAGTTTTTGCAAGAAAGTGTCTCCCATGCACTTGTTTTGGACAGTGTTGTGTTTGATTTTGAGTTTAAATGTGTTTTTTTAGCGGAACAGGTTACGCACTCTTGTAAAAGATGCATATAAAGTTAACTTTGCCAATGCCTCAAGTTATTTAACCATAATTTTCACATCACTTGTGACTTTTGCACGGTGAAAACAAACAGGACGTGTTTTGTTTTTGCAGTAATTCTATTCAGTTAAACACCAGTCTTTGCTCTAAGTGCTGGCTGGAAGAAATCTGTTGAATCACATGGCTGGAAAATGTGTATTTGACGCTGGTGCAAATGTCAAATACCAAATCCAGTGGTGATGATGCGAAGCATTCTTTTAAATGCTTCCTGCTGGATTTTTACATTCAGAGGTTGCTTCTAAACCTTCTGGAGGGTAGTGAATTCCCCACAATCAAATTCGCTTAACATGAAGCTTGTATGAACACTTGTGTATTTGGCAAATGTTTGGGTTTTGCACTGTTCAGAAATTTTTGCATGAGATTTTACCAGTGGACCAGCACTGTTTGCTTTAGATTGGGCCCTGACAAATGCTTCCCTACACATCACTGATAAATGGGTTACAGTATGCTTATAGATCTCACATATTGCACTGTCAGAGCACATAGGCATATTTACATACACAGGACATATTTAAAACATTCTTCCTGATCTGGAAAAATTCTGTCTGGAGCTGGTGAAGCAGCAAAACACTCCCTACACTGTAAATATATATACTAATGCATATCGTATGTATTTTGTGGTATAGTGACCTTTGTATTGTATTCAGTGCAAACTCTACACTTGTTGAAATACCTACTTAGCAGTGTCTAGTAGTATCACGAACAAAGGGAGACACTGAATTCCTCACTGATGACAGGTCTCCTAAGAACCAATTTTAACTCATTAAAAACTCTTTTTTAAGACTGGCAAATTGGGTAATTGAATTGAAACAATATACCTAATTGCATAATTGGTCCCATGGGGAAAAATAATGAAACAAATTGGCTACAAAACCCAATAATCCAAAACCAGTTTTGCTGCCTTTCTCAAATAAGTTATTTTAATTTCAGACATATACATATTAAGTTAAAACAAATTAAAATGGCTTTATGGAATCTATTTACAGCTGCAAGGGAGACTGTTCAATGTAGAGCCTTGAACTATGTATTTCTTTTGAAAAAACTTATTCCTTCAGCAGGTCCAAAGGCCTCCACTGTTTAATGAGTTATATTTTAGGTTTATTACACTGAATGTATTATTTTTGGCAGGTGAATTTCCAATTGCAGCGTTTCCTGTGGATAGCAAGATGCGCCTGCCATATGGCAGGACACAGACGAGAGATCCAAAGGAGCAGCTATAGTTATACATTTGATGTTTATATACTCTGTTTTATTCTGAGATTGAATTTTAACCTTTAAATGATTTGTTCTTTTATCAATTATCTGTTGAGAGTTACACTCAGTAACTGTTGGCACTTGTGCCAGTGCTCACTGCATGGACCCAAAAGTGAACCATGTTCCCTATTCGGGGTATGATCCAAAGCCCAATGAGAGAGGTTTGACATCAATGAGCTTTGGATCAAGATCTCAATTACATATCCTATACAATCCCATGCTGAGATTCTGACTTGTTGCCTCATTTTGTCCCTGTTCTTGTCTCTTTGAATTTGACGTTGACCTCCTAATTTTGTGGTGATCTTTAAAATGGCAGTATGTAATACAAACCCAACAGCTGCCCACTTGCACCTTGGTATAAGAGTGGGGAATTGGCGCTAACCACTCCGTGGGTGTTGCCAGTGAACAAATGGGTTCATGGTCTTGCTGATAGGTACCCTAAAGCCCTTAATAATCTGGCCCCTATTTACCCTACACCTCTTTAAGGCCGTGGAGGTGGCCTGGTTTATCACTTGTGGTTTTGAGATTCCATCTGGATTGGGAGGGCAGCAGGATCCTTTTGACTGAGGGACTCAATCTGTGGAATCCCCTTCCCCCCCGCCTCATATCTGTGGAGTTCACAACAGTTCTTTCTGTTAGACCAACTCCAACTTTGGCCATTTTTGACCTCTCTTTTGTTAGTCATTCCTAGTTTTTTCCTCATCCCATTGGTTGACTGGCTGCTCCCCTTGTCTGCATGGCTTCCTGCTTTATTTCAATTGTCCTTACTTTTGTACACGACCAAGGGCCCATTGTGAGTCCTGGGTGCTGTATGAATACATTAGAACTTGCTATTGATTTGCAGCATTTGCCTCTTAACTGCAGCCTCTTTCTCTAGTTGGGGGCTGTATCTTGCCTTGGCTTGCGAGATAAGTCAGACTCATGGCTTTAGGGACTAAGGAGCAGGGTTATTTCAGAACACTGAAATATTTAAAGCCAAAGTATCAACTAGGTTTATATGTAGCACCATGCACATTTATGGCACTAAATAAATAATGCAAGATCTCTTATGATATCTATATTCTTAGTTCATGGGATCGTAATAGAGGAAATACGGTCTCCTTGCACATGCAGGATGCAGACCCCCGTTGTATGATTTTTTTCGAGGTACTGTTCAAATATGTACAACAGCAAAGAGAATGCTATTCACACATGAATAGCTTTATTTGCTGGGGAGCATAAAGTTGCTGCTCTCTGCATGTATCCCTGCAGAATAGTTATTGCATTATAGACATTTGTCCATGACTTCAAACAAACTTGCTCCTTCCAAAGGCTCAGCAATGACACAGGCTGATCCTCTGACGCTTGGGTTTCCATTTCAGAATGACTGCTGCTGAGCAACACAGCAGACAGCTTAATAGAGAGTTTGAATGGTACAATTATGAGGGGCAAGGGAATGCACTAATGGGTCTCCCTATGACAGGTATAACTGTCTGACTAGTGTTAGATTATCTTTAAGTTTTTCTTTACAGGAGTAAATTGGTTCAAACTGGGGATGTTTGCTGCTTTAACAAATTTTATCTCCATTTTGGCCTATGTAACCTTGTTGACTCCAAGTCTCTAAAGAGCATCCTCCATGTTGGGAATGTGAAGCCTTTGTCAATAGTAGGTCAATTGCCAAGGAGCATGCTAAGCTCAGTGTGCTTTCCAAAGAGGCTAGATTCTCTGTTTTGATTCCATACAGACACGTCTTCTGCATCCGAGGATGAGGGGTCGCTAAGGCGCCAGGCTGCTCTTTCTGCTGCATTGCATCAGAGCTTACAGAATGCTGAGTCCTGGATCAACCGATCTGTTCAGGGCTCATCCACGTCTTCATCAGCATCTTCTACACTATCCCATGGAGAAGGCAAAGGGACCAGTGGGACACTAGCTGATGTATTTGCCAGTACTCGAATAGGTAGGAGCTGGGTATGAACAGCAAAACTAAAACTGCTTCAAGTTTAGATTCTGTTTTCACAAAGTTAGAATCCCACATTGTATACAGAAAATTTGTAGTAAGGCATCATTCTGTCTCCACCGAACCCCCTGGACTTCAGTAGACTCACCTCCACTGAGCTTGGCCCCAGAGTTTGGAAAAGTGCACTTGTTCAGAGGGAAATAGGAGCCTGCTGGTGTAGAAAAGATCCCAGGGATGCACTTACAATGTTGACATGCTCAGCTACAGAGCTTTCTTTTTGCACGTAGGTGTTGCTAATGCTTGCGACTACCTGAAGCTGCTATTTGCATAAACAATGCTGCCAAATGAAGGGGAGTGACTTGGGCCTTCATGTTCTGTGGCATGTCACAGCTGTATCTTTTCCTAAAACAAGTCAGGGGGTTCGAATACTTTGCTTTTTAAAAATTCTACTTGCACTATTAGACTTTAATAATATGTTATCTTAGTATTTATTGTTTAAAAAAACAAAACCCCAGTGCACACAGCCATTCATGAGGGAATTGCAACATCACAAATGAAGCTCTGACACAGATTTGAAGCCTTGACTATTTTCCAAGCTAGCTGTCCATGTTGCTGGGAAGGGGTGGGGGGAATTACAGATCTGGATACCCCAGGCTCCGTTTTTTGATGCTCTGAGGTGCTCCCTGCTGCTGATGCTGCTGTATGAAATTTCAGGGTTTGTTTTGCTCCATTGGTCATCTTTCCCTTTTATATGCTCTTAAGGTTATTACTGCAACCCAGGGGGATAGCTGTATCTGTGTGCTCTGTGATTTGGCTTAATTGGTTTGGAGCAAGCAATGCATAGAAGAGTTGGTGATTTTACCAGCTTCACTTTACTCTGTTCCTTTGACATTTATATTGCTGATGGTTTTGTTTCTGTTTACTGGTATGCAAGTGGCTTTCTGAAATGGAAAACTGCACATAAAATGTAGTCAGTATAATTAATGCTTTATTGACGCCCAGCGGCACTTTAAAAACTGGGGAATGCAAAAAAAAATTACAGTTGTGGAATCAGCATTCTGATAGTGAATGAGCGCCGCTCGCTGTTCAGCACCTGTGTAGTTACTGTCAAATCAATACCTAATTTTCTTAGTACTTGTTTTCAAATGATGCCCAATAAAATCTTGTGTATGAATTAGTTTAAAATAAATAAAAGCAATCTTTTCATCATAACTCTTTGCATTGGCAACATGAAATAGATATGTTCATCAGATGTCAACATCTAAAATTGTATGTATTAGAACTCTTGCATAAACAATTTTATATGAGAACCCTTTGGAGAGAGGAGTGAAAAAGTTCCTTCCTGGTCACCATTGCACAAAGCACTACAGAACCAAGGTGCTTGTTTCCACTGAGCTTAGGAGAGCCATAGGGTGGGTACATCCCCCGCCAGCATAGCTCCCAAGATGCACAGGAGTGATGCTCCTTTCCTGTATGCCTCCTCCTTTGCATGCCATAGGAGATGCACAGGTGTGGAGCTCCTGTCCTGCTGTCCTTAGGAAGTGGGTGACAGATTCCCCTCCTCTGCACTGCTGAGATCTATAGGAAATGTGGGGGATCCCAGTGCCCCAGATCTGCTGGTACTATAGAAAAAGTCATGCACCAGCTGCATGGGAACTGCTGCTGTGTGCCTGGTGCAGTAGTAAGCTTTGTGCTTCTGTGCCAATCCAGTGCAAACCTGCAGGGCTCTTGATTTTTCTTTTAAGAAACACAACAATGTTGTTATACCTTTTGTTGTTTGTTTCAGTTAGAAGCTGAAATAATTAATATAACCCTT
Source organism: Chelonia mydas (assembly GCF_015237465.2). Lineage (NCBI taxonomy): Eukaryota > Metazoa > Chordata > Testudines > Cheloniidae > Chelonia > Chelonia mydas. The sequence continues at coordinate 572,006 of NC_051260.2, forward strand.
TATGCAAAATGCATAACTTATAGCATTACCATCAATGAAATGTGAAACTGTAAGCATTAAGGAAACAGGAAATGACCAGTCAAAGTAATTTTCGTTAATATTCTGGTGCCCTTACAGATCACATGTTTGCTTAATAACCACATCGGTGTGTGAAAAATTCATATTCCCATCATCTTAAACACAGGGATCCTTGTTCATGCTTATGAACTTTCAACTTATCTGTCTTACAGCTTTCATCACCCAGAATATTAGAGAAGTTGTGTGAGTTGTTTTACAGGCCAGTGTTAAGGTTGTTTTGTGAATCTTCATATATCAGTATTGACAAAGTGTGAATTACAAAAATAATGGGGTATTTATGAAAATTACCTTAATTTGGATATTTCCAGTCTGTTCAATGCTTATATTCTTTTATAGTCATGCTCTAGTTGCTTTACATAAGAGTTATATTTCTTCAGTAATATTAAACCTGCTTTAACAAGGCATTTGTGTAGGACAGTAAATATTGTGAATATAATTCAGCCGCTTCTGAACTTTAACAATGCACTGCAACACAACGTGGCAGCTTAGGATAAAGTGAAAAATACCATATCCAATTAAACCCACCGAGGAGACTTAGCTAGACAAAATGCACTTAAGTGGAGCAGAGCCAGATTTAGCACTCCTGCTATTGCCCAAAGGAACTTGGCGTTTTGAAGCAATGCGAGTTGATCTCTATTTCACATCTCATCTGAAAGCCAGGACCTCCAGCAGCAAAATGCCCCCTAACTCAAGGCTCTCAGTACTGACAAACGGAAGGCCAGCATCACTTCATTGAGGCCTAGGTTTTTCTTGCAGGTCTATTATCAAACACTGTCCAGGTTCCACCCTGCTTAGCTATTGAAACTGAAGGGTACCACAACCCAGCATGATGTTTCTTTTCCAAGATTTTTCTAATCTTCTAAGGATTACATCTATAACCAATGTTTTCCCTCTTTTTAGTTTACAAATCTGTAACTCAGGAGGAAGTCATGCCTTGTGAGACATTATTACAGCTCAGGTTCTAGCAGGAGATAACACAGCAGCTTTCTGTTCTAGGAGTTTGACCATCAGAAGGCAAATTTTCATCTAAAAGTACTTTTTTTTTTTTTTTTTTTTTTCAAGTATCTAGTGTCTAGAGTTTGCATTTAGAAATCACCCTAAGATGCTTTCACAAAAGCCAGGATAGCAGGGCAAAGCATTATTTTGTTATAGAGGACAGTAGCTGATGGGTAATTGACACCTTACTTGGCCATTGGATAGTGGAAGGTGCACGTTAAATTAAATATCAGTTTTCTCCCTTTTCAAGAGAATTTCTCCGTTCCCCCTGACGTCACTGCAACTACCTCCTCATCCTCTTCCTCAGCACGCCCAGCAACTATTGACCTTCCTCCATCAGGAATCGTGAAAGGCACGCACAAGGGATCCAATCGATCTAGTCTCATGGACACTGCTGATGGTATGGAACCTTTCTGAGTACCCACAAATGAGAGCATGGCGTGGGAGGAGCTGAACTGGGGGGTGGTGGGGTCAGTGACGTGTATGACTTTCAGAATGTGCTTATACTTGCTGTAGGTTCCTGAACCAATTCAGACTCACTACAAACACACTGTTAAGTTTAAGTGGCTGCAGTGTCAGCTGTAATATACCCCCAGACTGTGGACACTCCCTTTCCTGCCTACCCAGTCAGGAAAAAAAATTCTGGAGAGCTGAATAGACTTCACCGCACACCCTAATCTCAACACACTTAGCTCTGTTGATTCCAGAAGTCCAAGACTTTTGGTGTCAAGATTTTTTGTAAGTCACTTGCTCAGAGTTCTCGAGAGCCTACCTTCAACAGCTATTTTAGAGAATAACAGTTGCTTGGTGGGATGAAGCAGTTTTAATACTTCCCCAAACGTGCCTGAAACTAGGTTATAATTGCCTTTCAGGGAGACTGAATGTCTCAGAGGATGGGAGCTCAGAAGCTTTCTCTTCTAGATTGCTGAACCTAGATTGCTGACTCAGTTCCTGCCCTGTGATTTACATTCAGTGCCATCAGATGGCCTCTGAAGGGAATTTTCTTATAGGAGGTTTCTTGGTCTAGTTCCTGATGGACAAACAAATGAAAACAACGAACACCAAGGGCAATCTGAACAGTAGCCAAGAATTGAATGGGCCCTTCCCATTACTTCCTCAGATTGCTAGTGAGACAGATGCCGTGAGGGGACGTGTGGGGAGCTTGCACTGCTGATGTACTTTCAGGGCAGAATAGTTCAGTCCCCTGGGGTGCTGACAGAAAAATAACCTGGCACCTTCCAGTGCTAAATTTACTGATATTGTGGTGGGTAAATGTCAAGCATCAGGTACAGAGCTGAAGCTTATGAATAGTATACTGAGAAGGAAAGGAAGGCCTGGATAGAACTCTTTGTGAGGAAGGAATTGATTTTTAAATGAACCCAACAAAGATTAGTCACACTTAGGAAAACTGTTACTCTTTGGGTTGGGTTTTCAAAGGAGCCTTTATCTCCCTGCAACATCTAACTTCATGTTGAAGGTGCAGCTAGTAAGTGAGGGTAGCATTTTCTGTCTTTCTCTTCAGCTTCTAGCCTTTTGGTAACAAAGTCCAGAATTTATATGTGGGTTTGTTGCTTTTAAAATGCTGTTGTGTTGGAATCCACACAAACTGAGGAGAGACTAATGAAAATACAACTCTTAACTACAGTTTTGGTACTATAAAGCTGATGATACTGATCATAAACTGTTCAGTCTAAGTCTCTGAGGTAAAAGTGGTGTCAATGCTTGTAATTCTTACAACACCCTCTGCTGGTCAAGTCATGCGGTGGCACTGGCAGTTATTCTGAAGACATGCTAAATTGCGTGCCACGTTTCACAGCCCATGGAACGTACCAAAGACAGATGGGGATGAGACTTCAGAGAGGGAGGAGATAAGTTACTAACAATTTCTGCCCTCTTGGTTAAAATAGAACCAAGCCCAACAGTGTCAGTCTTAATTGGCCTTGGTGGTTAAGATTGTGCCTCTTGACAGGGCAAGTGGGCACATCAGGAGAAAATAATTGCTTGCGAAGGGAGGTAGGAAATTAATGTTGCTAGAGATGACAAGCTCATTGATTAGCTGAATTCTTTCCCTTCCCCTTTAGGTGTCCCTGTAAGTAGCAGAGTCTCCACAAAAATTCAACAGCTGCTCAACACCCTGAAACGACCAAAAAGGCCACCCCTGAAGGAATTTTTTGTGGATGATTTTGAAGAAATCGTGGAAGGTAACAACCAGCAAGAAATGCTCTTTTTGCTCATGTGTTGTGAGCACAAACACATGATGTGTTTGTTATGCTGTTGTACAGAGTTGACTTAGAGATTGACTTCCTCTTTAAAGGTGATATGAGCACCTGTGGACTGTCCGTGGCCAAGCTCCAGTGGTAGAATGTAGTCATTAAAGTAATCCATTGCCCGATGGATGGATGGTGTAACTCTCCAGGGCTGTCAGTCCAGCCCCTTACACCCACACTACATTAATGCAAACTGCTTAGACTTTTTTACAAAAAGTTTAAATTGGTTTTGAAAGCCTAATTTCTAAGGTCACCTGAACCCTAATAATTTCCCAAAGGAAAAGTGGGTTGTTGGTTTTGGGTTTTTTTGCATCAGTGACTTCAAAGCAACTTGTCGCTTGTTGGTTCAGTATGGAGGAATTCCATTCTATTCCATATACGTTTTTACTGCCCTCATTACAACAGTTTCTGAGAGCCTTTCAATCATGCATTAAGCAGCCTGACTAACATGTCACATGTGGTTTGTTCTCTCTCTCATCCTCTCCCCGGGGGAATGTTGTTTGTGCAGGGCAGTGTTTTGGTTTTGGCAGGGTTTCGTTTGGGGTTTATAAATGTACAGGCTGCCTTGTGTTCTGTGTGGAACAGCATTTGTTTTCAGTTCTCTTCCCTGCTTGTATGTGAGCTGGGACTAACTGGGTGGGGGGGGATTTAATTTTCTTTCAGTCCCGCAGCCTGACCCAAACCAGCCCAAACCAGAGGGGCGCCAGATGACACCTGTGAAGGGAGAGCCGCTGGGAGTCGTTTGTAATTGGCCTCCTGCCTTAGAAGCAGCACTGCAGCGCTGGGGGACCACACAGGCCAAATGCCCCTGTCTGACCGCACTGGATGTTACAGGAAAACCAGTCTATACCCTGACCTATGGTGAGTGGTATATTTCTGCTGCTGCATCCTTCTTACAGTGCTGGGGTGTGGTAGAGCACAAATTGACAGCTGGCAGCCAGATTGGAAAAGCGTTTGCCCAAATTCCTGGGGTGCGAGAGGTTTGTAGACAAAACATTGTAAATCCAGCATGAGAGGTGAGATTCTGCAGACATCTTATTGTAATGAGTTTTCCTGTCTCTGGTGGTCAGTCTCCTCCTTGTACTGACTTCACACTGATACAGCACTGTAAATGTACAGGACACTTCACAGCACATAGCATATGACAAGATCCCTTCCCTCAAATAGATCAGGGGAGGGACATGTGAACACAGGTAGAGGGATTCTTGGAAGCAGTGGATTTGAAGGGAGGATATGGGAGGTGGCATGTGACCCTGTTTGAGACAAGGTTGGAGACCATTCCAAGTACAGGGGGAGCATGAGAGGCGGAGCCAAGCCAAGAGTTGGAGTTAACGCTGATGGGCACTGTGAGGAGCACAGGAGGACATGGAGCAGGTACTGGTGAAGTTTTCATTGACTCTAGAAATAGTTGTAGATTAAACATCCACCTTTGCTCTTTGTTGCCGCTTAATTAAGAATCTGATTTGAGAGTCTGTGTGAAAATAGGAGACAGTGTTGCCTTCATGTCACTCTTGGATTTACCCAGTTTCTCTTTGTGATGATTACCATAGCCAGGCAATAGCAAAACAGCTGCTTGTGTCCTTTTTAAAGGGAAGCCTTAAAGTTAATTTTTCTGAATCAAACCTGCATAAGGATTAAGTCCTGGGTATATATAAAGGATTCTTGCAGGTTGGATTTGCCTTTGCACCTTCTTATTGTTACATGAAATACTGCAGAGGACTGGGCATTGGATTTCTGGGTCCGTTTCCGTTTCTGTCACTCATCGTCACCATGGGCAAATCACCGAACCTCTTTTTGCTTCCACTTCTGCAAAATGGGGCTTAGGATCCTTTAGCTGTTAATACTACTTAGGCTGTGATTGGTTGATGTGGAGTTGGCAAACTTCTTCTCTTTGTGTTCTAGGTAAATTGTGGAGCAGAAGCCTTAAGCTGGCCTACACGCTGCTTAATAAACTGGGGACCAAAAATGAACCCGTGTTAAAGCCTGGAGACAGGGTAATGAGCTTGGGAATGTTGGGCTCTTCCTGTGAAATGGGAAGAGGGATTTTTGCATTGTCACTTGCCATGAACATTACAGTCTTGTCCTTTTAATAAGGGCGAGTGCATGACTCTTATCCTAGGGGTCCAGCTATGTTTTAAAGAAATGTTTCCAGGCTGCATGGAAAGACCCCTGTCCAGCCCTCAGGAAGAGAACTCCTGTGCTGAGATTTTCAAAAGTGTCTGGAGGAGTCCCTAACTCCCCTTTGAAAATCTCTCCTACACGATCCTCTCTCCCTAGGAGCAATGCCTGCAAAATGTCAGAGGTCTTACCACGCTGCTCTTGATATTAGTGAAAAGGTTCAGTTCGCTCTTCTTCCCATTGTATGCATGTATATGTACAGAGAGATTAACTACAGCTGTATATGTATAGGAATATAAAAACACACCCAGCCTTGTACACTGTGCAGAGCTCCCAAAGAGAAGACCTGTATGGGATGCTGTGCTAGAATCTGAACATGCATGACCTCCCTTTAAAAATGCCTGAAAAGCTATGAAGTTTATCGTTGTCCCTTTCCCACCTCTGAAACTAAAATGCCAGAATTCCTCACTGGACCCTGATTGGAGGGTTGATGATCATGTCAGCATCATGCTAAAGAGGATATTTTACAATGGGCAAGTTGATATTATTGTTCATTTTAATAGACCCCACTTAAAAAAGGACCTGTAAAGAGAATTTGTCCTAATAACCTGCTCTGGAATATCATTACGGCCCTTTTGAATCCATACCTATGGGAGGATCACACTAAAAAGTAAACTTCTCACATGCAAAGATTCAATGCAGTAGGAATAGGCCTGTCAGAGGGGAAAGCTGTGAAATGAGCAAACTTTAATAATAAAAATCTTGGGTTGGTTTTGTAGGAATAACATGGCAAGGGAGTAAATGCTTTATTGAAAGAGGTTCTGCATTACACGTTTCTACCATCTACAAATTTGCTCTAAACCGAGAATATGATTTTCGTAAATCCTTAATTGCTAACCATGGTTTAATATTTCATGTGTTAGGACAAAAGGGAGTTCAATGGATTTTTTGGCAAGATTTTCACTTCATGGGCTGTAGATGGGATCAGCCATTGAGATGACTTTTAATTCTTTTTTTTTTTTTAAATTAAACAGCGTAATCACTGGGAATGTAACAAACCCAATTTTAATGTTGTGCCTCATATCTTCTCTAACCAAATACTTCTGTGAATTGTAGGTAGCCCTTGTTTATCCCAACAATGACCCAGTCATGTTCATGGTGGCGTTTTATGGCTGTCTGCTAGCGGAAGTGATCCCAGTGCCTATAGAGGTACCTCTTACCAGAAAGGTAACGTTGATGCATCTTAGAGGAGTGGATCGGCTGATGTGGGATGAAAACCAAGTCAGACCATCAGCCTCTGATTTGATAGCATTTCATAATGATCCACGGCGCCTTTAGCAGTTCTTCTGTACCAGCTCAGTGTGTAAGAATTATAGGCACGTGCCATTGCAGAGTCTAAAACTGTGAAAATTCTTTGGCTGCCTAGAAGAATTTTGCTGAACAGCTGAGAGAACAATGGACTTCCTTAGACACTGTGATGGACACATGTCTGTAACCTGTCCTTGTTAATCTCCCTGCAGTTCCCTTCTGACTTCAGTGGGAGTTGTGGGTGCTCAGCACATCTGAAAAACAGACCTTTATTCCCAGTCACTTCTTGCTGTATAACCCCTGCTCCCAGAAGAGGTTTTTCCTAATGTTGCTACATTATTGCCATTCTAAAAGCTGAGAAACAATAGAATTTCGTGAGACGAAACCATGGTAGCATAATAATGGCAACCATACATCGAGTGGTGGTAATGAAATGGTCGGTAATGCTGTGGGTTTCTAGAGCTTTGCTTTGCAGCCTCAACATGACAACTGCTGTGGTAACCAAATGAAATTAAAGCTTCTACCAATATTTGGCCAGTCAGGTCACTTGATCAGCTACTCATTCCAGTGCTTTTATCTTTGTGCAATAGGGTTAGTCAGTTACAGGGGGACAGAGAGGGCATGTTTATTATTTTGATGTATTTCCATTTTCATTTTTTGATGCTTGTTTGAAGATTTAGTGCTTTCCCTAGTGAAAATAAACCATGTGAGTGCAATGGCTATGTGCTGACATCCATATGAATAGGCCCATCTCACCACTGAAATCATCTGCCTTTCACCTCTGGCCATTAATGATTATGCCAGTGCAACATTGTCTGTTTTTTTACTTGAGAACCAGAAACTTTTCCCAGTCTTCCCACTTGCATCCCTGGACCTCAGGATTAAGTGAAGGGAACAGACTTGCTAGGCAGAACATGAAGTTATCTTCCATATTTTTACAATAGGTTCTCATTTTTCTGTGGACTTTTATTTGCTCACAGAAATACATCTGTCACAGCTGCTCAACCTGCCCTAGGGAACAAATTCTGTCAGCATGAGAGTCCCCATTACACCCAGCATGCCTTCATGATGCATATATTGTTTTCTAGAGCATGTTAACATATGACTGTATCCTTATCATCACTGCCAGACTGTGGTTGTCATTTGAGTTTCAAACCATTGCCAGACGTCCATGGGACAAATCAGATGAAACAGAATGTTGTTTTTTCCCAATGTGGTCCATGTTACCGATCCAGTTACCAGAGCATTACCGTGCCTTGATTTTTGGTAAGGGTAAAGTTGGCTTCATACTCTCGCATCATCTGGAACTCACAGTGGTTATTTTCTTTTCCTTCAGGATGCTGGTGGTCAGCAGATTGGCTTCCTCTTGGGGAGCTGTGGCATCACTTTGGCTCTCACCACTGAGGTTTGTCTAAAGGGGCTGCCAAAAACCCAGAATGGGGAGATTGTGCAGTTTAAAGGTTAGTTCAGTCACACTTTTGTTTTGACCCGTTTGCCCCAGGGCTGAACTCTAAAACTAGCTGTTAGAAGTCAAAAGCCATGTGCTGTTTTGCTCTTCTTTGGGTTGAGTGAGCAAGGTTTGCAGTGGGGTCGTTGCCTTGTTTGGGACTATGAATTGTATGCACCACTGAGGCACAAACTTATGCATGTCTCTGACAGAGCCAGTGCATTGCAGTGGCGATTAGGATGAGGCCACTTTAGAAACCAACATTCTGCTAGAACCAGTTCAGCAGTGTTTGGAGAGAGAAAAATCATGGTCTCTTTAATGCTACATCAGAGCTATATTTATAAACACTGCAGGGTCAATTTGTGAGTGGGCGAAAGAGCCTACCACCCTTGCAAGCCCTAGATGCACTGGTTCATGGGAAGAGGGATGAGTTTGTCTAGCTAGTGATCTGCCTTGGGTTGATTTGTATGTTTGCAGTCATCTGATAATCCTAAACCAAGCATAGCTGCTCCCCTTGTCAAATGACATCAAATTATCAGCGCAAATTACACAGCACGTCATTTTCTATCAAATGATCCTTGTGGTTCTGTTGGAAGTAAACCCAATCAAGTCCAAATCACGTTTGGTTTTAAAGCTATGCATTTCCTTCAAATTAATTTGCATTTTGCTTATTTAACTTCGCTGCTGGGAAAACAAGTCCTAAGTAAAATGGGCAAATGATCACTTCTGTATTTCAGATGAATATAGATTCTTTCAGCAGATACAGGTCTTAAGGTTGCCTTTGATTTCGGCTCTAGGTTGGCCCAGACTCAAATGGGTTGTGACAGACTCAAAGTATCTCTCCAAGTCACCAAAGGACTGGCAGCCCAACATCTCAACTGCAGGAACTGAGCCGGCATATATTGAGGTGGGTAGTGAATGAAGGTCAGAAATGAGCTTCTCTGGATTGAATTTAATGCACAGAAGCCATCAAAATGGTAGCACTTTCATGTGAGCTGTTCCAAACTTGCCAATTTCTTGCCAAAACAATACACTTTGCATCATGTACAACGTGCCATGATGCTTGTTTTTAGTCATATATCAGTTTGTGACTTTATTTGTTTGCTGTTCAAAATGCAGAGGAAGACACAATCTCTGCTCCAAAGACAAGTGAAACAATTCAGATACAGTGTGTGGGATGACTAGAGAGTGGCTTAATCTGACAGCGCTGTAGGGTTGCTCACAGGAGTGTATCAGCACATCTTAGCCAAGGCTTAGTGCTGGGAGACTTGGTACAGTCCACCCTTTAGCTCGGGGGGCTCCCCTGTGATCACCTTTTCATTCGGTCTGTTTAATTCTGTTAGTACTTGGTAACGTTCAGATTTCTGCCTTTGTTTCACATGGCAACACTTTGGATTGTTCACTTCTCACGGTATGGCCTGTCTTCCTCTGTGCATCCCAGTAATACTAACTAGGAACTACTGCATCCTAAATAATATCAGTGTTTGGGTGACATCTACCCTACAGACTGCTTTTTCAGTTTGCCTTTTGTATCTTGGAGTCATCGTGGATAGTTCTCTGAAAACATCCACGCAATGTGCAGCGGCAGTCAAAAAAGCTAACAATGTTGGGAATCATTAAGAAAGGGATCGATAGTAAGACAGAAAATATCATATTGCCCCTATATAAATCCATGGTACGCCCACATCTTGAATACTGCGTGCAGATGTGGTCACCCCATCTCAAAAAGGATGTATTGGAATTGGAAAAGGTTCAGAAAAGGGCAACAAAAATGATTCAGGGTATGGAACGGCTGCTATATGAGGAGAGATTAATAAGAGTGGGACTTTTCAGCTTGGAAAAGGGACGACTGGGGTGGATATGACAGAGGTCTATAAAATCATGACTGGTGTGGAGAAAGTAAATAAGGAAGTGTTGTTTACTACTTCTTATAACACAAAAACTAGGGGTCACCAAATGAAATTAATAGGCAGCAGGTTTAAAACAAATAAAAGGAAGTATTTCTCCACACAACACACATTCAGCCTGTGGAACTCCTTGCCAGAGGATGTTGTGAAGGCCAAGACTATAACAGCATTCAAAAAGAACTAGATAAATTCATGGAGGATAGGTCCATCAATGGCTATTAGCCAGGATGGGTAGGGATGGTGTCCCTAGCCTCTGTTTGCCAGAAGTTGGGGAGTGGGTGACGGGATGGATCACTTGGTAAGTACCTGTTCTGTTCATTCCCTCTGAGGCACCTGGCATTGGCCACTGTCGGAAAACAGGATACTGAGCTAGTATGGCTGTTCTTATGTTCTTATTATGTTTGTTGCTTTCCAGTACAAGACTAGTAAGGAAGGCAGTGTGATGGGGGTGACAGTGTCTCGTATTGCCATGCTGTCTCATTGTCAGGCTCTGTCTCAGGCTTGCAACTACTCTGAAGGTGAGTAGTGTCACATGGTGGATTTGTGCACGAAGGGGTGAAAGCTTGGCTCGCTGCAAGAGCATTCTTTCCAATGCTCAGTCAGATGGATTTTAAAAGTTTAAACTATCTCAGAAATTAAAAATCTTACTTAAACGTAGACAAAGGTCAATGCATAATTATCTCTACCTCAGCCCACGCCCTGCCCAGCAGGCTTAACAGTGAGGGACAAAAGGTGGGCTTTGCAGTGTGCATGGAGGTTTACAGATCCATGCCTTGGTGAACTGGGGGATGGGAGGGGCAAAATTGCTCAAGCTCCAAACTTGAGGATCCTTTTTCAAAGAACATCATGCCACTAGCTCCCTTTCACTTGCATTGAAGGAGCTCCTGCTGGAATGCCTCTTCTCACCTCCATACTGGCAATGCACACACACCGTGGCCTCTCAGATAACCAGGTTCCAAACTAGTTTGGGCTCTACAGGTTAAATCCAGTTATGGAGAACAGAAATTACCAGTCATGATCTCAGAGCTCCTTTAATGAGTTGTATGTCATCATTTCTGTTTGACATGCAACTGTATTCCTTTTGGGAGCCATTCCATTCATTTCCACTGCTCCTAAGGGTCAGTCTTCCAAGGCATTTGAATGATGGCTCTATAACCTCTTTCCACTCAACACTTCATGTGTAAGGAGGCTAGGACACTCCAATATTACAGTGATGAATGTGGTATAAAAGCCTAGAGATGCAAGACGTTATATTCTTGCAGCTGTCTGTAAGGTGTTCCTTCCCTTAAATTCATATTTTGTTTTAAGTAGGTCTTCTGTGTCTTGTCTTATTCTTTTTATTGTGCTCTGTGTATGCACCTGTGTGTACCTGTTTTGTATTATCCATAACAAGGAGCTTGGAATCTATTTAATAATGCATAAGAGGACAAACGGACTAGGCTAAACGCTTGCTGTTTGCATAATGCCGCCAGTATGTGCTGCCATGGAGAGGTGTTTGCATGGTGTCTAAGTACTGTATGAAACGCTTAAGAAATAATTGGCACTTTGAGTTTGCCAAGCTTAAGGGAAACAGTGATCTTTAAATGTTTGTAAAGAAAATGCCAAGGTGAAAAAACAAGAGTTGTGTCCTCCGCAGCTTCAAAGTTCCTGGCATCTGCCTGAAGGGAGCCACTTAGCCTGCTGGTCTGGGAGCCCAGCAGGAGCTGCCTCAGGGAGCTAACTTGACTTTGCATTGGGAAAGGGGCAAGTTCCAGTATCAGTAATACAGCCGCATCTTCCCAGTTATCTGCCAAATTTCTTATATCACAACTTTCCTCTTCCAGGTGAAACCATAGTGAATGTTCTGGATTTCAAGAAGGATGCAGGGCTCTGGCATGGCATGTTAACGGTGAGCTGGTGCTTCAGGGAGAAAACTGGCAGGATGGTTGTTCTGGGTATTTTACCGCCCTTCCTGATTACAATGTGAAGTAGTGTTTGAGGAGGAGAGTTGGGCCCAGTCTGCTCTCAGATCCAGCTTTATGCACTTCCTTTGGAGTCAGTGCAGATCTGCTGGCAGGAGCAATAATGTCTTCTGCCTAGTCATCATACTCTCTGTTCATTCAAATGAGGCTTTGAAATATTAACTGCAGGAAGTGCACAAGCTTTACCAGGCATTGGGGAGGGAAAAGAGGACTCCCATCTCTGATTTATGTTGGATATATTTTGTTGGCCCTTTCCCACAAATCTCTCTGCTTTCCAGAATGTAATGAACAAGCTGCACACCCTCAGCGTGCCCTACTCTGTGATGAAAACCTGCCCACTCTCCTGGGTGCAGAGAGTTCATACCCACAAAGGTAACGATGGCATTCCTTAAGATTCTAGCATGTGGCTTTCCAGACTAACATTTGTGGGGCACTGCACTTCTGTTTAAAGCTTGGGAGCCTGCCTGATTGCTAGTCAGAATCCTACCAAGTGGCCCAAAACCCTGGATTCTCTTCGATGTGGCATAGGGCAGGCCACAGAGAGCTTGATGCGGAATCCACAGGTTTGTATGTTGCAAGATTGTGCTGTTAGGCCAGGGGAATGGCATCAGCATGCAGGGGCCGCTAACCCCAAGCCCTAGCTGAAACACATGGAGGGCCACAGTCGCTCTGCCTAGTATGTAGTAGCAGTTTTGACCTGGCAGTGTGGGTGCCCTACCTTCACCTCCTGTATCAGAGGAGAATTCCATCCCTGCAGCCTCTTCAAATGGGCAAAAGGATTTGCGTCCCTGAGCTGAAGATACTTGCCCTAATGGGAGGGTACTGGTGTTAGGCCCCTGCAGCTTCACTGAAAGAAGCATTCAGCGAATGGTTTTATTTGTACTAACTTCATTTGCTCCCTTCGTTTGCAGCGAAGGTGGCTTTAGTGAAGTGTCGAGACTTGCACTGGGCCATGATGGCTCATCGGGACCAAAGAGATGTCAGCCTGAGTTCTCTGCGGATGCTGATTGTAACTGACGGTGCTAATCCCTGTGAGTATTCCCTCACACGGCTGCCATGAGAGAGGTTCCTCTGATCATGTTTTCAGTCACTTCCATGCATGGGCGGCAGGTGAACCCCTGCTTTGGGGAGGCAAGCCCGCTGGCCCCACCCCTTCTGCCCAGGGCCTCACCCCCACACACCAGAGCCCCGAAACCCCTCTCCCACCCTGTAAAAGTAGAAGCCCTGACCCAGGGGGGCCCCGAGACCAGAGGAACCCCAGCCCGCCCGCCCAGCCACACTGGGCCAAGCCGCCAACCTCCCCAAGCACTGGGCTGGCGAGCCACCGGCTCCCCCACCTGCCAGAGTCGGGCCGAGCCACCAACCTCTCCCAGAGCCGGGCAGGGCCGAGCCACCAGCCTCTCCCAGTGCCGGGCAGGACTGAGTCTGCCGGCCCCCTGTGTGCCGGCCCCTAGCACCAGCTCCTCCTGCCTCTGAAGGCCCCGCCAAGCCACCGGACCCAACACCTGAGGAGGAGGGACATGGCGAGCAGCAGGGACAAAGGTGTGTGGAGTGCAGGAGGCGGTGGGGGTCTCGGGGAAGGGCTGGGGCCACCGTGGCCCAAGTATCTGGCAGCAGGTCGGCGGCAGCGCCAGGGAAGGCAAGGCCTTCTCTGGCCTATTTTACCCGCCACTCACGCTTCCGTGTACTGACTTCTATCAGGAGTAAACTGAGGCAGCTGTCTGACAGTCCAAAAAGGCAGGCCTCAGTGCCCCAAGCACAAGGGTAAAGGATTTCAGGTTCCACACCCAACCCAGAGTCCCCCTGCCAGTTCTAGGCTTGTACAGTCACTTTTTCCTATTTTTAAAATGCTTCTCTCCAAGACCCACGCAAACAAGGGAAACTACCTGACGCTACAGGGCAAACAGCGCAATTCATAATGCCAAGAGCCCTCAAAATCTTACCAACTGTGTCTCTCAAATACACAAACTGGGAATGTATACAGGGAATCCTTTTCCCTAAACTTTCAGTTACAGTAACTATAGATGAAAGGTGTTCAGACAGAAGGGTGATTTGTGTTAAGTTGTTGGTGTCCCTTCAAGTGTGAATCTTAAGGATGGTATTGCAAGAGGTGATAGGAACATAGGACTTGGCCAGGCAGCAGGGACAGCTGGATGCTCTGGTATGTAATATAGAGTATTCTGGCAGAAAAAGATTAAAAGGTTAGTGCAGTGATTTGTCTAGTAGGCAAGAGAACAGGAATAGGCACATTAGCTGGCAATGTAGGTGGGGGTGTGAGTGGTTCTAAATTGCACACAGGGGATGTGGGTTTTTTAAATGGTGTTGAAAGAAATGAGCAACAGATCTTCATGGCATGCTGGTGATTATGGGGCTTAATGAATGTCTGTCCAGATGGCACTGACTGGAGGAGTGAGATTTGAATACAATTAGGGCTGTTTTGGATTTGTGCGGTGGAAGGAAATGGAGGCAGTGGACGTGCGTTAGTATGGGGGAGACGGGGAAGATGTTTGTCATCCCTGAGTATCTCTATATGTACAAACTCTGGAACAGGCTGGGAGGAAGATTGTTTGGGCCTTAGCCAGCAAGGCGTTAGTTTGAAGTATGAAGTATCTTTCTGATTTGGTCAGTTCTGTACCAAACCTGATCCCCTTACGGTAGGGTTAGGTGCATAAATGCATTAGCTTTCAAAAAAGCAAACCTGGAAGTTGTTTAAAAGAATGTAGATGGAAAGTTGCCGTCTTTTTTTTTACCCACGCAGCAGTTGAGCCCCTTAAATCACAGCCTCCATTCTGAGGCTTTCCCGAATAGTAGTATTTGTTGTCTTATACATAATCTTTTGTACAATACTTCCCCAAAAAAACTTTTTTAGGGATGTCCAGGATTACAGAAATACAGTACACCATTATAGTGAAGTAGTGGCTGCTCTGAGAAAGACGTACTGGTGTGTTATTACTGTTATAGGTGACTGAAGTCTACTTAGGCCTTTTAAAAATTCTACTTTAATGACTTAGAACCCCAAGTTCCATTGACTTTCAGTGGCTCACTTAGGCTCCTTAGTGCCTAAGTGACTTTTGAAAAATGTGCCCTTAGTTAGAAATGAGATTGGAATTCACAAGATCCCTAAATAAAAATGTACTACTTACTTCCAGGTAATTTCTAAGCATAACTTTTTTTTCAATTTCAAAAACTGTTTAAAATGTTGTCTTATCTTCCAGGGTCTGTTTCCTCATGCGATGCTTTCCTGAGCTTGTTTCAGAGCCATGGGCTTAAACCTGAGGCAATTTGTCCATGTGCCACATCTCCAGAAGCCATGACTGCAGCAATACGGAGGTACTGCGGTGCATTGCATCCTGCTAACCTGTGCAGCCCATATTAAAGGGACATGTTAAAAATACGTTTAAATAACTTCCTTTCCTATGTTATAAGTAATTCCTGAGACTACTGAAACTGAGATAAATTTGAACTTTTTACTGGTTGATTACTCTTTGCATTTTCAGCTGAGGGCAGGAAATAAGGAATAGTCTGTTTCCATTTGTTGACAGTTTTTAGTTTCATAGAATCATAGAATATCAGGGTTGGAAGGGACCTTAGGAGGTCATCTAGTCCAACCCCCGGCTCAAAGCAGGACCAGTCCCCAATTTTTGCCCCAGATCCCTAAATGCCCCCTCAAGGATTGAACTCACAACCCTGGGTTTAGCAGGCCAATGCTCAAACCACTGAGCTATCCCTCCCCTCACTTTCAGGCCCTTGCAGAGCTTGAGCTGGAGGAATGTTTGAGGGTTTTTTTTGTTTTTGTTTAACTATTCCCACTGGAATAAATTAAAAAAAAAAAAAAAAAAAGACAAGTCATGGAAATGTTTCTTTTGGTCCTAGCTTTTACTTTATTCAGCCTAAATATTTGGGTCATATAAGACCTGCCAGTGTCCCTTTAAATAATAGCCGTGTGTTTCCTTGTGTTGTGAATTGTGCTATATTAGGTGATCCCAGCTAATGTTTGTTCACGTGCATCCAGTGGGGCTTCTTACATGCTCATAGTGACACACGAACTGTAGTGCTTGGTTGAATCAGGGCCCTGAAGAATTTTCTCTCAGAGCTACGAGTCTTTGCGCTTCTTTGTCTAGTAGTTAAAAGCCAGTAGCAGAGCAGTTCCTGGGAGAAGCAGGCATTTATTTTCTCACTTTTGCCAGCAGTTGCTGGTGTGGGGCTGCGCTTCTCTGCGATAGCGTCTCACGTTGTTTTGGGGAAAGAAATCATTCTCATACTCTGTTCCTGTCCATTGCCCCTTCCTGCAGTAAACAAAGCAAGAATCAGCCAGCCCAGGAGGTGGCCCCTACAATAGATTACCCTGAAGGCCAGATGGAAGAGCTGCTCCACAGGGCTTTTGGCTGGTTTTCCCAGTGCTTGTACTGGCCTAGGACTAAGCTTTTCCAACTCACTTATCAGCATGGCTCTCTCAGCTGGTATCCCTTACTCTTCCCCAAATTAATTCAGTTGTGAAATGGGATTTCAGTATATGTCGCAAAATGATACATAGAAGAACCCAGAAAAGCATCCTTATGTCGCTGTGCTTATGTGTTCCCTGTCAAGGCTTAATGATGTCATGTGTTTACTGATGTTTCAGCATGTCGGTTTGTTTCGTTCAAGGCCTGGTGTCCCTGGGGCACCCTTGCCCGGAAGAGCCATCCTGTCCATGAATGGGCTAAGTTACGGTGTCATTCGCGTAAACACTGAAGACAAAAACTCTGCTCTCACGGTACAGGATGTTGGCCATGTGATGCCGGGAGGTGAGCGTGCACAGGGCCTTGTATTTCCATAAACACCCTTTGGCAGATGGCATGGATGTAGCAGTTGGAGCTGGGGCTGAGAGTGAACCTCTGGGGCTGAGACTTTCAAACCACCTAATGGGTTCTGGACATGCAATGCTCATTTAAAACAAACGGCAACTGGGCATTGAGATCCCCAAGACAGCTCTGAAAATCTCAGCCTTGGCTTCTGTTGTTGCCTCTGCTGCTGACTTGTGAGTTGCTGGGACAGCTGCTTAGTTTTTCCTCACTTCATCTTACCCATCTGTGAAATGGACAGAATACTTCGCTCCTTCGCAGGGGGTTGGAGGGTCTAGTGTTTGTAAAGTATTGTAAGATGCTTGCATGGAAGTCCTGTCCCTGTGGAAGTCCTGATCTTTAAAAGTAAGTTATTGCCTGGGGCTCAGGCAAATTCAGTAGCATATTCCTTTGTGTTATGCTCTATGGCAATGCAAACTTTGAAGGTGATCCACATGGCACACAGGTTGGTAGTGAAGCCTTTAATTTAAGGATGAAATGATGAAATGTCCATGCATGTTCAGCCCCAGGATTCACAACTTTTTCCTGCTTGCCACTACTTAATAAAAAGTTAACCATTCTTCACGCTTAAATGTGTCAGGTGGTTTTAAAAAAAAAGGCCCCTGAGCACTGCTTGCTAAGTTGTGTAACAGTGTGTGCTTTGCTCTAGGAATGATGTGCATCGTGAAACCTGATGGATCTCCTCAGCTCTGTAAAACAGATGAGATTGGTGAAATCTGTGTCAGCTCCAAAACAGGAGGGATGATGTATTATGGGCTGGCTGGGGTGACAAAGAACACGTTTGAGGTCTGTATCATATGGTAGATTTTTGCCTTCTCTTGTGTCGCTGGCTTTCACCTACTGCCTTCAATGTGGAATTGATTTTCCTGCGGAGGCTTTTGATTTCTATAACTAATAGTGTTAATATTTGGGCTCTATATATGGGGAAAACTTTCCCTAGAAGGCTTGTTACAATTAGAAATCACCTGCACTCCTTTTTTTGCTAAGATTTCCCGCCATGCAGCAACAATGACAACAGTAAGAGCTTCTATTGCGGATAAATATACTAGCTTCCTGCAGAAATGGGAGCATCAGACATCCAGTGTTTGCTCTACTCCAGTTCATGGTATCAGATAGTTTGCAAATAGAGTCCTCATCTGCATGTCAGAGAGAAATCGGTGTTTTATCCGGGCTTCTGGCAGCATAGTGATTTTTCTATCCCAGTTAATGTCAGAGGTAGGATTCAGTAAGTGAAGTTCACTCCAGGGGACACCATGCTGTAGCTGGTCATTTGAGACTTTCCAGAGGAAAACCCAGGAGCAGGAGAGGATTTATTTCTCAAAATTCATTTGCATCTAGTGTGACTCTTGCTGCAGCTCGCTGATGTGGGAGGGGGGGTGTATATCCCAGGATGAGAGAATCAACTCCCTCAGTAGCCTGTCTTCTGTTTCAGGTTATTCCTGTCAACTCGGCTGGCTCTCCAGTGGGCGACCTGCCATTCGTCCGCTCAGGCTTGCTGGGGTTTGTTGGACCTGTACGTCATATAGCTTTTGTGCTTGGATTGATGGTTTTATCTTGATGTTAAAACTAATGGCTTGAAATGCCAAAAAGAAAAGCAGTTGGTGACCAAAGCAAACTGTTACTTGCTGTGACTGTTGGGGCAGGGGACTGAGATTGCTTGCCCCAGTAGTAACTTGTTTTTCCAATACATTACCCTAAAGCAACCTCACTGTAGGCGTTGTGTGCCAAACCACTGAGGTTTACTGAGCCGGGGCAGGCAAAGTTCTTTCAAGTTTTTCACAATCCCATAGTTGTATCACTCAACTTCATGGCTCCGATTTTGGCCACGCCCACACTATTCAAGAGGGAATTTCAAAATATATTGTAAATACCTGTGACATGATTGTCTGTTTATAAAAAATATTTCAAAATGTAAGATGTTGTCATCTTGCAAGATAGAAATCAGCCCATAGTTCTTCATAAGCTAAACCAGACAAAACTTAGTTTCCCAATTCTAGCACAAAAGTGCTATAATGTTTGGGCTCTATAATTGATTCACACTTGTGCAGTTTTAGAATAATGTAGATGATTTTATCCAAATTCTCTTTCATAGAAGCCAGTCTAAAAAGAAAGTGCTGTTAAATCTATTTATAACAAATGCGTTTGAGCTAACAGTGCACAAAAGCAATCACTAAAGATGCATGAACTAGCAAAGGCATCTGAGTATCTGTGTCCTTTACCTTTCAGGGTAGCTTGGTGTTTGTGGTTGGAAAAATGGATGGCTTGCTGACAGTTAGTGGGCGCAGACACAATGCTGATGACATCGTTGCAACCGGATTAGCAGTTGAATCAATAAAGACAGTCTACAGAGGAAGGTTAGTGGTAATGAAACCCGGCTCTTTTTTCAGGCTTTGTCTGTGTCTCTTAATAAAACATGACAGGGTGGTTATGTTCTGTGCTGCCTGGTTTTTCTTAAATGGGTTACTTTTTTGACCTCAGTCATAGAAAATGTTTCCTTGACTGTTCAGTCTCCATAGCAGTGGCAACATTGGATCAGCCTGGAGTCTGTCTAATTCAGTATCCTTTCTCTGACAATGTTTCAGCACAAGCTACTTCAGGGAGAGGTGCAAGAAACCCTGCAGTGGGGAGTTCTGGGATAACAGCCCCTAGGGAGTGTTTCCTCCAGATCTCCAATAGTTAGTGGTTGGCTCATGGCCTGCAACCAGTTGGTTTGTATCTCCTTCCCAGAGATCTTGGATTTTATTTAATATTTGCTGTGGATAGTTTTCAAAAGGATGTCACATCCCAGTGACGGCCAATGGGAGTTAGGCTGCTAGTTCACTTAAGTGCTTTGGAAAATTTTACCCTTCTCTATCCTGGCATGTTTAACATTTAGCAGAGGCTGGAATGGGAACATGATGGTTGGAGCAGGAGAATAGAGTGCTGGTGTGCATGTAGGAAGCTTCTCTGCGGAGTGGGAGTACTCACTTACCTGGCCAGTATGATCTTTACCTTCCCTGTTTGCTGTGGTTTCAACTTCACCGTCTCCTTTCTCCCCTGCCCCTGGAGCTTTGAAGTTGTTCCCTAGCTAGTGCATAGTGTCAGTCTCTTTCCTTGGATCTCCAGGACTTCAGTGTTCCCAGGGAAGTGGGATGGTAATTCTTACCGATCCACATTCTCTTTCCCTCAGGATTGCTGTGTTTTCAGTCTCTGTATTTTACGATGAGAGGATCGTGGTGGTGGCAGAGCAGCGGCCAGATGCTTCTGAAGAGGACAGTTTTCAGTGGATGAGCCGAGTGCTGCAGGTAAGAGCCCAGCTACCTGGGTGAGAGATTTGGGCTTGTGTGTGCACACCTCCTCCCTTCCCCCACCCCCCTTCAGCACGTGGACAACTCAGATGATATTAGCGGGCCTCAGACGGATGCCACTTTCTGGCCATCATCATGGTTCCTCTTGGCAGAAGATGGCAAGTTGGGTGTGTAATGTGCATTAGCTGTGCTGACCGTGTGTCTTGGAGGTCCTGGAAAGGCAGCAGAGGCTCAAATGAATGCAGTCCTTAATGAGGTAGATCAGCATTACCTTTGTTACACAGGCAAGGCACAGCAAAGTGAAACTGCCTTCTCAGTGCCCCAACGCAGAACCTGGATTAGAACTCGGGGGTCTGTGGCTCCTAGCCCCATAGATCATGCTGGAGCTCTAAGAGCAATTCTTCTTTAAAGATGCACTTGTTATCAGCTGAGAAGCAATTGCAGCGGTAAGGTGTTGGGAACCATTTGATAACTGAAAATAGGTAAAACATCCAAAACAGTTGGGTCTTAAGAAAATGGTGTGTGCAGGATGAGTGGCAAATCCTGGTTTTGGAGTTTTTGCTTGTGAGAGTAATTACAGGATGTTAGCTATATTCACTGATGGGAGAACATACACTGATCTGAGTAATATGTTAAAATGTGTGAATTCTGGCGAGAGGCAGAGGCTGATAGTTAATTCCAGGGCTGAAGGGTCTGCAAAATAAACCCTAAACTCACTAGAAACAGATGAGTCACCAGCTTTCGACAGATTGAGATTTGAGTCATTCATGACCAAAAGTTGGTGCTGTGGGATGGATTGTAAAGGAGGAGACACTAACAGGCTCTTACTCATTTCCTAGTATTCCACAGTGCCCATGTTTATAGTCTGGCTAGGGTAGTGTGCTCTTCCTGCCTTGTTGGTTTTGGGACCAGGGAAGGCACCCAGATATTAGCCTGTTGCCTGCTCCATTCTGCCACTCTCTCCATGGGCTATTTACACTACAGCTATAGCACTTGCCCTCCAGGTAATGTATTCAAGGTGTGTTGCTGAAGGCAGAGGGCAGCGACTCCCTCCAGGTAGCCAGGAATTTGTCTTTAAAGCTCTGAGGGGCAGCAAGAAGACTTCTTTCAAACATCCATTTTACAGGTACTTGGTAAATCAGGCAAGCAGCCAATGCTGCTGCTCTGAACAGCTGTGTACTGCCTTTGCCTGGCATTTGCTTATGGCCCATAAGTGAGTGACATTTTATGTTCTGATTTGTTTTTTACAAACAAGATGTTGTTTGTATGTATTGCAGTAGATGCTAGGATTCCTAGTCATGGCCCAGAACCTCTTTGTGCCAAGCACAGTACAAATACAGAACAAAGTGATGGTCACTGCAGCTAATGAGCTTACAAATACAGGAAAAGCTCCTGGAATTTGTCAGGACACCCAATAATACTAGCTTCTGCCCAGTTGAGCAACTTCTTCTTTTTTGTTTCTAGGCAATTGACAGCATTCACCAAGTGGGCGTATATTGTCTTGCTCTGGTACCAGCCAACACTTTGCCAAAAACTCCTCTCGGAGGGATCCATATCTCTCAAACCAAACAGCACTTTTTGGAGGGCTCGCTGCACCCGTGTAACATCCTCATGTGCCCGCACACATGTGTGACCAACTTGCCAAAACCCAGGCAGAAACAACCAGGTAACTTGGAGTGTTTCTCTCCTGGCAAATGCTGGCAAGTGCTTGAATGCAAGGGGTAGACTCGGAACCTTTTTGCCTCAGGCCTAGAAAATTAGGCTAATGGCTTCACTTGTGTTCCCCTTGCTAAGATGTGTGTTAGCTGCTGGGGTTTGCAGTGAGACTCTTGCACCAATGGCAGGCCTGGTAGGGTATCAGTTTGTCAGGAACTCATTTCAAACCCCATCCTAGGTAAGGCTCACTGCCCTGATGAGCAGGAGGCCTCTGAAGCAGAGACTGGTAGCCCAGCAAGAAATCCCTTCTGCACTTCCAGGGTTCTCTTCAACCACCCTTGTGGCTGCCATGCTTCCAGAGGAGCCTGGTCTTGGGGGGCAGCCTTCCACTCCGCTCACTCATCCTCATTCCACTTGAGTGCACACCACATGCTCTACAGGAGGCTAAGGCTAGCATCACCGCCTTGTAGGTCAGGTTATATGCTGTAATTCTGGGCTGTTGGTGCAGCGCTTAGCCTGTCTCACAGGGTCACCTAAAGCAAGGTAGTCCATGCCCTTTCATTTTAACCCCAGTTACGCAGCCCTATTATAGTCTAAAATGCACGTGACTCACTAGGATGTTTCCAGTTTCTGCATTCCTCCTTCCCCCAGCAGTTTGACTCCATAATGAAGTCATTTGGCATCTCCCCATGGGGGACACCTGTGGGCTGGCGGTAGTTTTGTTAGCTCCAATTCTCAGGCAGGAGCAAATGAGTCTGTCCCAGGGTGAAGTGACTTGCCCAAGGTCATGCATTGAGTCATTGCCAGAGCTGGGAGCTCTGATGTCTTTACCCTGCTTTAACCATTAGCCTGCACTGCACCCGGCAGACTGTAAAATATATCCAGTGTTTCTGAATGTTTCCATCCTTTGACAAGGCTGTGCGGCTATTCTTTGCCAACAGGTGTTGGCCCTGCCTCTGTGATGGTGGGGAACCTGGTTGCTGGGAAGCGCATTGCTCAGGCTGCTGGGAGGGACCTTGGACAAATAGAAGACAACGATTTGGTTAGAAAGGTAAATCCCTGCAGCCAGATGGTTATTGTGGCCAGCATGTGGGAAAGCATTTCACACCCCAGTTGAACAAAACACGGAGGAGTGATGTGAAATTGTCCTCTTCGGCACACTTCTGCTGGCACTCACTACTGCCTCTCATTGCAGCACCAGTTCCTGACGGAGGTGTTACAATGGAGAGCTCAAGCAACCCCTGATCACATGCTCTTCCTTCTGCTAAACGCCAAGGTACGGATTAGTATGTTTTGTTTTGTTCTTTTGTTGGGCTCAGATTATCGTGCCTCTGGTTTGACAGAGGCTGTGATCCATACTTTGGTGTCCTCCATTCAGTCTTGGGACCTCTACAGCCGTAACTGGAGCTTGCCACAGTCTAAGGCTGGGTTGGGTCTCAGGTGAGGGGGTGCATCTTGGTCATCAGGATGGAAGTGTCGTCATGGCCACTGTAACTACAGAGGTGACGTGACATTGATGTGGAAAGTTTTCATTAACTTCACAGCATCATCTCTTCGTGTGGTTTAGCATCATAAATGTGCCTCCATTAAATGACCAGAGTCAAGGTGCTGCTCCGCCTAGGTTTTAAAGAACTTTTTTCAGAGGATCATTCAGGAGCCATGCCAAATTCTTGGTCTCTTCTTCTCCCCGCTTCCTCCTCCCTGCATATATGCTGCAGAAATCACTCCCTTTTCTGCCCCTGTGTAAGGGGCAGGGATTTGAGTCTGCTGCCTGAAGCGGGACTAGAAGCTCTACAATCAGAAGGATGTTTCTATAAACTTTCCTGGCTCATGCTCCTTCACATAATTCCCAGTGCGCGTGCGCGCACACGCTCTGTGTGTGTGTGTGTGTGTGTGTGAGAGAGAGAGAGAGAGTGAGTGAGTTGAGGTCTCCAAGGTGAAGTGTATAAAACCTTAACATGCAACCTAAGGCTTTGGGTTAATTTTAAAGTTTAACTCTTCAAAACTGGAAGCCTTTTTCACCTGAAGATGTTAGAAGATACTGCTCATTCTTTAACAATTGCTGCACTTTGCTTTAAAATTGCCTGGAGACTGCAGGTCCCATCAGCCCTTGCACCACCTTAGAAGTTCAGTTTGTGTGTGTGTTGTCAGGGAGCTGCATAGCACAGTAGGTGCAGGAGAACCCTGCTGAATCAAGTCCCTGATAAGTGACATTTCCTAGGAGTAGGATCAGTTCAATTCATTTTGGTGACATTAAACACTGGATAAATGGCCCATCAGGCACCCACAGCCTATCCATGGTAGCTAATGGGTATGGATTGACTCTGACTGTATAAACTTCCGTCTGTGCTGCCCTTTGTGCAACTGACTTGTGCTGTCCCAGCTCTTATTCAGTACATTTCTCTCCCCTTTCAAGGGAACTCCTGTGTGCACAGCCACATGCCTCCAGTTGCACAAGAGAGCAGAGAGAATTGCATCAGTTCTGTATGACAAGGGACATCTGAATGCAGGAGACAATGTGGTGCTACTCTATCCTCCTGGTAAGGTCATGTTGGTGTGGGCCAGAATTCATACTGGGAAAATGCACAACAACCCATTAATCCAACTTTCAAAACTTGTAAGACTCCCAGTGCGGATGCTGCTTTCATTGTTGAATGGTGATACCCGGAGTCGACCATGTAACTGGTCTGGTTTTAACACCAAGTAGTTATGTTTCATAGGGACTGGGGTGCATTAGGTGTCTCAGCATCAGGCTTGGCATCCCTAGGCTGTATTGAATCCTGGAAAGGCTGACTCAGTTGGACTTCATTCCGACAGATGCACTGAGTTCTGTGTATCTTACTGTGTCTTGGCCTTTCAGATGAAATCTTAGAAGCTCAAGTCTTGTGCCTGTGGACATAAAAGATCCCACTGATACTCTCCAAGTTTTATTTGAAAATTCTTTTGTGGCCACATTGGATCTAATGGAGAAAGGGGTTGTCCGTACTCCAAGGGACTTCTGGGTCCTGTCTGTTCTGTGTGGACATATTGAGGCCTTGCTCCTGTGAGAATGTTCTGCATGCCATTTGGTGGCTACTCTCCACCACAGAGGTGGCTGTCTTTCAGTCGTCCCTAGCAGCACCCATGGAGTGGCGCCTTCATGGCTCTCAATATATGACCCTGCCGACCCAATGTGGGGCCTCCTCAGTTCCTTCTTACCGCCAGTGACAGTCATTGGAACTGCGGTGACTTGTTTAGCAAGCTCTCCTTGTTTTCCCTAGCTTTCAGTTTAGTTTAGTTCAGTTATTCCTGGCCTCTGTGACAGGGTCAGGCCAGATGGCTATAGGAGAGTAATAGAAGGCAGATATATTAGCCCCAGGCTAAGTAGGTCTCTTTTCCCTGGGTAAGGTAGCAGGGAAGGTTCCAGAACAATCAGGAACCTTCTGGAGACAATTAAGACAGGCTGATTAGAACACCTGCAGCCAATCAAGAAGCTGTTAGAATCAATTAAGGCAGGCTAATCAGGGCACCTGGGTTTTAAAAAGGAGCTCACTTCAGTTTGTGGTGTGCATGTGAGGAGTTGGGAGCAAGAGGCACTAGGAGCTGAGAGTGAGAACACGGACTGTCAGAGGATTGAGGTGTACAAGCATGATCAGACACCAGGAGGAAGGTTCTATGGTGAGGATAAAGAAGGTGTTGGGAGGAGGCCATCGGGAAGTAGCCCAGGGAGTTGTAGCTGTCGCACAGCTGTTCCAGGAGGCACTCTAGACAGCTGCATTCCACAGGGCCCTGGCTGGGACCCGGAGTGGAGGGTGGGCCCGGATTCCCCCCAAATCCTCCCAACTCCTGGTCAGACACAGGAGGAGTCGACCTGGACTGTGAATTCAGAAAAACGGCCAAGCTGAGGGCTGCCGCGAAGCTCCAAGGCGAGCAAATCCGCCAATAAGCGCAAGACCCACCAAGGTGGAGCAGGAACTTTGTCACACCTCATTAAGTTTAGTTTTAGTGTTTTCGGTTACAGGAGATAGCTGTTGGAACTGGGCGGTCTTCCCCTTCACCCCGACCGCATTCCCCGTTGGGACTCAAGGTATACCTAAATCCCAAGGGTTCAAACCCTTCAAGTCCTTCAGTAAGCCCATGCCAACGGGCGACCCCCACAACGCTTGCTTAAAGTGTCTGGGGGAAGCACACCAAGCGGACAAGTGCAGCCTTTGTAAAGGGTTTCATCCCAGAACAAAAAAGGAGCAAGACTTTTGCCTCAAGCAGTTCCTTACGGAGACGGCACTTAGACTGCAACCTACATCAGCACAGCAAGGCTGAGCACCGAGCTCATCGGCGCGCAGCGCCCCGGCGGCAGTGGTAGAAGGCACTGGAAGCAGGGGAGGAGTGGATCTTTGACTCAGAGACCCACCCCTTTGGAGCTGGCCAGTGGGGTGCGTCCCACAGAAGAGCACCCAGGGCTGAAGACTTTGGAACGGGGACCGCCGAGTCCAGTGCCATTGGACTCCCCGAGCCAGATCATTGAGGAGGTGGAATTGCTGTCCACCCCAGGCACCTTTGAGGCCGTGAGGGACCTCATCGCCATGATGGCACCACAGTCCCCAGTCCTTCGAGCCAAGCCTCCGGTACCGTAAGATGTGTCACTGTCTCGAGGAAAACTGGTGAAGCTCCGTCCCTCAGCACCGCCAGTGAAGTTGCGGCGCTGCTCCTGATGGCGATGCTGATCCTGACGCCGATCCCCGTCGCGCAGCAGGTCCCACTCCCAGCACCGGTCAGCATCACCGCACAGATTCCGGTTGCGGCACCACTCTAAATCGTGACGCCGCTCCCCAACCTTGCAGCGCTGCTCCCCAATCCAGCTCTGTTCGGCACCGCCCTGGCCATTGCGGTCCCGGTCCCCGTCTTTGGACTCAAGAGACGGGGTCTACGTACTCAGAGTGGGGCCGGCACCGGTCAGGCCTTGGAAGGCCTGACATGGGGGCAGGGCCATGGCCGGGGCAGTGGCTGAAACCAGCTCAGTGGCCATTTTGAACCCCGTGGGCATACCACAAGGCCCAGGGCGCCCAATCCAAAGGTTCCTGTCCAGCAACTTCTGAACCGCAGGTCCCGGAGGCATCAGCCAGTCGCCCCAGCCCTAGGGGTGCCGAATACATACCGGTCGCACTACCTCCCCTGGAACCAACCCCAGCTCCTGAGCCTGATCCAGGTGTGGTTTGCCCTGACAAAGAGACAGAACAGGAGGCCACTGGAGACCAAGAGGGTCAGGAGGACCCTGTTCCCCCATTAGCCTCCTCGTCATCTTCCCCGGACGAGGCGGTTGCAGGCACTTCAGTCTCTGGACCGCTCCCCATAGACAGCTGTGACCCCCAGGACCTCCTTTGCAGGGTGGTGCAAAGTATGGGCTTGCGGGCCAAGGAGGTGGTGGAGTCGGAGGACCTGGTGGTCGACTTCCTGGCCCCAGAAGGCCCGTTGGGGGTGGCTCTACCCCTCATCAAGACCATACAGGCCAATGCTAAGACCATTTGGCAGACCCTCTCCACACCCTTCGTGGTGAGAGGGATGGAGGCCGGGAAGTATTTCATCCCATCTAAGGGGTACGAATACCACTTCACACACCCGCAGCCTTGCTCGTTGGTGGTGGCTGCAGTAAATGAAAAGGAGCGGCAGGGACAACAAGCCCAGCAGCTGAGTGCAAGGACCCCAAGCGTCTAGATATATTTGGGCGCAAAGTGTATTCCATGGCGGGGTTCCAACTCAGGATTGCCAACCAGCAGGCAATTCTGAGTAGATACAGCTTCAGCTCCTGGAACTCGATGCTTAAGTTTAAGGAGCTGGTGCCAACAGAGTCCAGGGAGGCGTTTGGAGCGATAGTGGAGGAGGGCAAGGCGGTGGCCCGGACCTTTTTACAGGCCTCACTGGACGCTGCGGACTCGGCGGCGTGCATCTTATTCTCCAGCATCTCCATGAGGTGTAGCTCATGGCTGCAGACCTTGGGACTCCCGCCTGAGGTTCAACAGACCATGCAGGACCTGCCTTCTGATGGGGCAGATCTGTTTATGGAGCAGACTGACTCTCGGCTGCATGGCCTAAAGGACTCCACGGCTACCATGAAGTCCTTCGGTATGCACACCCCAGCAACCCAACGCAAACATTTCAAGTCTCAGCAGCAGCGCTCCTATCCTCCTCGGCCGAGGCAGGACTTTTATAGAAGGGGCAGGAATGGCAGACGAAAGCCTTTGAGCCCCCTGCCTGGGCAGGGCCAGGGCCCGACTAAACCATCGTCAGTTTTCCAAGCAGACCTTTTGAAGCTGCGCCTGAGGACAGCGCACCAGCCTCACTTCTGGATTCTTCCCCGTCTTTCTTTAATTGTCTGTCCCACTTCTGCGATGCTTGGTCTCAGATAACTTCGGATTGCTGGGTTCTCTGTACTGTAGAAGTGGGATATTCTCTCCAATTCTGCTCCTGTCCTCCCTCCCACCTCCCTTCCCTGTCCCTCTTCTTGGACCTTTTCACGAGCAACTCCTTATCCAGGAGGTGCAGGCGCCCCTCGCCATGGGACCAGTGGAGGAGGTTCCTTGGGCAAGGGGGTCTATTCCTGATACTTTCTAATCCCCAAAGCCAAGGGGGGGGGTCTCAGACCCATTCTAGATCTGCAAGGACTCAACAAGTTCGTGGTAAAGTTGAAATTCTGCATGGTCTCCCTGGGCACAATTGTTCCCTCTCTGGATCCGGGAGACTGGTACGCCGCCCTCGACATGAAAGACTTGTACTTCCATGTAGCTATTCGGCCTGCACATAGGCGAGTCCTACGCTTCATGTTCGACCACAAACATTATCAGTTCACGGTCCTTCCATTCGGCCTCTCAATAGCCCCCCAAGTGTTCATCAAGTGCATGTTGGTCATGGCTGCTTTCCTCCATTGGAGGCAGGTGCAGGTATACCCCTACCTCAATGACTGGCTGCTCAGGGGCCGCACCAGGGTGCAGGTGGAGTCTGAAGCCCAATTGGTCAGATCCACATTCGAGAGACTGGGTCTCTTTCTCAACTTGAACAAGTCAACCTTAGTACCAACCCAAAGAACAGAATTAATCGGGGCAGTTTTAGATTCTGTTCAGGCAAGACCACTTTGGCCAGAGTCCCAATTCCAAGCCATGATGGATGTCCTTCAAGGCCTCCGGCAATACCTGACCACCACAGTAAGGGGATGCCTGAGTCTCCTCGGCCACATGGCAGCCTGCACTTATGTGACCATGCCAGACTGAGGCTCAGGCCTCTACAGGCAAGGCTCGCTTCGGCCCATCGCCCGGGACGCAACAGCCTGAATTCAGTGATCGCGGTGCCAGGGCAGGTGCTTGAGTCCCTTCAGTGGTGGCTTGACCCTCGGACAGTGTGTGAAGGAGTCCCCTTCAGCAGCCCTCAGCCTTCCTCGTCACTAGTAATAGACGTGTCAACTCTGGGAGGGGTTGCACATTTGGGAGACCTCCAAATGCAGGGCTTGTGGTTGCAGGATGAGCTCTCTCTCCATATCAATGTCAAGGAGCTGAGGGCAGTGCGACTAGCATGCCAGACCTTTCAGGCCCGACGACGAGGTCAGTACGTAGCAGTTCTGATGGACAACACCATGGCCGTGTTTTACATCAACAAGCAGGGTGGAGACCGGTCCTCTCCCCTGTGTTGGGAAGCCCTCCAGCTAGGGGAATTCTTCATAGCCCACTCCATTCACTGGAAGCATCCTGTCTACCAGGAGTTCAGAACATGCTGGCGGACCGTCTCGGCAGGTCCTTCCGCAATCACAAGGGGTCCATCTGCCAAGGTGGGGGTTTTCCCAGTTCAAGCCGTTCGCCACCCAGAGCAACAGAAGGTGCCCAATGTTCTGCTCCTTCCAGAGACACAGCCCAGACTCAATCACGGACGCACTCCTGCTACCCGGGGAGGCCGCCTGCTCTACGCCTTTCCCCGGTCCCTCTCGTGCACAAGGTCCTACTTAAGGTTTGCAGGGATGGGGCAGAGATAATTCTGGTGGCATCAATGTGGCCTCGACAACACTGGTACACCACGCTCCTGGAACTGTCAGTGGATGCCCCGATCACGTTGCCTCTCCTCCCTGACCTGATCACTCAGGACCATGGTCGTCTTCATCACCTCCACCTGCAGTCCCTCCACCTCATGAACTCTATGAACCCCATGGAGCTTCCGTGCTCAGTACAGATAAGGGAGGTCCTCCTCGGCAGCAGGAAGCCCTCCACTAGAGCCACGTATCTGGCAAAGTGGAAAAGATGTACTTGTTGGTGTGATCAGTGTCATATACCCCCTCTCCAGGCACCTCTACCTCTCATCTTAGAGGTTTCAGAGTAGCAGCCGTGTTAGTACCTTCTTACTAGTACTTCTTAGAGTACCTTCTACACCTGAAACAGCAAGGCCTGGCAGCGTCCTCCATAAAGGTACACGTCGTTACTATCTCAGCCTTCCACCCGGGAGCGTCTGGACGCTCCAACTTCACCAACCCTGTGGTTGGTCGGTTCCTCAAGGGTCTGGAACAGCTCCATCCCCAGATCAGACAGCCTGTCCCCACGTGGGACCTTAACCTGGTCCTCTCCAGACTGATGGGGGCCCCCATTTGAACCGCTGGCAACTTGCTCCCTTCTCTATCTGTCGTGGAAGGTAGGCTTTCTGGTTGCCTTACATCAGCTAGAAGGGTGTCTGAGTTAAAGGCTCTTACCTCTAACCCAACCTGTACAGTTTTCCACAGGGATAAGGTGCTACTCGGACCTCATCCGGCCTTTCTTCCTAAGGGTGTGTCATTTCCACACTAGTCAGGACGTTTTCTTGCCTGTTTTTTATCCTAAGCTTCATGCCAGTAGCCGTGAGCCTAGGCTGCGCTCTCTCGATGTTAGCCAGCACTAGCCTTTTACATTGAGCTCACTAAGCCATTCAGAAAGTCGAACCAGTTGTTTGTAGTGGGGGCAGACCAGATGAAAGGACTGCCAGTCTCATCTCAAAGGATACCTTCCTGGATCATGTCATGTATCCATATGTGCTACAGGCTGGCCAAAATACCAGACCCGGCTCTTACGGCACACTCCACGAGGGCTCGGGCCTCATCAGCGGCGTTCCTGGCCCAGATAACAGAAATCTGCAGGGCAGCAACTTGGTCCTCGATACATACATTCACCTCTCACTATGCCATCATCCAGCATGCCAGAGATGATGCAGCTTTCAGCAGGGCAGTGCTCCAATCAGCGATTCCGTGCCCCCCTTACCAGTAATGGAATCTGTCCCCGTTTCCCCCCCACCCACTATTGCTGCACAGCCAAGGCTTCTTCAGCAGAGGAGCTTGGGCTGAAGGCAGAGCTGGGGGCAGAGCTGGGGATGGGGAAGGAGCTGGGGCTCGAGATGGAGTGGCCTGGAGGCAGAGCAGCAGGTGGAGGGAGCTGAGGCTGGGGGCGTGTCTGGGCTGGGGGCAGAGTGGGCTGGGTCGCACTCCCTTCTGGACCCCCCTGTGGGGGCTGACCCAGACTCTGCCATGCACCCCCCCCAAATTCCTCCGTGCCCCCCTAGGGGGCATGGCCCACGGTTTGGGAACCACTGGAGTAGAGGTTAGTGTCACGAGGACATCAGTCAGCACTTGTGTGACAGCCTCTTGTGTTCTTGCAGGCATTGAACTAATCGCTGCGTTCTATGGCTGTTTGTATGCTGGCTGCATTCCTGTGACCGTTCGACCACCTCATGCTCAGAACCTCACTGCGACGCTGCCCACTGTGCGAATGATCGTAGATGTGAGTAATGGGAAGCTGCAACCTATGGGCCTGGCACCCGTGGGGCACCATTATTCTGATGTTTGGATCTGGAGAGTAGTAAGAATGAAATCTCTTATGCTATCTTTCATGGCTGCAGTATATTAGAACACCCTCTCGGGTCAGAATGAACTGTTTCTAGCTGTATAACTTTTGTTTAATAAATGAGAATTCAGTATAACAAAGCGCTTCCTCTGGCTGTAACAGGGGTGACACAAGTTGCTGCAAAATACATGGTAACAGGAATAGGCTAACTTACATGACCCACAGTCTTGTTACCACCTAATAACTCATAAGAACGCCCATACTGGATCAGACCAAAGGCAAAGCCCTGGCTGGGATGATTTAGTTGGGGATTGGTCCTGCTTTGAGCAGGGGATTGGACTAGATGACCTCCTGAGGTCCCTTCCAACCCTGATATTCTGTGATTCCATCTAGCCCAGTATTCTGTCTTCCAACAGTGGCCAGTGCCAGGTGCTTCAGAGGGAATGAACAGAATAGATAACCATCAAGTGATCCATTCCCTGTTGCCCATTCCCAGCTTCTGGCAAACATAGGCTAATAGCCATTGATGGACCTATCTTCCATGAACTTATCTAGTTCTTTTATGAACTCTGTTATTGTCTTGGCCTTCACAACATCCTCTGGCAAGGAGTTCCACAAGTTGACTGTGCATTGTGTGAAGAAATACTTCTTATTGTTTGTTTTTAAACCCACTGCCTATTAATTTCATTTGGTGACCCCTAGCTCTTGTGTTATGAGAAGGAGTAAATAACACTTCCTTAGTGCAACACTGTACCTTTAAGTGACTACTAGACAAGTGCCAGTCTACCAATTACCTACTAATTACAGTAACTGGCCTGGGCTGACTCTGTAGGTATGGAAGGAGAGCTACTGTCCGGTTGCTACCTGACATAACATCCCTACTCAGCCTGTCCAAAGATCTTGCCATGTTGCATTTTAGTCTGAATTTGGGGTCTTGGCTGAGCAGGGTGGTGTGTTTTGGAATAGCAAACAACCCACAGGTGGGGAAAGTGCATTGCACAAGCATACCCACAGCCTCCACTAGTTATGAGGTTTGAAAGGCCACATGTGTTTCTCTTTCACTTTCTAGCAATCATTGGTTGGTTATTTTTTTAGGTCAGCAAAGCTGCCTGCATTCTCACAACTCAGACCTTAATGAGACTACTGAAATCCAGAGAGGCAGCTGCTGCTGTGGATGTGAAAACCTGGCCAACCATCATTGACACAGGTGAGAGCTTCTCTTTGCCAAGTATTTCAAAGATTTTCAAAGCTGTGCGTGGGGATTCTGATTGACTCTGTAAGAGGTTCTGGCATTGCCAATACAGACATGATCTGACTGGTTGCTCTGGGGGCTTAAATGCTCAGAAAAAACATCTCAGAGAGACTGTGGTTCAGCTGCTCACAGCTTTTACACTTTTATACAAATTAAAAAAAGGGGAGGAGGTGGGGGCTGTGCAGACAGTCTCCTATTATGAGATTTGACATTTGTGAATGAGGAAAGCAATTTGTGGGAAGGATACAACGCCAGATGGAGCAGGGAGGGTGTTGCAAGACTTTCTAGCCCCTAGACTAAAAATGTTGAATGTTCTTGAATTAATTTGAACAAAGAGTGTTTAGAGACAAGGCTGGGATTTCCTTGTAATCTGACCCATGGTTGACCCTGGAAACTCTAATCGTTCCTTGTGCAGAGCTGAGGCCCATGTAGAATTATAGCATGGGGGTAAAATTTAAAGTTCAGTTGATGTTAGTGGAGTTAGTGGCCTCAGAACAGTATCCATGTCATAGTTAGCACTGACTTGACCCCCTGTCTGGCAGCTTCAGAAGAAGAGAGGACAAGCACTGAATGGCACATGACAAGTGTAATATCTTGATAGCATTTACGTATTTGATGCAGTGCCTCACAACATCGATTGAATCTCCCCACCCTTTACTCCTCAGAGTGGTATCAGAGCACCTTATAGTCCAAATGAATAGGGTTCTCACACAGAGCTAGATTCTCTTTTCTCCTTGTTTCCAAGAGCAGACAGATTTTTTTAATGGAAAAGCTTTGACCTAGAAATGGCCCTTGCACTTTCTCCTGAAAGCAGCGAGACATGTTGGTCACTCTTGTGGAAGGTAATTCCACAGTTAATTATCAAGAAGGCTTGCGTTTCTCCCGCATTCATAGTCATTGAAAATTCCACCATCCCTAAGAATCCCAATTCAGAAACAACAGAATCATAAGACTTTGTTTCTTACCCACACAGATGACTTGCCCAGGAAGCGGCTACCTCAGCTCTATAAACCACCCACACCAGAGATGTTGGCATACCTAGATTTTAGTGTGTCCACGACAGGCATGCTTACGGGAGTGAAGGTACAGGAACACTTGTTGGGAAAGAAGGTCTCGTATAGTCTTTGTTTGGCTGAAACTTTTTTCTTTTTAAGTGGCTCTTGTGATTTGATTTAAAGATCACTTGTCCCAGTTAATAAACTGGGAGAGTAAAGCTATGTATTGGCAGATCCAAAAAATGCAGTCTGGCTTCAGGCTGGTAAAGCAGCTCTGCATTGTGCTGCCATGCAGGAAGACTGAGGTCAGAAGCAGCCTCAGGATTTCAGGTGCCCAGGCTGATGGAGAATCGCATATTTAGGTGAACGGGGAATGGTGATGGTATCGCTCTGCAGTCTCGGCTAACAGTGAACTATTGGAACAGCATTCGCTGGCCTCCACTGAAAGCAGAGAGTAGCTCTGGCCGTTGGTAACAGAGAAAAGGGTGTGAAA
The DNA here is from genome assembly GCF_015237465.2 of Chelonia mydas. Lineage (NCBI taxonomy): Eukaryota > Metazoa > Chordata > Testudines > Cheloniidae > Chelonia > Chelonia mydas. Next base: position 606,430 of record NC_051260.2, read on the forward strand.
AAAACAGGAGTAAAAACTTAGCCCTTAGGCTCTGGTGTGGGGTGCTGGCTGGGCTCAGATGCTGTGGGAGGTGTACAGTGAGAAACTGAAGCTGCTGCTCCTTTTATAACATGCTTTAATGATCTAAGATAAACAGAGCTTTGTGTGGAAGATTCTACAATGTTTTGCACTCACCATGTGTGATAAGGGTAGTTAATTTGTGGAGTAGCATCGTTAGGAAACCAAGCCCATATCTCACCGTACCAGCTGACTCAGAGAAATCCTATTCCTATGTTCTTGGATTTCAACACTGTATCTCTCCCTTTCTTTTGTTACAGATGTCCCACGCAGCAGTGAATGCTCTTTGCAGGGCGATAAAGCTCCAGTGTGAGCTCTATTCCTCTCGGCAGATTGCCATTTGTCTCGATCCCTACTGCGGACTTGGCTTTACGCTCTGGTGCCTTTGCAGGTATGAGCTGGAATGAAAACAAAAGGGTAAGGTATTGATTGGTTTTAAAACCGGAAATGGAGGGCTAGATGTTCAACTGGTATAAATTGACACAGCTCCATTGTCTTCAGTGGAATGATTCCAGTTTATACCAGCTCAGGATCTGGCTCTGGATGCTCAATAACATGACCCCCTTCCTTTCCGGTTTTAAGATCTATCCAGTGTGACTGTTTTTCTCTTAGTAACGTATAGATGCACTGCAAGAGATTACTAGCTCTAGAAAGTTTCTCCCATTTTTCTTTGTTGGTTTCATATTATGATGGAATATATTTTGCAGAGCCTGCGTTTCTCCTTCACATTGGCAATGGGAAGTGTGTGCACCACTTCTCAGTTACAAGGCGTTTTTACTACGAATAGAATGTTGCTGCACATTATAAAGGAGATGGGCACTAGTGTTGTCATCAAATTATTCCAGACATGGAATCCCATTACCTACGTTTGGTCCTAACATTCCTATGTATCGGTGACCAAAAATAACAAAAAACAGACTTAATGCTAACCAGCTTCTACAGTAAAATTTTTCTCTCTAATCTTCTGTGGCAGCGTGTATTCTGGTCACCAGTCCATCTTAATTCCTCCTATGGAGTTGGAATCCAATCTTTTCCTCTGGCTTTCCACGGTCAGTCAGTACAAAATAAGGGACACTTTCTGTTCCTATTCAGTCATGGAGTTGTGCACAAAGGGACTTGGAAATCAGGTCGAAATGTTAAAGGTAAGAACCTTTGTCAGTATCTTACACTGATTTTAAAAGTCGGTATCCAGTCTTGTACTAAAGCAAATGGAGATGACTGTTAGAACAAATCTTAGAAGGGTGAGGCAGTAGCCGCAGCATCATGCTGCATGAATAGTCCGCTATGTACCATCAGCCTGCTGCAGGGCTCTAGGCCAGCTGAAGATACAGCATATCTGCTGGCCAATCCATTAAGCAGCCGCACAACTCTCTGGAAGAGCAGGAGGAAAAATAAATATGCTAAAGGTTTATGATTACTTCTTGCATCTGTTTTCCTAAAACTGGCTTTGTGCTTCCATCTACAAAGTCCCCACTCAATCGTGCACCACTGACTGTACAAAATGTTCTGAAGTTTTATACCTTGCATGATATCCCCAGTCACATAGGTTACTGTGAAGCTCTGCAAAGCTGGTAGGGCTGTCCATTGTTCTTTAATTATGAGGCAGCAGTGATGTCTTCCAGTGGTTAGAGCACATAACTGAGGGGTCTGTGCCCAGCTCTGCTGTAGCCTCAGTGTGACCTTCAGCAAGTCACTTCATCCTTTTGTGCCTCCATTTCCTCATCTTCTAAATGGGAGTGATGATCCTGAGCTACCCAGCAGGGGTGTGGTGAGGCTTAGTTAAATTCAGGGATGAGGTACTACAGAAATGCAGAAAGCTATATTCCTTATAGCTGGATAGGAAGCAGAATTGAAAATGCCATTATTCCATTTATGCTTTTTGGGCTGCCTGATCAGAGTCACATTTGATAACCTGCCAACAGGGACACAGTAAGGTACATTTATCATGAGTGGAGTAATGGGGGGTTGTCCTTCACTTCTGGAGCTGTTGTCTCCCACTATTTAAGTGTGGAGGAGGGGGCAAACAGTCTTCTGTGGGACTCTGCTTCGTTTGTCAGAGGCAGAGCAGCAATTGTTTGCATTTATCATGTTTCTGCAGGCAAGAGGAATTAATCTGTCCTGTGTCCGGACCTGTGTGGTTGTTGCAGAAGAGCGGCCACGAATTTCTCTCACTCAGTCCTTCTCCAAGCTTTTCAAAGACATTGGCCTGT